>NW_028123994.1:1200000-1800000 GCF_965194805.1 Balaenoptera borealis
TAAATGATAACTCTCGTCCACAAATATATTGAGGGAAGGCAAAGAAAAGGATTTGAAATCATGGCAGAATTGCAGGAAACAGATTTCAGGAGGTAGATACGAATCGCCTTTAAAGCACATGAAAAGCGGCAAAACGTTGACAATGATGCCCTTGGCCAAAAAGGGCGTATGCGTTTTTTCCTGAATATATTCAGGAAAAAACGCATACGCCCTTTTTGGCCAACCAAGCAACCTGGAAAGGCAAATCAGCGCTACAAAGAAGTCTCGCTTCCCATCGGTCAAAAGGGCCATGCTGAAAAAAGTGTAAACACCAGAAATGCAGGACAGGCCATGGAGAAATGGGAGCCTTGCTACACTGATGGGCGGGATGTAAATTGCCAAGAGCCACTCTGGAGAAGTGTCCGGTGAGTCCTGAAACATCTGAAAAACACAGCTTAGAGAGCATAGGGCACTTCCACTCATGGGGGTATAAATTGGGAAAATTAAAAATCAGCAAGACACAAGCACCCCAAAGTTTAGGGCTGCTCTGTTGACCAGGACCTCCACTTCATTCCACCTTAAATATCCCAGGAAAGAGAAAAATGGATAAAGAAGTTGTGGTCCTTATGTACAATGGAATATCACTCAGCCATGAAATCAATGTCGTAAGGTTAGTAGCAGCATGATGAGTGGATTTAGGTACGACGATTCTAAGTGAAATAAGTCACACAGAAAAGGACACTTCTCATAAGGTATCACTGATAGAGGGAATGTAAAAACCGTTACACTTGAACTGAATTACAAAACAGAACAGAGTCACACCTGCAGAAAACACACTATGGCTGTTTAACGGGAAAGGTGAGGTGGGGTGATACATAAAACAAGGGTTTCAAATTAGCTCAGATACCGTTCCATAAACCCAATATGTAATAGACAAGACCTACTCCTTGCTCAGAGAACTGGACTCAACACGCCCTATTCACCGCACAAGAATATATCTGACTACTAATAATCTTAAAACCTATGTATTGATATCTCTCTGTTAGTGTGTCAAGTGGGTGTAAAGCGGCATAAACACAGCAGTGAAAAGCAGCTAAACCCCATTATGAAAATAAATTACTTTGAAAAACCCATGAAACAAAGACAGTGAAAGAGAGAAATGCTTACACAATGCGTTCAAGGGCTGTGATGCAACCTGGATTGACCATATCTAGACCCACAGCTGGATGAGACCTAAGGGTGGACACTCTTGGGGCTGAGAGGTTTGGTGAGGTTGGGTGAGCAAACGCAGACCCTTTAAAGTAATACTGCGTGGTACCCATCGCATGGGTCCCAAATCTCCAGGTTCAAGGGCATCTTCCTACATCAAAAACATGCATGAGAAACCCAGAAGATGGTACACCGTGTGATGGGGATAGGTTTCTAAAACGCACCTCATTTCTCATCTCCTTGTGCCCGGGTTCGCCATCCCAGCCGCTTTACTAGCAATCTCCCTACTTGGAGCATCAGCACCTTTAACCTCCTGTTCCGTACAGGTTGCAATTTTTCCTGAGGATGAACGGGAAGACGGGGAACCAATGAGAGACTGGCTCTTGGTGTTGGGACAGGCACAGGTCACTCTATTTTCCCATCAGGAAGAAGAATTAACCACAGGCTCAGCCTGCCCCCCGGAACCAGAACAGGGCCTGAAGCCATCCTGCGCTTTTGCGGCCAGCTCCCAAAAACGCGAGGTGTAAAATTGAGCTTCATGGCACTGCAATTCACAAACCTGCAGAGTTATAAATGATAACTCTCGTCCACAAATATATTGAGGGAAGGCAAAGAAGAGGATTTGAAATCAAGGCAGAATTGCAGGAAACAGATTTCAGGAGGTAGATTCGAATCGCCTTTAAAGCACATGAAAAGCGGCAAAACGTTGACAATGATGCCCTTGGCCAAAAAGGGCGTATGCGTTTTTTCCTGAATATATTCAGGAAAAAACGCATACGCCCTTTTTGGCCAACCAAGCAACCTGGAAAGGCAAATCAGCGCTACAAAGAAGTCTCGCTTCCCATCGGTCAAAAGGGCCATGCTGAAAAAAGTGTCAAAACCAGAAATGCAGGACAGGCCATGGAGAAATGGGAGCCTTGCTACACTGATGGGCGGGATGTAAATTGCCAAGAGCCACTCTGGAGAAGTGTCCGGTGAGTCCTGAAACATCTGAAAAACACAGCTTAGAGAGCATAGGGCACTTCCACTCATGGGGGTATAAATTGGGAAAATTAAAAATCAGCAAGACACAAGCACCCCAAAGTTTAGGGCTGCTCTGTTGACCAGGACCTCCACTTCATTCCACCTTCAATATCCCAGGAAAGAGAAAAATGGATAAAGAAGTGGTGGTCCTTATGTACAGTGGAATATCACTCAGCCATGAAATCAATGTCGTAAGGTTAGTAGCAGCATGATGAGTGGATTTAGGTACGACGATTCTAAGTGAAATAAGTCACACAGAAAAGGACACTTCTCATAAGGTATCACTGATAGAGGGAATGTAAAAACCGTTACACTTGAACTGAATTACAAAACAGAACAGAGTCACACATGCAGAAAACACACTATGGCTGCTTAACGGGAAATGTGAGGTGGGGTGATACATAAAACAAGGGTATCAAATTAGCTCAGATACCGTTCCATAAACCCAATATGTAATAGACAAGACCTACTCCTTGCTCAGAGAAGTGGACACAACACGCCCTATTCACCGCACAAGAATATATCTGACTAATAATAATCGTAAAACCTATGTATTGATATCTCTCTGTTAGTGTGTCAAGTGGGTGTAAAGCGGCATAAACACAGCAGTGAAAAGCAGCTAAACCCCATTATAAAAATAAATTACTTTGAAACACCCATGAAACAAAGACAGTGAAAGAGAGAGAAATTCTTAGACAATGCGTTCAGGGGCTGTGATGCAACCTGGATTGACCATATCTAGACGCACAGCTGGATGAGACATAAGGGTGGACACTCTTGGGGCTGAGACGTTTGGTGAGGTTGGGTGAGCAAACACAGACCCTTTAAAGTAATACTGCGTGGTACCCATCGCATGGGTCCCAAATCTCCAGGTTCAATGGCATCTTCCTACATCAAAAACATGCATGAGAAACCCAGAAGATGGTACACCGTGTGATGGGGAAAGGTTTCTAAAACGCACCTCATTTCTCATCTCCTTGTGCCTGGGTTCGCAATTCCAGCCACTTTACTAGCAAGCTCCCTACTTGGAGCATCAGCACCTTTAACCTCCTGTTCCATACAGGTTGCAATCTGTCCTGAGGATAAACGGGAAGACGTGGAACCAACGAGAGACTAGCTCTTGGTGTTGGGACAGGCACAGGTCACTCTATATTCCCATCAGAAAGAAGAATTAACCACAGGCTCATCCTGCCCCCCGGAACCAGAACAGGGCCTGAAGCCGTCCTGCCCTTTTGCGGCCAGCTACCAAAAAAGCGAGTTGTAAAATGGAGGTTCAGGGCACTGCAATTCACAAACCTGCAGAGTTATAAATGATAACTCTCGTCCACAAATATATTGAGGGAAGGCAAAGAAAAGGATTTGAAATCATGGCAGAATTGCAGGAAACAGATTTCAGGAGGTAGATACGAATCGCCTTTAAAGCACATGAAAAGCGGCAAAACGTTGACAATGATGCCCTTGGCCAAAAAGGGCGTATGCGTTTTTTCCTGAATATATTCAGGAAAAAACGCATACGCCCTTTTTGGCCAACCAAGCAACCTGGAAAGGCAAATCAGCGCTACAAAGAAGTCTCGCTTCCCATCGGTCAAAAGGGCCATGCTGAAAAAAGTGTAAACACCAGAAATGCAGGACAGGCCATGGAGAAATGGGAGCCTTGCTACACTGATGGGCGGGATGTAAATTGTCAAGAGCCACTCTGGAGAAGTGTCCGGTGAGTCCTGAAACATCTGAAAAACACAGCTTAGAGAGCATAGGGCACTTCCACTCATGGGGGTATAAATTGGGAAAATTAAAAATCAGCAAGACACAAGCACCCCAAAGTTTAGGGCTGCTCTGTTGACCAGGACCTCCACTTCATTCCACCTTCAATATCCCAGGAAAGAGAAAAATGGATAAAGAAGTTGTGGTCCTTATGTACAATGGAATATCACTCAGCCATGAAATCAATGTCGTAAGGTTAGTAGCAGCATGATGAGTGGATTTAGGTACGACGATTCTAAGTGAAATAAGTCACACAGAAAAGGACACTTCTCATAAGGTATCACTGATAGAGGGAATGTAAAAACCGTTACACTTGAACTGAATTACAAAACAGAACAGAGTCACACCTGCAGAAAACACACTATGGCTGTTTAACGGGAAAGGTGAGGTGGGGTGATACATAAAACAAGGGTTTCAAATTAGCTCAGATACCGTTCCATAAACCCAATATGTAATAGACAAGACCTACTCCTTGCTCAGAGAACTGGACTCAACACGCCCTATTCACCGCACAAGAATATATCTGACTACTAATAATCTTAAAACCTATGTATTGATATCTCTCTGTTAGTGTGTCAAGTGGGTGTAAAGCGGCATAAACACAGCAGTGAAAAGCAGCTAAACCCCATTATGAAAATAAATTACTTTGAAAAACCCATGAAACAAAGACAGTGAAAGAGAGAAATGCTTACACAATGCGTTCAAGGGCTGTGATGCAACCTGGATTGACCATATCTAGACCCACAGCTGGATGAGACCTAAGGGTGGACACTCTTGGGGCTGAGAGGTTTGGTGAGGTTGGGTGAGCAAACGCAGACCCTTTAAAGTAATACTGCGTGGTACCCATCGCATGGGTCCCAAATCTCCAGGTTCAAGGGCATCTTCCTACATCAAAAACATGCATGAGAAACCCAGAAGATGGTACACCGTGTGATGGGGATAGGTTTCTAAAACGCACCTCATTTCTCATCTCCTTGTGCCCGGGTTCGCCATCCCAGCCGCTTTACTAGCAATCTCCCTACTTGGAGCATCAGCACCTTTAACCTCCTGTTCCGTACAGGTTGCAATTTTTCCTGAGGATGAACGGGAAGACGGGGAACCAATGAGAGACTGGCTCTTGGTGTTGGGACAGGCACAGGTCACTCTATTTTCCCATCAGGAAGAAGAATTAACCACAGGCTCAGCCTGCCCCCCGGAACCAGAACAGGGCCTGAAGCCATCCTGCGCTTTTGCGGCCAGCTCCCAAAAACGCGAGGTGTAAAATCGAGCTTCATGGCACTGCAATTCACAAACCTGCAGAGTTATAAATGATAACTCTCGTCCACAAATATATTGAGGGAAGGCAAAGAAGAGGATTTGAAATCAAGGCAGAATTGCAGGAAACAGATTTCAGGAGGTAGATTCGAATCGCCTTTAAAGCACATGAAAAGCGGCAAAACGTTGACAATGATGCCCTTGGCCAAAAAGGGCGTATGCGTTTTTTCCTGAATATATTCAGGAAAAAACGCATACGCCCTTTTTGGCCAACCAAGCAACCTGGAAAGGCAAATCAGCGCTACAAAGAAGTCTCGCTTCCCATCGGTCAAAAGGGCCATGCTGAAAAAAGTGTCAAAACCAGAAATGCAGGACAGGCCATGGAGAAATGGGAGCCTTGCTACACTGATGGGCGGGATGTAAATTGCCAAGAGCCACTCTGGAGAAGTGTCCGGTGAGTCCTGAAACATCTGAAAAACACAGCTTAGAGAGCATAGGGCACTTCCACTCATGGGGGTATAAATTGGGAAAATTAAAAATCAGCAAGACACAAGCACCCCAAAGTTTAGGGCTGCTCTGTTGACCAGGACCTCCACTTCATTCCACCTTCAATATCCCAGGACAGAGAAAAATGGATAAAGAAGTGGTGGTCCTTATGTACAGTGGAATATCACTCAGCCATGAAATCAATGTCGTAAGGTTAGTAGCAGCATGATGAGTGGATTTAGGTACGACGATTCTAAGTGAAATAAGTCACACAGAAAAGGACACTTCTCATAAGGTATCACTGATAGAGGGAATGTAAAAACCGTTACACTTGAACTGAATTACAAAACAGAACAGAGTCACACATGCAGAAAACACACTATGGCTGCTTAACGGGAAATGTGAGGTGGGGTGATACATAAAACAAGGGTATCAAATTAGCTCAGATACCGTTCCATAAACCCAATATGTAATAGACAAGACCTACTCCTTGCTCAGAGAAGTGGACACAACACGCCCTATTCACCGCACAAGAATATATCTGACTAATAATAATCGTAAAACCTATGTATTGATATCTCTCTGTTAGTGTGTCAAGTGGGTGTAAAGCGGCATAAACACAGCAGTGAAAAGCAGCTAAACCCCATTATAAAAATAAATTACTTTGAAACACCCATGAAACAAAGACAGTGAAAGAGAGAGAAATTCTTAGACAATGCGTTCAGGGGCTGTGATGCAACCTGGATTGACCATATCTAGACGCACAGCTGGATGAGACATAAGGGTGGACACTCTTGGGGCTGAGACGTTTGGTGAGGTTGGGTGAGCAAACACAGACCCTTTAAAGTAATACTGCGTGGTACCCATCGCATGGGTCCCAAATCTCCAGGTTCAATGGCATCTTCCTACATCAAAAACATGCATGAGAAACCCAGAAGATGGTACACCGTGTGATGGGGAAAGGTTTCTAAAACGCACCTCATTTCTCATCTCCTTGTGCCTGGGTTCGCAATTCCAGCCACTTTACTAGCAAGCTCCCTACTTGGAGCATCAGCACCTTTAACCTCCTGTTCCATACAGGTTGCAATCTGTCCTGAGGATAAACGGGAAGACGTGGAACCAACGAGAGACTAGCTCTTGGTGTTGGGACAGGCACAGGTCACTCTATATTCCCATCAGAAAGAAGAATTAACCACAGGCTCATCCTGCCCCCCGGAACCAGAACAGGGCCTGAAGCCGTCCTGCCCTTTTGCGGCCAGCTACCAAAAAAGCGAGTTGTAAAATGGAGGTTCAGGGCACTGCAATTCACAAACCTGCAGAGTTATAAATGATAACTCTCGTCCACAAATATATTGAGGGAAGGCAAAGAAAAGGATTTGAAATCATGGCAGAATTGCAGGAAACAGATTTCAGGAGGTAGATACGAATCGCCTTTAAAGCACATGAAAAGCGGCAAAACGTTGACAATGATGCCCTTGGCCAAAAAGGGCGTATGCGTTTTTTCCTGAATATATTCAGGAAAAAACGCATACGCCCTTTTTGGCCAACCAAGCAACCTGGAAAGGCAAATCAGCGCTACAAAGAAGTCTCGCTTCCCATCGGTCAAAAGGGCCATGCTGAAAAAAGTGTAAACACCAGAAATGCAGGACAGGCCATGGAGAAATGGGAGCCTTGCTACACTGATGGGCGGGATGTAAATTGCCAAGAGCCACTCTGGAGAAGTGTCCGGTGAGTCCTGAAACATCTGAAAAACACAGCTTAGAGAGCATAGGGCACTTCCACTCATGGGGGTATAAATTGGGAAAATTAAAAATCAGCAAGACACAAGCACCCCAAAGTTTAGGGCTGCTCTGTTGACCAGGACCTCCACTTCATTCCACCTTAAATATCCCAGGAAAGAGAAAAATGGATAAAGAAGTTGTGGTCCTTATGTACAATGGAATATCACTCAGCCATGAAATCAATGTCGTAAGGTTAGTAGCAGCATGATGAGTGGATTTAGGTACGACGATTCTAAGTGAAATAAGTCACACAGAAAAGGACACTTCTCATAAGGTATCACTGATAGAGGGAATGTAAAAACCGTTACACTTGAACTGAATTACAAAACAGAACAGAGTCACACCTGCAGAAAACACACTATGGCTGTTTAACGGGAAAGGTGAGGTGGGGTGATACATAAAACAAGGGTTTCAAATTAGCTCAGATACCGTTCCATAAACCCAATATGTAATAGACAAGACCTACTCCTTGCTCAGAGAACTGGACTCAACACGCCCTATTCACCGCACAAGAATATATCTGACTACTAATAATCTTAAAACCTATGTATTGATATCTCTCTGTTAGTGTGTCAAGTGGGTGTAAAGCGGCATAAACACAGCAGTGAAAAGCAGCTAAACCCCATTATGAAAATAAATTACTTTGAAAAACCCATGAAACAAAGACAGTGAAAGAGAGAAATGCTTACACAATGCGTTCAAGGGCTGTGATGCAACCTGGATTGACCATATCTAGACCCACAGCTGGATGAGACCTAAGGGTGGACACTCTTGGGGCTGAGAGGTTTGGTGAGGTTGGGTGAGCAAACGCAGACCCTTTAAAGTAATACTGCGTGGTACCCATCGCATGGGTCCCAAATCTCCAGGTTCAAGGGCATCTTCCTACATCAAAAACATGCATGAGAAACCCAGAAGATGGTACACCGTGTGATGGGGATAGGTTTCTAAAACGCACCTCATTTCTCATCTCCTTGTGCCCGGGTTCGCCATCCCAGCCGCTTTACTAGCAATCTCCCTACTTGGAGCATCAGCACCTTTAACCTCCTGTTCCGTACAGGTTGCAATTTTTCCTGAGGATGAACGGGAAGACGGGGAACCAATGAGAGACTGGCTCTTGGTGTTGGGACAGGCACAGGTCACTCTATTTTCCCATCAGGAAGAAGAATTAACCACAGGCTCAGCCTGCCCCCCGGAACCAGAACAGGGCCTGAAGCCATCCTGCGCTTTTGCGGCCAGCTCCCAAAAACGCGAGGTGTAAAATCGAGCTTCATGGCACTGCAATTCACAAACCTGCAGAGTTATAAATGATAACTCTCGTCCACAAATATATTGAGGGAAGGCAAAGAAGAGGATTTGAAATCAAGGCAGAATTGCAGGAAACAGATTTCAGGAGGTATATTCGAATCGCCTTTAAAGCACATGAAAAGCGGCAAAACGTTGACAATGATGCCCTTGGCCAAAAAGGGCGTATGCGTTTTTTCCTGAATATATTCAGGAAAAAACGCATACGCCCTTTTTGGCCAACCAAGCAACCTGGAAAGGCAAATCAGCGCTACAAAGAAGTCTCGCTTCCCATCGGTCAAAAGGGCCATGCTGAAAAAAGTGTCAAAACCAGAAATGCAGGACAGGCCATGGAGAAATGGGAGCCTTGCTACACTGATGGGCGGGATGTAAATTGCCAAGAGCCACTCTGGAGAAGTGTCCGGTGAGTCCTGAAACATCTGAAAAACACAGCTTAGAGAGCATAGGGCACTTCCACTCATGGGGGTATAAATTGGGAAAATTAAAAATCAGCAAGACACAAGCACCCCAAAGTTTAGGGCTGCTCTGTTGACCAGGACCTCCACTTCATTCCACCTTCAATATCCCAGGACAGAGAAAAATGGATAAAGAAGTGGTGGTCCTTATGTACAGTGGAATATCACTCAGCCATGAAATCAATGTCGTAAGGTTAGTAGCAGCATGATGAGTGGATTTAGGTACGACGATTCTAAGTGAAATAAGTCACACAGAAAAGGACACTTCTCATAAGGTATCACTGATAGAGGGAATGTAAAAACCGTTACACTTGAACTGAATTACAAAACAGAACAGAGTCACACATGCAGAAAACACACTATGGCTGCTTAACGGGAAATGTGAGGTGGGGTGATACATAAAACAAGGGTATCAAATTAGCTCAGATACCGTTCCATAAACCCAATATGTAATAGACAAGACCTACTCCTTGCTCAGAGAAGTGGACACAACACGCCCTATTCACCGCACAAGAATATATCTGACTAATAATAATCGTAAAACCTATGTATTGATATCTCTCTGTTAGTGTGTCAAGTGGGTGTAAAGCGGCATAAACACAGCAGTGAAAAGCAGCTAAACCCCATTATAAAAATAAATTACTTTGAAACACCCATGAAACAAAGACAGTGAAAGAGAGAGAAATTCTTAGACAATGCGTTCAGGGGCTGTGATGCAACCTGGATTGACCATATCTAGACGCACAGCTGGATGAGACATAAGGGTGGACACTCTTGGGGCTGAGACGTTTGGTGAGGTTGGGTGAGCAAACACAGACCCTTTAAAGTAATACTGCGTGGTACCCATCGCATGGGTCCCAAATCTCCAGGTTCAATGGCATCTTCCTACATCAAAAACATGCATGAGAAACCCAGAAGATGGTACACCGTGTGATGGGGAAAGGTTTCTAAAACGCACCTCATTTCTCATCTCCTTGTGCCTGGGTTCGCAATTCCAGCCACTTTACTAGCAAGCTCCCTACTTGGAGCATCAGCACCTTTAACCTCCTGTTCCATACAGGTTGCAATCTGTCCTGAGGATAAACGGGAAGACGTGGAACCAACGAGAGACTAGCTCTTGGTGTTGGGACAGGCACAGGTCACTCTATATTCCCATCAGAAAGAAGAATTAACCACAGGCTCATCCTGCCCCCCGGAACCAGAACAGGGCCTGAAGCCGTCCTGCCCTTTTGCGGCCAGCTACCAAAAAAGCGAGTTGTAAAATGGAGGTTCAGGGCACTGCAATTCACAAACCTGCAGAGTTATAAATGATAACTCTCGTCCACAAATATATTGAGGGAAGGCAAAGAAGAGGATTTGAAATCAAGGCAGAATTGCAGGAAACAGATTTCAGGAGGTAGATTCGAATCGCCTTTAAAGCACATGAAAAGCGGCAAAACGTTGACAATGATGCCCTTGGCCAAAAAGGGCGTATGCGTTTTTTCCTGAATATATTCAGGAAAAAACGCATACGCCCTTTTTGGCCAACCAAGCAACCTGGAAAGGCAAATCAGCGCTACAAAGAAGTCTCGCTTCCCATCGGTCAAAAGGGCCATGCTGAAAAAAGTGTAAACACCAGAAATGCAGGACAGGCCATGGAGAAATGGGAGCCTTGCTACACTGATGGGCGGGATGTAAATTGCCAAGAGCCACTCTGGAGAAGTGTCCGGTGAGTCCTGAAACATCTGAAAAACACAGCTTAGAGAGCATAGGGCACTTCCACTCATGGGGGTATAAATTGGGAAAATTAAAAATCAGCAAGACACAAGCACCCCAAAGTTTAGGGCTGCTCTGTTGACCAGGACCTCCACTTCATTCCACCTTAAATATCCCAGGAAAGAGAAAAATGGATAAAGAAGTTGTGGTCCTTATGTACAATGGAATATCACTCAGCCATGAAATCAATGTCGTAAGGTTAGTAGCAGCATGATGAGTGGATTTAGGTACGACGATTCTAAGTGAAATAAGTCACACAGAAAAGGACACTTCTCATAAGGTATCACTGATAGAGGGAATGTAAAAACCGTTACACTTGAACTGAATTACAAAACAGAACAGAGTCACACCTGCAGAAAACACACTATGGCTGTTTAACGGGAAAGGTGAGGTGGGGTGATACATAAAACAAGGGTTTCAAATTAGCTCAGATACCGTTCCATAAACCCAATATGTAATAGACAAGACCTACTCCTTGCTCAGAGAACTGGACTCAACACGCCCTATTCACCGCACAAGAATATATCTGACTACTAATAATCTTAAAACCTATGTATTGATATCTCTCTGTTAGTGTGTCAAGTGGGTGTAAAGCGGCATAAACACAGCAGTGAAAAGCAGCTAAACCCCATTATGAAAATAAATTACTTTGAAAAACCCATGAAACAAAGACAGT
The DNA here is from genome assembly GCF_965194805.1 of Balaenoptera borealis. Classification (NCBI taxonomy): domain Eukaryota; kingdom Metazoa; phylum Chordata; class Mammalia; order Artiodactyla; family Balaenopteridae; genus Balaenoptera; species Balaenoptera borealis. The sequence continues at coordinate 1,211,682 of NW_028123994.1, forward strand.
GAAAGAGAGAAATGCTTACACAATGCGTTCAAGGGCTGTGATGCAACCTGGATTGACCATATCTAGACCCACAGCTGGATGAGACCTAAGGGTGGACACTCTTGGGGCTGAGAGGTTTGGTGAGGTTGGGTGAGCAAACGCAGACCCTTTAAAGTAATACTGCGTGGTACCCATCGCATGGGTCCCAAATCTCCAGGTTCAAGGGCATCTTCCTACATCAAAAACATGCATGAGAAACCCAGAAGATGGTACACCGTGTGATGGGGATAGGTTTCTAAAACGCACCTCATTTCTCATCTCCTTGTGCCCGGGTTCGCCATCCCAGCCGCTTTACTAGCAATCTCCCTACTTGGAGCATCAGCACCTTTAACCTCCTGTTCCGTACAGGTTGCAATTTTTCCTGAGGATGAACGGGAAGACGGGGAACCAATGAGAGACTGGCTCTTGGTGTTGGGACAGGCACAGGTCACTCTATTTTCCCATCAGGAAGAAGAATTAACCACAGGCTCAGCCTGCCCCCCGGAACCAGAACAGGGCCTGAAGCCATCCTGCGCTTTTGCGGCCAGCTCCCAAAAACGCGAGGTGTAAAATCGAGCTTCATGGCACTGCAATTCACAAACCTGCAGAGTTATAAATGATAACTCTCGTCCACAAATATATTGAGGGAAGGCAAAGAAGAGGATTTGAAATCAAGGCAGAATTGCAGGAAACAGATTTCAGGAGGTATATTCGAATCGCCTTTAAAGCACATGAAAAGCGGCAAAACGTTGACAATGATGCCCTTGGCCAAAAAGGGCGTATGCGTTTTTTCCTGAATATATTCAGGAAAAAACGCATACGCCCATTTTGGCCAACCAAGCAACCTGGAAAGGCAAATCAGCGCTACAAAGAAGTCTCGCTTCCCATCGGTCAAAAGGGCCATGCTGAAAAAAGTGTCAAAACCAGAAATGCAGGACAGGCCATGGAGAAATGGGAGCCTTGCTACGCTGATGGGCGGGATGTAAATTGCCAAGAGCCACTCTGGAGAAGTGTCCGGTGAGTCCTGAAACATCTGAAAAACACAGCTTAGAGAGCATAGGGCACTTCCACTCATGGGGGTATAAATTGGGAAAATTAAAAATCAGCAAGACACAAGCACCCCAAAGTTTAGGGCTGCTCTGTTGACCAGGACCTCCACTTCATTCCACCTTCAATATCCCAGGAAAGAGAAAAATGGATAAAGAAGTGGTGGTCCTTATGTACAGTGGAATATCACTCAGCCATGAAATCAATGTCGTAAGGTTAGTAGCAGCATGATGAGTGGATTTAGGTACGACGATTCTAAGTGAAATAAGTCACACAGAAAAGGACACTTCTCATAAGGTATCACTGATAGAGGGAATGTAAAAACCGTTACACTTGAACTGAATTACAAAACAGAACAGAGTCACACATGCAGAAAACACACTATGGCTGCTTAACGGGAAATGTGAGGTGGGGTGATACATAAAACAAGGGTATCAAATTAGCTCAGATACCGTTCCATAAACCCAATATGTAATAGACAAGACCTACTCCTTGCTCAGAGAAGTGGACACAACACGCCCTATTCACCGCACAAGAATATATCTGACTAATAATAATCGTAAAACCTATGTATTGATATCTCTCTGTTAGTGTGTCAAGTGGGTGTAAAGCGGCATAAACACAGCAGTGAAAAGCAGCTAAACCCCATTATAAAAATAAATTACTTTGAAACACCCATGAAACAAAGACAGTGAAAGAGAGAGAAATTCTTAGACAATGCGTTCAGGGGCTGTGATGCAACCTGGATTGACCATATCTAGACGCACAGCTGGATGAGACATAAGGGTGGACACTCTTGGGGCTGAGACGTTTGGTGAGGTTGGGTGAGCAAACACAGACCCTTTAAAGTAATACTGCGTGGTACCCATCGCATGGGTCCCAAATCTCCAGGTTCAATGGCATCTTCCTACATCAAAAACATGCATGAGAAACCCAGAAGATGGTACACCGTGTGATGGGGAAAGGTTTCTAAAACGCACCTCATTTCTCATCTCCTTGTGCCTGGGTTCGCAATTCCAGCCACTTTACTAGCAAGCTCCCTACTTGGAGCATCAGCACCTTTAACCTCCTGTTCCATACAGGTTGCAATCTGTCCTGAGGATAAACGGGAAGACGTGGAACCAACGAGAGACTAGCTCTTGGTGTTGGGACAGGCACAGGTCACTCTATATTCCCATCAGAAAGAAGAATTAACCACAGGCTCATCCTGCCCCCCGGAACCAGAACAGGGCCTGAAGCCGTCCTGCCCTTTTGCGGCCAGCTACCAAAAAAGCGAGTTGTAAAATGGAGGTTCAGGGCACTGCAATTCACAAACCTGCAGAGTTATAAATGATAACTCTCGTCCACAAATATATTGAGGGAAGGCAAAGAAAAGGATTTGAAATCATGGCAGAATTGCAGGAAACAGATTTCAGGAGGTAGATACGAATCGCCTTTAAAGCACATGAAAAGCGGCAAAACGTTGACAATGATGCCCTTGGCCAAAAAGGGCGTATGCGTTTTTTCCTGAATATATTCAGGAAAAAACGCATACGCCCTTTTTGGCCAACCAAGCAACCTGGAAAGGCAAATCAGCGCTACAAAGAAGTCTCGCTTCCCATCGGTCAAAAGGGCCATGCTGAAAAAAGTGTAAACACCAGAAATGCAGGACAGGCCATGGAGAAATGGGAGCCTTGCTACACTGATGGGCGGGATGTAAATTGCCAAGAGCCACTCTGGAGAAGTGTCCGGTGAGTCCTGAAACATCTGAAAAACACAGCTTAGAGAGCATAGGGCACTTCCACTCATGGGGGTATAAATTGGGAAAATTAAAAATCAGCAAGACACAAGCACCCCAAAGTTTAGGGCTGCTCTGTTGACCAGGACCTCCACTTCATTCCACCTTAAATATCCCAGGAAAGAGAAAAATGGATAAAGAAGTTGTGGTCCTTATGTACAATGGAATATCACTCAGCCATGAAATCAATGTCGTAAGGTTAGTAGCAGCATGATGAGTGGATTTAGGTACGACGATTCTAAGTGAAATAAGTCACACAGAAAAGGACACTTCTCATAAGGTATCACTGATAGAGGGAATGTAAAAACCGTTACACTTGAACTGAATTACAAAACAGAACAGAGTCACACCTGCAGAAAACACACTATGGCTGTTTAACGGGAAAGGTGAGGTGGGGTGATACATAAAACAAGGGTTTCAAATTAGCTCAGATACCGTTCCATAAACCCAATATGTAATAGACAAGACCTACTCCTTGCTCAGAGAACTGGACTCAACACGCCCTATTCACCGCACAAGAATATATCTGACTACTAATAATCTTAAAACCTATGTATTGATATCTCTCTGTTAGTGTGTCAAGTGGGTGTAAAGCGGCATAAACACAGCAGTGAAAAGCAGCTAAACCCCATTATGAAAATAAATTACTTTGAAAAACCCATGAAACAAAGACAGTGAAAGAGAGAAATGCTTACACAATGCGTTCAAGGGCTGTGATGCAACCTGGATTGACCATATCTAGACCCACAGCTGGATGAGACCTAAGGGTGGACACTCTTGGGGCTGAGAGGTTTGGTGAGGTTGGGTGAGCAAACGCAGACCCTTTAAAGTAATACTGCGTGGTACCCATCGCATGGGTCCCAAATCTCCAGGTTCAAGGGCATCTTCCTACATCAAAAACATGCATGAGAAACCCAGAAGATGGTACACCGTGTGATGGGGATAGGTTTCTAAAACGCACCTCATTTCTCATCTCCTTGTGCCCGGGTTCGCCATCCCAGCCGCTTTACTAGCAATCTCCCTACTTGGAGCATCAGCACCTTTAACCTCCTGTTCCGTACAGGTTGCAATTTTTCCTGAGGATGAACGGGAAGACGGGGAACCAATGAGAGACTGGCTCTTGGTGTTGGGACAGGCACAGGTCACTCTATTTTCCCATCAGGAAGAAGAATTAACCACAGGCTCAGCCTGCCCCCCGGAACCAGAACAGGGCCTGAAGCCATCCTGCGCTTTTGCGGCCAGCTCCCAAAAACGCGAGGTGTAAAATCGAGCTTCATGGCACTGCAATTCACAAACCTGCAGAGTTATAAATGATAACTCTCGTCCACAAATATATTGAGGGAAGGCAAAGAAGAGGATTTGAAATCAAGGCAGAATTGCAGGAAACAGATTTCAGGAGGTAGATTCGAATCGCCTTTAAAGCACATGAAAAGCGGCAAAACGTTGACAATGATGCCCTTGGCCAAAAAGGGCGTATGCGTTTTTTCCTGAATATATTCAGGAAAAAACGCATACGCCCATTTTGGCCAACCAAGCAACCTGGAAAGGCAAATCAGCGCTACAAAGAAGTCTCGCTTCCCATCGGTCAAAAGGGCCATGCTGAAAAAAGTGTCAAAACCAGAAATGCAGGACAGGCCATGGAGAAATGGGAGCCTTGCTACACTGATGGGCGGGATGTAAATTGCCAAGAGCCACTCTGGAGAAGTGTCCGGTGAGTCCTGAAACATCTGAAAAACACAGCTTAGAGAGCATAGGGCACTTCCACTCATGGGGGTATAAATTGGGAAAATTAAAAATCAGCAAGACACAAGCACCCCAAAGTTTAGGGCTGCTCTGTTGACCAGGACCTCCACTTCATTCCACCTTCAATATCCCAGGAAAGAGAAAAATGGATAAAGAAGTGGTGGTCCTTATGTACAGTGGAATATCACTCAGCCATGAAATCAATGTCGTAAGGTTAGTAGCAGCATGATGAGTGGATTTAGGTACGACGATTCTAAGTGAAATAAGTCACACAGAAAAGGACACTTCTCATAAGGTATCACTGATAGAGGGAATGTAAAAACCGTTACACTTGAACTGAATTACATAACAGAACAGAGTCACACATGCAGAAAACACACTATGGCTGCTTAACGGGAAATGTGAGGTGGGGTGATACATAAAACAAGGGTATCAAATTAGCTCAGATACCGTTCCATAAACCCAATATGTAATAGACAAGACCTACTCCTTGCTCAGAGAAGTGGACACAACACGCCCTATTCACCGCACAAGAATATATCTGACTAATAATAATCGTAAAACCTATGTATTGATATCTCTCTGTTAGTGTGTCAAGTGGGTGTAAAGCGGCATAAACACAGCAGTGAAAAGCAGCTAAACCCCATTATAAAAATAAATTACTTTGAAACACCCATGAAACAAAGACAGTGAAAGAGAGAGAAATTCTTAGACAATGCGTTCAGGGGCTGTGATGCAACCTGGATTGACCATATCTAGACGCACAGCTGGATGAGACATAAGGGTGGACACTCTTGGGGCTGAGACGTTTGGTGAGGTTGGGTGAGCAAACACAGACCCTTTAAAGTAATACTGCGTGGTACCCATCGCATGGGTCCCAAATCTCCAGGTTCAATGGCATCTTCCTACATCAAAAACATGCATGAGAAACCCAGAAGATGGTACACCGTGTGATGGGGAAAGGTTTCTAAAACGCACCTCATTTCTCATCTCCTTGTGCCTGGGTTCGCAATTCCAGCCACTTTACTAGCAAGCTCCCTACTTGGAGCATCAGCACCTTTAACCTCCTGTTCCATACAGGTTGCAATCTGTCCTGAGGATAAACGGGAAGACGTGGAACCAACGAGAGACTAGCTCTTGGTGTTGGGACAGGCACAGGTCACTCTATATTCCCATCAGAAAGAAGAATTAACCACAGGCTCATCCTGCCCCCCGGAACCAGAACAGGGCCTGAAGCCGTCCTGCCCTTTTGCGGCCAGCTACCAAAAAAGCGAGTTGTAAAATGGAGGTTCAGGGCACTGCAATTCACAAACCTGCAGAGTTATAAATGATAACTCTCGTCCACAAATATATTGAGGGAAGGCAAAGAAAAGGATTTGAAATCATGGCAGAATTGCAGGAAACAGATTTCAGGAGGTAGATACGAATCGCCTTTAAAGCACATGAAAAGCGGCAAAACGTTGACAATGATGCCCTTGGCCAAAAAGGGCGTATGCGTTTTTTCCTGAATATATTCAGGAAAAAACGCATACGCCCTTTTTGGCCAACCAAGCAACCTGGAAAGGCAAATCAGCGCTACAAAGAAGTCTCGCTTCCCATCGGTCAAAAGGGCCATGCTGAAAAAAGTGTAAACACCAGAAATGCAGGACAGGCCATGGAGAAATGGGAGCCTTGCTACACTGATGGGCGGGATGTAAATTGCCAAGAGCCACTCTGGAGAAGTGTCCGGTGAGTCCTGAAACATCTGAAAAACACAGCTTAGAGAGCATAGGGCACTTCCACTCATGGGGGTATAAATTGGGAAAATTAAAAATCAGCAAGACACAAGCACCCCAAAGTTTAGGGCTGCTCTGTTGACCAGGACCTCCACTTCATTCCACCTTAAATATCCCAGGAAAGAGAAAAATGGATAAAGAAGTTGTGGTCCTTATGTACAATGGAATATCACTCAGCCATGAAATCAATGTCGTAAGGTTAGTAGCAGCATGATGAGTGGATTTAGGTACGACGATTCTAAGTGAAATAAGTCACACAGAAAAGGACACTTCTCATAAGGTATCACTGATAGAGGGAATGTAAAAACCGTTACACTTGAACTGAATTACAAAACAGAACAGAGTCACACCTGCAGAAAACACACTATGGCTGTTTAACGGGAAAGGTGAGGTGGGGTGATACATAAAACAAGGGTTTCAAATTAGCTCAGATACCGTTCCATAAACCCAATATGTAATAGACAAGACCTACTCCTTGCTCAGAGAACTGGACTCAACACGCCCTATTCACCGCACAAGAATATATCTGACTACTAATAATCTTAAAACCTATGTATTGATATCTCTCTGTTAGTGTGTCAAGTGGGTGTAAAGCGGCATAAACACAGCAGTGAAAAGCAGCTAAACCCCATTATGAAAATAAATTACTTTGAAAAACCCATGAAACAAAGACAGTGAAAGAGAGAAATGCTTACACAATGCGTTCAAGGGCTGTGATGCAACCTGGATTGACCATATCTAGACCCACAGCTGGATGAGACCTAAGGGTGGACACTCTTGGGGCTGAGAGGTTTGGTGAGGTTGGGTGAGCAAACGCAGACCCTTTAAAGTAATACTGCGTGGTACCCATCGCATGGGTCCCAAATCTCCAGGTTCAAGGGCATCTTCCTACATCAAAAACATGCATGAGAAACCCAGAAGATGGTACACCGTGTGATGGGGATAGGTTTCTAAAACGCACCTCATTTCTCATCTCCTTGTGCCCGGGTTCGCCATCCCAGCCGCTTTACTAGCAATCTCCCTACTTGGAGCATCAGCACCTTTAACCTCCTGTTCCGTACAGGTTGCAATTTTTCCTGAGGATGAACGGGAAGACGGGGAACCAATGAGAGACTGGCTCTTGGTGTTGGGACAGGCACAGGTCACTCTATTTTCCCATCAGGAAGAAGAATTAACCACAGGCTCAGCCTGCCCCCCGGAACCAGAACAGGGCCTGAAGCCATCCTGCGCTTTTGCGGCCAGCTCCCAAAAATGCGAGGTGTAAAATCGAGCTTCATGGCACTGCAATTCACAAACCTGCAGAGTTATAAATGATAACTCTCGTCCACAAATATATTGAGGGAAGGCAAAGAAGAGGATTTGAAATCAAGGCAGAATTGCAGGAAACAGATTTCAGGAGGTAGATTCGAATCGCCTTTAAAGCACATGAAAAGCGGCAAAACGTTGACAATGATGCCCTTGGCCAAAAAGGGCGTATGCGTTTTTTCCTGAATATATTCAGGAAAAAACGCATACGCCCATTTTGGCCAACCAAGCAACCTGGAAAGGCAAATCAGCGCTACAAAGAAGTCTCGCTTCCCATCGGTCAAAAGGGCCATGCTGAAAAAAGTGTCAAAACCAGAAATGCAGGACAGGCCATGGAGAAATGGGAGCCTTGCTACACTGATGGGCGGGATGTAAATTGCCAAGAGCCACTCTGGAGAAGTGTCCAGTGAGTCCTGAAACATCTGAAAAACACAGCTTAGAGAGCATAGGGCACTTCCACTCATGGGGGTATAAATTGGGAAAATTAAAAATCAGCAAGACACAAGCACCCCAAAGTTTAGGGCTGCTCTGTTGACCAGGACCTCCACTTCATTCCACCTTCAATATCCCAGGAAAGAGAAAAATGGATAAAGAAGTGGTGGTCCTTATGTACAGTGGAATATCACTCAGCCATGAAATCAATGTCGTAAGGTTAGTAGCAGCATGATGAGTGGATTTAGGTACGACGATTCTAAGTGAAATAAGTCACACAGAAAAGGACACTTCTCATAAGGTATCACTGATAGAGGGAATGTAAAAACCGTTACACTTGAACTGAATTACAAAACAGAACAGAGTCACACCTGCAGAAAACACACTATGGCTGTTTAACGGGAAAGGTGAGGTGGGGTGATACATAAAACAAGGGTTTCAAATTAGCTCAGATACCGTTCCATAAACCCAATATGTAATAGACAAGACCTACTCCTTGCTCAGAGAACTGGACTCAACACGCCCTATTCACCGCACAAGAATATATCTGACTACTAATAATCTTAAAACCTATGTATTGATATCTCTCTGTTAGTGTGTCAAGTGGGTGTAAAGCGGCATAAACACAGCAGTGAAAAGCAGCTAAACCCCATTATGAAAATAAATTACTTTGAAAAACCCATGAAACAAAGACAGTGAAAGAGAGAAATGCTTACACAATGCGTTCAAGGGCTGTGATGCAACCTGGATTGACCATATCTAGACCCACAGCTGGATGAGACCTAAGGGTGGACACTCTTGGGGCTGAGAGGTTTGGTGAGGTTGGGTGAGCAAACGCAGACCCTTTAAAGTAATACTGCGTGGTACCCATCGCATGGGTCCCAAATCTCCAGGTTCAAGGGCATCTTCCTACATCAAAAACATGCATGAGAAACCCAGAAGATGGTACACCGTGTGATGGGGATAGGTTTCTAAAACGCACCTCATTTCTCATCTCCTTGTGCCCGGGTTCGCCATCCCAGCCGCTTTACTAGCAATCTCCCTACTTGGAGCATCAGCACCTTTAACCTCCTGTTCCGTACAGGTTGCAATTTTTCCTGAGGATGAACGGGAAGACGGGGAACCAATGAGAGACTGGCTCTTGGTGTTGGGACAGGCACAGGTCACTCTATTTTCCCATCAGGAAGAAGAATTAACCACAGGCTCAGCCTGCCCCCCGGAACCAGAACAGGGCCTGAAGCCATCCTGCGCTTTTGCGGCCAGCTCCCAAAAATGCGAGGTGTAAAATCGAGCTTCATGGCACTGCAATTCACAAACCTGCAGAGTTATAAATGATAACTCTCGTCCACAAATATATTGAGGGAAGGCAAAGAAGAGGATTTGAAATCAAGGCAGAATTGCAGGAAACAGATTTCAGGAGGTAGATTCGAATCGCCTTTAAAGCACATGAAAAGCGGCAAAACGTTGACAATGATGCCCTTGGCCAAAAAGGGCGTATGCGTTTTTTCCTGAATATATTCAGGAAAAAACGCATACGCCCATTTTGGCCAACCAAGCAACCTGGAAAGGCAAATCAGCGCTACAAAGAAGTCTCGCTTCCCATCGGTCAAAAGGGCCATGCTGAAAAAAGTGTCAAAACCAGAAATGCAGGACAGGCCATGGAGAAATGGGAGCCTTGCTACACTGATGGGCGGGATGTAAATTGCCAAGAGCCACTCTGGAGAAGTGTCCAGTGAGTCCTGAAACATCTGAAAAACACAGCTTAGAGAGCATAGGGCACTTCCACTCATGGGGGTATAAATTGGGAAAATTAAAAATCAGCAAGACACAAGCACCCCAAAGTTTAGGGCTGCTCTGTTGACCAGGACCTCCACTTCATTCCACCTTCAATATCCCAGGAAAGAGAAAAATGGATAAAGAAGTGGTGGTCCTTATGTACAGTGGAATATCACTCAGCCATGAAATCAATGTCGTAAGGTTAGTAGCAGCATGATGAGTGGATTTAGGTACGACGATTCTAAGTGAAATAAGTCACACAGAAAAGGACACTTCTCATAAGGTATCACTGATAGAGGGAATGTAAAAACCGTTACACTTGAACTGAATTACAAAACAGAACAGAGTCACACATGCAGAAAACACACTATGGCTGCTTAACGGGAAATGTGAGGTGGGGTGATACATAAAACAAGGGTATCAAATTAGCTCAGATACCGTTCCATAAACCCAATATGTAATAGACAAGACCTACTCCTTGCTCAGAGAAGTGGACACAACACGCCCTATTCACCGCACAAGAATATATCTGACTAATAATAATCGTAAAACCTATGTATTGATATCTCTCTGTTAGTGTGTCAAGTGGGTGTAAAGCGGCATAAACACAGCAGTGAAAAGCAGCTAAACCCCATTATAAAAATAAATTACTTTGAAACACCCATGAAACAAAGACAGTGAAAGAGAGAGAAATTCTTAGACAATGCGTTCAGGGGCTGTGATGCAACCTGGATTGACCATATCTAGACGCACAGCTGGATGAGACATAAGGGTGGACACTCTTGGGGCTGAGACGTTTGGTGAGGTTGGGTGAGCAAACACAGACCCTTTAAAGTAATACTGCGTGGTACCCATCGCATGGGTCCCAAATCTCCAGGTTCAATGGCATCTTCCTACATCAAAAACATGCATGAGAAACCCAGAAGATGGTACACCGTGTGATGGGGAAAGGTTTCTAAAACGCACCTCATTTCTCATCTCCTTGTGCCTGGGTTCGCAATTCCAGGCACTTTACTAGCAAGCTCCCTACTTGGAGCATCAGCACCTTTAACCTCCTGTTCCATACAGGTTGCAATCTGTCCTGAGGATAAACGGGAAGACGTGGAACCAACGAGAGACTAGCTCTTGGTGTTGGGACAGGCACAGGTCACTCTATATTCCCATCAGAAAGAAGAATTAACCACAGGCTCATCCTGCCCCCCGGAACCAGAACAGGGCCTGAAGCCATCCTGCCCTTTTGCGGCCAGCTACCAAAAAAGCGAGTTGTAAAATGGAGGTTCAGGGCACTGCAATTCACAAACCTGCAGAGTTATAAATGATAACTCTCGTCCACAAATATATTGAGGGAAGGCAAAGAAAAGGATTTGAAATCATGGCAGAATTGCAGGAAACAGATTTCAGGAGGTAGATACGAATCGCCTTTAAAGCACATGAAAAGCGGCAAAACGTTGACAATGATGCCCTTGGCCAAAAAGGGCGTATGCGTTTTTTCCTGAATATATTCAGGAAAAAACGCATACGCCCTTTTTGGCCAACCAAGCAACCTGGAAAGGCAAATCAGCGCTACAAAGAAGTCTCGCTTCCCATCGGTCAAAAGGGCCATGCTGAAAAAAGTGTAAACACCAGAAATGCAGGACAGGCCATGGAGAAATGGGAGCCTTGCTACACTGATGGGCGGGATGTAAATTGCCAAGAGCCACTCTGGAGAAGTGTCCGGTGAGTCCTGAAACATCTGAAAAACACAGCTTAGAGAGCATAGGGCACTTCCACTCATGGGGGTATAAATTGGGAAAATTAAAAATCAGCAAGACACAAGCACCCCAAAGTTTAGGGCTGCTCTGTTGACCAGGACCTCCACTTCATTCCACCTTCAATATCCCAGGAAAGAGAAAAATGGATAAAGAAGTTGTGGTCCTTATGTACAATGGAATATCACTCAGCCATGAAATCAATGTCGTAAGGTTAGTAGCAGCATGATGAGTGGATTTAGGTACGACGATTCTAAGTGAAATAAGTCACACAGAAAAGGACACTTCTCATAAGGTATCACTGATAGAGGGAATGTAAAAACCGTTACACTTGAACTGAATTACAAAACAGAACAGAGTCACACCTGCAGAAAACACACTATGGCTGTTTAACGGGAAAGGTGAGGTGGGGTGATACATAAAACAAGGGTTTCAAATTAGCTCAGATACCGTTCCATAAACCCAATATGTAATAGACAAGACCTACTCCTTGCTCAGAGAACTGGACTCAACACGCCCTATTCACCGCACAAGAATATATCTGACTACTAATAATCTTAAAACCTATGTATTGATATCTCTCTGTTAGTGTGTCAAGTGGGTGTAAAGCGGCATAAACACAGCAGTGAAAAGCAGCTAAACCCCATTATGAAAATAAATTACTTTGAAAAACCCATGAAACAAAGACAGTGAAAGAGAGAAATGCTTACACAATGCGTTCAAGGGCTGTGATGCAACCTGGATTGACCATATCTAGACCCACAGCTGGATGAGACCTAAGGGTGGACACTCTTGGGGCTGAGAGGTTTGGTGAGGTTGGGTGAGCAAACGCAGACCCTTTAAAGTAATACTGCGTGGTACCCATCGCATGGGTCCCAAATCTCCAGGTTCAAGGGCATCTTCCTACATCAAAAACATGCATGAGAAACCCAGAAGATGGTACACCGTGTGATGGGGATAGGTTTCTAAAACGCACCTCATTTCTCATCTCCTTGTGCCCGGGTTCGCCATCCCAGCCGCTTTACTAGCAATCTCCCTACTTGGAGCATCAGCACCTTTAACCTCCTGTTCCGTACAGGTTGCAATTTTTCCTGAGGATGAACGGGAAGACGGGGAACCAATGAGAGACTGGCTCTTGGTGTTGGGACAGGCACAGGTCACTCTATTTTCCCATCAGGAAGAAGAATTAACCACAGGCTCAGCCTGCCCCCCGGAACCAGAACAGGGCCTGAAGCCATCCTGCGCTTTTGCGGCCAGCTCCCAAAAACGCGAGGTGTAAAATCGAGCTTCATGGCACTGCAATTCACAAACCTGCAGAGTTATAAATGATAACTCTCGTCCACAAATATATTGAGGGAAGGCAAAGAAGAGGATTTGAAATCAAGGCAGAATTGCAGGAAACAGATTTCAGGAGGTAGATTCGAATCGCCTTTAAAGCACATGAAAAGCGGCAAAACGTTGACAATGATGCCCTTGGCCAAAAAGGGCGTATGCGTTTTTTCCTGAATATATTCAGGAAAAAACGCATACGCCCATTTTGGCCAACCAAGCAACCTGGAAAGGCAAATCAGCGCTACAAAGAAGTCTCGCTTCCCATCGGTCAAAAGGGCCATGCTGAAAAAAGTGTCAAAACCAGAAATGCAGGACAGGCCATGGAGAAATGGGAGCCTTGCTACACTGATGGGCGGGATGTAAATTGCCAAGAGCCACTCTGGAGAAGTGTCCGGTGAGTCCTGAAACATCTGAAAAACACAGCTTAGAGAGCATAGGGCACTTCCACTCATGGGGGTATAAATTGGGAAAATTAAAAATCAGCAAGACACAAGCACCCCAAAGTTTAGGGCTGCTCTGTTGACCAGGACCTCCACTTCATTCCACCTTCAATATCCCAGGAAAGAGAAAAATGGATAAAGAAGTGGTGGTCCTTATGTACAGTGGAATATCACTCAGCCATGAAATCAATGTCGTAAGGTTAGTAGCAGCATGATGAGTGGATTTAGGTACGACGATTCTAAGTGAAATAAGTCACACAGAAAAGGACACTTCTCATAAGGTATCACTGATAGAGGGAATGTAAAAACCGTTACACTTGAACTGAATTACAAAACAGAACAGAGTCACACATGCAGAAAACACACTATGGCTGCTTAACGGGAAATGTGAGGTGGGGTGATACATAAAACAAGGGTATCAAATTAGCTCAGATACCGTTCCATAAACCCAATATGTAATAGACAAGACCTACTCTTTGCTCAGAGAACTGGACTCAACACACACTATTCACCGCACAAGAATATATCTGACTAGTAATAATCGTAAAACCTATGTATTGATATCTCTCTGTTAGTGTGTCACGTGGGTGTAAAGCGGCATAAACACAGCAGTGAAAAGCAGCTAAACCCCATTATCAAAATAAATTACTTTGAAAAACCCATGAAACAAAGACAGTGAAAGAGAGAGAAATTCTTACACAATGCGTTCAGGGGCTGTGATGCAACCTGGATTGACCATATCTAGACCCACAGCTGGATGAGACATAAGGGTGGACACTCTTGGGGCTGAGAGGTTTGGTGAGGTTGGGTGAGCAAACGCAGACCCTTTAAAGTAATACTGCGTGGTACCCATCGCATGGGTCCCCAATCTCCAGGTTCAAGGGCATCTTCCTACATCGAAAACATGCATGAGAAAACAAAAAGATGGTACACCATGTGATGGGGAAAGGTTTCTAAAACGCACCTCATTTCTCATCTCCTTGTGCCCGGGTTCGCCATTCCAGCCGCTTTACTAACAATCTCCCTACTTGGAGCATCAGCACCTTTAACCTCCTGTTCCGTACAGGTTGCAATTTGTCCTGAGGATGAACGGGTAGACCGGGAACCAGTGAGAGACTAGCTCTTGGTGTTGGGACAGGCACAGGTCACTCTATTTTCCCATCAGAAAGAAGAATTAACCACAGGCTCATCCTCCCCCCCGGAACCAGAACGGGGCCTGAAGCCATCCTGCACTTTTGCGGCCAGCTCCCAAAAAAGCGAGTTGTAAAATGGAGCTTCAGGGCACTGCAATTCACAAACCTGCAGAGTTATAAATGATAACTCTCGTCCACAAATATATTGAGGGAAGGCAAAGAAGAGGATTTGAAATCAAGGCAGATTTGCAGGAAACAGATTTCAGGAGGTAGATTCGAATCGCCTTTAAAGCACATGAAAAGCGGAAAAACGTTGACAATGATGCCCTTGGCCAAAAAGGGCGTATGCGTTTTTTCCTGAATATATTCAGGAAAAAACGCATACGCCCTTTTTGGCCAACCAAGCAACCTGGAAAGGCAAACCAGCGCTACAAAGAAGACTCGCTACCCATCGGTCAAAAGGGCCATGCTGAAAAACGTGTCAAAACCAGAAATGCAGGACAGGCCATGGAGAAATGGGAGCCTTGCTACACTGATGGGCGGGATGTAAATTGCCAACAGCCACTCTGGAGAAGTGTACGGTGTGTCCTGAAACATCTGAAAAACACAGCTTAGAGAGCATAGGGCACTTCCACTCATGGGGGTATAAATTGGGAAAATGAAAAATCAGCAAGACACAAGCACCCCAAAGTTTAGGGCTGCTCTGTTGACAAGGACCTCCACTTCATTCCACCTTCAATATCCCAGGAAAGAGAAAAATGGATAAAGAAGTTGTGGTCCTTATGTACAATGGAATATCACTCAGCCATGAAATCAATGGCATAAGGCTAGTAGCAGCATGATGAGTGGATTTAGGTACGACGATTCTAAGTGAAATAAGTCACACAGAAAAGGACACTTCTCATAAGGTATCACTTATGGAGGGAATGTAAAAAGCGTTACACTTGAACTGAATTACAAAACAGAACAGAGTCACACATGCAGAAAACACACTATGGCTGCTTAACGGGAAAGGTGAGGTGGCGTGATACATAAAACAAGGGTTTCAAATTAGCTCAGATACCGTTCCATAAACCCAATATGTAATAGACAAGACCTACTCTTTGCTCAGAGAACTGGACTCAACACACACTATTCACCGCACAAGAATATATCTGACTAGTAATAATCTTAAAACCTATGTATTGATATCTCTCTGTTAGTGTGTCACGTGGGTGTAAAGCGGCATAAACACAGCAGTGAAAAGCAGCTAAACCCCATTATCAAAATAAATTACTTTGAAAAACCCATGAAACAAAGACAGTGAAAGAGAGAGAAATTCTTACACAATGCGTTCAGGGGCTGTGATGCAACCTGGATTGACCATATCTAGACGCACAGCTGGATGAGACATAAGGGTGGACACTCTTGGGGCTGAGAGGTTTGGTGAGGTTGGGTGAGCAAACGCAGACCCTTTAAAGTAATACTGCGTGGTACCCATCGCATGGGTCCCCAATCTCCAGGTTCAAGGGCATCTTCCTACATCGAAAACATGCATGAGAAAACAAAAAGATGGTACACCATGTGATGGGGAAAGGTTTCTAAAACGCACCTCATTTCTCATCTCCTTGTGCCCGGGTTCGCCATTCCAGCCGCTTTACTAACAATCTCCCTACTTGGAGCATCAGCACCTTTAACCTCCTGTTCCGTACAGGTTGCAATTTGTCCTGAGGATGAACGGGTAGACCGGGAACCAGTGAGAGACTAGCTCTTGGTGTTGGGACAGGCACAGGTCACTCTATTTTCCCATCAGGAAGAAGAATTAACCACAGGCTCATCCTCCCCCCCGGAACCAGAACGGGGCCTGAAGCCATCCTGCACTTTTGCGGCCAGCTCCCAAAAAAGCGAGTTGTAAAATGGAGCTTCAGGGCACTGCAATTCACAAACCTGCAGAGTTATAAATGATAACTCTCGTCCACAAATATATTGAGGGAAGGCAAAGAAGAGGATTTGAAATCAAGGCAGAATTGCAGGAAACAGATTTCAGGAGGTAGATTCGAATCGCCTTTAAAGCACATGAAAAGCGGAAAATCGTTGACAATGATGCCCTTGGCCAAAAAGGGCGTATGCGTTTTTTCCTGAATATATTCAGGAAAAACCGCATACGCCCTTTTTGGCCAACCAAGCAACCTGGAAAGGCAAACCAGCGCTAAAAAGAAGACTCGCTACCCATCGGTCAAAAGGGCCATGCTGAAAAACGTGTCAAAACCAGAAAAGCAGGAGAGGCCATGGAGAAATGGGAGCCTTGCTACACTGATGGGCGGGATGTAAATTGCCAACAGCCACTCTGGAGAAGTGTACGGTGTGTCCTGAAACATCTAAAAAACACAGCTTAGAGAGCATAGGGCACTTCCACTCATGGGGGTATAAATTGGGAAAATGAAAAATCAGCAAGACACAAGCACCCCAAAGTTTAGGGCTGCTCTGTTGACAAGGACCTCCACTTCATTCCAGCTTCAATATCCCAGGAAAGAGAAAAATGGATAAAGAAGTTGTGGTCCTTATGTACAATGGAATATCACTCAGCCATGAAATCAATGTCATAAGGCTAGTAGCAGCATGATGAGTGGATTTAGGTACGACGATTCTAAGTGAAATAAGTCACACAGAAAAGGACACTTCTCATAAGGTATCACTTATAGAGGGAATGTAAAAAGCGTTACACTTGAACTGAATTACAAAACAGAACAGAGTCACACATGCAGAAATCACACTATGGCTGCTTAACGGGAAAGGTGAGGTGGGGTGATACATAAAACAAGGGTTTCAAATTAGCTCAGATACCGTTCCATAAACCCAATATGTAATAGACAAGACCTACTCCTTGCTCAGAGAACTGGACTCAACACGCCCTATTCACCGCACAAGAATATATCTGACTAGTAATAATCTTAAAACCTATGTATTGATATCTCTCTGTTAGTGTGTCAAGTGGGTGTAAAGCGGCATAAACACAGCAGTGAAAAGCAGCTAAACACCATTATCAAAATAAATTACTTTGAAAAACCCATGAAACAAAGACAGTGAAAGAGAGAGAAATTCTTACACAATGCGTTCAGGGGCTGTGATGCAACCTGGATTGACCATATCTAGACCCACAGCTGGATGAGACATAAGGGTGGACACTCTTGGGGCTGAGAGGTTTGGTGAGGTTGGGTGAGCAAACGCAGACCCTTTAAAGTAATACTGCGTGGTACCCATCGCATGGGTCCCAAATCTCCAGGTTCAAGGGCATCTTCCTACATCGAAAACATGCATGAGAAAACAAAAAGATGGTACACCATGTGATGGGGAAAGGTTTCTAAAACGCACCTCATTTCTCTTCTCCTTGTGCCCGGGTTCGCCATTCCAGCCGCTTTACTAACAATCTCCCTACTTGGAGCATCAGCACCTTTAACCTCCTGTTCCGTACAGGTTGCAATTTGTCCTGAGGATGAACGGGTAGACGGGGAACCAGTGAGAGACTAGCTCTTGGTGTTGGGACAGGCACAGGTCACTCTATTTTCCCATCAGGAAGAAGAATTAACCACAGGCTCATCCCCCCCCCGGAACCAGAACAGGGCCTGAAGCCATCCTGCGCTTTTGCGGCCAGCTCCCAAAAAAGCGAGTTGTAAAATGGAGCTTCAGGGCACTGCAATTCACAAACCTGCAGAGTTATAAATGATAACTCTCGTCCACAAATATATTGAGGGAAGGCAAAGAAGAGGATTTGAAATCAAGGCAGAATTGCAGGAAACAGATTTCAGGAGGTAGATTCGAATCGCCTTTAAAGCACATGAAAAGCGGCAAAACGTTGACAATGATGCCCTTGGCCAAAAAGGGCGTATGCGTTTTTTCCTGAATATATTCAGGAAAAAACGCATACGCCCTTTTAGGCCAACCAAGCAACCTGGAAAGGCAAATCAGCGCTACAAAGAATACTCGCTACCCATCGGTCAAAAGGGCCATGCTGAAAAAAGTCTCAAAACCAGAAAAGCAGGAAAGGCCATGGAGAAATGGGAGCCTTGCTACACTGATGGGCGGGATGTAAATTGCCAACAGCCACTCTGGAGAAGTGTACGGTGTGTCCTGAAACATCTAAAAAACACAGCTTAGAGAGCATAGGGCACTTCCACTCATGGGGATATAAATTGGGAAAATGAAAAATCAGCAAGACACAAGCACCTCAAAGTTTAGGGCTGCTCTGTTGACAAGGATCTCCACTTCATTCCACCTTCAATATCCCAGGAAAGAGAAAAATGGATAAAGAAGTTGTGGTCCTTATGTACAATGGAATATCACTCAGCCATGAAATCAATGTCATAAGGCTAGTAGCAGCATGATGAGTGGATTTAGGTACGACGATTCTAAGTGAAATAAGTCACACAGAAAAGGACACTTCTCATAAGGTATCACTTATAGAGGGAATGTAAAAAGCGTTACACTTGAACTGAATTACAAAACAGAACAGAGTCACACATGCAGAAAACACACTATGGCTGCTTAACGGGAAAGGTGAGGTGGGGTGATACATAAAACAAGGGTTTCAAATTAGCTCAGATACCGTTCCATAAGCCCAATATGTAATAGACAAGACCTACTCCTTGCTCAGAGAACTGGACTCAACACGCCCTATTCACCGCACAAGAATATATCTGACTAGTAATAATCTTAAAACCTATGTATTGATATCTCTCTGTTAGTGTGTCAAGTGGGTGTAAAGCGGCATAAACACAGCAGTGAAAAGCAGCTAAACCCCATTATCAAAATAAATTACTTTGAAAAACCCATGAAACAAAGACAGTGAAAGAGAGAGAAATTCTTACACAATGCGTTCAGGGGCTGTGATGCAACCTGGATTGACCATATCTAGACCCACAGCTGGATGAGACATAAGGGTGGACACTCTTGGGGCTGAGAGGTTTGGTGAGGTTGGGTGAGCAAACGCAGACCCTTTAAAGTAATACTGCGTGGTACCCATCGCATGGGTCCCAAATCTCCATGTTCAAGGGCATCTTCCTACATCTAAAACATGCATGAGAAAACAAAAAGATGGTACACCATGTGATGGGGAAAGGTTTCTAAAACGCACCTCATTTCTCTTCTCCTTGTGCCCGGGTTCGCCATTCCAGCCGCTTTACTAACAATCTCCCTACTTGGAGCATCAGCACCTTTAACCTCCTGTTCCGTACAGGTTGCAATTTGTCCTGAGGATGAAAGGGTAGACGGGGAACCAGTGAGAGACTAGCTCTTGGTGTTGGGACAGGCACAGGTCACTCTATTTTCCCATCAGGAAGAAGAATTAACCACAGGCTCATCCCCCCCCCGGAACCAGAACAGGGGCTGAAGCCATACTGCGCTTTTGCGTCCAGCTCCCAAAAAAGCGAGTTGTAAAATGGAGGTTCAGGGCACTGCAATTCACAAACCTGCAGAGTTATAAATGATAACTCTCGTCCACAAATATATTGAGGGAAGGCAAAGAAGAGGATTTGAAATCAAGGCAGAATTGCAGGAAACAGATTTCAGGAGGTAGATTCGAATCGCCTTTAAAGCACATGAAAAGCGGCAAAACGTTGACAATGATGCCCTTGGCCAAAAAGGGCGTATGCGTTTTTTCCTGAATATATTCAGGAAAAAACGCATACGCCCTTTTAGGCCAACCAAGCAACCTGGAAAGGCAAATCAGCGCTACAAAGAAGACTCGCTACCCATCGGTCAAAAGGGCCATGCTGAAAATGTCTCAAAACCAGAAATGCAGGACAGGCCATGGAGAAATGGGAGCCTTGCTACACTGATGGGCGGGATGTAAATTGCCAACAGCCACTCTGGAGAAGTGTATGGTGTGTCCTGAAACATCTAAAAAACACAGCTTAGAGAGCATAGGGCACTTCCACTCATGGGGGTATAAATTGGGAAAATGAAAAATCAGCAAGACACAAGCACCCCAAAGTTTAGGGCTGCTCTGTTGACAAGGACCTCCACTTCATTCCACCTTCAATATCCCAGGAAAGAGAAAAATGGATAAAGAAGTTGTGGTCCTTATGTACAATGGAATATCACTCAGCCATGAAATCAATGTCATAAGGCTAGTAGCAGCATGATGAGTGGATTTAGGTACGACGATTCTAAGTGAAATAAGTCACACAGAAAAGGACACTTCTCATAAGGTGTCACTGATAGAGGCAATGTAAAAACCATTACACTTGAACTGAATTACAAAACAGAACAGAGTCACACATGCAGAAAACACACTATGGCTGCTTAACGGGAAAGGTGAGGTGGGGTGATACATAAAACAAGGGTATCAAATTAGCTCAGATACCGTTCCATAAACCCAATATGTAATAGACAAGACCTACTCCTTGCTCAGAGAACTGGACTCAACACGCCCTATTCACGGCACAAGAATATATCTGACTAATAATAATCGTAAAACCTATGTATTGATATCTCTCTGTTAGTGTGTCAAGTGGGTGTAAAGCGGCATAAACACAGCAGTGAAAAGCAGCTAAACCCCATTATAAAAATAAATTACTTTGAAACACCCATGAAACAAAGACAGTGAAAGAGAGAGAAATTCTTACACAATGCGTTCAGGGGCTGTGATGCAACCTGGATTGACCATATCTAGACGCACAGCTGGATGAGACATAAGGGTGGACACTCTTGGGGCTGAGAGGTTTGGTGAGGTTGGGTGAGCAAACGCAGACCCTTTAAAGTAATACTGCGTGGTACCCATCGCATGGGTTCCAAATCTCCAGGTTCAAGGGCATCTTCCTACATCAAAAACGTGCATGAGAAACCCAGAAGATGGTACACCGTGTGATGGGGAAAGGTTTCTAAAACGCACCTCATTTCTCATCTCCTTGTGCCCGGGTTCGCCATTCCAGCCGCTTTACTAGCAAGCTCCCTACTTGGAGCATCAGCACCTTTAACCTCCTGTTCCGTACAGGTTGCAATTTGTCCTGAGGATAAACGGGAAGACGTGGAACCAACGAGAGACTAGCTCTTGGTGTTGGGACAGGCACAGGTCACTCTATTTTCCCATCAGAAAGAAGAATTAACCACAGGCTCAGCCTGCCTCCCGGAACCAGAACAGGGCCTGAAGCCATTCTGCGATTTTGCGGCCAGCTCCCATAAAAACGAGTTGTAAAATGGAGGTTCAGGGCACTGCAATTCACAAACCTGCAGAGTTATAAATGATAACTCTCGTCCACAAATATATTGAGGGAAGGCAAAGAAGAGGATTTGAAATCAAGGCAGAATTGCAGGAAACAGATTTCAGGAGGTAGATACGAATCGCCTTTAAAGCACATGAAAAGCGGCAAAACGTTGACAATGATGCCCTTGGCCAAAAAGGGCGTATGCGTTTTTTCCTGAATAGATTCAGGAAAAAACGCATACGCCCTTTTTGGCCAACCAAGCAACCTGGAAAGGCAAATCAGCGCTACAGAGAAGTCTCGCTTCCCATCGGTCAAAAGGGCCATGCTGAAAAAAGTGTCAAAACCAGAAATGCAGGACAGGCCATGGAGAAACGGGAGCCTTGCTACACTGATGGGCGGGATGTAAATTGCCAAGAGCCACTCTGGAGAAGTGTCCGGTGAGTCCTGAAACATCTGAAAAACACAGCTTAGAGAGCATAGGGCACTTCCACTCATGGGGGTATAAATTGGGAAAATTAAAAATCAGCAAGACACAAGCACCCCAAAGTTTAGGGCTGCTCTGTTGACCAGGACCTCCACTTCATTCCACCTTAAATATCCCAGGAAAGAGAAAAATGGATAAAGAAGGTGTGGTCCTTATGTACAATGGAATATCACTCAACCATGAAATCAATGTCGTAAGGTTAGTAGCAGCATGATGAGTGGATTTAGGTACGACGATTCTAAGTGAAATAAGTCACACAGAAAAGGACACTTCTCATAAGGTATCACTGATAGAGGGAATGTAAAAACCGTTACACTTGAACTGAATTACAAAACAGAACAGAGTCACACATGCAGAAAACACACTATGGCTGCTTAACGGGAAAGGTGAGGTGGGGTGATACATAAAACAAGGGTAGCAAATTAGCTCAGATACCATTCCATAAACCCAATATGTTATAGACAAGACCTACTCCTTGCTCAGAGAACTGGACTCAACACGCCCTATTCACGGCACAAGAATATATCTGACTAATAATAATCGTAAAACCTATGTATTGATATCTCTCTGTTAGTGTGTCAAGTGGGTGTAAAGCGGCATAAACACAGCAGTGAAAAGCAGCTAAACCCCATTATAAAAATAAATTACTTTGAAACACCCATGAAACAAAGACAGTGAAAGAGAGAGAAATTCTTACACAATGCGTTCAGGGGCTGTGATGCAACCTGGATTGACCATATCTAGACGCACAGCTGGATGAGACATAAGGGTGGACACTCTTGGGGCTGAGAGGTTTGGTGAGGTTGGGTGAGCAAACGCAGACCCTTTAAAGTAATACTGCGTGGTACCCATCGCATGGGTCCCAAATCTCCAGGTTCAAGGGCATCTTCCTACATCAAAAACATGCATAAGAAACCCAGAAGATGGTACACCGTGTGATGGGGAAAGGTTTCTAAAACGCACCTCATTTCTCATCTCCTTGTGCCCGGGTTCGCCATTCCAGCCACTTTACTAGCAAGCTCCCTACTTGGAGCATCAGCACCTTTAACCTCCTGTTCCGTACAGGTTGTAATTTGTCCTGAGGATAAACGGGAAGACGTGGAACCAACGAGAGACTAGCTCTTGGTGTTGGGACAGGCACAGGTCACTCTATTTTCCCATCAGAAAGAAGAATTAACCACAGGCTCAGCCTGCCCCCCGGAACCAGAACAGGGCCTGAAGCCATTCTGCGATTTTGCGGCCAGCTCCCATAAAAACGAGTTGTAAAATGGAGGTTCAGGGCACTGCAATTCACAAACCTGCAGAGTTATAAATGATAACTCTCGTCCACAAATATATTGAGGGAAGGCAAAGAAGAGGATTTGAAATCAAGGCAGAATTGCAGGAAACAGATTTCAGGAGGTAGATACGAATCGCCTTTAATGCACATGAAAAGCGGCAAAACGTTGACAATGATGCCCTTGGCCAAAAAGGGCGTATGCGTTTTTTCCTGAATATATTCAGGAAAAAACGCATACGCCCTTTTTGGCCAACCAAGCAACCTGGAAAGGCAAATCAGCGCTACAAAGAAGTCTCGCTTCCCATCGGTCAAAAGGGCCATGCTGAAAAACGTGTCAAAACCAGAAATGCAGGACAGGCCATGGAGAAATGGGAGCCTTGCTACACTGATGGGCGGGATGTAAATTGCCAAGAGCCACTCTGGGGAAGTGTCCGGTGAGTCCTGAAACATCTGAAAAACACAGCTTAGAGAGCATAGGGCACTTCCACTCATGGGGGTATAAATTGCGAAAATTAAAAATCAGCAAGACACAAGCACCCCAAAGTTTAGGGCTGCTCTGTTGACCAGGACCTCCACTTCATTCCACCTTAAATATCCCAGGAAAGAGAAAAATGGATAAAGAAGCTGTGGTCCTTATGTACAATGGAATATCACTCAGCCTTGAAATCAATGTCGTAAGGTTAGTAGCAGCATGATGAGTGGATTTAGGTACGACGATTCTAAGTGAAATAAGTCACACAGAAAAGGACACTTCTCATAAGGTATCACTGATAGAGGGAATGTAAAAACCATTACACTTGAACTGAATTACAAAACAGAACAGAGTCACACATGCAGAAAACACACTATGGCTGCTTAACGGGAAAGGTGAGGTGGGGTGATACATAAAACAAGGGTATCAAATTAGCTCAGATACCGTTCCATAAACCCAATATGTAATAGACAAGACCTACTCCTTGCTCAGAGAACTGGACTCAACACGCCCTATTCACCGCACAAGAATATATCTGACTAATAATAATCGTAAAACCTATGTATTGATATCTCTCTGTTAGTGTGTCAAGTGGGTGTAAAGTGGCATAAACACAGCAGTGAAAAGCAGCTAAACCCCATTATAAAAATAAATTACTTTGAAACACCCATGAAACAAAGACAGTGAAAGAGAGAGAAATTCTTACACAATGCGTTCAGGGGCTGTGATGCAACCTGGAATGACCATATCTAGACCCACAGCTGGATGAGACATAAGGGTGGACACTCTTGGGGATGAGAGGTTTGGTGAGGTTGGGTGAGCAAACGCAGACCCTTTAAAGTAATACTGCGTGGTACCCATCGCATGGGTCCCAAATCTCCAGGTTCAAGGGCATCTTCCTACATCAAAAACATGCATGAGAAACCCAGAAGATGGTACATCGTGTGATGGGGAAATGTTTCTAAAACGCACCTCATTTCTCATCTCCTTGTGCCCGGGTTCGCCATTCCAGCCGCTTTACTAGCAAGCTCCCTACTTGGAGCATCAGCACCTTTAACCTCCTGTTCCGTACAGGTTGCAATTTGTCCTGAGGATAAACGGGAAGACGTGGAACCAACGTGAGACTAGCTCTTGGTGTTGGGACAGGCACAGGTCACTCTATTTTCCCATCAGAAAGAAGAATTAACCACAGGCTCAGCCTGACCCCCGGAACCAGAACAGGGCCTGAAGCCATTCTGCGATTTTGCGGCCAGCTCCCATAAAAACGAGTTGTAAAATGGAGGTTCAGGGCACTGCAATTCACAAACCTGCAGAGTTATAAATGATAACTCTCGTCCACAAATATATTGAGGGAAGGCAAAGAAGAGGATTTGAAATCAAGGCAGAATTGCAGGAAACAGATTTCAGGAGGTAGATACGAATCGCCTTTAAAGCACATGAAAAGCGGCAAAACGTTGACAATGATGCCCTTGGCCAAAAAGGGCGTATGCGTTTTTTCCTGAATATATTCAGGAAAAAACGCATACGCCCTTTTTGGCAAACCAAGCAACCTGGAAAGGCAAATCAGCGCTACAAAGAAGTCTCGCTTCCCATCGGTCAAAAGGGCCATGCTGAAAAAAGTGTCAAAACCAGAAATGCAGGACAGGCCATGGAGAAATGGGAGCCTTGCTACACTGATGGGCGGGATGTAAATTGCCAAGAGCCACTCTGGAGAAGTGTCCGGTGAGTCCTGAAACATCTGAAAAACACAGCTTAGAGAGCATAGGGCACTTCCACTCATGGGGGTATAAATTAGGAAAATTAAAAATCAGCAAGACACAAGCACCCCAAATTTTAGGGCTGCTCTGTTGACCAGGACCTCCACTTCATTCCACCTTAAATATCCCAGGAAAGAGAAAAATGGATAAAGAAGTTGTGGTCCTTATGTACAATGGAATATCACTCAGCCAGGAAATCAATGTCGTAAGGTTAGTAGCAGCATGATGAGTGGATTTAGGTACGACGATTCTAAGTGAAATAAGTCACACAGAAAAGGACACTTCTCATAAGGTATCACTGATAGAGGGAATGTAAAAACCGTTACACTTGAACTGAATTACAAAACAGAACAGAGTCACACATGCAGAAAACACACTATGGCTGCTTAACGGGAAAGGTGAGGTGGGGTGATACATAGAACAAGGGTATCAAGTTAGCTCAGATACCATTCCATAAACCCAATATGTAATAGACAAGACCTACTCCTTGCTCAGAGAACTGGACTCAACACGCCCTATTCACCGCACAAGAATATATCTGACTAATAATAATCGTAAAACCTATGTATTGATATCTCTCTGTTAGTGTGTCAAGTGGGTGTAAAGCGGCATAAACACAGCAGTGAAAAGCAGCTAAACCCCATTATAAAAATAAATTACTTTGAAACAACCATGAAACAAAGACAGTGAAAGAGAGAGAAATTCTTACACAATGCTTTCAGGGGCTGTGATGAAACCTGGATTGACCATATCTAGACGCATAGCTGGATGAGACATAAGGGTGGACACTCTTGGGGCTGAGAGGTTTGGTGAGGATGGGTGAGCAAACGCAGACCCTTTAAAGTAATACTGCGTGGTAACCATCGCATGGGTCCCAAATCTCCAGGTTCAAGGGCATCTTCCTACATCAAAAACATGCATGAGAAACCCAGAAGATGGTACACCGTGTGATGGGGAAAGGTTTCTAAAACGCACCTCATTTCTCATCTCCTTGTGCCCGGGTTCGCCATTCCAGCCGCTTTACTAGCAAGCTCCCTACTTGGAGCATCAGCACCTTTAACCTACTGTTCCGTACAGGTTGCAATTTGTCCTGAGGATAAACGGGAAGACGTGGAACCAACGAGAGACTAGCTCTTGGTGTTGGGACAGGCACAGGTCACTCTATTTTCCCATCAGAAAGAAGAATTAACCACAGGCTCAGCCTGCCCCCCGGAACCAGAACAGGGCCTGAAGCCATTCTGCGATTTTGCGGCCAGCTCCCATAAAAACGAGTTGTAAAATGGAGGTTCAGGGCACTGCAATTCACAAACCTGCAGAGTTATAAATGATAACTCTCGTCCACAAATATATTGAGGGAAGGCAAAGAAGAGGATTTGAAATCAAGGCAGAATTGCAGGAAACATATTTCAGGAGGTAGGTACGAATCGCCTTTAAAGCACATGAAAAGCGGCAAAACGTTGACAATGATGCCCTTGGCCAAAAAGGGCGTATGCGTTTTTTCCTGAATATATTCAGGAAAAAACGCATACGCCCTTTTTGGCCAACCAAGCAACCTGGAAAGGCAAATCAGCGCTACAAAGAAGTCTCGCTTCCCATCGGTCAAAAGGGCCATGCTGAAAAAAGTGTCAAAACCAGAAATGCAGGACAGGCCATGGAGAAATGGGAGCCTTGCTACACTGATGGGCGGGATGTAAATTGCCAAGAGCCACTCTGGGGAAGTGTCCGGTGAGTCCTGAAACATCTGAAAAACACAGCTTAGAGAGCATAGGGCACTTCCACTCATGGGGGTATAAATTGGGAAAATTAAAAATCAGCAAGACACAAGCACCCCAAAGTTTAGGGCTGCTCTGTTGACCAGGACCTCCACTTCATTCCACCTTAAATATCCCAGGAAAGAGAAAAATGGATAAAGAAGTTGTGGTCCTTATGTACAATGGAATATCACTCAGCCAGGAAATCAATGTCGTAAGGTTAGTAGCAGCATGATGAGTGGATTTAGGTACGACGATTCTAAGTGAAATAAGTCACACAGAAAAGGACACTTCTCATAAGGTATCACTGAGAGAGGGAATGTAAAAACCGTTACACTTGAACTGAATTACAAAACAGAACAGAGTCACACATGCAGAAAACACACTATGGCTGCTTAACGGGAAAGGTGAGGTGGGGTGATACATAAAACAAGGGTATCAAATTAGCTCAGATACCATTCCATAAACCCAATATGTTATAGACAAGAGCTACTCCTTGCTCAGAGAACTGGACTCAACACGCCCTATTCACGGCACAAGAATATATCTGACTAATAATAATCGTAAAACCTATGTATTGATATCTCTCTGTTAGTGTGTCAAGTGGGTGTAAAGCGGCATAAACACAGCAGTGAAAAGCAGCTAAACCCCATTATAAAAATAAATTACTTTGAAACACCCATGAAACAAAGACAGTGAAAGAGAGAGAAATTCTTACACAATGCGTTCAGGGGCTGTGATGCAACCTGGATTGACCATATCTAGACGCACAGCTGGATGAGACATAAGGGTGGACACTCTTGGGGCTGAGAGGTTTGGTGAGGTTGGGTGAGCAAACGCAGACCCTTTAAAGTAATACTGCGTGGTACCCATCGCATGGGTCCCAAATCTCCAGGTTCAAGGGGATCTTCCTACATCAAAAACATGCATGAGAAACCCAGAAGATGGTACACCGTGTGATGGGGAAAGGTTTCTAAAACGCACCTCATTTCTCATCTCCTTGTGCCCGGGTTCGCCATTCCAGCCGCTTTACTAGCAAGCTCCCTACTTGGAGCATCAGCACCTTTAACCTCCTGTTCCGTACAGGTTGCAATTTGTCCTGAGGATAAACGGGAAGACGTGGAACCAACGAGAGACTAGCTCTTGGTGTTGGGACAGGCACAGGTCACTCTATTTTCCCATCAGAAAGAAGAATTAACCACAGGCTCAGCCTGCCCCCCGGAACCAGAACAGGGCCTGAAGCCATTCTGCGATTTTGCGGCCAGCTCCCATAAAAACGAGTTGTAAAATGGAGGTTCAGGGCACTGCAATTCACAAACCTGCAGAGTTATAAATGATAACTCTCGTCCACAAATATATTGAGGGAAGGCAAAGAAGAGGATTTGAAATCAAGGCAGAATTGCAGGAAACAGATTTCAGGAGGTAGATACGAATCGCCTTTAAAGCACATGAAAAGCGGCAAAACGTTGACAATGATGCCCTTGGCCAAAAAGGGCGTATGCGTTTTTTCCTGAATATATTCAGGAAAAAACGCATACGCCCTTTTTGGCCAACCAAGCAACCTGGAAAGGCAAATCAGCGCTACAGAGAAGTCTTGCTTCCCATCGGTCAAAAGGGCCATGCTGAAAAAAGTGTCAAAACCAGAAATGCAGGACAGGCCATGCAGAAATGGGAGCCTTGCTACACTGATGGGCGGGATGTAAATTGCCAAGAGCCACTCTGGAGAAGTGTCCGGTGAGTCCTGAAACATCTGAAAAACACAGCTTAGAGAGCATAGGGCACTTCCATTCATGGGGGTATAAATTGGGAAAATTAAAAATCAGCAAGACACAAGCACCCCAAAGTTGAGGGCTGCTCTGTTGACAAGGACCTCCACTTCATTCCACCTTAAATATCCCAGGAAAGAGAAAAATGGATAAAGAAGTTGTGGTCCTTATGTACAATGGAATATCACTCAGCCATGAAATCAATGTCGTAAGGTTAGTAGCAGCATGATGAGTGGATTTAGGTACGACGATTCTAAGTGAAATAAGTCAAACAGAAGAGGACACTTCTCATAAGGTATCACTGATAGAGGGAATGTAAAAACTGTTACACTTGAACTGAATTACAAAACAGAACAGAGTCACACATGCAGAAAACACACTATGGCTGCTTAACGGGAAAGGTGAGGTGGGGTGATACATAAAACAAGGGTATCAAATTAGCTCAGATACCGTTCCATAAACCCAATATGTAATAGACAAGACCTACTCCTTGCTCAGAGAACTGGACTCAACACGCCCTATTCACCGCACAAGAATATATCTGACTAATAATAATCGTAAAACCTATGTATTGATATCTCTCTGTTAGTGTGTCAAGTGGGTGTAAAGCGGCATAAACACAGCATTGAAAAGCAGCTAAACCCCATTATAAAAATAAATTACTTTGAAACACCCATGAAACAAAGACAGTGAAAGAGAGAGAAATTCTTACACAATGCATTCAGGGGCTGTGATGCAACCTGGATTGACCATATCTAGACGCACAGCTGGATGAGACATAAGGGTGGACACTCTTGGGGCTGAGAGGTTTGGTGAGGTTGGGTGAGCAAACGCAGACCCTTTAAAGTAATACTGCGTGGTACCCATCGCATGGGTCCCAAATCTACAGGTTCAAGGGCATCTTCCTACATCAAAAACATGCATGAGAAACCCAGAAGACGGTACACCGTGTGATGGGGAAAGGTTTCTAAAACGTACCTCATTTCTCATCTCCTTGTGCCCGGGTTCGCCATTCCAGCCGCTTTACTAGCAAGCTCCCTACTTGGAGCATCAGCACCTTTAACCTCCTGTTCCGTACAGGTTGCAATTTGTCCTGAGGATAAACGGGAAGACGTGGAACCAACGAGAGACTAGCTCTTGGTGTTGGGACAGGCACAGGTCACTCTATTTTCCCATCAGAAAGAAGAATTAACCACAGGCTCAGCCTGAACCCCGGAACCAGAACAGGGCCTGAAGCCATTCTGCGATTTTGCGGCCAGCTCCCATAAAAACGAGTTGTAAAATGGAGGTTCAGGGCACTGCAATTCACAAACCTGCAGAGTTATAAATGATAACTCTCGTCCACAAATATATTGAGGGAAGGCAAAGAAGAGGATTTGAAATCAAGGCAGAATTGCAGGAAACAGATTTCAGGAGGTAGATACGAATCGCCTTTAAAGCACATGAAAAGCGGCAAAACGTTGACAATGATGCCCTTGGCCAAAAAGGGCGTATGCGTTTTTTCCTGAATATATTCAGGAAAAAACGCATACGCCCTTTTTGGCCAACCAAGCAACCTGGAAAGGCAAATCAGCGCTACAAAGAAGTCTCACTTCCCATCGGTCAAAAGGGCCATGCTGAAAAAAGTGTCAAAACCAGAAATGCAGGACAGGCCATGGAGAAATGGGAGCCTTGCTACACTGATGGGCGGGATGTAAATTGCCAAGAGCCACTCTGGAGAAGTGTCCGGTGAGTCCTGAAACATCTGAAAAACACAGCCTAGAGAGCATAGGGCACTTCCACTCATGGGGGTATAAATTGGGAAAATGAAAAATCAGCAAGACACAAGCACCCCAAAGTTTAGGGCTGCTCTGTTGACCAGGACCTCCACTTCATTCCACCTTAAATATCCCAGGAAAGAGAAAAATGGATAAAGAAGTTGTGGTCCTTATGTACAATGGAATATCACTCAGCCAGGAAATCAATGTCGTAAGGTTAGTAGCAGCATGATGAGTGGATTTAGGTACGACGATTCTAAGTGAAATAAGTCACACAGAAAAGGACACTTCTCATAAGGTATCACTGACAGAGGGAATGTAAAAACCGTTACACTTGAACTGAATTACAAAACAGAACAGAGTCACACATGCAGAAAACACACTATGGCTGCTTAACGGGAAAGGTGAGGTGGGGTGATACATAAAACAAGGGTATCAAATTAGCTCAGATACCGTTCCATAAACCCAATATGTAATAGACAAGACCTACTCCTTGCTCAGAGAACTGGACTCAACACGCCCTATTCACCGCACAAGAATATATCTGACTAATAATAATCGTAAAACCTATGTATTGATATCTCTCTGTTAGTGTGTCAAGTGGGTGTAAAGCGGCATAAACACCGCAGTGAAAAGCAGCTAAACCCCATTATAAAAATAAATTACTTTGAAACAACCATGAAACAAAGACAGTGAAAGAGAGAGAAATTCTTACACAATGCGTTCAGGGGCTGTGATGCAACCTGGATTGACCATATCTAGACGCACAGCTGGATGAGACATAAGGGTGGACACTCTTGGGGCTGAGAGGTTTGGTGAGGTTGGGTGAGCAAACGCAGACCCTTTAAAGTAATACTGCGTGGTACCCATCGCATGGGTCCCAAATCTCCAGGTTCAAGGGCATCTTCCTACATCAAAAACATGCATGAGAAACCCAGAAGATGGTACACCGTGTGATGGGGAAAGGTTTCTAAAACGCACCTCATTTCTCATCTCCTTGTGCCCGGGTTCGCCATTCCAGCCGCTTTACTAGCAAGCTCCCTACTTGGAGCATCAGCACCTTTAACCTCCTGTTCCGTACAGGTTGCAATTTGTCCTGAGGATAAACGGGAAGACGTGGAACCAACGAGAGACTAGCTCTTGGTGTTGGGACAGGCACAGGTCACTCTATTTTCCCATCAGAAAGAAGAATTAACCACAGGCTCAGCCTGAACCCCGGAACCAGAACAGGGCCTGAAGCCATTCTGCGATTTTGCGGCCAGCTCCCATAAAAACGAGTTGTAAAATGGAGGTTCAGGGCACTGCAATTCACAAACCTGCAGAGTTATAAATGATAACTCTCGTCCACAAATATATTGAGGGAAGGCAAAGAAGAGGATTTGAAATCAAGGCAGAATTGCAGGAAACAGATTTCAGGAGGTAGATACGAATCGCCTTTAAAGCACATGAAAAGCGGCAAAACGTTGACAATGATGCCCTTGGCCAAAAAGGGCGTATGCGTTTTTTCCTGAATATATTCAGGAAAAAACGCATACGCCCTTTTTGGCCAACCAAGCAACCTGGAAAGGCAAATCAGCGCTACAAAGAAGTCTCGCTTCCCATCGGTCAAAAGGGCCATGCTGAAAAACGTGTCAAAACCAGAAATGCAGGACAGGCCATGGAGAAATGGGAGCCTTGCTACACTGATGGGCGGGATGTAAATTGCCAAGAGCCACTCTGGGGAAGTGTCCGGTGAGTCCTGAAACATCTGAAAAACACAGCTTAGAGAGCATAGGGCACTTCCACTCATGGGGGTATAAATTGGGAAAATTAAAAATCAGCAAGACACAAGCACCCCAAAGTTTAGGGCTGCTCTGTTGACCAGGACCTCCACTTCATTCCACCTTAAATATCCCAGGAAAGAGAAAAATGGATAAAGAAGTTGTGGTCCTTATGTACAATGGAATATCACTCAGCCAGGAAATCAATGTCATAAGGTTAGTAGCAGCATGATGAGTGGATTTAGGTACGACGATTCTAAGTGAAATAAGTCACACAGAAAAGGACACTTCTCATAAGGTATCACTGATAGAGGGAATGTAAAAACCATTACACTTGAACTGAATTACAAAACAGAACAGAGTCACACATGCAGAAAACACACTATGGCTGCTTAACGGGAAAGGTGAGGTGGGGTGATACATAAAACAAGGGTATCAAATTAGCTCAGATACCGTTCCATAAACCCAATATGTAATAGACAAGACCTACTCCTTGCTCAGAGAACTGGACTCAACACGCCCTATTCACCGCACAAGAATATATCTGACTAATAATAATCGTAAAACCTATGTATTGATATCTCTCTGTTAGTGTGTCATGTGGGTGTAAAGTGGCATAAACACAGCAGTGAAAAGCAGCTAAACCCCATTATAAAAATAAATTACTTTGAAACACCCATGAAACAAAGACAGTGAAAGAGAGAGAAATTCTTACACAATGCGTTCAGGGGCTGTGATGCAACCTGGAATGACCATATCTAGACCCACAGCTGGATGAGACATAAGGGTGGACACTCTTGGGGATGAGAGGTTTGGTGAGGTTGGGTGAGCAAACGCAGACCCTTTAAAGTAATACTGCGTGGTACCCATCGCATGGGTCCCAAATCTCCAGGTTCAAGGGCATCTTCCTACATCAAAAACATGCATGAGAAACCCAGAAGATGGTACATCGTGTGATGGGGAAATGTTTCTAAAACGCACCTCATTTCTCATCTCCTTGTGCCCAGGTTCGCCATTCCAGCCGCTTTACTAGCAAGCTCCCTACTTGGAGCATCAGCACCTTTAACCTCCTGTTCCGTACAGGTTGCAATTTGTCCTGAGGATAAACGGGAAGACGTGGAACCAACGTGAGACTAGCTCTTGGTGTTGGGACAGGCACAGGTCACTCTATTTTCCCATCAGAAAGAAGAATTAACCACAGGCTCAGCCTGAACCCCGGAACCAGAACAGGGCCTGAAGCCATTCTGCGATTTTGCGGCCAGCTCCCATAAAAACGAGTTGTAAAATGGAGGTTCAGGGCACTGCAATTCACAAACCTGCAGAGTTATAAATGATAACTCTCGTCCACAAATATATTGAGGGAAGGCAAAGAAGAGGATTTGAAATCAAGGCAGAATTGCAGGAAACAGATTTCAGGAGGTAGATACGAATCGCCTTTAAAGCACATGAAAAGCGGCAAAACGTTGACAATGATGCCCTTGGCCAAAAAGGGCGTATGCGTTTTTTCCTGAATATATTCAGGAAAAAACGCATACGCCCTTTTTGGCCAACCAAGCAACCTGGAAAGGCAAATCAGCGCTACAAAGAAGTCTCGCTTCCCATCGGTCAAAAGGGCCATGCTGAAAAAAGTGTCAAAACCAGAAATGCAGGACAGGCCATGGAGAAATGGGAGCCTTGCTACACTGATGGGCGGGATGTAAATTGCCAAGAGCCACTCTGGAGAAGTGTCCGGTGAGTCCTGAAACATCTGAAAAACACAGCTTAGAGAGCATAGGGCACTTCCACTCATGGGGGTATAAATTGGGAAAATTAAAAATCAGCAAGACACAAGCACCCCAAAGTTTAGGGCTGCTCTGTTGACCAGGACCTCCACTTCATTCCACCTTCAATATCCCAGGAAAGAGAAAAATGGATAAAGAAGTTGTGGTCCTTATGTACAATGGAATATCACTCAGCCAGGAAATCAATGTCGTAAGGTTAGTAGCAGCATGATGAGTGGATTTAGGTACGACGATTCTAAGTGAAATAAGTCACACAGAAAAGGACACTTCTCATAAGGTATCACTGATAGAGGGAATATAAAAACCGTTACACTTGAACTGAATTACAAAACAGAACAGAGTCACACATGCAGAAAACACACTATGGCTGCTTAACGGGAAAGGTGAGGTGGGGTGATACATAGAAGAAGGGTATCAAGTTAGCTCAGATACCATTCCATAAACCCAATATGTAATAGACAAGACCTACTCCTTGCTCAGAGAACTGGACTCAACACGCCCTATTCACCGCACAAGAATATATCTGACTAATAATAATCGTAAAACCTATGTATTGATATCTCTCTGTTAGTGTGTCAAGTGGGTGTAAAGCGGCATAAACACAGCAGTGCAAAGCAGCTAAACCCCATTATAAAAATAAATTACTTTGAAACAACCATGAAACAAAGACAGTGAAAGAGAGAGAAATTCTTACACAATGCGTTCAGGGGCTGTGATGCAACCTGGATTGACCATATCTAGACGCACAGCTGGATGAGACATAAGGGTGGACACTCTTGGGGCTGAGAGGTTTGGTGAGGTTGGGTGAGCAAACGCAGACCCTTTAAAGTAATACTGCGTGGTATCCATCGCATGGGTCCCAAATCTCCAGGTTCAAGGGCATCTTCCTACATCAAAAACATGCATGAGAAACCCAGAAGATGGTACACCGTGTGATGGGGAAAGGTTTCTAAAACGCACCTCATTTCTCATCTCCTTGTGCCCGGGTTCGCCATTCCAGCCGCTTTACTAGCAAGCTCCCTACTTGGAGCATCAGCACCTTTAACCTCCTGTTCCGTACAGTTTGCAATTTGTCCTGAGGATAAACGGGAAGACGTGGAACCAACGAGAGACTAGCTCTTGGTGTTGGGACAGGCACAGGTCACTCTATTTTCCCATCAGAAAGAAGAATTAACCACAGGCTCAGCCTGCCCCCCCAACCAGAACAGAGCCTGAAGCCATTCTGCGATTTTGCGGCCAGCTCCCATAAAAACGAGTTGTAAAATGGAGGTTCAGGGCACTGCAATTCACAAACCTGCAGAGTTATAAATGATAACTCTCGTCCACAAATATATTGAGGGAAGGCAAAGAAGAGGATTTGAAATCAAGGCAGAATTGCAGGAAACAGATTTCAGGAGGTAGATACGAATCGCCTTTAAAGCACATGAAAAGCGGCAAAACGTTGACAATGATGCCCTTGGCCAAAAAGGGCGTATGCGTTTTTTCCTGAATATATTCAGGAAAAAACGCATACGCCCTTTTTGGCCAACCAAGCAACCTGGAAAGGCAAATCAGCGCTACAAAGAAGTCTTGCTTCCCATCGGTCAAAAGGGCCATGCTGAAAAAAGTGTCAAAACCAGAAATGCAGGACAGGCCATGGAGAAATGGGAGCCTTGCTACACTGATGGGCGGGATGTAAATTGCCAAGAGCCACTCTGGAGAAGTGTCCGGTGAGTCCTGAAACATCTGAAAAACACAGCTTAGAGAGCATAGGGCACTTCCACTCATGGGGGTATAAATTGGGAAAATTAAAAATCAGCAAGACACAAGCACCCCAAAGTTTAGGGCTGCTCTGTTGACCAGGACCTCCACTTCATTCCACCTTAAATATCCCAGGAAAGAGAAAAATGGATAAAGAAGTTGTGGTCCTTATGTACAATGGAATATCACTCAGCCAGGAAATCAATGTCGTAAGGTTAGTAGCAGCATGATGAGTGGATTTAGGTACGACGATTCTAAGTGAAATAAGTCACACAGAAAAGGACACTTCTCATAAGGTATCACTGATAGAGGGAATGTAAAAACCGTTACACTTGAACTGAATTACAAAACAGAACAGAGTCACACATGCAGAAAACACACTATGGCTGCTTAACGGGAAAGGTGAGGTGGGGTGATACATAAAACAAGGGTATCAAATTAGCTCAGATACCGTTCCATAAACCCAATATGTAATAGACAAGACCTACTCCTTGCTCAGAGAACTGGACTCAACACACCCTATTCACCGCACAAGAATATATCTGACTAATAATAATCGTAAAACCTATGTATTGATATCTGTCTGTTAGTGTGTCAAGTGGGTGTAAAGCGGCATAAACACAGCAGTGAAAAGCAGCTAAACCCCATTATAAAAATAAATTACTTTGAAACACCCATGAAACAAAGACAGTGAAAGAGAGAGAAATTCTTACACAATGCGTTCAGGGGCTGTGATGCAACCTGGATTGACCATATCTAGACCCACAGCTGGATGAGACATAAGGGTGGACACTCTTGGGGCTGAGAGGTTTGGTGAGGTTGGGTGAGCAAACGCAGACCCTTTAAAGGAATACTGCGTGGTACCCATCGCATGGGTCCCAAATCTCCAGGTTCAAGGGCATCTTCCTACATCAAAAACATGCATGAGAAACCCAGAAGATGGTACACCGTGTGATGGGGAAAGGTTTCTAAAACGCACCTCATTTCTCATCTCCTTGTGCCCGGGTTCGCCATTCCAGCCGCTTTACTAGCAAGCTCCCTACTTGGAGCATCAGCACCTTTAACCTCCTGTTCCATACAGGTTGCAATTTGTCCTGAGGATAAACGGGAAGACGTGGAACCAACGAGAGACTAGCTCTTGGTGTTGAGACAGGCACAGGTCACTCTATTTTCCCATCAGAAAGAAGAATTAACCACAGGCTCAGCCTGCCCCCTGGAACCAGAACAGGGCCTGAAGCCATTCTGCGATTTTGCGGCCAGCTCCCATAAAAACGAGTTGTAAAATGGAGGTTCAGGGCACTGCAATTCACAAACCTGCAGAGTTATAAATGATAACTCTCGTCCACAAATATATTGAGGGAAGGCAAAGAAGAGGATTTGAAATCAAGGCAGAATTGCAGGAAACAGATTTCAGGAGGTAGATACGAATCGCCTTTAAAGCACATGAAAAGCGGCAAAACGTTGACAATGATGCCCTTGGCCAAAAAGGGCGTATGCGTTTTTTCCTGAATATATTCAGGAAAAAACGCATACGCCCTTTTTGGCCAACCAAGCCACCTGGAAAGGCAAATCAGCGCTACAAAGAAGTCTCGCTTCCCATCGGTCAAAAGGCCCATGCTGAAAAAAGTGTCAAAACCAGAAATGCAGGACAGGCCATGGAGAAATGGGAGCCTTGCTACACTGATGGGCGGGATGTAAATTGCCAAGAGCCACTCCGGAGAAGTGTCCGGTGAGTCCTGAAACATCTGAAAAACACAGCTTAGAGAGCATAGGGCACTTCCACTCATGGGGGTATAAATTGGGAAAATTAAAAATCAGCAAGACACAAGCACCCCAAAGTTTAGGGCTGCTCTGTTGACCAGGACCTCCACTTCATTCCACCTTAAATATCCCAGGAAAGAGAAAAATGGATAAAGAAGTTGTGGTCCTTATGTACATTGGAATATCACTCAGCCAGGAAATCAATGTCGTAAGGTTAGTAGCAGCATGATGAGTGGATTTAGGTACGACGATTCTAAGTGAAATAAGTCACACAGAAAAGGACACTTCTCATAAGGTATCACTGATAGAGGGAATGTAAAAACCGTTACACTTGAACTGAATTACAAAACAGAACAGAGTCACACATGCAGAAAACACACTATGGCTGCTTAACGGGAAAGGTGAGGTGGGGTGATACATAAAACAAGGGTATCAAATTAGCTCAGATACCGTTCCATAAACCCAATATGTAATAGACAAGACCTACTCCTTGCTCAGAGAACTGGACTCAACACGCCCTATTCACCGCACAAGAATATATCTGACTAATAATAATCGTAAAACCTATGTATTGATATCTCTCTGTTAGTGTGTCAAGTGGGTGTAAAGCGGCATAAACACAGCAGTGAAAAGCAGCTAAACCCCATTATAAAAATAAATTACTTTGAAACACCCAAGAAACAAAGACAGTGAAAGAGAGAGAAATTCTTACACAATGCGTTCAGGGGCTGTGATGCAACCTGGATTGACCATATCTAGACGCACAGCTGGATGAGACATAAGGGTGGACACTCTTGGGGCTTAAAGGTTTGGTGAGGTTGGGTGAGCAAACGCAGACCCTTTAAAGGAATACTGCGTGGTACCCATCGCATGGGTCCCAAATCTCCAGGTTCAAGGGCATCTTCCTACATCAAAAACATGCATGAGAAACCCAGAAGATGGTACACCGTGTGATGGGGAAAGGTTTCTAAAACGCACCTCATTTCTCAACTCCTTGTGCCCGGGTTCGCCATTCCAGCCGCTTTACTAGCAAGCTCCCTACTTGGAGCATCAGCACCTTTAACCTCCTGTTCCATGCAGGTTGCAATTTGTCCTGAGGATAAACGGGAAGACGTGGAACCAACGAGAGACTAGCTCTTGGTGTTGGGACAGGCACAGGTCACTCTATTTTCCCATCAGAAAGAAGAATTAACCACAGGCTCAGCCTGACCCCCGGAACCAGAACAGGGCCTGAAGCCATTCTGCGATTTTGCGGCCAGCTCCCATAAAAACGAGTTGTAAAATGGAGGTTCAGGGCACTGCAATTCACAAACCTGCAGAGTTATAAATGATAACTCCCGTCCACAAATATATTGAGGGAAGGCAAAGAAGAGGATTTGAAATCAAGGCAGAATTGCAGGAAACAGATTTCAGGAGGTAGATACGAATCGCCTTTAAAGCACATGAAAAGCGGCAAAACGTTGACAATGATGCCCTTGGCCAAAAAGGGCGTATGTGTTTTTTCCTGAATATATTCAGGAAAAAACGCATACGCCCTTTTTGGCCAACCAAGCCACCTGGAAAGGCAAATCAGCGCTACAAAGAAGTCTCGCTTCCCATCGGTCAAAAGGGCCATGCTGAAAAAAGTGTCAAAACCAGAAATGCAGGACAGGCCATGGAGAAATGGGAGCCTTGCTACACTGATGGGCGGGATGTAAATTGCCAAGAGCCACTCCGGAGAAGTGTCCGGTGAGTCCTGAAACATCTGAAAAACACAGCTTAGAGAGCATAGGGCACTTCCACTCATGGGGGTATAAATTGGGAAAATTAAAAATCAGCAAGACACAAGCACCCCAAAGTTTAGGGCTGCTCTGTTGACCAGGACCTCCACTTCATTCCACCTTAAATATCCCAGGAAAGAGAAAAATGGATAAAGAAGTTGTGGTCCTTATGTACATTGGAATATCACTCAGCCAGGAAATCAATGTCGTAAGGTTAGTAGCAGCATGATGAGTGGATTTAGGTACGACGATTCTAAGTGAAATAAGTCACACAGAAAAGGACACTTCTCATAAGGTATCACTGATAGAGGGAATGTAAAAACCGTTACACTTGAACTGAATTACAAAACAGAACAGAGTCACACATGCAGAAAACACACTATGGCTGCTTAACGGGAAAGGTGAGGTGGGGTGATACATAAAACAAGGGTATCAAATTAGCTCAGATACCGTTCCATAAACCCAATATGTAATAGACAAGACCTACTCCTTGCTCAGAGAACTGGACTCAACACGCCCTATTCACCGCACAAGAATATATCTGACTAATAATAATCGTAAAACCTATGTATTGATATCTCTCTGTTAGTGTGTCAAGTGGGTGTAAAGCGGCATAAACACAGCAGTGAAAAGCAGCTAAACCCCATTATAAAAATAAATTACTTTGAAACACCCAAGAAACAAAGACAGTGAAAGAGAGAGAAATTCTTACACAATGCGTTCAGGGGCTGTGATGCAACCTGGATTGACCATATCTAGACGCACAGCTGGATGAGACATAAGGGTGGACACTCTTGGGGCTGAAAGGTTTGGTGAGGTTGGGTGAGCAAACGCAGACCCTTTAAAGGAATACTGCGTGGTACCCATCGCATGGGTCCCAAATCTCCAGGTTCAAGGGCATCTTCCTACATCAAAAACATGCATGAGAAACCCAGAAGATGGTACACCGTGTGATGGGGAAAGGTTTCTAAAACGCACCTCATTTCTCAACTCCTTGTGCCCGGGTTCGCCATTCCAGCCGCTTTACTAGCAAGCTCCCTACTTGGAGCATCAGCACCTTTAACCTCCTGTTCCGTACAGGTTGCAATTTGTCCTGAGGATAAACGGGAAGACGTGGAACCAACGAGAGACTAGCTCTTGGTGTTGGGACAGGCACAGGTCACTCTATTTTCCCATCAGAAAGAAGAATTAACCACAGGCTCAGCCTGAACCCCGGAACCAGAACAGGGCCTGAAGCCATTCTGCGATTTTGCGGCCAGCTCCCATAAAAACGAGTTGTAAAATGGAGGTTCAGGGCACTGCAATTCACAAACCTGCAGAGTTATAAATGATAACTCTCGTCCACAAATATATTGAGGGAAGGCAAAGAAGAGGATTTGAAATCAAGGCAGAATTGCAGGAAACAGATTTCAGGAGGTAGATACGAATCGCCTTTAAAGCACATGAAAAGCGGCAAAACGTTGACAATGATGCCCTTGGCCAAAAAGGGCGTATGCGTTTTTTCCTGAATATATTCAGGAAAAAACGCATACGCCCTTTTTGGCCAACCAAGCAACCTGGAAAGGCAAATCAGCGCTACAAAGAAGTCTCGCTTCCCATCGGTCAAAAGGGCCATGCTGAAAAACGTGTCAAAACCAGAAATGCAGGACAGGCCATGGAGAAATGGGAGCCTTGCTACACTGATGGGCGGGATGTAAATTGCCAAGAGCCACTCTGGGGAAGTGTCCGGTGAGTCCTGAAACATCTGAAAAACACAGCTTAGAGAGCATAGGGCACTTCCACTCATGGGGGTATAAATTGGGAAAATGAAAAATCAGCAAGACACAAGCACCCCAAAGTTTAGGGCTGCTCTGTTGACCAGGACCTCCACTTCATTCCACCTTAAATATCCCAGGAAAGAGAAAAATGGATAAAGAAGTTGTGGTCCTTATGTACAATGGAATATCACTCAGCCAGGAAATCAATGTCATAAGGTTAGTAGCAGCATGATGAGTGGATTTAGGTACGACGATTCTAAGTGAAATAAGTCACACAGAAAAGGACACTTCTCATAAGGTATCACTGAGAGAGGGAATGTAAAAACCGTTACACTTGAACTGAATTACAAAACAGAACAGAGTCACACATGCAGAAAACACACTATGGCTGCTTAACGGGAAAGGTGAGGTGGGGTGATACATAAAACAAGGGTATCAAATTAGCTCAGATACCGTTCCATAAACCCAATATGTAATAGACAAGACCTACTCCTTGCTCAGAGAACTGGACTCAACACGCCCTATTCACCGCACAAGAATATATCTGACTAATAATAATCGTAAAACCTATGTATTGATATCTCTCTGTTAGTGTGTCAAGTGGGTGTAAAGCGGCATAAACACAGCAGTGAAAACCAGCTAAACCCCATTATAAAAATAAATTACTTTGAAACAACCATGAAACAAAGACAGTGAAAGAGAGAGAAATTCTTACACAATGCGTTCAGGGGCTGTGATGCAACCTGGATTGACCATATCTAGACGCACAGCTGGATGAGACATAAGGGTGGACACTCTTGGGGCTGAGAGGTTTGGTGAGGTTGGGTGAGCAAACGCAGACCCTTTAAAGTAATACTGCGTGGTACCCATCGCATGGGTCCCAAATCTACAGGTTCAAGGGCATCTTCCTACATCAAAAACATGCATGAGAAACCCAGAAGATGGTACACCGTGTGATGGGGAAATGTTTCTAAAACGCACCTCATTTCTCATCTCCTTGTGCCCGGGTTCGCCATTCCAGCCGCTTTACTAGCAAGCTCCCTACTTGGAGCATCAGCACCTTTAACCTCCTGTTCCGTACAGGTTGCAATTTGTCCTGAGGATAAACGGGAAGACGTGGAACCAACGAGAGACTAGCTCTTGGTGTTGGGACAGGCACAGGTCACTCTATTTTCCCATCAGAAAGAAGAATTAACCACAGGCTCAGCCTGACCCCCGGAACCAGAATAGGGCCTGAAGCCATTCTGCGATTTTGCGGCCAGCTCCCATAAAAACGAGTTGTAAAATGGAGGTCCAGGGCACTGCAATTCACAAACCTGCAGAGTTATAAATGATAACTCTCGTCCACAAATATATTGAGGGAAGGCAAAGAAGAGGATTTGAAATCAAGGCAGAATTGCAGGAAACAGATTTCAGGAGGTAGATACGAATCGCCTTTAAAGCACATGAAAAGCGGCAAAACGTTGACAATGATGCCCTTGGCCAAAAAGGGCGTATGCGTTTTTTCCTGAATATATTCAGGAAAAAACGCATACGCCCTTTTTGGCCAACCAAGCAACCTGGAAATGCAAATCAGCGCTACAAAGAAGTCTTGCTTCCCATCGGTCAAAAGGGCCATGCTGAAAAAAGTGTCAAAACCAGAAATGCAGGACAGGCCATGGAGAAATGGGAGCCTTGCTACACTGATGGGCGGGATGTAAATTGCCAAGAGCCACTCTGGAGAAGTGTCCGGTGAGTCCTGAAACATCTGAAAAACACAGCTTAGAGAGCATAGGGCACTTCCACTCATGGGGGTATAAATTGGAAAAATTAAAAATCAGCAAGACACAAGCACCCCAAAGTTTAGGGCTGCTCTGTTGACCAGGACCTCCACTTCATTCCACCTTAAATATCCCAGGAAAGAGAAAAATGGATAAAGAAGTTGTGGTCCTTATGTACAATGGAATATCACTCAGCCAGGAAATCAATGTCGTAAGGTTAGTAGCAGCATGATGAGTGGATTTAGGTACGACGATTCTAAGTGAAATAAGTCACACAGAAAAGGACACTTCTCATAAGGTATCACTGATAGAGGGAATGTAAAAACTGTTACACTTGAACTGAATTACAAAACAGAACAGAGTCACACATGCAGAAAACACACTATGGCTGCTTAACGGGAAAGGTGAGGTGGGGTGATACATAAAACAAGGGTATCAAATTAGCTCAGATACCGTTCCATAAACCCAATATGTAATAGACAAGACCTACTCCTTGCTCAGAGAACTGGACTCAACATGCCCTATTCACCGCACAAGAATATATCTGACTAATAATAATCGTAAAACCTATGTATTGATATCTCTCTGTTAGTGTGTCAAGTGGGTGTAAAGCGGCATAAACACAGCATTGAAAAGCAGCTAAACCCCATTATAAAAATAAATTACTTTGAAACACCCATGAAACAAAGACAGTGAAAGAGAGAGAAATTCTTACACAATGCGTTCAGGGGCTGTGATGCAACCTGGATTGACCATATCTAGACGCACAGCTGGATGAGACATAAGGGTGGACACTCTTGGGGCTGAGAGGTTTGGTGAGGTTGGGTGAGCAAACGCAGACCCTTTAAAGTAATACTGCGTGGTACCCATCGCATGGGTCCCAAATCTACAGGTTCAAGGGCATCTTCCTACATCAAAA
Organism: Balaenoptera borealis; assembly: GCF_965194805.1. Classification (NCBI taxonomy): domain Eukaryota; kingdom Metazoa; phylum Chordata; class Mammalia; order Artiodactyla; family Balaenopteridae; genus Balaenoptera; species Balaenoptera borealis. The sequence goes on from NW_028123994.1 coordinate 1,255,893, forward strand.
ACATGCATGAGAAACCCAGAAGACGGTACACCGTGTGATGGGGAAAGGTTTCTAAAACGTACCTCATTTCTCATCTCCTTGTGCCCGGGTTCGCCATTCCAGCCGCTTTACTAGCAAGCTCCCTACTTGGAGCATCAGCACCTTTAACCTCCTGTTCCGTACAGGTTGCAATTTGTCCTGAGGATAAACGGGAAGACGTGGAACCAACGAGAGACTAGCTCTTGGTGTTGGGACAGGCACAGGTCACTCTATTTTCCCATCAGAAAGAAGAATTAACCACAGGCTCAGCCTGAACCCCGGAACCAGAACAGGGCCTGAAGCCATTCTGCGATTTTGCGGCCAGCTCCCATAAAAACGAGTTGTAAAATGGAGGTTCAGGGCACTGCAATTCACAAACCTGCAGAGTTATAAATGATAACTCTCGTCCACAAATATATTGAGGGAAGGCAAAGAAGAGGATTTGAAATCAAGGCAGAATTGCAGGAAACAGATTTCAGGAGGTAGATACGAATCGCCTTTAAAGCACATGAAAAGCGGCAAAACGTTGACAATGATGCCCTTGGCCAAAAAGGGCGTATGCGTTTTTTCCTGAATATATTCAGGAAAAAACGCATACGCCCTTTTTGGCCAACCAAGCAACCTGGAAAGGCAAATCAGCGCTACAAAGAAGTCTCGCTTCCCATCGGTCAAAAGGGCCATGCTGAAAAACGTGTCAAAACCAGAAATGCAGGACAGGCCATGGAGAAATGGGAGCCTTGCTACACTGATGGGCGGGATGTAAATTGCCAAGAGCCACTCTGGGGAAGTGTCCGGTGAGTCCTGAAACATCTGAAAAACACAGCTTAGAGAGCATAGGGCACTTCCACTCATGGGGGTATAAATTGGGAAAATGAAAAATCAGCAAGACACAAGCACCCCAAAGTTTAGGGCTGCTCTGTTGACCAGGACCTCCACTTCATTCCACCTTAAATATCCCAGGAAAGAGAAAAATGGATAAAGAAGTTGTGGTCCTTATGTACAATGGAATATCACTCAGCCAGGAAATCAATGTCGTAAGGTTAGTAGCAGCATGATGAGTGGATTTAGGTACGACGATTCTAAGTGAAATAAGTCACACAGAAAAGGACACTTCTCATAAGGTATCACTGATAGAGGGAATATAAAAACCGTTACACTTGAACTGAATTACAAAACAGAACAGAGTCACACATGCAGAAAACACACTATGGCTGCTTAACGGGAAAGGTGAGGTGGGGTGATACATAGAAGAAGGGTATCAAGTTAGCTCAGATACCATTCCATAAACCCAATATGTAATAGACAAGACCTACTCCTTGCTCAGAGAACTGGACTCAACACGCCCTATTCACCGCACAAGAATATATCTGACTAATAATAATCGTAAAACCTATGTATTGATATCTCTCTGTTAGTGTGTCAAGTGGGTGTAAAGCGGCATAAACACAGCAGTGAAAAGCAGCTAAACCCCATTATAAAAATAAATTACTTTGAAACAACCATGAAACAAAGACAGTGAAAGAGAGAGAAATTCTTACACAATGCGTTCAGGGGCTGTGATGCAACCTGGATTGACCATATCTAGACGCACAGCTGGATGAGACATAAGGGTGGACACTCTTGGGGCTGAGAGGTTTGGTGAGGTTGGGTGAGCAAACGCAGACCCTTTAAAGTAATACTGCGTGGTATCCATCGCATGGGTCCCAAATCTCCAGGTTCAAGGGCATCTTCCTACATCAAAAACATGCATGAGAAACCCAGAAGATGGTACACCGTGTGATGGGGAAAGGTTTCTAAAACGCACCTCATTTCTCATCTCCTTGTGCCCGGGTTCGCCATTCCAGCCGCTTTACTAGCAAGCTCCCTACTTGGAGCATCAGCACCTTTAACCTCCTGTTCCGTACAGTTTGCAATTTGTCCTGAGGATAAACGGGAAGACGTGGAACCAACGAGAGACTAGCTCTTGGTGTTGGGACAGGCACAGGTCACTCTATTTTCCCATCAGAAAGAAGAATTAACCACAGGCTCAGCCTGCCCCCCCAACCAGAACAGAGCCTGAAGCCATTCTGCGATTTTGCGGCCAGCTCCCATAAAAACGAGTTGTAAAATGGAGGTTCAGGGCACTGCAATTCACAAACCTGCAGAGTTATAAATGATAACTCTCGTCCACAAATATATTGAGGGAAGGCAAAGAAGAGGATTTGAAATCAAGGCAGAATTGCAGGAAACAGATTTCAGGAGGTAGATACGAATCGCCTTTAAAGCACATGAAAAGCGGCAAAACGTTGACAATGATGCCCTTGGCCAAAAAGGGCGTATGCGTTTTTTCCTGAATATATTCAGGAAAAAACGCATACGCCCTTTTTGGCCAACCAAGCAACCTGGAAAGGCAAATCAGCGCTACAAAGAAGTCTTGCTTCCCATCGGTCAAAAGGGCCATGCTGAAAAAAGTGTCAAAACCAGAAATGCAGGACAGGCCATGGAGAAATGGGAGCCTTGCTACACTGATGGGCGGGATGTAAATTGCCAAGAGCCACTCTGGAGAAGTGTCCGGTGAGTCCTGAAACATCTGAAAAACACAGCTTAGAGAGCATAGGGCACTTCCACTCATGGGGGTATAAATTGGAAAAATTAAAAATCAGCAAGACACAAGCACCCCAAAGTTTAGGGCTGCTCTGTTGACCAGGACCTCCACTTCATTCCACCTTAAATATCCCAGGAAAGAGAAAAATGGATAAAGAAGTTGTGGTCCTTATGTACAATGGAATATCACTCAGCCATGAAATCAATGTCGTAAGGTTAGTAGCAGCATGATGAGTGGATTTAGGTACGACGATTCTAAGTGAAATAAGTCAAACAGAAGAGGACACTTCTCATCAGGTATCACTGATAGAGGGAATGTAAAAACTGTTACACTTGAACTGAATTACAAAACAGAACAGAGTCACACATGCAGAAAACACACTATGGCTGCTTAACGGGAAAGGTGAGGTGGGGTGATACATAAAACAAGGGTATCAAATTAGCTCAGATACCGTTCCATAAACCCAATATGTAATAGACAAGACCTACTCCTTGCTCAGAGAACTGGACTCAACACGCCCTATTCACCGCACAAGAATATATCTGACTAATAATAATCGTAAAACCTATGTATTGATATCTCTCTGTTAGTGTGTCAAGTGGGTGTAAAGCGGCATAAACACAGCATTGAAAAGCAGCTAAACCCCATTATAAAAATAAATTACTTTGAAACACCCATGAAACAAAGACAGTGAAAGAGAGAGAAATTCTTACACAATGCGTTCAGGGGCTGTGATGCAACCTGGATTGACCATATCTAGACGCACAGCTGGATGAGACATAAGGGTGGACACTCTTGGGGCTGAGAGGTTTGGTGAGGTTGGGTGAGCAAACGCAGACCCTTTAAAGTAATACTGCGTGGTACCCATCGCATGGGTCCCAAATCTACAGGTTCAAGGGCATCTTCCTACATCAAAAACATGCATGAGAAACCCAGAAGACGGTACACCGTGTGATGGGGAAAGGTTTCTAAAACGTACCTCATTTCTCATCTCCTTGTGCCCGGGTTCGCCATTCCAGCCGCTTTACTAGCAAGCTCCCTACTTGGAGCATCAGCACCTTTAACTTCCTGTTCCGTACAGGTTGCAATTTGTCCTGAGGATAAACGGGAAGACGTGGAACCAACGAGAGACTAGCTCTTGGTGTTGGGACAGGCACAGGTCACTCTATTTTCCCATCAGAAAGAAGAATTAACCACAGGCTCAGCCTGAACCCCGGAACCAGAACAGGGCCTGAAGCCATTCTGCGATTTTGCGGCCAGCTCCCATAAAAACGAGTTGTAAAATGGAGGTTCAGGGCACTGCAATTCACAAACCTGCAGAGTTATAAATGATAACTCTCGTCCACAAATATATTGAGGGAAGGCAAAGAAGAGGATTTGAAATCAAGGCAGAATTGCAGGAAACAGATTTCAGGAGGTAGATACGAATCGCCTTTAAAGCACATGAAAAGCGGCAAAACGTTGACAATGATGCCCTTGGCCAAAAAGGGCGTATGCGTTTTTTCCTGAATATATTCAGGAAAAAACGCATACGCCCTTTTTGGCCAACCAAGCAACCTGGAAAGGCAAATCAGCGCTACAAAGAAGTCTCGCTTCCCATCGGTCAAAAGGGCCATGCTGAAAAACGTGTCAAAACCAGAAATGCAGGACAGGCCATGGAGAAATGGGAGCCTTGCTACACTGATGGGCGGGATGTAAATTGCCAAGAGCCACTCTGGGGAAGTGTCCGGTGAGTCCTGAAACATCTGAAAAACACAGCTTAGAGAGCATAGGGCACTTCCACTCATGGGGGTATAAATTGGGAAAATGAAAAATCAGCAAGACACAAGCACCCCAAAGTTTAGGGCTGCTCTGTTGACCAGGACCTCCACTTCATTCCACCTTAAATATCCCAGGAAAGAGAAAAATGGATAAAGAAGTTGTGGTCCTTATGTACAATGGAATATCACTCAGCCAGGAAATCAATGTCATAAGGTTAGTAGCAGCATGATGAGTGGATTTAGGTACGACGATTCTAAGTGAAATAAGTCACACAGAAAAGGACACTTCTCATAAGGTATCACTGAGAGAGGGAATGTAAAAACCGTTACACTTGAACTGAATTACAAAACAGAACAGAGTCACACATGCAGAAAACACACTATGGCTGCTTAACGGGAAAGGTGAGGTGGGGTGATACATAAAACAAGGGTATCAAATTAGCTCAGATACCGTTCCATAAACCCAATATGTAATAGACAAGACCTACTCCTTGCTCAGAGAACTGGACTCAACACGCCCTATTCACCGCACAAGAATATATCTGACTAATAATAATCGTAAAACCTATGTATTGATATCTCTCTGTTAGTGTGTCAAGTGGGTGTAAAGCGGCATAAACACAGCAGTGAAAACCAGCTAAACCCCATTATAAAAATAAATTACTTTGAAACAACCATGAAACAAAGACAGTGAAAGAGAGAGAAATTCTTACACAATGCGTTCAGGGGCTGTGATGCAACCTGGATTGACCATATCTAGACGCACAGCTGGATGAGACATAAGGGTGGACACTCTTGGGGCTGAGAGGTTTGGTGAGGTTGGGTGAGCAAACGCAGACCCTTTAAAGTAATACTGCGTGGTACCCATCGCATGGGTCCCAAATCTACAGGTTCAAGGGCATCTTCCTACATCAAAAACATGCATGAGAAACCCAGAAGATGGTACACCGTGTGATGGGGAAAGGTTTCTAAAACGCACCTCATTTCTCATCTCCTTGTGCCCGGGTTCGCCATTCCAGCCGCTTTACTAGCAAGCTGCCTACTTGGAGCATCAGCACCTTTAACCTCCTGTTCCGTACAGGTTGCAATTTGTCCTGAGGATAAACGGGAAGACGTGGAACCAACGAGAGACTAGCTCTTGGTGTTGGGACAGGCACAGGTCACTCTATTTTCCCATCAGAAAGAAGAATTAACCACAGGCTCAGCCTGACCCCCGGAACCAGAATAGGGCCTGAAGCCATTCTGCGATTTTGCGGCCAGCTCCCATAAAAACGAGTTGTAAAATGGAGGTTCAGGGCACTGCAATTCACAAACCTGCAGAGTTATAAATGAGAACTCTCGTCCACAAATATATTGAGGGAAGGCAAAGAAGAGGATTTGAAATCAAGGCAGAATTGCAGGAAACAGATTTCAGGAGGTAGATACGAATCGCCTTTAAAGCACATGAAAAGCGGCAAAACGTTGACAATGATGCCCTTGGCCAAAAAGGGCGTATGCGTTTTTTCCTGAATATATTCAGGAAAAAACGCATACGCCCTTTTTGGCCAACCAAGCAACCTGGAAATGCAAATCAGCGCTACAAAGAAGTCTTGCTTCCCATCGGTCAAAAGGGCCATGCTGAAAAAAGTGTCAAAACCAGAAATGCAGGACAGGCCATGGAGAAATGGGAGCCTTGCTACACTGATGGGCGGGATGTAAATTGCCAAGAGCCACTCTGGAGAAGTGTCCGGTGAGTCCTGAAACATCTGAAAAACACAGCTTAGAGAGCATAGGGCACTTCCACTCATGGGGGTATAAATTGGGAAAATTAAAAATCAGCAAGACACAAGCACCCCAAAGTTTAGGGCTGCTCTGTTGACCAGGACCTCCACTTCATTCCACCTTAAATATCCCAGGAAAGAGAAAAATGGATAAAGAAGTTGTGGTCCTTATGTACAATGGAATATCACTCAGCCAGGAAATCAATGTCGTAAGGTTAGTAGCAGCATGATGAGTGGATTTAGGTACGACGATTCTAAGTGAAATAAGTCACACAGAAAAGGACACTTCTCATAAGGTATCACTGATAGAGGGAATGTAAAAACTGTTACACTTGAACTGAATTACAAAACAGAACAGAGTCACACATGCAGAAAACACACTATGGCTGCTTAACGGGAAAGGTGAGGTGGGGTGATACATAAAACAAGGGTATCAAATTAGCTCAGATACCGTTCCATAAACCCAATATGTAATAGACAAGACCTACTCCTTGCTCAGAGAACTGGACTCAACACGCCCTATTCACCGCACAAGAATATATCTGACTAATAATAATCTTGAAACCTATGTATTGATATCTCTCTGTTAGTGTGTCAAGTGGGTGTAAAGCGGCATAATCACAGCAGTGAAAAGGAGCTAAACCCCATTATAAAAATAAATTACTTTGAAACACCCATGAAAGAAAGACAGTGAAAGAGAGAGAAATTCTTACACAATGCGTTCAGGGGCTGTGATGCAACCTGGATTGACCATATCTAGACTCACAGCTGGATCAGACATAAGGGTGGACACTCTTGGGGCTGAGAGGTTTGGTGAGGTTGGGTGAGCAAACGCAGACCCTTTAAAGTAATACTGCATGGTACCCATCGCATGGGTCCCAAATCTCCAGCTTCAAGGGCATCTTCCTACATCAAAAACATGCATGAGAAACCCAGAAGATGGTACACAGTGTGATGGGGAAAGGTTTCTAAAACGCACCTCATTTCTCATCTCCTTGTGCCCGGGTTCGCCATTCCAGCCGCTTTACTAGCAAGCTGCCTACTTGGAGCATCAGCACCTTTAACCTCCTGTTCCGTACAGGTTGCAATTTGTCCTGAGGATAAACGGGAAGACGTGGAACCAACGAGAGACTAGCTCTTGGTGTTGGGACAGGCACAGGTCACTCTATTTTCCCATCAGAAAGAAGAATTAACCACAGGCTCAACCTGACCCCCGGAACCAGAACAGGGCCTGAAGCCATTCTGCGATTTTGCGGCCAGCTCCCATAAAAACGAGTTGTAAAATGGAGGTTCAGGGCACTGCAATTCACAAACCTGCAGAGTTATAAATGATAACTCTCGTCCACAAATATATTGAGGGAAGGCAAAGAAGAGGATTTGAAATCAAGGCAGAATTGCAGGAAACAGATTTCAGGAGGTAGATACGAATCGCCTTTAAAGCACATGAAAAGCGGCAAAACGTTGACAATGATGCCCTTGGCCATAAAGGGCGTATGCGTTTTTTCCTGAGTATATTCAGGAAAAAACGCATACGCCCTTTTTGGCCAACCAAGCAACCTGGAAAGGCAAATCAGCGCTACAAAGAAGTCTTGCTTCCCATCGGTCAAAAGGGCCATGCTGAAAAAAGTGTCAAAACCAGAAATGCAGGACAGGCCATGGAGAAATGGGAGCCTTGCTACACTGATGGGCGGGATGTAAATTGCCAAGAGCCACTCTGGAGAAGTGTCCGGTGAGTCCTGAAACATCTGAAAAACACAGCTTAGAGAGCATAGGGCACTTCCACTCATGGGGGTATAAATTGGGAAAATTAAAAATCAGCAAGACACAAGCACCCCAAAGTTTAGGGCTGCTCTGTTGACCAGGACCTCCACTTCATTCCACCTTAAATATCCCAGGAAAGAGAAAAATGGATAAAGAAGTTGTGGTCCTTATGTACAATGGAATATCACTCAGCCAGGAAATCAATGTCGTAAGGTTAGTAGCAGCATGATGAGTGGATTTAGGTACGACGATTCTAAGTGAAATAAGTCACACAGAAAAGGACACTTCTCATAAGGTATCACTGATAGAGGGAATGTAAAAACTGTTACACTTGAACTGAATTACAAAACAGAACAGAGTCACACATGCAGAAAACACACTATGGCTGCTTAACGGGAAAGGTGAGGTGGGGTGATACATAAAACAAGGGTATCAAATTAGCTCAGATACCGTTCCATAAACCCAATATGTAATAGACAAGACCTACTCCTTGCTCAGAGAACTGGACTCAACACGCCCTATTCACCGCACAAGAATATATCTGACTAATAATAATCGTAAAACCTATGTATTGATATCTCTCTGTTAGTGTGTCAAGTGGGTGTAAAGCGGCATAAACACAGCAGTGAAAAGCAGCTAAACCCCATTATAAAAATAAATTACTTTGAAACACCCATGAAACAAAGACAGTGAAAGAGAGAGAAATTCTTACACAATGCGTTCAGGGGCTGTGATGCAACCTGGATTGACCATATCTAGACGCACAGCTGGATGAGACATAAGGGTGGACACTCTTGGGGCTGAGAGGTTTGGTGAGGTTGGGTGAGCAAACGCAGACCCTTTAAAGTAATACTGCGTGGTACCCATCGCATGGGTCCCAAATCTACAGGTTCAAGGGCATCTTCCTACATCAAAAACATGCATGAGAAACCCAGAAGACGGTACACCGTGTGATGGGGAAAGGTTTCTAAAACGTACCTCATTTCTCATCTCCTTGTGCCCGGGTTCGCCATTCCAGCCGCTTTACTAGCAAGCTCCCTACTTGGAGCATCAGCACCTTTAACCTCCTGTTCCGTACAGGTTGCAATTTGTCCTGAGGATAAACGGGAAGACGTGGAACCAACGAGAGACTAGCTCTTGGTGTTGGGACAGGCACAGGTCACTCTATTTTCCCATCAGAAAGAAGAATTAACCACAGGCTCAGCCTGAACCCCGGAACCAGAACAGGGCCTGAAGCCATTCTGCGATTTTGCGGCCAGCTCCCATAAAAACGAGTTGTAAAATGGAGGTTCAGGGCACTGCAATTCACAAACCTGCAGAGTTATAAATGATAACTCTCGTCCACAAATATATTGAGGGAAGGCAAAGAAGAGGATTTGAAATCAAGGCAGAATTGCAGGAAACAGATTTCAGGAGGTAGATACGAATCGCCTTTAAAGCACATGAAAAGCGGCAAAACGTTGACAATGATGCCCTTGGCCAAAAAGGGCGTATGCGTTTTTTCCTGAATATATTCAGGAAAAAACGCATACGCCCTTTTTGGCCAACCAAGCAACCTGGAAAGGCAAATCAGCGCTACAAAGAAGTCTCGCTTCCCATCGGTCAAAAGGGCCATGCTGAAAAACGTGTCAAAACCAGAAATGCAGGACAGGCCATGGAGAAATGGGAGCCTTGCTACACTGATGGGCGGGATGTAAATTGCCAAGAGCCACTCTGGGGAAGTGTCCGGTGAGTCCTGAAACATCTGAAAAACACAGCTTAGAGAGCATAGGGCACTTCCACTCATGGGGGTATAAATTGGGAAAATGAAAAATCAGCAAGACACAAGCACCCCAAAGTTTAGGGCTGCTCTGTTGACCAGGACCTCCACTTCATTCCACCTTAAATATCCCAGGAAAGAGAAAAATGGATAAAGAAGTTGTGGTCCTTATGTACAATGGAATATCACTCAGCCAGGAAATCAATGTCATAAGGTTAGTAGCAGCATGATGAGTGGATTTAGGTACGACGATTCTAAGTGAAATAAGTCACACAGAAAAGGACACTTCTCATAAGGTATCACTGAGAGAGGGAATGTAAAAACCGTTACACTTGAACTGAATTACAAAACAGAACAGAGTCACACATGCAGAAAACACACTATGGCTGCTTAACGGGAAAGGTGAGGTGGGGTGATACATAAAACAAGGGTATCAAATTAGCTCAGATACCGTTCCATAAACCCAATATGTAATAGACAAGACCTACTCCTTGCTCAGAGAACTGGACTCAACACGCCCTATTCACCGCACAAGAATATATCTGACTAATAATAATCGTAAAACCTATGTATTGATATCTCTCTGTTAGTGTGTCAAGTGGGTGTAAAGCGGCATAAACACAGCAGTGAAAACCAGCTAAACCCCATTATAAAAATAAATTACTTTGAAACAACCATGAAACAAAGACAGTGAAAGAGAGAGAAATTCTTACACAATGCGTTCAGGGGCTGTGATGCAACCTGGATTGACCATATCTAGACGCACAGCTGGATGAGACATAAGGGTGGACACTCTTGGGGCTGAGAGGTTTGGTGAGGTTGGGTGAGCAAACGCAGACCCTTTAAAGTAATACTGCGTGGTACCCATCGCATGGGTCCCAAATCTCCAGGTTCAAGGGCATCTTCCTACATCAAAAACATGCATGAGAAACCCAGAAGATGGTACACCGTGTGATGGGGAAAGGTTTCTAAAACGCACCTCATTTCTCATCTCCTTGTGCCCGGGTTCGCCATTCCAGCCGCTTTACTAGCAAGCTCCCTACTGGGAGCATCAGCACCTTTAACCTCCTGTTCCGTACAGGTTGCAATTTGTCCTGAGGATAAACGGGAAGACGTGGAACCAACGAGAGACTAGCTCTTGGTGTTGGGACAGGCACAGGTCACTCTATTTTCCCATCAGAAAGAAGAATTAACCACAGGCTCAGCCTGACCCCCGGAACCAGAACAGGGCCTGAAGCCATTCTGCGATTTTGCGGCCAGCTCCCATAAAAACGAGTTGTAAAATGGAGGTTCAGGGCACTGCAATTCACAAACCTGCAGAGTTATAAATGATAACTCTCGTCCACAAATATATTGAGGGAAGGCAAAGAAGAGGATTTGAAATCAAGGCAGAATTGCAGGAAACAGATTTCAGGAGGTAGATACGAATCGCCTTTAAAGCACATGAAAAGCGGCAAAACGTTGACAATGATGCCCTTGGCCAAAAAGGGCGTATGCGTTTTTTCCTGAATATATTCAGGAAAAAACGCATACGCCCTTTTTGGCCAACCAAGCAACCTGGAAATGCAAATCAGCGCTACAAAGAAGTCTTGCTTCCCATCGGTCAAAAGGGCCATGCTGAAAAAAGTGTCAAAACCAGAAATGCAGGACAGGCCATGGAGAAATGGGAGCCTTGCTACACTGATGGGCGGGATGTAAATTGCCAAGAGCCACTCTGGAGAAGTGTCCGGTGAGTCCTGAAACATCTGAAAAACACAGCTTAGAGAGCATAGGGCACTTCCACTCATGGGGGTATAAATTGGGAAAATTAAAAATCAGCAAGACACAAGCACCCCAAAGTTTAGGGCTGCTCTGTTGACCAGGACCTCCACTTCATTCCACCTTAAATATCCCAGGAAAGAGAAAAATGGATAAAGAAGTTGTGGTCCTTATGTACAATGGAATATCACTCAGCCAGGAAATCAATGTCATAAGGTTAGTAGCAGCATGATGAGTGGATTTAGGTACGACGATTCTAAGTGAAATAAGTCACACAGAAAAGGACACTTCTCATAAGGTATCACTGAGAGAGGGAATGTAAAAACCGTTACACTTGAACTGAATTACAAAACAGAACAGAGTCACACATGCAGAAAACACACTATGGCTGCTTAACGGGAAAGGTGAGGTGGGGTGATACATAAAACAAGGGTATCAAATTAGCTCAGATACCGTTCCATAAACCCAATATGTAATAGACAAGACCTACTCCTTGCTCAGAGAACTGGACTCAACACGCCCTATTCACCGCACAAGAATATATCTGACTAATAATAATCGTAAAACCTATGTATTGATATCTCTCTGTTAGTGTGTCAAGTGGGTGTAAAGCGGCATAAACACAGCAGTGAAAACCAGCTAAACCCCATTATAAAAATAAATTACTTTGAAACAACCATGAAACAAAGACAGTGAAAGAGAGAGAAATTCTTACACAATGCGTTCAGGGGCTGTGATGCAACCTGGATTGACCATATCTAGACGCACAGCTGGATGAGACATAAGGGTGGACACTCTTGGGGCTGAGAGGTTTGGTGAGGTTGGGTGAGCAAACGCAGACCCTTTAAAGTAATACTGCGTGGTACCCATCGCATGGGTTCCAAATCTACAGGTTCAAGGGCATCTTCCTACATCAAAAACATGCATGAGAAACCCAGAAGATGGTACACCGTGTGATGGGGAAAGGTTTCTAAAACGCACCTCATTTCTCATCTCCTTGTGCCCGGGTTCGCCATTCCAGCCGCTTTACTAGCAAGCTCCCTACTTGGAGCATCAGCACCTTTAACCTCCTGTTCCGTACAGGTTGCAATTTGTCCTGAGGATAAACGGGAAGACGTGGAACCAACGAGAGACTAGCTCTTGGTGTTGGGACAGGCACAGGTCACTCTATTTTCCCATCAGAAAGAAGAATTAACCACAGGCTCAGCCTGACCCCCGGAACCAGAATAGGGCCTGAAGCCATTCTGCGATTTTGCGGCCAGCTCCCATAAAAACGAGTTGTAAAATGGAGGTTCAGGGCACTGCAATTCACAAACCTGCAGAGTTATAAATGAGAACTCTCGTCCACAAATATATTGAGGGAAGGCAAAGAAGAGGATTTGAAATCAAGGCAGAATTGCAGGAAACAGATTTCAGGAGGTAGATACGAATCGCCTTTAAAGCACATGAAAAGCGGCAAAACGTTGACAATGATGCCCTTGGCCAAAAAGGGCGTATGCGTTTTTTCCTGAATATATTCAGGAAAAAACGCATACGCCCTTTTTGGCCAACCAAGCAACCTGGAAATGCAAATCAGCGCTACAAAGAAGTCTTGCTTCCCATCGGTCAAAAGGGCCATGCTGAAAAAAGTGTCAAAACCAGAAATGCAGGACAGGCCATGGAGAAATGGGAGCCTTGCTACACTGATGGGCGGGATGTAAATTGCCAAGAGCCACTCTGGAGAAGTGTCCGGTGAGTCCTGAAACATCTGAAAAACACAGCTTAGAGAGCATAGGGCACTTCCACTCATGGGGGTATAAATTGGGAAAATTAAAAATCAGCAAGACACAAGCACCCCAAAGTTTAGGGCTGCTCTGTTGACCAGGACCTCCACTTCATTCCACCTTAAATATCCCAGGAAAGAGAAAAATGGATAAAGAAGTTGTGGTCCTTATGTACAATGGAATATCACTCAGCCAGGAAATCAATGTCGTAAGGTTAGTAGCAGCATGATGAGTGGATTTAGGTACGACGATTCTAAGTGAAATAAGTCACACAGAAAAGGACACTTCTCATAAGGTATCACTGATAGAGGGAATGTAAAAACTGTTACACTTGAACTGAATTACAAAATAGAACAGAGTCACACATGCAGAAAACACACTATGGCTGCTTAACGGGAAAGGTGAGGTGGGGTGATACATAAAACAAGGGTATCAAATTAGCTCAGATACCGTTCCATAAACCCAATATGTAATAGACAAGACCTACTCCTTGCTCAGAGAACTGGACTCAACACGCCCTATTCACCGCACAAGAATATATCTGACTAATAATAATCTTGAAACCTATGTATTGATATCTCTCTGTTAGTGTGTCAAGTGGGTGTAAAGCGGCATAATCACAGCAGTGAAAAGGAGCTAAACCCCATTATAAAAATAAATTACTTTGAAACACCCATGAAAGAAAGACAGTGAAAGAGAGAGAAATTCTTACACAATGCGTTCAGGGGCTGTGATGCAACCTGGATTGACCATATCTAGACTCACAGCTGGATCAGACATAAGGGTGGACACTCTTGGGGCTGAGAGGTTTGGTGAGGTTGGGTGAGCAAACGCAGACCCTTTAAAGTAATACTGCATGGTACCCATCGCATGGGTCCCAAATCTCCAGCTTCAAGGGCATCTTCCTACATCAAAAACATGCATGAGAAACCCAGAAGATGGTACACAGTGTGATGGGGAAAGGTTTCTAAAACGCACCTCATTTCTCATCTCCTTGTGCCCGGGTTCGCCATTCCAGCCGCTTTACTAGCAAGCTGCCTACTTGGAGCATCAGCACCTTTAACCTCCTGTTCCGTACAGGTTGCAATTTGTCCTGAGGATAAACGGGAAGACGTGGAACCAACGAGAGACTAGCTCTTGGTGTTGGGACAGGCACAGGTCACTCTATTTTCCCATCAGAAAGAAGAATTAACCACAGGCTCAACCTGACCCCCGGAACCAGAACAGGGCCTGAAGCCATTCTGCGATTTTGCGGCCAGCTCCCATAAAAACGAGTTGTAAAATGGAGGTTCAGGGCACTGCAATTCACAAACCTGCAGAGTTATAAATGATAACTCTCGTCCACAAATATATTGAGGGAAGGCAAAGAAGAGGATTTGAAATCAAGGCAGAATTGCAGGAAACAGATTTCAGGAGGTAGATACGAATCGCCTTTAAAGCACATGAAAAGCGGCAAAACGTTGACAATGATGCCCTTGGCCATAAAGGGCGTATGCGTTTTTTCCTGAGTATATTCAGGAAAAAACGCATACGCCCTTTTTGGCCAACCAAGCAACCTGGAAAGGCAAATCAGCGCTACAAAGAAGTCTCGCTTCCCATCGGTCAAAAGGGCCATGCTGAAAAAAGTGTCAAAACCAGAAATGCAGGACAGGCCATGGAGAAATGGGAGCCTTGCTACACTGATGGGCGGGATGTAAATTGCCAACAGCCACTCTGGAGAAGTGTACGGTGTGTCCTGAAACATCTGAAAAACACAGCTTAGAGAGCATAGGGCACTTCCACTCATGGGGGTATAAATTGGGAAAATGAAAAATCAGCAAGACACAAGCACCCCAAAGTTTAGGGCTGCTCTGTTGACAAGGACCTCCACTTCATTTCACCTTAAATATCCCAGGAAAGAGAAAAATGGATAAAGAAGTTGTGGTCCTTATGTACAATGGAATATCACTCAGCCATGAAATCAATGTCATAAGGTTAGTAGCAGCATGATGAGTGGATTTAGGTACGACGATTCTAAGTGAAATAAGTCACACAGAAAAGGACACTTCTCATAAGGTATCACTTTTAGAGGGAATGTAAAAACCGTTACACTTGAACTGAATTACAAAACAGAACAGAGTCACACATGCAGAAAACACACTATGGCTGCTTAACGGGAAAGGTGAGGTGGGGTGATACATAAAACAAGGGTATCAAATTAGCTCAGATACCGTTCCATAAACCCAATATGTAATAGACAAGACCTACTCCTTGCTCAGAGAACTGGACTCAACACGCCCTATTCACCGCACAAGAATATATCTGACTAATAATAATCGTAAAACCTATGTATTGATATCTCTCTGTTAGTGTGTCAAGTGGGTGTAAAGCAGCATAAACACAGCAGTGAAAAGCAGCTAAACCCCATTATAAAAATAAATTACTTTGAAACACCCATGAAACAAAGACAGTGAAAGAGAGAGAAATTCTTACACAATGCGTTCAGGGGCTGTGATGCAACCTGGATTGACCATATCTAGACGCACAGCTGGATGAGACATAAGGGTGGACACTCTTGGGGCTGAGAGGTTTGGTGAGGTTGGGTGAGCAAACGCAGACCCTTTAATGGAATACTGCGTGGTACCCATCGCATGGGTCCCAAATCTCCAGGTTCAAGGGCATCTTCCTACATCAAAAACATGCATGAGAAACCCAGAAGATGGTACACCATGTGATGGGGAAAGGTTTCTAAAACGCACCTCATTTCTCATCTCCTTGTGCCCGGGTTCGCCATTCCAGCGGCTTTACTAGCAAGCTCCCTACTTGGAGCATCAGCACCTTTAACCTCCTGTTCCGTACAGGTTGCAATTTGTCCTGAGGATAAACGGGAAGACGTGGAACCAACGAGAGACTAGCTCTTGGTGTTGGGACAGGCACAGGTCACTCTATTTTCCCATCAGAAAGAAGAATTAACCACAGGCTCAGCCTGCGCCCCGGAACCAGAACAGGGCCTGAAGCCATCCTGCGCTTTTGCGGCCAGCTCCCATAAAAACGAGTTGTAAAATGGAGGTTCAGGGCACTGCAATTCACAAACCTGTAGAGTTGTAAATGATAACTCTCGTCCACAAATATATTGAGGGAAGGCAAAGAAGAGGATTTGAAATCAAGGCAGAATTGCAGGAAACAGATTTCAGGAGGTAGATACGAATCGCCTTTAAAGCACATGAAAAGCGGCAAAACGTTGACAATGATGCCCTTGGCCATAAAGGGCGTATGCGTTTTTTCCTGAGTATATTCAGGAAAAAACGCATACGCCCTTTTTGGCCAACCAAGCAACCTGGAAAGGCAAATCAGCGCTACAAAGAAGTCTCGCTTCCCATCGGTCAAAAGGGCCATGCTGAAAAAAGTGTCAAAACCAGAAATGCAGGACAGGCCATGGAGAAATGGGAGCCTTGCTACACTGATGGGCGGGATGTAAATTGCCAAGAGCCACTCTGGAGAAGTGTCCGGTGAGTCCTGAAACATCTGAAAAACACAGCTTAGAGAGCATAGGGCACTTCCACTCATGGGGGTATAAATTGGGAAAATTAAAAATCAGCAAGACACAAGCACCCCAAAGTTTAGGGCTGCTCTGTTGACCAGGACCTCCACTTCATTCCACCTTAAATATCCCAGGAAAGAGAAAAATGGATAAAGAAGTTGTGGTCCTTATGTACAATGGAATATCACTCAGCCAGGAAATCAATGTCGTAAGGTTAGTAGCAGCATGATGAGTGGATTTAGGTACGACGATTCTAAGTGAAATAAGTCACACAGAAAAGGACACTTCTCATAAGGTATCACTGATAGAGGGAATGTAAAAACCGTTACACTTGAACTGAATTACAAAACAGAACAGAGTCACACATGCAGAAAACACACTATGGCTGCTTAACGGGAAAGGTGAGGTGGGGTGATACATAAAACAAGGGTATCAAATTAGCTCAGATACCATTCAATAAACCCAATATGTAATAGACAAGACCTACTCCTTGCTCAGAGAACTGGACTCAACACGCCCTATTCAACGCACAAGAATATATCTGATTAATAACAATCGTAAAACCTATGTATTGATATCTCTCTGTTAGTGTGTCAAGTGGGTGTAAAGCGGCATAAACACAGCAGTGAAAAGCAGCTAAACCCCATTATAAAAATAAATTACTTTGAAACACCCATGAAACAAAGACAGTGAAAGAGAGAGAAATTCTTACACAATGCGTTCAGGGGCTGTGATGCAACCTGGATTGACCATATCTAGACGCACAGCTGGATGAGACATAAGGGTGGACACTCTTGGGGCTGAGAGGTTTGGTGAGGTTGGGTGAGCAAACGCAGACCCTTTAAAGGAATACTGCGTGGTACCCATTGCATGGGTCCCAAATCTCCAGGTTCAAGGGCATCTTCCTACATCAAAAACATGCATGAGAAACCCAGAAGATGGTACACCGTGTGATGGGGAAAGGTTTCTAAAACGCACCTCATTTCTCATCTCCTTGTGCCCGGGTTCGCCATTCCAGCCTCTTTACTAGCAAGTTCCCTACTTGGAGCATCAGCACCTTTAACCTCCTGTTCCAAACAGGTTGCAATTTGTCCTGAGTATAAACGGGAAGACGTGGAACCAACGAGAGACTAGCTCTTGGTGTTGGGACAGGCACAGGTCACTCTATTTTCCCATCAGAAAGAAGAATTAACCACAGGCTCAGCCTGCGCCCCGGAACCAGAACAGGGCCTGAAGCCATTCTGCGATTTTGCGGCCAGCTCCCATAAAAACGAGTTGTAAAATGGAGGTTCAGGGCACTGCAATTCACAAACCTGCAGAGTTGTAAATGAAATTCTCGTCCACAAATATATTGAGGGAAGGCAAAGAAGAGGATTTGAAATCAAGGCAGAATTGCAGGAAACAGATTTCAGGAGGTAGATACGAATCGCCTTTAAAGCACATGAAAAGCGGCAAAACGTTGACAATGATGCCCTTGGCCATAAAGGGCGTATGCGTTTTTTCCTGAGTATATTCAGGAAAAAACGCATACGCCCTTTTTGGCCAACCAAGCAACCTGGAAAGGCAAATCAGCGCTACAAAGAAGTCTCGCTTCCCATCGGTCAAAAGGGCCATGCTGAAAAAAGTGTCAAAACCAGAAATGCAGGACAGGCCATGGAGAAATGGGAGCCTTGCTACACTGATGGGCGGGATGTAAATTGCCAAGAGCCACTCTGGAGAAGTGTCCGGTGAGTCCTGAAACATCTGAAAAACACAGCTTAGAGAGCATAGGGCACTTCCACTCATGGGGGTATAATTTGGGAAAATTAAAAATCAGCAAGACACAAGCACCCCAAAGTTTAGGGCTGCTCTGTTGACCAGGACCTCCACTTCATTCCACCTTAAATATCCCAGGAAAGAGAAAAATGGATAAAGAAGTTGTGGTCCTTATGTACAATGGAATATCACTCAGCCAGGAAATCAATGTCGTAAGGTTAGTAGCAGCATGATGAGTGGATTTAGGTACGACGATTCTAAGTGAAATAAGTCACACAGAAAAGGACACTTCTCATAAGGTATCACTGATAGAGGGAATGTAAAAACCGTTACACTTGAACTGAATTACAAAACAGAACAGAGTCACACATGCAGAAAACACACTATGGCTGCTTAACGGGAAAGGTGAGGTGGGGTGATACATAAAACAAGGGTATCAAATTAGCTCAGATACCATTCCATAAACCCAATATGTAATAGACAAGACCTACTCCTTGCTCAGAGAACTGGACTCAACACGCCCTATTCAACGCACAAGAATATATCTGATTAATAATAATCGTAAAACCTATGTATTGATATCTCTCTGTTAGTGTGTCAAGTGGGTGTAAAGCGGCATAAACACAGCAGTGAAAAGCAGCTAAACCCCATTATAAAAATAAATTACTTTGAAACACCCATGAAACAAAGACAGTGAAAGAGAGAGAAATTCTTACACAATGCGTTCAGGGGCTGTGATGCAACCTGGATTGACCATATCTAGACGCACAGCTGGATGAGACATAAGGGTGGACACTCTTGGGGCTGAGAGGTTTGGTGAGGTTGGGTGAGCAAACGCAGACCCTTTAAAGGAATACTGCGTGGTACCCATCGCATGGGTCCCAAATCTCCAGGTTCAAGGGCATCTTCCTACATCAAAAACATGCATGAGAAACCCAGAAGATGGTACACCGTGTGATGGGGAAAGGTTTCTAAAACGCACCTCATTTCTCATCTCCTTGTGCCCGGGTTCGCCATTCCAGCCTCTTTACTAGCAAGTTCCCTACTTGGAGCATCAGCACCTTTAACCTCCTGTTCCGTACAGGTTGCAATTTGTCCTGAGGATAAACGGGAAGACGTGGAACCAACGAGAGACTAGCTCTTGGTGTTGGGACAGGCACAGGTCACTCTATTTTCCCATCAGAAAGAAGAATTAACCACAGGCTCAGCCTGCGCCCCGGAACCAGAACAGGGCCTGAAGCCATTCTGCGATTTTGCGGCCAGCTCCCATAAAAACGAGTTGTAAAATGGAGGTTCAGGGCACTGCAATTCACAAACCTGCAGAGTTGTAAATGAAATTCTCGTCCACAAATATATTGAGGGAAGGCAAAGAAGAGGATTTGAAATCAAGGCAGAATTGCAGGAAACAGATTTCAGGAGGTAGATACGAATCGCCTTTAAAGCACATGAAAAGCGGCAAAACGTTGACAATGATGCCCTTGGCCATAAAGGGCGTATGCGTTTTTTCCTGAGTATATTCAGGAAAAAACGCATACGCCCTTTTTGGCCAACCAAGCAACCTGGAAAGGCAAATCAGCGCTACAAAGAAGTCTCGCTTCCCATCGGTCAAAAGGGCCATGCTGAAAAAAGTGTCAAAACCAGAAATGCAGGACAGGCCATGGAGAAATGGGAGCCTTGCTACACTGATGGGCGGGATGTAAATTGCCAAGAGCCACTCTGGAGAAGTGTCCGGTGAGTCCTGAAACATCTGAAAAACACAGCTTAGAGAGCATAGGGCACTTCCACTCATGGGGGTATAAATTGGGAAAATTAAAAATCAGCAAGACACAAGCACCCCAAAGTTTAGGGCTGCTCTGTTGACCAGGACCTCCACTTCATTCCACCTTAAATATCCCAGGAAAGAGAAAAATGGATAAAGAAGTTGTGGTCCTTATGTACAATGGAATATCACTCAGCCAGGAAATCAATGTCGTAAGGTTAGTAGCAGCATGATGAGTGGATTTAGGTACGACGATTCTAAGTGAAATAAGTCACACAGAAAAGGACACTTCTCATAAGGTATCACTGATAGAGGGAATGTAAAAACCGTTACACTTGAACTGAATTACAAAACAGAACAGAGTCACACATGCAGAAAACACACTATGGCTGCTTAACGGGAAAGGTGAGGTGGGGTGATACATAAAACAAGGGTATCAAATTAGCTCAGATACCATTCCATAAACCCAATATGTAATAGACAAGACCTACTCCTTGCTCAGAGAACTGGACTCAACACGCCCTATTCAACGCACAAGAATATATCTGATTAATAATAATCGTAAAACCTATGTATTGATATCTCTCTGTTAGTGTGTCAAGTGGGTGTAAAGCGGCATAAACACAGCAGTGAAAAGCAGCTAAACCCCATTATAAAAATAAATTACTTTGAAACACCCATGAAACAAAGACAGTGAAAGAGAGAGAAATTCTTACACAATGCGTTCAGGGGCTGTGATGCAACCTGGATTGACCATATCTAGACGCACAGCTGGATGAGACATAAGGGTGGACACTCTTGGGGCTGAGAGGTTTGGTGAGGTTGGGTGAGCAAACGCAGACCCTTTAATGGAATACTGCGTGGTACCCATCGCATGGGTCCCAAATCTCCAGGTTCAAGGGCATCTTCCTACATCAAAAACATGCATGAGAAACCCAGAAGATGGTACACCATGTGATGGGGAAAGGTTTCTAAAACGCACCTCATTTCTCATCTCCTTGTGCCCGGGTTCGCCATTCCAGCGGCTTTACTAGCAAGCTCCCTACTTGGAGCATCAGCACCTTTAACCTCCTGTTCCGTACAGGTTGCAATTTGTCCTGAGGATAAACGGGAAGACGTGGAACCAACGAGAGACTAGCTCTTGGTGTTGGGACAGGCACAGGTCACTCTATTTTCCCATCAGAAAGAAGAATTAACCACAGGCTCAGCCTGCGCCCCGGAACCAGAACAGGGCCTGAAGCCATCCTGCGCTTTTGCGGCCAGCTCCCATAAAAACGAGTTGTAAAATGGAGGTTCAGGGCACTGCAATTCACAAACCTGTAGAGTTGTAAATGATAACTCTCGTCCACAAATATATTGAGGGAAGGCAAAGAAGAGGATTTGAAATCAAGGCAGAATTGCAGGAAACAGATTTCAGGAGGTAGATACGAATCGCCTTTAAAGCACATGAAAAGCGGCAAAACGTTGACAATGATGCCCTTGGCCATAAAGGGCGTATGCGTTTTTTCCTGAGTATATTCAGGAAAAAACGCATACGCCCTTTTTGGCCAACCAAGCAACCTGGAAAGGCAAATCAGCGCTACAAAGAAGTCTCGCTTCCCATCGGTCAAAAGGGCCATGCTGAAAAAAGTGTCAAAACCAGAAATGCAGGACAGGCCATGGAGAAATGGGAGCCTTGCTACACTGATGGGCGGGATGTAAATTGCCAAGAGCCACTCTGGAGAAGTGTCCGGTGAGTCCTGAAACATCTGAAAAACACAGCTTAGAGAGCATAGGGCACTTCCACTCATGGGGGTATAAATTGGGAAAATTAAAAATCAGCAAGACACAAGCACCCCAAAGTTTAGGGCTGCTCTGTTGACCAGGACCTCCACTTCATTCCACCTTAAATATCCCAGGAAAGAGAAAAATGGATAAAGAAGTTGTGGTCCTTATGTACAATGGAATATCACTCAGCCAGGAAATCAATGTCGTAAGGTTAGTAGCAGCATGATGAGTGGATTTAGGTACGACGATTCTAAGTGAAATAAGTCACACAGAAAAGGACACTTCTCATAAGGTATCACTGATAGAGGGAATGTAAAAACCGTTACACTTGAACTGAATTACAAAACAGAACAGAGTCACACATGCAGAAAACACACTATGGCTGCTTAACGGGAAAGGTGAGGTGGGGTGATACATAAAACAAGGGTATCAAATTAGCTCAGATACCATTCAATAAACCCAATATGTAATAGACAAGACCTACTCCTTGCTCAGAGAACTGGACTCAACACGCCCTATTCAACGCACAAGAATATATCTGATTAATAACAATCGTAAAACCTATGTATTGATATCTCTCTGTTAGTGTGTCAAGTGGGTGTAAAGCGGCATAAACACAGCAGTGAAAAGCAGCTAAACCCCATTATAAAAATAAATTACTTTGAAACACCCATGAAACAAAGACAGTGAAAGAGAGAGAAATTCTTACACAATGCGTTCAGGGGCTGTGATGCAACCTGGATTGACCATATCTAGACGCACAGCTGGATGAGACATAAGGGTGGACACTCTTGGGGCTGAGAGGTTTGGTGAGGTTGGGTGAGCAAACGCAGACCCTTTAAAGGAATACTGCGTGGTACCCATTGCATGGGTCCCAAATCTCCAGGTTCAAGGGCATCTTCCTACATCAAAAACATGCATGAGAAACCCAGAAGATGGTACACCGTGTGATGGGGAAAGGTTTCTAAAACGCACCTCATTTCTCATCTCCTTGTGCCCGGGTTCGCCATTCCAGCCTCTTTACTAGCAAGTTCCCTACTTGGAGCATCAGCACCTTTAACCTCCTGTTCCAAACAGGTTGCAATTTGTCCTGAGTATAAACGGGAAGACGTGGAACCAACGAGAGACTAGCTCTTGGTGTTGGGACAGGCACAGGTCACTCTATTTTCCCATCAGAAAGAAGAATTAACCACAGGCTCAGCCTGCGCCCCGGAACCAGAACAGGGCCTGAAGCCATTCTGCGATTTTGCGGCCAGCTCCCATAAAAACGAGTTGTAAAATGGAGGTTCAGGGCACTGCAATTCACAAACCTGCAGAGTTGTAAATGAAATTCTCGTCCACAAATATATTGAGGGAAGGCAAAGAAGAGGATTTGAAATCAAGGCAGAATTGCAGGAAACAGATTTCAGGAGGTAGATACGAATCGCCTTTAAAGCACATGAAAAGCGGCAAAACGTTGACAATGATGCCCTTGGCCATAAAGGGCGTATGCGTTTTTTCCTGAGTATATTCAGGAAAAAACGCATACGCCCTTTTTGGCCAACCAAGCAACCTGGAAAGGCAAATCAGCGCTACAAAGAAGTCTCGCTTCCCATCGGTCAAAAGGGCCATGCTGAAAAAAGTGTCAAAACCAGAAATGCAGGACAGGCCATGGAGAAATGGGAGCCTTGCTACACTGATGGGCGGGATGTAAATTGCCAAGAGCCACTCTGGAGAAGTGTCCGGTGAGTCCTGAAACATCTGAAAAACACAGCTTAGAGAGCATAGGGCACTTCCACTCATGGGGGTATAATTTGGGAAAATTAAAAATCAGCAAGACACAAGCACCCCAAAGTTTAGGGCTGCTCTGTTGACCAGGACCTCCACTTCATTCCACCTTAAATATCCCAGGAAAGAGAAAAATGGATAAAGAAGTTGTGGTCCTTATGTACAATGGAATATCACTCAGCCAGGAAATCAATGTCGTAAGGTTAGTAGCAGCATGATGAGTGGATTTAGGTACGACGATTCTAAGTGAAATAAGTCACACAGAAAAGGACACTTCTCATAAGGTATCACTGATAGAGGGAATGTAAAAACCGTTACACTTGAACTGAATTACAAAACAGAACAGAGTCACACATGCAGAAAACACACTATGGCTGCTTAACGGGAAAGGTGAGGTGGGGTGATACATAAAACAAGGGTATCAAATTAGCTCAGATACCATTCCATAAACCCAATATGTAATAGACAAGACCTACTCCTTGCTCAGAGAACTGGACTCAACACGCCCTATTCAACGCACAAGAATATATCTGATTAATAATAATCGTAAAACCTATGTATTGATATCTCTCTGTTAGTGTGTCAAGTGGGTGTAAAGCGGCATAAACACAGCAGTGAAAAGCAGCTAAACCCCATTATAAAAATAAATTACTTTGAAACACCCATGAAACAAAGACAGTGAAAGAGAGAGAAATTCTTACACAATGCGTTCAGGGGCTGTGATGCAACCTGGATTGACCATATCTAGACGCACAGCTGGATGAGACATAAGGGTGGACACTCTTGGGGCTGAGAGGTTTGGTGAGGTTGGGTGAGCAAACGCAGACCCTTTAAAGGAATACTGCGTGGTACCCATCGCATGGGTCCCAAATCTCCAGGTTCAAGGGCATCTTCCTACATCAAAAACATGCATGAGAAACCCAGAAGATGGTACACCGTGTGATGGGGAAAGGTTTCTAAAACGCACCTCATTTCTCATCTCCTTGTGCCCGGGTTCGCCATTCCAG
The DNA here is from genome assembly GCF_965194805.1 of Balaenoptera borealis. Lineage (NCBI taxonomy): Eukaryota > Metazoa > Chordata > Mammalia > Artiodactyla > Balaenopteridae > Balaenoptera > Balaenoptera borealis. Next base: position 1,280,631 of record NW_028123994.1, read on the forward strand.
CCTCTTTACTAGCAAGTTCCCTACTTGGAGCATCAGCACCTTTAACCTCCTGTTCCGTACAGGTTGCAATTTGTCCTGAGGATAAACGGGAAGACGTGGAACCAACGAGAGACTAGCTCTTGGTGTTGGGACAGGCACAGGTCACTCTATTTTCCCATCAGAAAGAAGAATTAACCACAGGCTCAGCCTGCGCCCCGGAACCAGAACAGGGCCTGAAGCCATTCTGCGATTTTGCGGCCAGCTCCCATAAAAACGAGTTGTAAAATGGAGGTTCAGGGCACTGCAATTCACAAACCTGCAGAGTTGTAAATGAAATTCTCGTCCACAAATATATTGAGGGAAGGCAAAGAAGAGGATTTGAAATCAAGGCAGAATTGCAGGAAACAGATTTCAGGAGGTAGATACGAATCGCCTTTAAAGCACATGAAAAGCGGCAAAACGTTGACAATGATGCCCTTGGCCATAAAGGGCGTATGCGTTTTTTCCTGAGTATATTCAGGAAAAAACGCATACGCCCTTTTTGGCCAACCAAGCAACCTGGAAAGGCAAATCAGCGCTACAAAGAAGTCTCGCTTCCCATCGGTCAAAAGGGCCATGCTGAAAAAAGTGTCAAAACCAGAAATGCAGGACAGGCCATGGAGAAATGGGAGCCTTGCTACACTGATGGGCGGGATGTAAATTGCCAAGAGCCACTCTGGAGAAGTGTCCGGTGAGTCCTGAAACATCTGAAAAACACAGCTTAGAGAGCATAGGGCACTTCCACTCATGGGGGTATAAATTGGGAAAATTAAAAATCAGCAAGACACAAGCACCCCAAAGTTTAGGGCTGCTCTGTTGACCAGGACCTCCACTTCATTCCACCTTAAATATCCCAGGAAAGAGAAAAATGGATAAAGAAGTTGTGGTCCTTATGTACAATGGAATATCACTCAGCCAGGAAATCAATGTCGTAAGGTTAGTAGCAGCATGATGAGTGGATTTAGGTACGACGATTCTAAGTGAAATAAGTCACACAGAAAAGGACACTTCTCATAAGGTATCACTGATAGAGGGAATGTAAAAACCGTTACACTTGAACTGAATTACAAAACAGAACAGAGTCACACATGCAGAAAACACACTATGGCTGCTTAACGGGAAAGGTGAGGTGGGGTGATACATAAAACAAGGGTATCAAATTAGCTCAGATACCATTCCATAAACCCAATATGTAATAGACAAGACCTACTCCTTGCTCAGAGAACTGGACTCAACACGCCCTATTCAACGCACAAGAATATATCTGATTAATAATAATCGTAAAACCTATGTATTGATATCTCTCTGTTAGTGTGTCAAGTGGGTGTAAAGCGGCATAAACACAGCAGTGAAAAGCAGCTAAACCCCATTATAAAAATAAATTACTTTGAAACACCCATGAAACAAAGACAGTGAAAGAGAGAGAAATTCTTACACAATGCGTTCAGGGGCTGTGATGCAACCTGGATTGACCATATCTAGACGCACAGCTGGATGAGACATAAGGGTGGACACTCTTGGGGCTGAGAGGTTTGGTGAGGTTGGGTGAGCAAACGCAGACCCTTTAAAGGAATACTGCGTGGTACGCATCGCATGGGTCCCAAATCTCCAGGTTCAAGGGCATCTTCCTACATCAAAAACATGCTTGAGAAACCCAGAAGATGGTACACCGTGTGATGGGGAAAGGTTTCTAAAACACACCTCATTTCTCATCTCCTTGTGCCCGGGTTCGCCATTCCAGCCGCTTTACTAGCAAGCTCCCTACGTGGAGCATCAGCACCTTTAACCTCCTGTTCCGTACAGGTTGCAATTTGTCCTGAGGATAAACGGGAAGACGTGGAGCCAACGAGAGACTAGCTCTTGGTGTTGGGACAGGCACAGGTCACTCTATTTTCCCATCAGAAAGAAGAATTAACCACAGGCTCAGCCTGCCCCCCGGAACCAGAACAGGGCCTGAAGCCATTCTGCGATTTTGCGGCCAGCTCCCATAAAAACGAGTTGTAAAATGGAGGTTCAGGGCACTGCAATTCACAAACCTGCAGAGTTATAAATGAGAACTCTCGTCCACAAATATATTGAGGGAAGGCAAAGAAGAGGATTTGAAATCAAGGCAGAATTGCACGAAACAGATTTCAGGAGGTAGATACGAATCGCCTTTAAAGCACATGAAAAGCGGCAAAACGTTGACAATGATGCCCTTGGCCAAAAAGGGCGTATGCGTTTTTTCCTGAATATATTCAGGAAAAAACGCATACGCCCTTTTTGGCCAACCAAGCAACCTGGAAAGGCAAATCAGCGCTACAAAGAAGTCTCGCTTCCCATCGGTCAAAAGGGCCATGCTGAAAAAAGTGTCAAAACCAGAAATGCAGGACAGGCCATGGAGAAATGGGAGCCTTGCTACACTGATGGGCGGGATGTAAATTGCCAAGAGCCACTCTGGAGAAGTGTCCGGTGAGTCCTGAAACATCTGAAAAACACAGCTTAGAGAGCATAGGGCACTTCCACTCATGGGGGTATAAATTGGGAAAATTAAAAATCAGCAAGACACAAGCACCCCAAAGTTTAGGGCTGCTCTGTTGACCAGGACCTCCACTTCATTCCACCTTAAATATCCCAGGAAAGAGAAAAATGGATAAAGAAGTTGTGGTCCTTATGTACAATGGAATATCACTCAGCCAGGAAATCAATGTCGTAAGGTTAGTAGCAGCATGATGAGTGGATTTAGGTACGACGATTCTAAGTGAAATAAGTCACACAGAAAAGGACACTTCTCATAAGGTATCACTGATAGAGGGAATGTAAAAACCGTTACACTTGAACTGAATTACAAAACAGAACAGAGTCACACATGCAGAAAACACACTATGGCTGCTTAACGGGAAAGGTGAGGTGGGGTGATACATAAAACAAGGGTATCAAATTAGCTCAGATACCATTCAATAAACCCAATATGTAATAGACAAGACCTACTCCTTGCTCAGAGAACTGGACTCAACACGCCCTATTCAACGCACAAGAATATATCTGATTAATAACAATCGTAAAACCTATGTATTGATATCTCTCTGTTAGTGTGTCAAGTGGGTGTAAAGCGGCATAAACACAGCAGTGAAAAGCAGCTAAACCCCATTATAAAAATAAATTACTTTGAAACACCCATGAAACAAAGACAGTGAAAGAGAGAGAAATTCTTACACAATGCGTTCAGGGGCTGTGATGCAACCTGGATTGACCATATCTAGACGCACAGCTGGATGAGACATAAGGGTGGACACTCTTGGGGCTGAGAGGTTTGGTGAGGTTGGGTGAGCAAACGCAGACCCTTTAAAGGAATACTGCGTGGTACCCATTGCATGGGTCCCAAATCTCCAGGTTCAAGGGCATCTTCCTACATCAAAAACATGCATGAGAAACCCAGAAGATGGTACACCGTGTGATGGGGAAAGGTTTCTAAAACGCACCTCATTTCTCATCTCCTTGTGCCCGGGTTCGCCATTCCAGCCTCTTTACTAGCAAGTTCCCTACTTGGAGCATCAGCACCTTTAACCTCCTGTTCCAAACAGGTTGCAATTTGTCCTGAGTATAAACGGGAAGACGTGGAACCAACGAGAGACTAGCTCTTGGTGTTGGGACAGGCACAGGTCACTCTATTTTCCCATCAGAAAGAAGAATTAACCACAGGCTCAGCCTGCGCCCCGGAACCAGAACAGGGCCTGAAGCCATTCTGCGATTTTGCGGCCAGCTCCCATAAAAACGAGTTGTAAAATGGAGGTTCAGGGCACTGCAATTCACAAACCTGCAGAGTTGTAAATGAAATTCTCGTCCACAAATATATTGAGGGAAGGCAAAGAAGAGGATTTGAAATCAAGGCAGAATTGCAGGAAACAGATTTCAGGAGGTAGATACGAATCGCCTTTAAAGCACATGAAAAGCGGCAAAACGTTGACAATGATGCCCTTGGCCATAAAGGGCGTATGCGTTTTTTCCTGAGTATATTCAGGAAAAAACGCATACGCCCTTTTTGGCCAACCAAGCAACCTGGAAAGGCAAATCAGCGCTACAAAGAAGTCTCGCTTCCCATCGGTCAAAAGGGCCATGCTGAAAAAAGTGTCAAAACCAGAAATGCAGGACAGGCCATGGAGAAATGGGAGCCTTGCTACACTGATGGGCGGGATGTAAATTGCCAAGAGCCACTCTGGAGAAGTGTCCGGTGAGTCCTGAAACATCTGAAAAACACAGCTTAGAGAGCATAGGGCACTTCCACTCATGGGGGTATAATTTGGGAAAATTAAAAATCAGCAAGACACAAGCACCCCAAAGTTTAGGGCTGCTCTGTTGACCAGGACCTCCACTTCATTCCACCTTAAATATCCCAGGAAAGAGAAAAATGGATAAAGAAGTTGTGGTCCTTATGTACAATGGAATATCACTCAGCCAGGAAATCAATGTCGTAAGGTTAGTAGCAGCATGATGAGTGGATTTAGGTACGACGATTCTAAGTGAAATAAGTCACACAGAAAAGGACACTTCTCATAAGGTATCACTGATAGAGGGAATGTAAAAACCGTTACACTTGAACTGAATTACAAAACAGAACAGAGTCACACATGCAGAAAACACACTATGGCTGCTTAACGGGAAAGGTGAGGTGGGGTGATACATAAAACAAGGGTATCAAATTAGCTCAGATACCATTCCATAAACCCAATATGTAATAGACAAGACCTACTCCTTGCTCAGAGAACTGGACTCAACACGCCCTATTCAACGCACAAGAATATATCTGATTAATAATAATCGTAAAACCTATGTATTGATATCTCTCTGTTAGTGTGTCAAGTGGGTGTAAAGCGGCATAAACACAGCAGTGAAAAGCAGCTAAACCCCATTATAAAAATAAATTACTTTGAAACACCCATGAAACAAAGACAGTGAAAGAGAGAGAAATTCTTACACAATGCGTTCAGGGGCTGTGATGCAACCTGGATTGACCATATCTAGACGCACAGCTGGATGAGACATAAGGGTGGACACTCTTGGGGCTGAGAGGTTTGGTGAGGTTGGGTGAGCAAACGCAGACCCTTTAAAGGAATACTGCGTGGTACCCATCGCATGGGTCCCAAATCTCCAGGTTCAAGGGCATCTTCCTACATCAAAAACATGCATGAGAAACCCAGAAGATGGTACACCGTGTGATGGGGAAAGGTTTCTAAAACGCACCTCATTTCTCATCTCCTTGTGCCCGGGTTCGCCATTCCAGCCTCTTTACTAGCAAGTTCCCTACTTGGAGCATCAGCACCTTTAACCTCCTGTTCCGTACAGGTTGCAATTTGTCCTGAGGATAAACGGGAAGACGTGGAACCAACGAGAGACTAGCTCTTGGTGTTGGGACAGGCACAGGTCACTCTATTTTCCCATCAGAAAGAAGAATTAACCACAGGCTCAGCCTGCGCCCCGGAACCAGAACAGGGCCTGAAGCCATTCTGCGATTTTGCGGCCAGCTCCCATAAAAACGAGTTGTAAAATGGAGGTTCAGGGCACTGCAATTCACAAACCTGCAGAGTTGTAAATGAAATTCTCGTCCACAAATATATTGAGGGAAGGCAAAGAAGAGGATTTGAAATCAAGGCAGAATTGCAGGAAACAGATTTCAGGAGGTAGATACGAATCGCCTTTAAAGCACATGAAAAGCGGCAAAACGTTGACAATGATGCCCTTGGCCATAAAGGGCGTATGCGTTTTTTCCTGAGTATATTCAGGAAAAAACGCATACGCCCTTTTTGGCCAACCAAGCAACCTGGAAAGGCAAATCAGCGCTACAAAGAAGTCTCGCTTCCCATCGGTCAAAAGGGCCATGCTGAAAAAAGTGTCAAAACCAGAAATGCAGGACAGGCCATGGAGAAATGGGAGCCTTGCTACACTGATGGGCGGGATGTAAATTGCCAAGAGCCACTCTGGAGAAGTGTCCGGTGAGTCCTGAAACATCTGAAAAACACAGCTTAGAGAGCATAGGGCACTTCCACTCATGGGGGTATAAATTGGGAAAATTAAAAATCAGCAAGACACAAGCACCCCAAAGTTTAGGGCTGCTCTGTTGACCAGGACCTCCACTTCATTCCACCTTAAATATCCCAGGAAAGAGAAAAATGGATAAAGAAGTTGTGGTCCTTATGTACAATGGAATATCACTCAGCCAGGAAATCAATGTCGTAAGGTTAGTAGCAGCATGATGAGTGGATTTAGGTACGACGATTCTAAGTGAAATAAGTCACACAGAAAAGGACACTTCTCATAAGGTATCACTGATAGAGGGAATGTAAAAACCGTTACACTTGAACTGAATTACAAAACAGAACAGAGTCACACATGCAGAAAACACACTATGGCTGCTTAACGGGAAAGGTGAGGTGGGGTGATACATAAAACAAGGGTATCAAATTAGCTCAGATACCATTCCATAAACCCAATATGTAATAGACAAGACCTACTCCTTGCTCAGAGAACTGGACTCAACACGCCCTATTCAACGCACAAGAATATATCTGATTAATAATAATCGTAAAACCTATGTATTGATATCTCTCTGTTAGTGTGTCAAGTGGGTGTAAAGCGGCATAAACACAGCAGTGAAAAGCAGCTAAACCCCATTATAAAAATAAATTACTTTGAAACACCCATGAAACAAAGACAGTGAAAGAGAGAGAAATTCTTACACAATGCGTTCAGGGGCTGTGATGCAACCTGGATTGACCATATCTAGACGCACAGCTGGATGAGACATAAGGGTGGACACTCTTGGGGCTGAGAGGTTTGGTGAGGTTGGGTGAGCAAACGCAGACCCTTTAAAGGAATACTGCGTGGTACGCATCGCATGGGTCCCAAATCTCCAGGTTCAAGGGCATCTTCCTACATCAAAAACATGCTTGAGAAACCCAGAAGATGGTACACCGTGTGATGGGGAAAGGTTTCTAAAACACACCTCATTTCTCATCTCCTTGTGCCCGGGTTCGCCATTCCAGCCGCTTTACTAGCAAGCTCCCTACGTGGAGCATCAGCACCTTTAACCTCCTGTTCCGTACAGGTTGCAATTTGTCCTGAGGATAAACGGGAAGACGTGGAGCCAACGAGAGACTAGCTCTTGGTGTTGGGACAGGCACAGGTCACTCTATTTTCCCATCAGAAAGAAGAATTAACCACAGGCTCAGCCTGCCCCCCGGAACCAGAACAGGGCCTGAAGCCATTCTGCGATTTTGCGGCCAGCTCCCATAAAAACGAGTTGTAAAATGGAGGTTCAGGGCACTGCAATTCACAAACCTGCAGAGTTATAAATGAGAACTCTCGTCCACAAATATATTGAGGGAAGGCAAAGAAGAGGATTTGAAATCAAGGCAGAATTGCACGAAACAGATTTCAGGAGGTAGATACGAATCGCCTTTAAAGCACATGAAAAGCGGCAAAACGTTGACAATGATGCCCTTGGCCAAAAAGGGCGTATGCGTTTTTTCCTGAATATATTCAGGAAAAAACGCATACGCCCTTTTTGGCCAACCAAGCAACCTGGAAAGGCAAATCAGCGCTACAAAGAAGTCTCGCTTCCCATCGGTCAAAAGGGCCATGCTGAAAAAAGTGTCAAAACCAGAAATGCAGGACAGGCCATGGAGAAATGGGAGCCTTGCTACACTGATGGGCGGGATGTAAATTGCCAAGAGCCACTCTGGAGAAGTGTCCGGTGAGTCCTGAAACATCTGAAAAACACAGCTTAGAGAGCATAGGGCACTTCCACTCATGGGGGTATAAATTGGGAAAATTAAAAATCAGCAAGACACAAGCACCCCAAAGTTTAGGGCTGCTCTGTTGACCAGGACCTCCACTTCATTCCACCTTAAATATCCCAGGAAAGAGAAAAATGGATAAAGAAGTTGTGGTCCTTATGTACAATGGAATATCATTCAGCCAGGAAATCAATGTCGTAAGGTTAGTAGCAGCATGATGAGTGGATTTAGGTATGACGATTCTAAGTGAAATAAGTCACACAGAAAAGGACACTACTCATAAGGTATCACTGATAGAGGGAATGTGAAAACCGTTACACTTGAACTGAATTACAAAACAGAACATAGTCACACATGCAGAAAACACACTATGGCTGCTTAACGGGAAAGGTGAGGTGGGGTGATACATAAAACAAGGGTATCAAATTAGCTCAGATACCGTTCCATAAACCCAATATGTAATAGACAAGACCTACTCCTTGCTCAGAGAACTGGACTCAACACGCCCTATTCACCGCACAAGAATATATCTGACTAATAATAATCGTAAAACCTATGTATTGATATCTCTCTGTTAGTGTGTCAAGTGGGTGTAAAGCGGCATAAACACAGCAGTGAAAAGCAGCTAAACCCCATTATAAAAATAAATTACTTTGAAACACCCATGAAACAAAGACAGTGAAAGAGAGAGAAATTCTTACACAATGCGTTCAGGGGCTGTGATGCAACCTGGATTGACCATATCTAGACGCACAGCTGGATGAGACATAAGGGTGGACACTCTTGGGGCTGAGAGGTTTGGTGAGGTTGGGTGAGCAAACGCAGACCCTTTAAAGGAATACTGCGTGGTACCCATCGCATGGGTCCCAAATCTCCAGGTTCAAGGGCATCTTCCTACATCAAAAACATGCATGAGAAACCCAGAAGATGGTACACCGTGTGATGGGGAAAGGTTTCTAAAACGCACCTCATTTCTCATCTCCTTGTGCCCGGGTTCGCCATTCCAGCCGCTTTACTAGCAAGCTCCCTACTTGGAGCATCAGCACCTTTAACCTCCTGTTCCGTACAGGTTGCAATTTGTCCTGAGGATAAACGGGAAGACGTGGAACCAACGAGAGACTAGCTCTTGGTGTTGGGACAGGCACAGGTCACTCTATTTTCCCATCAGAAAGAAGAATTAACCACAGGCTCAGCCTGACCCCCGGAACCAGAACAGGGCCTGAAGCCATTCTGCGATTTTGCGGCCAGCTCCCATAAAAACGAGATGTAAAATGGAGGTTCAGGGCACTGCAATTCACAAACCTGCAGAGTTATAAATGAGAACTCTCGTCCACAAATATATTGAGGGAAGGCAAAGAAGAGGATTTGAAATCAAGGCAGAATTGCATGAAACAGATTTCAGGAGGTAGATACGAATCGCCTTTAAAGCACATGAAAAGCGGCAAAACGTTGACAATGATGCCCTTGGCCAAAAAGGGCGTATGCGTTTTTTCCTGAGTATATTCAGGAAAAAACGCATACGCCCTTTTTGGCCAACCAAGCAACCTGGAAAGGCAAATCAGCGCTACAAAGAAGTCTCGCTTCCCATCGGTCAAAAGGGCCATGCTGAAAAAAGTGTCAAAACCAGAAATGCAGGACAGGCCATGGAGAAATGGGAGCCTTGCTACACTGATGGGCGGGATGTAAATTGCCAAGAGCCACTCTGGAGAAGTGTCCGGTGAGTCCTGAAACATCTGAAAAACACAGCTTAGAGAGCATAGGGCACTTCCACTCATGGGGGTATAAATTGGGAAAATGAAAAATCAGCAAGACACAAGCACCCCAAAGTTTAGGGCTGCTCTGTTGACCAGGACCTCCACTTCATTCCACCTTAAATATCCCAGGAAAGAGAAAAATGGATAAAGAAGTTGTGGTCCTTATGTACAATGGAATATCACTCAGCCAGGAAATCAATGTCGTAAGGTTAGTAGCAGCATGATGAGTGGATTTAGGTACGACGATTCTAAGTGAAATAAGTCACACAGAAAAGGACACTTCTCATAAGGTATCACTGATAGAGGGAATGTAAAAACCGTTACACTTGAACTGAATTACAAAACAGAACAGAGTCACACATGCAGAAAACACACTATGGCTGCTTAACGGGAAAGGTGAGGTGGGGTGATACATAAAACAAGGGTATCAAATTAGCTCAGATACCATTCCATAAACCCAATATGTAATAGAGAAGACCTACTCCTTGCTCAGAGAACTGGACTCAACACGCCCTATTCAACGCACAAGAATATATCTGATTAATAATAATCGTAAAACCTATGTATTGATATCTCTCTGTTAGTTTGTCAAGTGGGTGTAAAGCGGCATAAACACAGCAGTGAAAAGCAGCTAAACCCCATTATAAAAATAAATTACTTTGAAAAACCCATGAAACAAAGACAGTGAAAGAGAGAGGAATTCTTACACAATGCGTTCAGGGGCTGTGATGCAACCTGGATTGACCATATCTAGACGCACAGCTGGATGAGACATAAGGGTGGACACTCTTGGGGCTGAGAGGTTTGGTGAGGTTGGGTGAGCAAACGCAGACCCTTTAAAGGAATACTGCGTGGTACCCATCGCATGGGTCCCAAATCTCCAGGTTCAAGGGCATCTTCCTACATCAAAAACATGCTTGAGAAACCCAGAAGATGGTACACCGTGTGATGGGGAAAGGTTTCTAAAACACACCTCATTTCTCATCTCCTTGTGCCCGGGTTCGCCATTCCAGCCGCTTTACTAGCAAGCTCCCTACTTGGAGCATCAGCACCTTTAACCTCCTGTTCCGTACAGGTTGCAATTTGTCCTGAGGATAAACGGGAAGACGTGGAACCAACGAGAGACTAGCTCTTGGTGTTGGGACAGGCACAGGTCACTCTATTTTCCCATCAGAAAGAAGAATTAACCACAGGCTCAGCCTGCCCCCCGGAACCAGAACAGGGCCTGAAGCCATTCTGCGATTTTGCGGCCAGCTCCCATAAAAACGAGTTGTAAAATGGAGGTTCAGGTCACTGCAATTCACAAACCTGCAGAGTTATAAATGAGAACTCTCGTCCACAAATATATTGAGGGAAGGCAAAGAAGAGGATTTGAAATCAAGGCAGAATTGCACGAAACAGATTTCAGGAGGTAGATACGAATCGCCTTTAAAGCACATGAAAAGCGGCAAAACGTTGACAATGATGCCCTTGGCCAAAAAGGGCGTATGCGTTTTTTCCTGAATATATTCAGGAAAAAACGCATACGCCCTTTTTGGCCAACCAAGCAACCTGGAAAGGCAAATCAGCGCTACAAAGAAGTCTCGCTTCCCATCGGTCAAAAGGGCCATGCTGAAAAAAGTGTCAAAACCAGAAATGCAGGACAGGCCATGGAGAAATGGGAGCCTTGCTACACTGATGGGCGGGATGTAAATTGCCAAGAGCCACTCTGGAGAAGTGTCCGGTGAGTCCTGAAACATCTGAAAAACACAGCTTAGAGAGCATAGGGCACTTCCACTCATGGGGGTATAAATTGGGAAAATTAAAAATCAGCAAGACACAAGCACCCCAAAGTTTAGGGCTGCTCTGTTGACCAGGACCTCCACTTCATTCCACCTTAAATATCCCAGGAAAGAGAAAAATGGATAAAGAAGTTGTGGTCCTTATGTACAATGGAATATCACTCAGCCAGGAAATCAATGTCGTAAGGTTAGTAGCAGCATGATGAGTGGATTTAGGTATGACGATTCTAAGTGAAATAAGTCACACAGAAAAGGACACTACTCATAAGGTATCACTGATAGAGGGAATGTAAAAACCGTTACACTTGAACTGAATTACAAAACAGAACATAGTCACACATGCAGAAAACACACTATGGCTGCTTAACGGGAAAGGTGAGGTGGGGTGATACATAAAACAAGGGTATCAAATTAGCTCAGATACCGTTCCATAAACCCAATATGTAATAGACAAGACCTACTCCTTGCTCAGAGAACTGGACTCAACACGCCCTATTCACCGCACAAGAATATATCTGACTAATAATAATCGTAAAACCTATGTATTGATATCTCTCTGTTAGTGTGTCAAGTGGGTGTAAAGCGGCATAAACACAGCAGTGAAAAGCAGCTAAACCCCATTATAAAAATAAATTACTTTGAAACACCCATGAAACAAAGACAGTGAAAGAGAGAGAAATTCTTACACAATGCGTTCAGGGGCTGTGATGCAACCTGGATTGACCATATCTAGACGCACAGCTGGATGAGACATAAGGGTGGACACTCTTGGGGCTGAGAGGTTTGGTGAGGTTGGGTGAGCAAACGCAGACCCTTTAAAGGAATACTGCGTGGTACCCATCGCATGGGTCCCAAATCTCCAGGTTCAAGGGCATCTTCCTACATCAAAAACATGCATGAGAAACCCAGAAGATGGTACACCGTGTGATGGGGAAAGGTTTCTAAAACGCACCTCATTTCTCATCTCCTTGTGCCCGGGTTCGCCATTCCAGCCGCTTTACTAGCAAGCTCCCTACTTGGAGCATCAGCACCTTTAACCTCCTGTTCCGTACAGGTTGCAATTTGTCCTGAGGATAAACGGGAAGACGTGGAACCAACGAGAGACTAGCTCTTGGTGTTGGGACAGGCACAGGTCACTCTATTTTCCCATCAGAAAGAAGAATTAACCACAGGCTCAGCCTGACCCCCGGAACCAGAACAGGGCCTGAAGCCATTCTGCGATTTTGCGGCCAGCTCCCATAAAAACGAGATGTAAAATGGAGGTTCAGGGCACTGCAATTCACAAACCTGCAGAGTTATAAATGAGAACTCTCGTCCACAAATATATTGAGGGAAGGCAAAGAAGAGGATTTGAAATCAAGGCAGAATTGCATGAAACAGATTTCAGGAGGTAGATACGAATCGCCTTTAAAGCACATGAAAAGCGGCAAAACGTTGACAATGATGCCCTTGGCCAAAAAGGGCGTATGCGTTTTTTCCTGAGTATATTCAGGAAAAAACGCATACGCCCTTTTTGGCCAACCAAGCAACCTGGAAAGGCAAATCAGCGCTACAAAGAAGTCTCGCTTCCCATCGGTCAAAAGGGCCATGCTGAAAAAAGTGTCAAAACCAGAAATGCAGGACAGGCCATGGAGAAATGGGAGCCTTGCTACACTGATGGGCGGGATGTAAATTGCCAAGAGCCACTCTGGAGAAGTGTCCGGTGAGTCCTGAAACATCTGAAAAACACAGCTTAGAGAGCATAGGGCACTTCCACTCATGGGGGTATAAATTGGGAAAATGAAAAATCAGCAAGACACAAGCACCCCAAAGTTTAGGGCTGCTCTGTTGACCAGGACCTCCACTTCATTCCACCTTAAATATCCCAGGAAAGAGAAAAATGGATAAAGAAGTTGTGGTCCTTATGTACAATGGAATATCACTCAGCCAGGAAATCAATGTCGTAAGGTTAGTAGCAGCATGATGAGTGGATTTAGGTACGACGATTCTAAGTGAAATAAGTCACACAGAAAAGGACACTTCTCATAAGGTATCACTGATAGAGGGAATGTAAAAACCGTTACACTTGAACTGAATTACAAAACAGAACAGAGTCACACATGCAGAAAACACACTATGGCTGCTTAACGGGAAAGGTGAGGTGGGGTGATACATAAAACAAGGGTATCAAATTAGCTCAGATACCATTCCATAAACCCAATATGTAATAGAGAAGACCTACTCCTTGCTCAGAGAACTGGACTCAACACGCCCTATTCAACGCACAAGAATATATCTGATTAATAATAATCGTAAAACCTATGTATTGATATCTCTCTGTTAGTTTGTCAAGTGGGTGTAAAGCGGCATAAACACAGCAGTGAAAAGCAGCTAAACCCCATTATAAAAATAAATTACTTTGAAAAACCCATGAAACAAAGACAGTGAAAGAGAGAGGAATTCTTACACAATGCGTTCAGGGGCTGTGATGCAACCTGGATTGACCATATCTAGACGCACAGCTGGATGAGACATAAGGGTGGACACTCTTGGGGCTGAGAGGTTTGGTGAGGTTGGGTGAGCAAACGCAGACCCTTTAAAGGAATACTGCGTGGTACCCATCGCATGGGTCCCAAATCTCCAGGTTCAAGGGCATCTTCCTACATCAAAAACATGCTTGAGAAACCCAGAAGATGGTACACCGTGTGATGGGGAAAGGTTTCTAAAACACACCTCATTTCTCATCTCCTTGTGCCCGGGTTCGCCATTCCAGCCGCTTTACTAGCAAGCTCCCTACTTGGAGCATCAGCACCTTTAACCTCCTGTTCCGTACAGGTTGCAATTTGTCCTGAGGATAAACGGGAAGACGTGGAACCAACGAGAGACTAGCTCTTGGTGTTGGGACAGGCACAGGTCACTCTATTTTCCCATCAGAAAGAAGAATTAACCACAGGCTCAGCCTGCCCCCCGGAACCAGAACAGGGCCTGAAGCCATTCTGCGATTTTGCGGCCAGCTCCCATAAAAACGAGTTGTAAAATGGAGGTTCAGGTCACTGCAATTCACAAACCTGCAGAGTTATAAATGAGAACTCTCGTCCACAAATATATTGAGGGAAGGCAAAGAAGAGGATTTGAAATCAAGGCAGAATTGCACGAAACAGATTTCAGGAGGTAGATACGAATCGCCTTTAAAGCACATGAAAAGCGGCAAAACGTTGACAATGATGCCCTTGGCCAAAAAGGGCGTATGCGTTTTTTCCTGAATATATTCAGGAAAAAACGCATACGCCCTTTTTGGCCAACCAAGCAACCTGGAAAGGCAAATCAGCGCTACAAAGAAGTCTCGCTTCCCATCGGTCAAAAGGGCCATGCTGAAAAAAGTGTCAAAACCAGAAATGCAGGACAGGCCATGGAGAAATGGGAGCCTTGCTACACTGATGGGCGGGATGTAAATTGCCAAGAGCCACTCTGGAGAAGTGTCCGGTGAGTCCTGAAACATCTGAAAAACACAGCTTAGAGAGCATAGGGCACTTCCACTCATGGGGGTATAAATTGGGAAAATTAAAAATCAGCAAGACACAAGCACCCCAAAGTTTAGGGCTGCTCTGTTGACCAGGACCTCCACTTCATTCCACCTTAAATATCCCAGGAAAGAGAAAAATGGATAAAGAAGTTGTGGTCCTTATGTACAATGGAATATCACTCAGCCAGGAAATCAATGTCGTAAGGTTAGTAGCAGCATGATGAGTGGATTTAGGTATGACGATTCTAAGTGAAATAAGTCACACAGAAAAGGACACTACTCATAAGGTATCACTGATAGAGGGAATGTAAAAACCGTTACACTTGAACTGAATTACAAAACAGAACATAGTCACACATGCAGAAAACACACTATGGCTGCTTAACGGGAAAGGTGAGGTGGGGTGATACATAAAACAAGGGTATCAAATTAGCTCAGATACCGTTCCATAAACCCAATATGTAATAGACAAGACCTACTCCTTGCTCAGAGAACTGGACTCAACACGCCCTATTCACCGCACAAGAATATATCTGACTAATAATAATCGTAAAACCTATGTATTGATATCTCTCTGTTAGTGTGTCAAGTGGGTGTAAAGCGGCATAAACACAGCAGTGAAAAGCAGCTAAACCCCATTATAAAAATAAATTACTTTGAAACACCCATGAAACAAAGACAGTGAAAGAGAGAGAAATTCTTACACAATGCGTTCAGGGGCTGTGATGCAACCTGGATTGACCATATCTAGACGCACAGCTGGATGAGACATAAGGGTGGACACTCTTGGGGCTGAGAGGTTTGGTGAGGTTGGGTGAGCAAACGCAGACCCTTTAAAGGAATACTGCGTGGTACCCATCGCATGGGTCCCAAATCTCCAGGTTCAAGGGCATCTTCCTACATCAAAAACATGCATGAGAAACCCAGAAGATGGTACACCGTGTGATGGGGAAAGGTTTCTAAAACGCACCTGATTTCTCATCTCCTTGTGCCCGGGTTCGCCATTCCAGCCTCTTTACTAGCAAGTTCCCTACTTGGAGCATCAGCACCTTTAACCTCCTGTTCCAAACAGGTTGCAATTTGTCCTGAGTATAAACGGGAAGACGTGGAACCAACGAGAGACTAGCTCTTGGTGTTGGGACAGGCACAGGTCACTCTATTTTCCCATCAGAAAGAAGAATTAACCACAGGCTCAGCCTGCGCCCCGGAACCAGAACAGGGCCTGAAGCCATTCTGCGATTTTGCGGCCAGCTCCCATAAAAACGAGTTGTAAAATGGAGGTTCAGGGCACTGCAATTCAAAAACCTGCAGAGTTGTAAATGAAATTCTCGTCCACAAATATATTGAGGGAAGGCAAAGAAGAGGATTTGAAATCAAGGCAGAATTGCAGGAAACAGATTTCAGGAGGTAGATACGAATCGCCTTTAAAGCACATGAAAAGCGGCAAAACGTTGACAATGATGCCCTTGGCCATAAAGGGCGTATGCGTTTTTTCCTGAGTATATTCAGGAAAAAACGCATACGCCCTTTTTGGCCAACCAAGCAACCTGGAAAGGCAAATCAGCGCTACAAAGAAGTCTCGCTTCCCATCGGTCAAAAGGGCCATGCTGAAAAAAGTGTCAAAACCAGAAATGCAGGACAGGCCATGGAGAAATGGGAGCCTTGCTACACTGATGGGCGGGATGTAAATTGCCAAGAGCCACTCTGGAGAAGTGTCCGGTGAGTCCTGAAACATCTGAAAAACACAGCTTAGAGAGCATAGGGCACTTCCACTCATGGGGGTATAAATTGGGAAAATGAAAAATCAGCAAGACACAAGCACCCCAAAGTTTAGGGCTGCTCTGTTGACCAGGACCTCCACTTCATTCCACCTTAAATATCCCAGGAAAGAGAAAAATGGATAAAGAAGTTGTGGTCCTTATGTACAATGGAATATCACTCAGCCAGGAAATCAATGTCGTAAGGTTAGTAGCAGCATGATGAGTGGATTTAGGTACGACGATTCTAAGTGAAATAAGTCACACAGAAAAGGACACTTCTCATAAGGTATCACTGATAGAGGGAATGTAAAAACCGTTACACTTGAACTGAATTACAAAACAGAACAGAGTCACACATGCAGAAAACACACTATGGCTGCTTAACGGGAAAGGTGAGGTGGGGTGATACATAAAACAAGGGTATCAAATTAGCTCAGATACCATTCCATAAACCCAATATGTAATAGACAAGACCTACTCCTTGCTCAGAGAACTGGACTCAACACGCCCTATTCAACGCACAAGAATATATCTGATTAATAATAATCGTAAAACCTATGTATTGATATCTCTCTGTTAGTGTGTCAAGTGGGTGTAAAGCGGCATAAACACAGCAGTGAAAAGCAGCTAAACCCCATTATAAAAATAAATTACTTTGAAACACCCATGAAACAAAGACAGTGAAAGAGAGAGAAATTCTTACACAATGCGTTCAGGGGCTGTGATGCAACCTGGATTGACCATATCTAGACGCACAGCTGGATGAGACATAAGGGTGGACACTCTTGGGGCTGAGAGGTTTGGTGAGGTTGGGTGAGCAAACGCAGACCCTTTAAAGGAATACTGCGTGGTACCCATCGCATGGGTCCCAAATCTCCAGGTTCAAGGGCATCTTCCTACATCAAAAACATGCTTGAGAAACCCAGAAGATGGTACACCGTGTGATGGGGAAAGGTTTCTAAAACACACCTCATTTCTCATCTCCTTGTGCCCGGGTTTGCCATTCCAGCCGCTTTACTAGCAAGCTCCCTACTTGGAGCATCAGCACCTTTAACCTCCTGTTCCGTACAGGTTGCAATTTGTCCTGAGGATAAACGGGAAGACGTGGAACCAACGAGAGACTAGCTCTTGGTGTTGGGACAGGCACAGGTCACTCTATTTTCCCATCAGAAAGAAGAATTAACCACAGGCTCAGCCTGCCCCCCGGAACCAGAACAGGGCCTGAAGCCATTCTGCGATTTTGCGGCCAGCTCCCATAAAAACGAGTTGTAAAATGGAGGTTCAGGGCACTGCAATTCACAAACCTGCAGAGTTATAAATGAGAACTCTCGTCCACAAATATATTGAGGGAAGGCAAAGAAGAGGATTTGAAATCAAGGCAGAATTGCAGGAAACAGATTTCAGGAGGTAGATACGAATCGCCTTTAAAGCACATGAAAAGCGGCAAAACGTTGACAATGATGCCCTTGGCCAAAAAGGGCGTATGCGTTTTTTCCTGAATATATTCAGGAAAAAACGCATACGCCCTTTTTGGCCAACCAAGCAACCTGGAAAGGCAAATCAGCGCTACAAAGAAGTCTCGCTTCCCATCGGTCAAAAGGGCCATGCTGAAAAAAGTGTCAAAACCAGAAATGCAGGACAGGCCATGGAGAAATGGGAGCCTTGCTACACTGATGGGCGGGATGTAAATTGCCAAGAGCCACTCTGGAGAAGTGTCCGGTGAGTCCTGAAACATCTGAAAAACACAGCTTAGAGAGCATAGGGCACTTCCACTCATGGGGGTATAAATTGGGAAAATTAAAAATCAGCAAGACACAAGCACCCCAAAGTTTAGGGCTGCTCTGTTGATAAGGACCTCCACTTCATTCCACCTTAAATATCCCAGGAAAGAGAAAAATGGATAAAGAAGTTGTGGTCCTTATGTACAATGGAATATCACTCAGCCAGGAAATCAATGTCGTAAGGTTAGTAGCAGCATGATGAGTGGATTTAGGTATGACGATTCTAAGTGAAATAAGTCACACAGAAAAGGACACTTCTCATAAGGTATCACTGATAGAGGGAATGTAAAAACCGTTACACTTGAACTGAATTACAAAACAGAACATAGTCACACATGCAGAAAACACACTATGGCTGCTTAACGGGAAAGGTGAGGTGGGGTGATACATAAAACAAGGGTATCAAATTAGCTCAGATACCGTTCCATAAACCCAATATGTAATAGACAAGACCTACTCCTTGCTCAGAGAACTGGACTCAACACGCCCTATTCAACGCACAAGAATATATCTGATTAATAATAATCGTAAAACCTATGTATTGATATCTCTCTGTTAGTGTGTCAAGTGGGTGTAAAGCGGCATAAACACAGCAGTGAAAAGCAGCTAAACCCCATTATAAAAATAAATTACTTTGAAACACCCATGAAACAAAGACAGTGAAAGAGAGAGAAATTCTTACACAATGCGTTCAGGGGCTGTGATGCAACCTGGATTGACCATATCTAGACGCACAGCTGGATGAGACATAAGGGTGGACACTCTTGGGGCTGAGAGGTTTGGTGAGGTTGGGTGAGCAAACGCAGACCCTTTAAAGGAATACTGTGTGGTACCCATCGCATGGGTCCCAAATCTCCAGGTTCAAGGGCATCTTCCTACATCAAAAACATGCATGAGAAACCCAGAAGATGGTACACCGTGTGATGGGGAAAGGTTTCTAAAACGCACCTGATTTCTCATCTCCTTGTGCCCGGGTTCGCCATTCCAGCCTCTTTACTAGCAAGTTCCCTACTTGGAGCATCAGCACCTTTAACCTCCTGTTCCAAACAGGTTGCAATTTGTCCTGAGTATAAACGGGAAGACGTGGAACCAACGAGAGACTAGCTCTTGGTGTTGGGACAGGCACAGGTCACTCTATTTTCCCATCAGAAAGAAGAATTAACCACAGGCTCAGCCTGCGCCCCGGAACCAGAACAGGGCCTGAAGCCATTCTGCGATTTTGCGGCCAGCTCCCATAAAAACGAGTTGTAAAATGGAGGTTCAGGGCACTGCAATTCACAAACCTGCAGAGTTGTAAATGAAATTCTCGTCCACAAATATATTGAGGGAAGGCAAAGAAGAGGATTTGAAATCAAGGCAGAATTGCAGGAAACAGATTTCAGGAGGTAGATACGAATCGCCTTTAAAGCACATGAAAAGCGGCAAAACGTTGACAATGATGCCCTTGGCCATAAAGGGCGTATGCGTTTTTTCCTGAGTATATTCAGGAAAAAACGCATACGCCCTTTTTGGCCAACCAAGCAACCTGGAAAGGCAAATCAGCGCTACAAAGAAGTCTCGCTTCCCATCGGTCAAAAGGGCCATGCTGAAAAAAGTGTCAAAACCAGAAATGCAGGACAGGCCATGGAGAAATGGGAGCCTTGCTACACTGATGGGCGGGATGTAAATTGCCAAGAGCCACTCTGGAGAAGTGTCCGGTGAGTCCTGAAACATCTGAAAAACACAGCTTAGAGAGCATAGGGCACTTCCACTCATGGGGGTATAAATTGGGAAAATTAAAAATCAGCAAGACACAAGCACCCCAAAGTTTAGGGCTGCTCTGTTGACCAGGACCTCCACTTCATTCCACCTTAAATATCCCAGGAAAGAGAAAAATGGATAAAGAAGTTGTGGTCCTTATGTACAATGGAATATCACTCAGCCAGGAAATCAATGTCGTAAGGTTAGTAGCAGCATGATGAGTGGATTTAGGTACGACGATTCTAAGTGAAATAAGTCACACAGAAAAGGACACTTCTCATAAGGTATCACTGATAGAGGGAATGTAAAAACCGTTACACTTGAACTGAATTACAAAACAGAACAGAGTCACACATGCAGAAAACACACTATGGCTGCTTAACGGGAAAGGTGAGGTGGGGTGATACATAAAACAAGGGTATCAAATTAGCTCAGATACCATTCCATAAACCCAATATGTAATAGACAAGACTTACTCCTTGCTCAGAGAACTGGACTCAACACGCCCTATTCAACGCACAAGAATATATCTGATTAATAATAATCGTAAAACCTATGTATTGATATCTCTCTGTTAGTGTGTCAAGTGGGTGTAAAGCGGCATAAACACAGCAGTGAAAAGCAGCTAAACCCCATTATAAAAATAAATTACTTTGAAACACCCATGAAACAAAGACAGTGAAAGAGAGAGAAATTCTTACACAATGCATTCAGGGGCTGTGATGCAACCTGGATTGACCATATCTAGACGCACAGCTGGATGAGACATAAGGGTGGACACTCTTGGGGCTGAGAGGTTTGGTGAGGTTGGGTGAGCAAACGCAGACCCTTTAAAGGAATACTGCGTGGTACCCATCGCATGGGTCCCAAATCTCCAGGTTCAAGGGCATCTTCCTACATCAAAAACATGCATGAGAAACCCAGAAGATGGTACACCGTGTGATGGGGAAAGGTTTCTAAAACGCACCTCATTTCTCATCTCCTTGTGCCCGGGTTCGCCATTCCAGCCGCTTTACTAGCAAGCTCCCTACTTGGAGCATCAGCACCTTTAACCTCCTGTTCCGTACAGGTTGCAATTTGTCCTGAGGATAAACGGGAAGACGTGGAACCAACGAGAGACTAGCTCTTGGTGTTGGGACAGGCACAGGTCACTCTATTTTCCCATCAGAAAGAAGAATTAACCACAGGCTCAGCCTGACCCCCGGAACCAGAACAGGGCCTGAAGCCATTCTGCGATTTTGCGGCCAGCTCCCATAAAAACGAGATGTAAAATGGAGGTTCAGGGCACTGCAATTCACAAACCTGCAGAGTTATAAATGAGAACTCTCGTCCACAAATATATTGAGGGAAGGCAAAGAAGAGGATTTGAAATCAAGGCAGAATTGCATGAAACAGATTTCAGGAGGTAGATACGAATCGCCTTTAAAGCACATGAAAAGCGGCAAAACGTTGACAATGATGCCCTTGGCCAAAAAGGGCGTATGCGTTTTTTCCTGAATATATTCAGGAAAAAACGCATACGCCCTTTTTGGCCAACCAAGCAACCTGGAAAGGCAAATCAGCGCTACAAAGAAGTCTCGCTTCCCATCGGTCAAAAGGGCCATGCTGAAAAAAGTGTCAAAACCAGAAATGCAGGACAGGCCATGGAGAAATGGGAGCCTTGCTACACTGATGGGCGGGATGTAAATTGCCAAGAGCCACTCTGGAGAAGTGTCCGGTGAGTCCTGAAACATCTGAAAAACACAGCTTAGAGAGCATAGGGCACTTCCACTCATGGGGGTATAAATTGGGAAAATGAAAAATCAGCAAGACACAAGCACTCCAAAGTTTAGGGCTGCTCTGTTGACCAGGACCTCCACTTCATTCCACCTTAAATATCCCAGGAAAGAGAAAAATGGATAAAGAAGTTGTGGTCCTTATGTACAATGGAATATCACTCAGCCAGGAAATCAATGTCGTAAGGTTAGTAGCAGCATGATGAGTGGATTTAGGTATGACGATTCTAAGTGAAATAAGTCACACAGAAAAGGACACTACTCATAAGGTATCACTGATAGAGGGAATGTAAAAACCGTTACACTTGAACTGAATTACAAAACAGAACATAGTCACACATGCAGAAAACACACTATGGCTGCTTAACGGGAAAGGTGAGGTGGGGTGATACATAAAACAAGGGTATCAAATTAGCTCAGATACCGTTCCATAAACCCAATATGTAATAGACAAGACCTACTCCTTGCTCAGAGAACTGGACTCAACACGCCCTATTCACCGCACAAGAATATATCTGACTAATAATAATCGTAAAACCTATGTATTGATATCTCTCTGTTAGTGTGTCAAGTGGGTGTAAAGCGGCATAAACACAGCAGTGAAAAGCAGCTAAACCCCATTATAAAAATAAATTACTTTGAAACACCCATGAAACAAAGACAGTGAAAGAGAGAGAAATTCTTACACAATGCGTTCAGGGGCTGTGATGCAACCTGGATTGACCATATCTAGACGCACAGCTGGATGAGACATAAGGGTGGACACTCTTGGGGCTGAGAGGTTTGGTGAGGTTGGGTGAGCAAACGCAGACCCTTTAAAGGAATACTGCGTGGTACCCATCGCATGGGTCCCAAATCTCCAGGTTCAAGGGCATCTTCCTACATCAAAAACATGCATGAGAAACCCAGAAGATGGTACACCGTGTGATGGGGAAAGGTTTCTAAAACGCACCTGATTTCTCATCTCCTTGTGCCCGGGTTCGCCATTCCAGCCTCTTTACTAGCAAGTTCCCTACTTGGAGCATCAGCACCTTTAACCTCCTGTTCCAAACAGGTTGCAATTTGTCCTGAGTATAAACGGGAAGACGTGGAACCAACGAGAGACTAGCTCTTGGTGTTGGGACAGGCACAGGTCACTCTATTTTCCCATCAGAAAGAAGAATTAACCACAGGCTCAGCCTGCGCCCCGGAACCAGAACAGGGCCTGAAGCCATTCTGCGATTTTGCGGCCAGCTCCCATAAAAACGAGTTGTAAAATGGAGGTTCAGGGCACTGCAATTCACAAACCTGCAGAGTTGTAAATGAAATTCTCGTCCACAAATATATTGAGGGAAGGCAAAGAAGAGGATTTGAAATCAAGGCAGAATTGCAGGAAACAGATTTCAGGAGGTAGATACGAATCGCCTTTAAAGCACATGAAAAGCGGCAAAACGTTGACAATGATGCCCTTGGCCATAAAGGGCGTATGCGTTTTTTCCTGAGTATATTCAGGAAAAAACGCATACGCCCTTTTTGGCCAACCAAGCAACCTGGAAAGGCAAATCAGCGCTACAAACAAGTCTCGCTTCCCATTGGTCAAAAGGGCCATGCTGAAAAAAGTGTCAAAACCAGAAATGCAGGACAGGCCATGGAGAAATGGGAGCCTTGCTACACTGATGGGCGGGATGTAAATTGCCAAGAGCCACTCTGGAGAAGTGTCCGGTGAGTCCTGAAACATCTGAAAAACACAGCTTAGAGAGCATAGGGCACTTCCACTCATGGGGGTATAAATTGGGAAAATTAAAAATCAGCAAGACACAAGCACCCCAAAGTTTAGGGCTGCTCTGTTGACCAGGACCTCCACTTCATTCCACCTTAAATATCCCAGGAAAGAGAAAAATGGATAAAGAAGTTGTGGTCCTTATGTACAATGGAATATCACTCAGCCAGGAAATCAATGTCGTAAGGTTAGTAGCAGCATGATGAGTGGATTTAGGTACGACGATTCTAAGTGAAATAAGTCACACAGAAAAGGACACTTCTCATAAGGTATCACTGATAGAGGGAATGTAAAAACCGTTACACTTGAACTGAATTACAAAACAGAACAGAGTCACACATGCAGAAAACACACTATGGCTGCTTAACGGGAAAGGTGAGGTGGGGTGATACATAAAACATGGGTATCAAATTAGCTCAGATACCATTCCATAAACCCAATATGTAATAGACAAGACCTACTCCTTGCTCAGAGAACTGGACTCAACACGCCCTATTCAACGCACAAGAATATATCTGATTAATAATAATCGTAAAACCTATGTATTGATATCTCTCTGTTAGTGTGTCAAGTGGGTGTAAAGCGGCATAAACACAGCAGTGAAAAGCAGCTAAACCCCATTATAAAAATAAATTACTTTGAAACACCCATGAAACAAAGACAGTGAAAGAGAGAGAAATTCTTACACAATGCGTTCAGGGGCTGTGATGCAACCTGGATTGACCATATCTAGACGCACAGCTGGATGAGACATAAGGGTGGACACTCTTGGGGCTGAGAGGTTTGGTGAGGTTGGGTGAGCAAACGCAGACCCTTTAAAGGAATACTGCGTGGTACCCATCGCATGGGTCCCAAATCTCCAGGTTCAAGGGCATCTTCCTACATCAAAAACATACATGAGAAACCCAGAAGATGGTACACCGTGTGATGGGGAAATGTTTCTAAAACGCACCTCATTTCTCATCTCCTTGTGCCCGGGTTCGCCATTCCAGCCGCTTTACTAGCAAGCTCCCTACTTGGAGCATCAGCACCTTTAACCTCCTGTTCCGTACAGGTTGCAATTTGTCCTGAGGATAAACGGGAAGACGTGGAACCAACGAGAGACTAGCTCTTGGTGTTGGGACAGGCACAGGTCACTCTATTTTCCCATCAGAAAGAAGAATTAACCACAGGCTCAGCCTGACCCCCGGAACCAGAACAGGGCCTGAAGCCATTCTGCGATTTTGCGGCCAGCTCCCATAAAAACGAGATGTAAAATGGAGGTTCAGGGCACTGCAATTCACAAACCTGCAGAGTTATAAATGAGAACTCTCGTCCACAAATATATTGAGGGAAGGCAAAGAAGAGGATTTGAAATCAAGGCAGAATTGCACGAAACAGATTTCAGGAGGTAGATACGAATCGCCTTTAAAGCACATGAAAAGCGGCAAAACGTTGACAATGATGCCCTTGGCCAAAAAGGGCGTATGCGTTTTTTCCTGAATATATTCAGGAAAAAACGCATACGCCCTTTTTGGCCAACCAAGCAACCTGGAAAGGCAAATCAGCGCTACAAAGAAGTCTCGCTTCCCATCGGTCAAAAGGGCCATGCTGAAAAAAGTGTCAAAACCAGAAATGCAGGACAGGCCATGGAGAAATGGGAGCCTTGCTACACTGATGGGCGGGATGTAAATTGCCAAGAGCCACTCTGGAGAAGTGTCCGGTGAGTCCTGAAACATCTGAAAAACACAGCTTAGAGAGCATAGGGCACTTCCACTCATGGGGGTATAAATTGGGAAAATGAAAAATCAGCAAGACACAAGCACCCCAAAGTTTAGGGCTGCTCTGTTGACCAGGACCTCCACTTCATTCCACCTTAAATATCCCAGGAAAGAGAAAAATGGATAAAGAAGTTGTGGTCCTTATGTACAATGGAATATCACTCAGCCAGGAAATCAATGTCGTAAGGTTAGTAGCAGCATGATGAGTGGATTTAGGTATGACGATTCTAAGTGAAATAAGTCACACAGAAAAGGACACTTCTCATAAGGTATCACTGATAGAGGGAATGTAAAAACCGTTACACTTGAACTGAATTACAAAACAGAACAGAGTCACACATGCAGAAAACACACTATGGCTGCTTAACGGGAAAGGTGAGGTGGGGTGATACATAAAACAAGGGTATCAAATTAGCTCAGATACCATTCCATAAACCCAATATGTAATAGACAAGACCTACTCCTTGCTCAGAGAACTGGACTCAACACGCCCTATTCAACGCACAAGAATATATCTGATTAATAATAATCGTAAAACCTATGTATTGATATCTCTCTGTTAGTGTGTCAAGTGGGTGTAAAGCGGCATAAACACAGCAGTGAAAAGCAGCTAAACCCCATTATAAAAATAAATTACTTTGAAACACCCATGAAACAAAGACAGTGAAAGAGAGAGAAATTCTTACACAATGCGTTCAGGGGCTGTGATGCAACCTGGATTGACCATATCTAG
This sequence comes from Balaenoptera borealis, assembly GCF_965194805.1. Classification (NCBI taxonomy): domain Eukaryota; kingdom Metazoa; phylum Chordata; class Mammalia; order Artiodactyla; family Balaenopteridae; genus Balaenoptera; species Balaenoptera borealis. Next base: position 1,306,766 of record NW_028123994.1, read on the forward strand.
ACGCACAGCTGGATGAGACATAAGGGTGGACACTCTTGGGGCTGAGAGGTTTGGTGAGGTTGGGTGAGCAAACGCAGACCCTTTAAAGGAATACTGTGTGGTACCCATCGCATGGGTCCCAAATCTCCAGGTTCAAGGGCATCTTCCTACATCAAAAACATGCATGAGAAACCCAGAAGATGGTACACCGTGTGATGGGGAAAGGTTTCTAAAACGCACCTGATTTCTCATCTCCTTGTGCCCGGGTTCGCCATTCCAGCCTCTTTACTAGCAAGTTCCCTACTTGGAGCATCAGCACCTTTAACCTCCTGTTCCAAACAGGTTGCAATTTGTCCTGAGTATAAACGGGAAGACGTGGAACCAACGAGAGACTAGCTCTTGGTGTTGGGACAGGCACAGGTCACTCTATTTTCCCATCAGAAAGAAGAATTAACCACAGGCTCAGCCTGCGCCCCGGAACCAGAACAGGGCCTGAAGCCATTCTGCGATTTTGCGGCCAGCTCCCATAAAAACGAGTTGTAAAATGGAGGTTCAGGGCACTGCAATTCACAAACCTGCAGAGTTGTAAATGAAATTCTCGTCCACAAATATATTGAGGGAAGGCAAAGAAGAGGATTTGAAATCAAGGCAGAATTGCAGGAAACAGATTTCAGGAGGTAGATACGAATCGCCTTTAAAGCACATGAAAAGCGGCAAAACGTTGACAATGATGCCCTTGGCCATAAAGGGCGTATGCGTTTTTTCCTGAGTATATTCAGGAAAAAACGCATACGCCCTTTTTGGCCAACCAAGCAACCTGGAAAGGCAAATCAGCGCTACAAAGAAGTCTCGCTTCCCATCGGTCAAAAGGGCCATGCTGAAAAAAGTGTCAAAACCAGAAATGCAGGACAGGCCATGGAGAAATGGGAGCCTTGCTACACTGATGGGCGGGATGTAAATTGCCAAGAGCCACTCTGGAGAAGTGTCCGGTGAGTCCTGAAACATCTGAAAAACACAGCTTAGAGAGCATAGGGCACTTCCACTCATGGGGGTATAAATTGGGAAAATTAAAAATCAGCAAGACACAAGCACCCCAAAGTTTAGGGCTGCTCTGTTGACCAGGACCTCCACTTCATTCCACCTTAAATATCCCAGGAAAGAGAAAAATGGATAAAGAAGTTGTGGTCCTTATGTACAATGGAATATCACTCAGCCAGGAAATCAATGTCGTAAGGTTAGTAGCAGCATGATGAGTGGATTTAGGTACGACGATTCTAAGTGAAATAAGTCACACAGAAAAGGACACTTCTCATAAGGTATCACTGATAGAGGGAATGTAAAAACCGTTACACTTGAACTGAATTACAAAACAGAACAGAGTCACACATGCAGAAAACACACTATGGCTGCTTAACGGGAAAGGTGAGGTGGGGTGATACATAAAACAAGGGTATCAAATTAGCTCAGATACCATTCCATAAACCCAATATGTAATAGACAAGACTTACTCCTTGCTCAGAGAACTGGACTCAACACGCCCTATTCAACGCACAAGAATATATCTGATTAATAATAATCGTAAAACCTATGTATTGATATCTCTCTGTTAGTGTGTCAAGTGGGTGTAAAGCGGCATAAACACAGCAGTGAAAAGCAGCTAAACCCCATTATAAAAATAAATTACTTTGAAACACCCATGAAACAAAGACAGTGAAAGAGAGAGAAATTCTTACACAATGCATTCAGGGGCTGTGATGCAACCTGGATTGACCATATCTAGACGCACAGCTGGATGAGACATAAGGGTGGACACTCTTGGGGCTGAGAGGTTTGGTGAGGTTGGGTGAGCAAACGCAGACCCTTTAAAGGAATACTGCGTGGTACCCATCGCATGGGTCCCAAATCTCCAGGTTCAAGGGCATCTTCCTACATCAAAAACATGCATGAGAAACCCAGAAGATGGTACACCGTGTGATGGGGAAAGGTTTCTAAAACGCACCTCATTTCTCATCTCCTTGTGCCCGGGTTCGCCATTCCAGCCGCTTTACTAGCAAGCTCCCTACTTGGAGCATCAGCACCTTTAACCTCCTGTTCCGTACAGGTTGCAATTTGTCCTGAGGATAAACGGGAAGACGTGGAACCAACGAGAGACTAGCTCTTGGTGTTGGGACAGGCACAGGTCACTCTATTTTCCCATCAGAAAGAAGAATTAACCACAGGCTCAGCCTGACCCCCGGAACCAGAACAGGGCCTGAAGCCATTCTGCGATTTTGCGGCCAGCTCCCATAAAAACGAGATGTAAAATGGAGGTTCAGGGCACTGCAATTCACAAACCTGCAGAGTTATAAATGAGAACTCTCGTCCACAAATATATTGAGGGAAGGCAAAGAAGAGGATTTGAAATCAAGGCAGAATTGCATGAAACAGATTTCAGGAGGTAGATACGAATCGCCTTTAAAGCACATGAAAAGCGGCAAAACGTTGACAATGATGCCCTTGGCCAAAAAGGGCGTATGCGTTTTTTCCTGAATATATTCAGGAAAAAACGCATACGCCCTTTTTGGCCAACCAAGCAACCTGGAAAGGCAAATCAGCGCTACAAAGAAGTCTCGCTTCCCATCGGTCAAAAGGGCCATGCTGAAAAAAGTGTCAAAACCAGAAATGCAGGACAGGCCATGGAGAAATGGGAGCCTTGCTACACTGATGGGCGGGATGTAAATTGCCAAGAGCCACTCTGGAGAAGTGTCCGGTGAGTCCTGAAACATCTGAAAAACACAGCTTAGAGAGCATAGGGCACTTCCACTCATGGGGGTATAAATTGGGAAAATGAAAAATCAGCAAGACACAAGCACCCCAAAGTTTAGGGCTGCTCTGTTGACCAGGACCTCCACTTCATTCCACCTTAAATATCCCAGGAAAGAGAAAAATGGATAAAGAAGTTGTGGTCCTTATGTACAATGGAATATCACTCAGCCAGGAAATCAATGTCGTAAGGTTAGTAGCAGCATGATGAGTGGATTTAGGTATGACGATTCTAAGTGAAATAAGTCACACAGAAAAGGACACTACTCATAAGGTATCACTGATAGAGGGAATGTAAAAACCGTTACACTTGAACTGAATTACAAAACAGAACATAGTCACACATGCAGAAAACACACTATGGCTGCTTAACGGGAAAGGTGAGGTGGGGTGATACATAAAACAAGGGTATCAAATTAGCTCAGATACCGTTCCATAAACCCAATATGTAATAGACAAGACCTACTCCTTGCTCAGAGAACTGGACTCAACACGCCCTATTCACCGCACAAGAATATATCTGACTAATAATAATCGTAAAACCTATGTATTGATATCTCTCTGTTAGTGTGTCAAGTGGGTGTAAAGCGGCATAAACACAGCAGTGAAAAGCAGCTAAACCCCATTATAAAAATAAATTACTTTGAAACACCCATGAAACAAAGACAGTGAAAGAGAGAGAAATTCTTACACAATGCGTTCAGGGGCTGTGATGCAACCTGGATTGACCATATCTAGACGCACAGCTGGATGAGACATAAGGGTGGACACTCTTGGGGCTGAGAGGTTTGGTGAGGTTGGGTGAGCAAACGCAGACCCTTTAAAGGAATACTGCGTGGTACCCATCGCATGGGTCCCAAATCTCCAGGTTCAAGGGCATCTTCCTACATCAAAAACATGCATGAGAAACCCAGAAGATGGTACACCGTGTGATGGGGAAAGGTTTCTAAAACGCACCTGATTTCTCATCTCCTTGTGCCCGGGTTCGCCATTCCAGCCTCTTTACTAGCAAGTTCCCTACTTGGAGCATCAGCACCTTTAACCTCCTGTTCCAAACAGGTTGCAATTTGTCCTGAGTATAAACGGGAAGACGTGGAACCAACGAGAGACTAGCTCTTGGTGTTGGGACAGGCACAGGTCACTCTATTTTCCCATCAGAAAGAAGAATTAACCACAGGCTCAGCCTGCGCCCCGGAACCAGAACAGGGCCTGAAGCCATTCTGCGATTTTGCGGCCAGCTCCCATAAAAACGAGTTGTAAAATGGAGGTTCAGGGCACTGCAATTCACAAACCTGCAGAGTTGTAAATGAAATTCTCGTCCACAAATATATTGAGGGAAGGCAAAGAAGAGGATTTGAAATCAAGGCAGAATTGCAGGAAACAGATTTCAGGAGGTAGATACGAATCGCCTTTAAAGCACATGAAAAGCGGCAAAACGTTGACAATGATGCCCTTGGCCATAAAGGGCGTATGCGTTTTTTCCTGAGTATATTCAGGAAAAAACGCATACGCCCTTTTTGGCCAACCAAGCAACCTGGAAAGGCAAATCAGCGCTAAAAACAAGTCTCGCTTCCCATCGGTCAAAAGGGCCATGCTGAAAAAAGTGTCAAAACCAGAAATGCAGGACAGGCCATGGAGAAATGGGAGCCTTGCTACACTGATGGGCGGGATGTAAATTGCCAAGAGCCACTCTGGAGAAGTGTCCGGTGAGTCCTGAAACATCTGAAAAACACAGCTTAGAGAGCATAGGGCACTTCCACTCATGGGGGTATAAATTGGGAAAATTAAAAATCAGCAAGACACAAGCACCCCAAAGTTTAGGGCTGCTCTGTTGACCAGGACCTCCACTTCATTCCACCTTAAATATCCCAGGAAAGAGAAAAATGGATAAAGAAGTTGTGGTCCTTATGTACAATGGAATATCACTCAGCCAGGAAATCAATGTCGTAAGGTTAGTAGCAGCATGATGAGTGGATTTAGGTACGACGATTCTAAGTGAAATAAGTCACACAGAAAAGGACACTTCTCATAAGGTATCACTGATAGAGGGAATGTAAAAACCGTTACACTTGAACTGAATTACAAAACAGAACAGAGTCACACATGCAGAAAACACACTATGGCTGCTTAACGGGAAAGGTGAGGTGGGGTGATACATAAAACATGGGTATCAAATTAGCTCAGATACCATTCCATAAACCCAATATGTAATAGACAAGACCTACTCCTTGCTCAGAGAACTGGACTCAACACGCCCTATTCAACGCACAAGAATATATCTGATTAATAATAATCGTAAAACCTATGTATTGATATCTCTCTGTTAGTGTGTCAAGTGGGTGTAAAGCGGCATAAACACAGCAGTGAAAAGCAGCTAAACCCCATTATAAAAATAAATTACTTTGAAACACCCATGAAACAAAGACAGTGAAAGAGAGAGAAATTCTTACACAATGCGTTCAGGGGCTGTGATGCAACCTGGATTGACCATATCTAGACGCACAGCTGGATGAGACATAAGGGTGGACACTCTTGGGGCTGAGAGGTTTGGTGAGGTTGGGTGAGCAAACGCAGACCCTTTAAAGGAATACTGCGTGGTACCCATCGCATGGGTCCCAAATCTCCAGGTTCAAGGGCATCTTCCTACATCAAAAACATGCATGAGAAACCCAGAAGATGGTACACCGTGTGATGGGGAAATGTTTCTAAAACGCACCTCATTTCTCATCTCCTTGTGCCCGGGTTCGCCATTCCAGCCGCTTTACTAGCAAGCTCCCTACTTGGAGCATCAGCACCTTTAACCTCCTGTTCCGTACAGGTTGCAATTTGTCCTGAGGATAAACGGGAAGACGTGGAACCAACGAGAGACTAGCTCTTGGTGTTGGGACAGGCACAGGTCACTCTATTTTCCCATCAGAAAGAAGAATTAACCACAGGCTCAGCCTGACCCCCGGAACCAGAACAGGGCCTGAAGCCATTCTGCGATTTTGCGGCCAGCTCCCATAAAAACGAGATGTAAAATGGAGGTTCAGGGCACTGCAATTCACAAACCTGCAGAGTTATAAATGAGAACTCTCGTCCACAAATATATTGAGGGAAGGCAAAGAAGAGGATTTGAAATCAAGGCAGAATTGCACGAAACAGATTTCAGGAGGTAGATACGAATCGCCTTTAAAGCACATGAAAAGCGGCAAAACGTTGACAATGATGCCCTTGGCCAAAAAGGGCGTATGCGTTTTTTCCTGAATATATTCAGGAAAAAACGCATACGCCCTTTTTGGCCAACCAAGCAACCTGGAAAGGCAAATCAGCGCTACAAAGAAGTCTCGCTTCCCATCGGTCAAAAGGGCCATGCTGAAAAAAGTGTCAAAACCAGAAATGCAGGACAGGCCATGGAGAAATGGGAGCCTTGCTACACTGATGGGCGGGATGTAAATTGCCAAGAGCCACTCTGGAGAAGTGTCCGGTGAGTCCTGAAACATCTGAAAAACACAGCTTAGAGAGCATAGGGCACTTCCACTCATGGGGGTATAAATTGGGAAAATGAAAAATCAGCAAGACACAAGCACCCCAAAGTTTAGGGCTGCTCTGTTGACCAGGACCTCCACTTCATTCCACCTTAAATATCCCAGGAAAGAGAAAAATGGATAAAGAAGTTGTGGTCCTTATGTACAATGGAATATCACTCAGCCAGGAAATCAATGTCGTAAGGTTAGTAGCAGCATGATGAGTGGATTTAGGTATGACGATTCTAAGTGAAATAAGTCACACAGAAAAGGACACTTCTCATAAGGTATCACTGATAGAGGGAATGTAAAAACCGTTACACTTGAACTGAATTACAAAACAGAACAGAGTCACACATGCAGAAAACACACTATGGCTGCTTAACGGGAAAGGTGAGGTGGGGTGATACATAAAACAAGGGTATCAAATTAGCTCAGATACCATTCCATAAACCCAATATGTAATAGACAAGACCTACTCCTTGCTCAGAGAACTGGACTCAACACGCCCTATTCAACGCACAAGAATATATCTGATTAATAATAATCGTAAAACCTATGTATTGATATCTCTCTGTTAGTGTGTCAAGTGGGTGTAAAGCGGCATAAACACAGCAGTGAAAAGCAGCTAAACCCCATTATAAAAATAAATTACTTTGAAACACCCATGAAACAAAGACAGTGAAAGAGAGAGAAATTCTTACACAATGCGTTCAGGGGCTGTGATGCAACCTGGATTGACCATATCTAGACGCACAGCTGGATGAGACATAAGGGTGGACACTCTTGGGGCTGAGAGGTTTGGTGAGGTTGGGTGAGCAAACGCAGACCCTTTAAAGGAATACTGCGTGGTACCCATCGCATGGGTCCCAAATCTCCAGGTTCAAGGGCATCTTCCTACATCAAAAACATGCTTGAGAAACCCAGAAGATGGTACACCGTGTGATGGGGAAAGGTTTCTAAAACACACCTCATTTCTCATCTCCTTGTGCCCGGGTTCGCCATTCCAGCCGCTTTACTAGCAAGCTCCCTACTTGGAGCATCAGCACCTTTAACCTCCTGTTCCGTACAGGTTGCAATTTGTCCTGAGGATAAACGGGAAGACGTGGAACCAACGAGAGACTAGCTCTTGGTGTTGGGACAGGCACAGGTCACTCTATTTTCCCATCAGAAAGAAGAATTAACCACAGGCTCAGCCTGACCCCCGGAACCAGAACAGGGCCTGAAGCCATTCTGCGATTTTGCGGCCAGCTCCCATAAAAACGAGTTGTAAAATGGAGGTTCAGGGCACTGCAATTCACAAACCTGCAGAGTTATAAATGAGAACTCTCGTCCACAAATATATTGAGGGAAGGCAAAGAAGAGGATTTGAAATCAAGGCAGAATTGCACGAAACAGATTTCAGGAGGTAGATACGAATCGCCTTTAAAGCACATGAAAAGCGGCAAAACGTTGACAATGATGCCCTTGGCCAAAAAGGGCGTATGCGTTTTTTCCTGAATATATTCAGGAAAAAACGCATACGCCCTTTTTGGCCAACCAAGCAACCTGGAAAGGCAAATCAGCGCTACAAACAAGTCTCGCTTCCCATCGGTCAAAAGGGCCATGCTGAAAAAAGTGTCAAAACCAGAAATGCAGGACAGGCCATGGAGAAATGGGAGCCTTGCTACACTGATGGGCGGGATGTAAATTGCCAAGAGCCACTCTGGAGAAGTGTCCGGTGAGTCCTGAAACATCTGAAAAACACAGCTTAGAGAGCATAGGGCACTTCCACTCATGGGGGTATAAATTGGGAAAATGAAAAATCAGCAAGACACAAGCACCCCAAAGTTCAGGGCTGCTCTGTTGACCAGGACCTCCACTTCATTCCACCTTAAATATCCCAGGAAAGAGAAAAATGGATAAAGAAGTTGTGGTCCTTATGTACAATGGAATATCACTCAGCCAGGAAATCAATGTCGTAAGGTTAGTAGCAGCATGATGAGTGGATTTAGGTACGACGATTCTAAGTGAAATAAGTCACACAGAAAAGGACACTTCTCATAAGGTATCACTGATAGAGGGAATGTAAAAACCGTTACACTTGAACTGAATTACAAAACAGAACAGAGTCACACATGCAGAAAACACACTATGGCTGCTTAACGGGAAAGGTGAGGTGGGGTGATACATAAAACAAAGGTATCAAATTAGCTCAGATACCATTCCATAAACCCAATATGTAATAGACAAGACCTACTCCTTGCTCAGAGAACTGGACTCAACACGCCCTATTCAACGCACAAGAATATATCTGATTAATAATAATCGTAAAACCTATGTATTGATATCTCTCTGTTAGTGTGTCAAGTGGGTGTAAAGCGGCATAAACACAGCAGTGAAAAGCAGCTAAACCCCATTATAAAAATAAATTACTTTGAAACACCCATGAAACAAAGACAGTGAAAGAGAGAGAAATTCTTACACAATGCGTTCAGGGGCTGTGATGCAACCTGGATTGACCATATCTAGACGCACAGCTGGATGAGACATAAGGGTGGACACTCTTGGGGCTGAGAGGTTTGGTGAGGTTGGGTGAGCAAACGCAGACCCTTTAAAGGAATACTGCGTGGTACCCATCGCATGGGTCCCAAATCTCCAGGTTCAAGGGCATCTTCCTACATCAAAAACATGCTTGAGAAACCCAGAAGATGGTACACCGTGTGATGGGGAAAGGTTTCTAAAACACACCTCATTTCTCATCTCCTTGTGCCCGGGTTCGCCATTCCAGCCGCTTTACTAGCAAGCTCCCTACTTGGAGCATCAGCACCTTTAACCTCCTGTTCCGTACAGGTTGCAATTTGTCCTGAGGATAAACGGGAAGACGTGGAACCAACGAGAGACTAGCTCTTGGTGTTGGGACAGGCACAGGTCACTCTATTTTCCCATCAGAAAGAAGAATTAACCACAGGCTCAGCCTGACCCCCGGAACCAGAACAGGGCCTGAAGCCATTCTGCGATTTTGCGGCCAGCTCCCATAAAAACGAGTTGTAAAATGGAGGTTCAGGGCACTGCAATTCACAAACCTGCAGAGTTATAAATGAGAACTCTCGTCCACAAATATATTGAGGGAAGGCAAAGAAGAGGATTTGAAATCAAGGCAGAATTGCACGAAACAGATTTCAGGAGGTAGATACGAATCGCCTTTAAAGCACATGAAAAGCGGCAAAACGTTGACAATGATGCCCTTGGCCAAAAAGGGCGTATGCGTTTTTTCCTGAATATATTCAGGAAAAAACGCATACGCCCTTTTTGGCCAACCAAGCAACCTGGAAAGGCAAATCAGCGCTACAAACAAGTCTCGCTTCCCATCGGTCAAAAGGGCCATGCTGAAAAAAGTGTCAAAACCAGAAATGCAGGACAGGCCATGGAGAAATGGGAGCCTTGCTACACTGATGGGCGGGATGTAAATTGCCAAGAGCCACTCTGGAGAAGTGTCCGGTGAGTCCTGAAACATCTGAAAAACACAGCTTAGAGAGCATAGGGCACTTCCACTCATGGGGGTATAAATTGGGAAAATGAAAAATCAGCAAGACACAAGCACCCCAAAGTTCAGGGCTGCTCTGTTGACCAGGACCTCCACTTCATTCCACCTTCAATATCCCAGGAAAGAGAAAAATGGATAAAGAAGTTGTGGTCCTTATGTACAATGGAATATCACTCAGCCAGGAAATCAATGTCGTAAGGTTAGTAGCAGCATGATGAGTGGATTTAGGTACGACGATTCTAAGTGAAATAAGTCACACAGAAAAGGACACTTCTCATAAGGTATCACTGATAGAGGGAATGTAAAAACCGTTACACTTGAACTGAATTACAAAACAGAACAGAGTCACACATGCAGAAAACACACTATGGCTGCTTAACGGGAAAGGTGAGGTGGGGTGATACATAAAACAAAGGTATCAAATTAGCTCAGATACCGTTCCATAAACCCAATATGTAATAGACAAGACCTACTCCTTGCTCAGAGAACTGGACTCAACACGCCCTATTCAACGCACAAGAATATATCTGATTAATAATAATCGTAAAACCTATGTATTGATATCTCTCTGTTAGTGTGTCAAGTGGGTGTAAAGCGGCATAAACACAGCAGTGAAAAGCAGCTAAACCCCATTATAAAAATAAATTACTTTGAAACACCCATGAAACAAAGACAGTGAAAGAGAGAGAAATTCTTACACAATGCGTTCAGGGGCTGTGATGCAACCTGGATTGACCATATCTAGACGCACAGCTGGATGAGACATAAGGGTGGACACTCTTGGGGCTGAGAGGTTTGGTGAGGTTGGGTGAGCAAACGCAGACCCTTTAAAGGAATACTGCGTGGTACCCATCGCATGGGTCCCAAATCTCCAGGTTCAAGGGCATCTTCCTACATCAAAAACATGCTTGAGAAACCCAGAAGATGGTACACCGTGTGATGGGGAAAGGTTTCTAAAACACACCTCATTTCTCATCTCCTTGTGCCCGGGTTCGCCATTCCAGCCGCTTTACTAGCAAGCTCCCTACTTGGAGCATCAGCACCTTTAACCTCCTGTTCCGTACAGGTTGCAATTTGTCCTGAGGATAAACGGGAAGACGTGGAACCAACGAGAGACTAGCTCTTGGTGTTGGGACAGGCACAGGTCACTCTATTTTCCCATCAGAAAGAAGAATTAACCACAGGCTCAGCCTGACCCCCGGAACCAGAACAGGGCCTGAAGCCATTCTGCGATTTTGCGGCCAGCTCCCATAAAAAGGAGTTGTAAAATGGAGGTTCAGGGCACTGCAATTCACAAACCTGCAGAGTTATAAATGAGAACTCTCGTCCACAAATATATTGAGGGAAGGCAAAGAAGAGGATTTGAAATCAAGGCAGAATTGCACGAAACAGATTTCAGGAGGTAGATACGAATCGCCTTTAAAGCACATGAAAAGCGGCAAAACGTTGACAATGATGCCCTTGGCCAAAAAGGGCGTATGCGTTTTTTCCTGAATATATTCAGGAAAAAACGCATACGCCCTTTTTGGCCAACCAAGCAACCTGGAAAGGCAAATCAGCGCTACAAAGAAGTCTCGCTTCCCATCGGTCAAAAGGGCCATGCTGAAAAAAGTGTCAAAACCAGAAATGCAGGACAGGCCATGGAGAAATGGGAGCCTTGCTACACTGATGGGCGGGATGTAAATTGCCAAGAGCCACTCTGGAGAAGTGTCCGGTGAGTCCTGAAACATCTGAAAAACACAGCTTAGAGAGCATAGGGCACTTCCACTCATGGGGGTATAAATTGGGAAAATTAAAAATCAGCAAGACACAAGCACCCCAAAGTTTAGGGCTGCTCTGTTGACCAGGACCTCCACTTCATTCCACCTTAAATATCCCAGGAAAGAGAAAAATGGATAAAGAAGTTGTGGTCCTTATGTACAATGGAATATCACTCAGCCAGGAAATCAATGTCGTAAGGTTAGTAGCAGCATGATGAGTGGATTTAGGTATGACAATTCTAAGTGAAATAAGTCACACAGAAAAGGACACTACTCATAAGGTATCACTGATAGAGGGAATGTAAAAACCGTTACACTTGAACTGAATTACAAAACAGAACATAGTCACACATGCAGAAAACACACTATGGCTGCTTAACGGGAAAGGTGAGGTGGGGTGATACATAAAACAAGGGTATCAAATTAGCTCAGATACCGTTCCATAAACCCAATATGTAATAGACAAGACCTACTCCTTGCTCAGAGAACTGGACTCAACACGCCCTATTCACCGCACAAGAATATATCTGACTAATAATAATCGTAAAACCTATGTATTGATATCTCTCTGTTAGTGTGTCAAGTGGGTGTAAAGCGGCATAAACACAGCAGTGAAAAGCAGCTAAACCCCATTATAAAAATAAATTACTTTGAAACACCCATGAAACAAAGACAGTGAAAGAGAGAGAAATTCTTACACAATGCGTTCAGGGGCTGTGATGCAACCTGGATTGACCATATCTAGACGCACAGCTGGATGAGACATAAGGGTGGACACTCTTGGGGCTGAGAGGTTTGGTGAGGTTGGGTGAGCAAACGCAGACCCTTTAAAGGAATACTGCGTGGTACCCATCGCATGGGTCCCAAATCTCCAGGTTCAAGGGCATCTTCCTACATCAAAAACATGCTTGAGAAACCCAGAAGATGGTACACCGTGTGATGGGGAAAGGTTTCTAAAACACACCTCATTTCTCATCTCCTTGTGCCCGGGTTCGCCATTCCAGCCGCTTTACTAGCAAGCTCCCTACTTGGAGCATCAGCACCTTTAACCTCCTGTTCCGTACAGGTTGCAATTTGTCCTGAGGATAAACGGGAAGACGTGGAACCAACGAGAGACTAGCTCTTGGTGTTGGGACAGGCACAGGTCACTCTATTTTCCCATCAGAAAGAAGAATTAACCACAGGCTCAGCCTGACCCCCGGAACCAGAAAAGGGCCTGAAGCCATTCTGCGATTTTGCGGCCACCTCCCATAAAAACGAGTTGTAAAATGGAGGTTCAGGGCACTGCAATTCACAAACCTGCAGAGTTATAAATGAGAACTCTCGTCCACAAATATATTGAGGGAAGGCAAAGAAGAGGATTTGAAATCAAGGCAGAATTGCACGAAACAGATTTCAGGAGGTAGATACGAATCGCCTTTAAAGCACATGAAAAGCGGCAAAACGTTGACAATGATGCCCTTGGCCAAAAAGGGCGTATGCGTTTTTTCCTGAATATATTCAGGAAAAAACGCATACGCCCTTTTTGGCCAACCAAGCAACCTGGAAAGGCAAATCAGCGCTACAAAGAAGTCTCGCTTCCCATCGGTCAAAAGGGCCATGCTGAAAAAAGTGTCAAAACCAGAAATGCAGGATAGGCCATGGAGAAATGGGAGCCTTGCTACACTGATGGGCGGGATGTAAATTGCCAAGAGCCACTCTGGAGAAGTGTCCGGTGAGTCCTGAAACATCTGAAAAACACAGCTTAGAGAGCATAGGGCACTTCCACTCATGGGGGTATAAATTGGGAAAATGAAAAATCAGCAAGACACAAGCACCCCAAAGTTCAGGGCTGCTCTGTTGACCAGGACCTCCACTTCATTCCACCTTAAATATCCCAGGAAAGAGAAAAATGGATAAAGAAGTTGTGGTCCTTATGTACAATGGAATATCACTCAGCCAGGAAATCAATGTCGTAAGGTTAGTAGCAGCATGATGAGTGGATTTAGGTACGACGATTCTAAGTGAAATAAGTCACACAGAAAAGGACACTTCTCATAAGGTATCACTGATAGAGGGAATGTAAAAACCGTTACACTTGAACTGAATTACAAAACAGAACAGAGTCACACATGCAGAAAACACACTATGGCTGCTTAACGGGAAAGGTGAGGTGGGGTGATACATAAAACAAAGGTATCAAATTAGCTCAGATACCATTCCATAAACCCAATATGTAATAGACAAGACCTACTCCTTGCTCAGAGAACTGGACTCAACACGCCCTATTCAACGCACAAGAATATATCTGATTAATAATAATCGTAAAACCTATGTATTGATATCTCTCTGTTAGTGTGTCAAGTGGGTGTAAAGCGGCATAAACACAGCAGTGAAAAGCAGCTAAACCCCATTATAAAAATAAATTACTTTGAAACACCCATGAAACAAAGACAGTGAAAGAGAGAGAAATTCTTACACAATGCGTTCAGGGGCTGTGATGCAACCTGGATTGACCATATCTAGACGCACAGCTGGATGAGACATAAGGGTGGACACTCTTGGGGCTGAGAGGTTTGGTGAGGTTGGGTGAGCAAACGCAGACCCTTTAAAGGAATACTGCGTGGTACCCATCGCATGGGTCCCAAATCTCCAGGTTCAAGGGCATCTTCCTACATCAAAAACATGCTTGAGAAACCCAGAAGATGGTACACCGTGTGATGGGGAAAGGTTTCTAAAACACACCTCATTTCTCATCTCCTTGTGCCCGGGTTCGCCATTCCACCCGCTTTACTAGCAAGCTCCCTACTTGGAGCATCAGCACCTTTAACCTCCTGTTCCGTACAGGTTGCAATTTGTCCTGAGGATAAACGGGAAGACGTGGAACCAACGAGAGACTAGCTCTTGGTGTTGGGACAGGCACAGGTCACTCTATTTTCCCATCAGAAAGAAGAATTAACCACAGGCTCAGCCTGACCCCCGGAACCAGAACAGGGCCTGAAGCCATTCTGCGATTTTGCGGCCAGCTCCCATAAAAACGAGTTGTAAAATGGAGGTTCAGGGCACTGCAATTCACAAACCTGCAGAGTTATAAATGAGAACTCTCGTCCACAAATATATTGAGGGAAGGCAAAGAAGAGGATTTGAAATCAAGGCAGAATTGCACGAAACAGATTTCAGGAGGTAGATACGAATCGCCTTTAAAGCACATGAAAAGCGGCAAAACGTTGACAATGATGCCCTTGGCCAAAAAGGGCGTATGCGTTTTTTCCTGAATATATTCAGGAAAAAACGCATACGCCCTTTTTGGCCAACCAAGCAACCTGGAAAGGCAAATCAGCGCTACAAACAAGTCTCGCTTCCCATCGGTCAAAAGGGCCATGCTGAAAAAAGTGTCAAAACCAGAAATGCAGGACAGGCCATGGAGAAATGGGAGCCTTGCTACACTGATGGGCGGGATGTAAATTGCCAAGAGCCACTCTGGAGAAGTGTCCGGTGAGTCCTGAAACATCTGAAAAACACAGCTTAGAGAGCATAGGGCACTTCCACTCATGGGGGTATAAATTGGGAAAATTAAAAATCAGCAAGACACAAGCACCCCAAAGTTTAGGGCTGCTCTGTTGACCAGGACCTCCACTTCATTCCACCTTAAATATCCCAGGAAAGAGAAAAATGGATAAAGAAGTTGTGGTCCTTATGTACAATGGAATATCACTCAGCCAGGAAATCAATGTCGTAAGGTTAGTAGCAGCATGATGAGTGGATTTAGGTATGACGATTCTAAGTGAAATAAGTCACACAGAAAAGGACACTACTCATAAGGTATCACTGATAGAGGGAATGTAAAAACCGTTACACTTGAACTGAATTACAAAACAGAACATAGTCACACATGCAGAAAACACACTATGGCTGCTTAACGGGAAAGGTGAGGTGGGGTGATACATAAAACAAGGGTATCAAATTAGCTCAGATACCGTTCCATAAACCCAATATGTAATAGACAAGACCTACTCCTTGCTCAGAGAACTGGACTCAACACGCCCTATTCACCGCACAAGAATATATCTGACTAATAATAATCGTAAAACCTATGTATTGATATCTCTCTGTTAGTGTGTCAAGTGGGTGTAAAGCGGCATAAACACAGCAGTGAAAAGCAGCTAAACCCCATTATAAAAATAAATTACTTTGAAACACCCATGAAACAAAGACAGTGAAAGAGAGAGAAATTCTTACACAATGCGTTCAGGGGCTGTGATGCAACCTGGATTGACCATATCTAGACGCACAGCTGGATGAGACATAAGGGTGGACACTCTTGGGGCTGAGAGGTTTGGTGAGGTTGGGTGAGCAAACGCAGACCCTTTAAAGGAATACTGCGTGGTACCCATCGCATGGGTCCCAAATCTCCAGGTTCAAGGGCATCTTCCTACATCAAAAACATGCATGAGAAACCCAGAAGATGGTACACCGTGTGATGGGGAAAGGTTTCTAAAACGCACCTCATTTCTCATCTCCTTGTGCCCGGGTTCGCCATTCCAGCCTCTTTACTAGCAAGTTCCCTACTTGGAGCATCAGCACCTTTAACCTCCTGTTCCAAACAGGTTGCAATTTGTCCTGAGTATAAACGGGAAGACGTGGAACCAACGAGAGACTAGCTCTTGGTGTTGGGACAGGCACAGGTCACTCTATTTTCCCATCAGAAAGAAGAATTAACCACAGGCTCAGCCTGCGCCCCGGAACCAGAACAGGGCCTGAAGCCATTCTGCGATTTTGCGGCCAGCTCCCATAAAAACGAGTTGTAAAATGGAGGTTCAGGGCACTGCAATTCACAAACCTGCAGAGTTGTAAATGAAATTCTCGTCCACAAATATATTGAGGGAAGGCAAAGAAGAGGATTTGAAATCAAGGCAGAATTGCAGGAAACAGATTTCAGGAGGTAGATACGAATCGCCTTTAAAGCACATGAAAAGCGGCAAAACGTTGACAATGATGCCCTTGGCCATAAAGGGCGTATGCGTTTTTTCCTGAGTATATTCAGGAAAAAACGCATACGCCCTTTTTGGCCAACCAAGCAACCTGGAAAGGCAAATCAGCGCTACAAAGAAGTCTCGCTTCCCATCGGTCAAAAGGGCCATGCTGAAAAAAGTGTCAAAACCAGAAATGCAGGACAGGCCATGGAGAAATGGGAGCCTTGCTACACTGATGGGCGGGATGTAAATTGCCAAGAGCCACTCTGGAGAAGTGTCCGGTGAGTCCTGAAACATCTGAAAAACACAGCTTAGAGAGCATAGGGCACTTCCACTCATGGGGGTATAAATTGGGAAAATTAAAAATCAGCAAGACACAAGCACCCCAAAGTTTAGGGCTGCTCTGTTGACCAGGACCTCCACTTCATTCCACCTTAAATATCCCAGGAAAGAGAAAAATGGATAAAGAAGTTGTGGTCCTTATGTACAATGGAATATCACTCAGCCAGGAAATCAATGTCGTAAGGTTAGTAGCAGCATGATGAGTGGATTTAGGTACGACGATTCTAAGTGAAATAAGTCACACAGAAAAGGACACTTCTCATAAGGTATCACTGATAGAGGGAATGTAAAAACCGTTACACTTGAACTGAATTACAAAACAGAACAGAGTCACACATGCAGAAAACACACTATGGCTGCTTAACGGGAAAGGTGAGGTGGGGTGATACATAAAACAAGGGTATCAAATTAGCTCAGATACCATTCCATAAACCCAATATGTAATAGACAAGACCTACTCCTTGCTCAGAGAACTGGACTCAACACGCCCTATTCAACGCACAAGAATATATCTGATTAATAATAATCGTAAAACCTATGTATTGATATCTCTCTGTTAGTGTGTCAAGTGGGTGTAAAGCGGCATAAACACAGCAGTGAAAAGCAGCTAAACCCCATTATAAAAATAAATTACTTTGAAACACCCATGAAACAAAGACAGTGAAAGAGAGAGAAATTCTTACACAATGCGTTCAGGGGCTGTGATGCAACCTGGATTGACCATATCTAGACGCACAGCTGGATGAGACATAAGGGTGGACACTCTTGGGGCTGAGAGGTTTGGTGAGGTTGGGTGAGCAAACGCAGACCCTTTAAAGGAATACTGCGTGGTACCCATCGCATGGGTCCCAAATCTCCAGGTTCAAGGGCATCTTCCTACATCAAAAACATGCATGAGAAACCCAGAAGATGGTACACCGTGTGATGGGGAAAGGTTTCTAAAACGCACCTCATTTCTCATCTCCTTGTGCCCGGGTTCGCCATTCCAGCCGCTTTACTAGCAAGCTCCCTACTTGGAGCATCAGCACCTTTAACCTCCTGTTCCGTACAGGTTGCATTTTGTCCTGAGGATAAACGGGAAGACGTGGAACCAACGAGAGACTAGCTCTTGGTGTTGGGACAGGCACAGGTCACTCTATTTTCCCATCAGAAAGAAGAATTAACCACAGGCTCAGCCTGACCCCCGGAACCAGAACAGGGCCTGAAGCCATTCTGCGATTTTGCGGCCAGCTCCCATAAAAACGAGTTGTAAAATGGAGGTTCAGGGCACTGCAATTCACAAACCTGCAGAGTTATAAATGAGAACTCTCGTCCACAAATATATTGAGGGAAGGCAAAGAAGAGGATTTGAAATCAAGGCAGAATTGCACGAAACAGATTTCAGGAGGTAGATACGAATCGCCTTTAAAGCACATGAAAAGCGGCAAAACGTTGACAATGATGCCCTTGGCCAAAAAGGGCGTATGCGTTTTTTCCTGAATATATTCAGGAAAAAACGCATACGCCCTTTTTGGCCAACCAAGCAACCTGGAAAGGCAAATCAGCGCTACAAAGAAGTCTCGCTTCCCATCGGTCAAAAGGGCCATGCTGAAAAAAGTGTCAAAACCAGAAATGCAGGACAGGCCATGGAGAAATGGGAGCCTTGCTACACTGATGGGCGGGATGTAAATTGCCAAGAGCCACTCTGGAGAAGTGTCCGGTGAGTCCTGAAACATCTGAAAAACACAGCTTAGAGAGCATAGGGCACTTCCACTCATGGGGGTATAAATTGGGAAAATTAAAAATCAGCAAGACACAAGCACCCCAAAGTTTAGGGCTGCTCTGTTGACAAGGACCTCCACTTCATTCCACCTTCAATATCCCAGGAAAGAGAAAAATGGATAAAGAAGTTGTGGTCCTTATGTACAATGGAATATCACTCAGCCAGGAAATCAATGTCGTAAGGTTAGTAGCAGCATGATGAGTGGATTTAGGTATGACGATTCTAAGTGAAATAAGTCACACAGAAAAGGACACTACTCATAAGGTATCACTGATAGAGGGAATGTAAAAACCGTTACACTTGAACTGAATTACAAAACAGAACAGAG
This sequence comes from Balaenoptera borealis, assembly GCF_965194805.1. NCBI lineage: Eukaryota > Metazoa > Chordata > Mammalia > Artiodactyla > Balaenopteridae > Balaenoptera > Balaenoptera borealis. The sequence goes on from NW_028123994.1 coordinate 1,325,723, forward strand.
TCACACATGCAGAAAACACACTATGGCTGCTTAACGGGAAAGGTGAGGTGGGGTGATACATAATACAAGGGTATCAAATTAGCTCAGATACCGTTCCATAAACCCAATATGTAATAGACAAGACCTACTCCTTGCTCAGAGAACTGGACTCAACACGCCCTATTCACCGCACAAGAATATATCTGACTAATAATAATCGTAAAACCTATGTATTGATATCTGTCTGTTAGTGTGTCAAGTGGGTGTAAAGCGGCATAAACACAGCAGTGAAAAGCAGCTAAACCCCATTATAAAAATAAATTACTTTGAAACAACCATGACACAAAGACAGTGAAAGAGAGAGAAATTCTTACACAATGCGTTCAGGCGTTGTGATGCAACCTGGATTGACCATATCTAGACGCAAAGCTGGATGAGACATAAGGGTGGACACTCTTGGGGCTGAGAGGTTTGGTGAGGTTGGGTGAGCAAACGCAGACCCTTTAAAGGAATACTGCGTGGTACCCATCGCATGGGTCCCAAATCTCCAGGTTCAAGGGCATCTTCCTACATCAAAAACATGCATGAGAAGCCCAGAAGATGGTACACCGTGTGATGGGGAAAGGTTTCTAAAACGCACCTCATTTCTCATCTCCTTGTGCCCGGGTTCGCCATTCCAGCCGCTTTACTAGCAAGCTCCCTACTTGGAGCATCAGCACCTTTAACCTCCTGTTCCGTACAGGTTGCAATTTGTCCTGAGGATAAACGGGAAGACGTGGAACCAACGAGAGACTAGCTCTTGGTGTTGGGACAGGCACAGGTCACTCTATTTTCCCATCAGAAAGAAGAATTAACCACAGGCTCAGCCTGACCCCCGGAACCAGAACAGGGCCTGAAGCCATTCTGCGATTTTGCGGCCAGCTCCCATAAAAACGAGTTGTAAAATGGAGGTTCAGGGCACTGCAATTCACAAACCTGCAGAGTTGTAAATGATAACTCTCGTCCACAAATATATTGAGGGAAGGCAAAGAAGAGGATTTGAAATCAAGGCAGAATTGCAGGAAACAGATTTCAGGAGGTAGATACGAATCGCCTTTAAAGCACATGAAAAGCGGCAAAACGTTGACAATGATGCCCTTGGCCATAAAGGGCGTATGCGTTTTTTCCTGAGTATATTCAGGAAAAAACGCATACGCCCTTTTTGGCCAACCAAGCAACCTGGAAAGGCAAATCAGCGCTACAAAGAAGTCTCGCTTCCCATCGGTCAAAAGGGCCATGCTGAAAAAAGTGTCAAAACCAGAAATGCAGGACAGGCCATGGAGAAATGGGAGCCTTGCTACACTGATGGGCGGGATGTAAATTGCCAAGAGCCACTCTGGAGAAATGTCCGGTGAGTCCTGAAACATCTGAAAAACACAGCTTAGAGAGCATAGGGCACTTCCACTCATGGGGGTATAAATTGGGAAAATTAAAAATCAGCAAGACACAAGCACCCCAAAGTTTAGGGCTGCTCTGTTGACCAGGACCTCCACTTCATTCCACCTTAAATATCCCAGGAAAGAGAAAAATGGATAAAGAAGTTGTGGTCCTTATGTACAATGGAATATCACTCAGCCAGGAAATCAATGTCGTAAGGTTAGTAGCAGCATGATGAGTGGATTTAGGTACGACGATTCTAAGTGAAATAAGTCACACAGAAAAGGACACTTCTCATAAGATATCACTGATAGAGGGAATGTAAAAACCGTTACACTTGAACTGAATTACAAAACAGAACAGAGTCACACATGCAGAAAACACACTATGGCTGCTTAACGGGAAAGGTGAGGTGGGGTGATACATAAAACAAGGGTATCAAATTAGCTCAGATACCATTCCATAAACCCAATATGTAATAGACAAGACCTACTCCTTGCTCAGAGAACTGGACTCAACACGCCCTATTCAACGCACAAGAATATATCTGATTAATAATAATCGTAAAACCTATGTATTGATATCTCTCTGTTAGTGTGTCAAGTGGGTGTAAAGCGGCATAAACACAGCAGTGAAAAGCAGCTAAACCCCATTATAAAAATAAATTACTTTGAAACACCCATGAAACAAAGACAGTGAAAGAGAGAGAAATTCTTACACAATGCGTTCAGGGGCTGTGATGCAACCTGGATTGACCATATCTAGACGCACAGCTGGATGAGACATAAGGGTGGACACTCTTGGGGCTGAGAGGTTTGGTGAGGTTGGGTGAGCAAACGCAGACCCTTTAAAGGAATACTGCGTGGTACCCATCGCATGGGTCCCAAATCTCCAGGTTCAAGGGCATCTTCCTACATCAAAAACATGCTTGAGAAACCCAGAAGATGGTACACCGTGTGATGGGGAAAGGTTTCTAAAACACACCTCATTTCTCATCTCCTTGTGCCCGGGTTCGCCATTCCAGCCGCTTTACTAGCAAGCTCCCTACTTGGAGCATCAGCACCTTTAACCTCCTGTTCCGTACAGGTTGCAATTTGTCCTGAGGATGAACGGGAAGACGGGGAACCAACGAGAGACTAGCTCTTGGTGTTGGGACAGGCACAGGTCACTCTATTTTCCCATCAGGAAGAAGAATTAACCACAGGCTCAGCCTGCCCCCCGGAACCAGAACAGGGCCTGAAGCCATCCTGCGCTTTTGCGGCCAGCTCCCAAAAAAGCGAGTTGTAAAATGGAGGTTCAGGGCACTGCAATTCACAAACCTGCAGAGTTATAAATGATAACTCTCGTCCACAAATATATTGAGGGAAGGCAAAGAAGAGGATTTGAAATCAAGGCAGAATTGCAGGAAACAGATTTCAGGAGGTAGATTTGAATCGCCTTTAAAGCACATGAAAAGCAGCAAAATGTTGACAATGATGCCCTTGGCCAAAAAGGGCGTATACGTTTTTTCCTGAATATATTCAGGAAAAAACGCATACGCCCTTTTTGGCCAACCAAGGAACCTGGAAAGGCAAATCAGCGCTACAAAGAAGTCTCGCTTCCCATCGGTCAAAAGGGCCATGCTGAAAAACGTGTCAAAACCAGAAATGCAGGACAGGCCATGGAGAAATGGGAGCCTTGCTACACTGATGGGCGGGATGTAAATTGCCAACAGCCACTCTGGAGAAGTGTACTGTGTGTCCTGAAACATCTGAAAAACACAGCTTAGAGAGCATAGGGCACTTCCACTCATGGGGGTATAAATTGGGAAAATGAAAAATCAGCAAGACACAAGCACCCCAAAGTTGAGGGCTGCTCTGTTGACCAGGACCTCCACTTCATTCCACTTTCAATATCCCAGGAAAGAGAAAAATGGATAAAGAAGTTGTGGTCCTTATGTACAATGGAATATCACTCAGCCAGGAAATCAATGTCATAAGGTTAGTAGCAGCATGATGAGTGGATTTAGGTACGACGATTCTAAGTGAAATAAGTCACACAGAAAAGGACACTTCTCATAAGGTATCACTGATAGAGGGAATGTAAAAACCGTTACACTTGAACTGAATTACAAAACAGAACAGAGTCACACATGCAGAAAACACACTATGGCTGCTTAACGGGAAAGGTGAGGTGGGGTGATACATAAAACAAGGGTATCAAATGAGCTCAGATACCGTTCCATAAACCCAATATGTAGTAGACAAGACCTACTCCTTGCTCAGAGAACTGGACTCAACACGCCCTATTCACCGCACAAGAATATATCTGACTAGTAATAATCTTAAAACCTATGTATTGATATCTCTCTGTTAGTGTGTCAAGTGGGTGTAAAGCGGCATAAACACAGCCGTGAAAATCAGCTAAACCCCATTATGAAAATAAATTACTTTGAAAAACCCATGAAACAACGACAGTGAAAGAGATAGAAATTCTTACACAATGAGTTCAGGGGCTGTGATGCAACCTGGATTGACCATATCTAGACCCACAGCTGGATGAGACATAAGGGTGGACACTCTTGGGGCTGAGAGGTTTGGTGAGGTTGGGTGAGCAAACGCAGACCCTTTAAAGTAATACTGCGTGGTACCCGTCGCATGGGTCCCAAATCTCCAGGTTCAAGGGCATCTTCCTACATCGAAAACATGCATGAGAAACCCAGAAGATGGTACACCGTGTGATGGGGAAAGGTTTCTAAAACGCACCTCATTTCTCATCTCCTTGTGCCCGGGTTCGCCATTCCAGCCGCTTTACTAGCAATCTCCCTACTTGGAGCATCAGCACCTTTAACCTCCTGTTCCGTACAGGTTGCAATTTGTCCTGAGGATGAACGGGAAGACGGGGAACCAACGAGAGACTAGCTCTTGGTGTTGGGACAGGCACAGGTCACTCTATTTTCCCATCAGAAAGAAGAATTAACCACAGGCTCAGCCTGCCCCCCGTAACCAGAACAGGGCCTGAAGCCATCCTGCGCTTTTGCGGCCAGCTCCCAAAAAAGCGAGTTGTAAAATGGAGGTTCAGGGCACTGCAATTCACAAACCTGCAGAGTTATAAATGATAACTCTCGTCCACAAATATATTGAGGGAAGGCAAAGAAGAGGATTTGAAATCAAGGCAGAATTGCACGAAACAGATTTCAGGAGGTAGATAGGAATCGCCTTTAAAGCACATGAAAAGCGGCAAAACGTTGACAATGATGCCCTTGGCCAAAAAGGGCGTATGCGTTTTTTCCTGAATATATTCAGGAAAAAACGCATACGCCCTTTATGGCCAACCAAGCAACCTGGAAAGGCAAATCAGCGCTACAGAGAAGTCTCGCTTCCCATCGGTCAAAAGGGCCATGCTGAAAAAAGTGTCAAAACCAGAAATGCAGGACAGGCCATGGAGAAATGGGAGCCTTGCTACACTGATGGGCGGGATGTAAATTGCCAACAGCCACTCTGGAGAAGTATACGGTGAGTCCTGAAACATCTAAAAAACACAGCTTAGAGAGCATAGGGCACTTCCACTCATGGGGGTATAAATTGGGAAAATGAAAAATCAGCAAGACACAAGCACCCCAAAGTTGAGGGCTGCTCTGTTGACAAGGACCTCCACTTCATTCCACCTTAAATATCCAAGGAAAGACAAAAATGGATAAAGAAGTTGTGGTCCTTATGTACAATGGAATATCACTCAGCCATGAAATCAATGTCATAAGGTTAGTAGCAGCATGATGAGTGGATTTAGGTACGACGATTCTAAGTGAAATAAGTCACACAGAAAAGGACACTTCTCATAAGGTATCACTGATAGAGGGAATGTAAAAACCGTTACACTTGAACTGAATTACAAAACAGAACAGAGTCACACATGCAGAAAACACACTATGGCTGCTTAACGGGAAAGGTGAGGTGGGGTGATACATAAAACAAGGGTATCAAATGAGCTCAGATACCGTTCCATAAACCCAATATGTAGTAGACAAGACCTACTCCTTGCTCAGAGAACTGGACTCAACACGCCCTATTCACCGCACAAGAATATATCTGACTAGTAATAATCTTAAAACCTATGTATTGATATCTCTCTGTTAGTGTGTCAAGTGGGTGTAAAGCGGCATAAACACAGCCGTGAAAAGCAGCTAAACCCCATTATGAAAATAAATTACTTTGAAAAACCCATGAAACAACGACAGTGAAAGAGATAGAAATTCTTACACAATGAGTTCAGGGGCTGTGATGCAACCTGGATTGACCATATCTAGACCCACAGCTGGATGAGACATAAGGGTGGACACTCTTGGGGCTGAGAGGTTTGGTGAGGTTGGGTGAGCAAACGCAGACCCTTTAAAGTAATACTGCGTGGTACCCATCGCATGGGTTCCAAATCTCCAGCTTCAAGGGCATCTTCCTACATCGAAAACATGCATGAGAAACCCAGAAGATGGTACACCGTGTGATGGGGAAAGGTTTCTAAAACGCACCTCATTTCTCATCTCCTTGTGCCCGGGTTCGCCATTCCAGCCGCTTTACTAGCAATCTCCCTAGTTGGAAAATCAGCACCTTTAACCTCCTGTTCCGTACAGGTTGCAATTTGTCCTGAGGATGAACGGGAAGACGGGGAACCAACGAGAGACTAGCTCTTGGTGTTGGGACAGGCACAGGTCACTCTATTTTCCCATCAGGAAAAAGAATTAACCACAGGCTCAGCCTGCCCCCCGGAACCAGAACAGGGCCTGAAGCCATCCTGCGCTTTTGCGGCCAGCTCCCAAAAAAGCGAGTTGTAAAATGGAGGTTCAGGGCACTGCAATTCACAAACCTGCAGAGTTATAAATGATAACTCTCGTCCACAAATATATTGAGGGAAGGCAAAGAAGAGGATTTGAAATCAAGGCAGAATTGCAGGAAACAGATTTCAGGAGGTAGATTTGAATCGCCTTTAAAGCACATGAAAAGCAGCAAAATGTTGACAATGATGCCCTTGGCCAAAAAGGGCGTATACGTTTTTTCCTGAATATATTCAGGAAAAAACGCATACGCCCTTTTTGGCCAACCAAGGAACCTGGAAAGGCAAATCAGCGCTACAAAGAAGTCTCGCTTCCCATCGGTCAAAAGGGCCATGCTGAAAAAAGTGTCAAAACCAGAAATGCAGGACAGGCCATGGAGAAATGGGAGCCTTGCTACACTGATGGGCGGGATGTAAATTGCCAACAGCCACTCTGGAGAAGTGTACTGTGTGTCCTGAAACATCTGAAAAACACAGCTTAGAGAGCATAGGGCACTTCCACTCATGGGGGTATAAATTGGGAAAATGAAAAATCAGCAAGACACAAGCACCCCAAAGTTGAGGGCTGCTCTGTTGACCAGGACCTCCACTTCATTCCACTTTCAATATCCCAGGAAAGAGAAAAATGGATAAAGAAGTTGTGGTCCTTATGTACAATGGAATATCACTCAGCCAGGAAATCAATGTCATAAGGTTAGTAGCAGCATGATGAGTGGATTTAGGTACGACGATTCTAAGTGAAATAAGTCACACAGAAAAGGACACTTCTCATAAGGTATCACTGATAGAGGGAATGTAAAAACCGTTACACTTGAACTGAATTACAAAACAGAACAGAGTCAAACATGCAGAAAACACACTATGGCTGCTTAACGGGAAAGGTGAGGTGGGGTGATACATAAAACAAGGGTATCAAATGAGCTCAGATACCGTTCCATAAACCCAATATGTAGTAGACAAGACCTACTCCTTGCTCAGAGAACTGGACTCAACACGCCCTATTCACCGCACAAGAATATATCTGACTAGTAATAATCTTAAAACCTATGTATTGATATCTCTCTGTTAGTGTGTCAAGTGGGTGTAAAGCGGCATAAACACAGCCGTGAAAAGCAGCTAAACCCCATTATGAAAATAAATTACTTTGAAAAACCCATGAAACAACGACAGTGAAAGAGACAGAAATTCTTACACAATGAGTTCAGGGGCTGTGATGCAACCTGGATTGACCATATCTAGACCCACAGCTGGATGAGACATAAGGGTGGACACTCTTGGGGCTGAGAGGTTTGGTGAGGTTGGGTGAGCAAACGCAGACCCTTTAAAGTAATACTGCGTGGTACCCATCGCATGGGTCCCAAATCTCCAGGTTCAAGGGCATCTTCCTACATCGAAAACATGCATGAGAAACCCAGAAGATGGTACACCGTGTGATGGGGAAAGGTTTCTAAAACGCACCTCATTTCTCATCTCCTTGTGCCCGGGTTCGCCATTCCAGCCGCGTTACTAGCAATCTCCCTACTTGGAGCATCAGCACCTTTAACCTCCTGTTCCGTACAGGTTGCAATTTGTCCTGAGGATGAACGGGAAGACGGGGAACCAACGAGAGACTAGCTCTTGGTGTCGGGACAGGCACAGGTCACTCTATTTTCCCATCAGGAAGAAGAATTAACCACAGGCTCAGCCTGCCCCCCGGAACCAGAACAGGGCCTGAAGCCATCCTGTGCATTTGCGGCCAGCTCCCAAAAAAGCGAGTTGTAAAATGGAGCTTCAGGGCACTGCAATTCAGAAACCTGCAGAGTTATAAATGATAACTCTCGTCCACAAATATATTGAGGGAAGGCAAAGAAGAGGATTTGAAATCAAGGCAGAATTGCACGAAACAGATTTCAGGAGGTAGATACGAATCGCCTTTAAAGCACATGAAAAGCGGCAAAACGTTGACAATGATGCCCTTGGCCAAAAAGGGCGTATGCGTTTTTTCCTGAATATATTCAGGAAAAAACGCATACGCCCTTTTTGGCCAACCAAGCAACCTGGAAAGGCAAATCAGCGCTACAGAGAAGTCTCGCTTCCCATCGGTCAAAAGGGCCATGCTGAAAAAAGTGTCAAAACCAGAAATGCAGGACAGGCCATGGAGAAATGGGAGCCTTGCTACACTGATGGGCGGGATGTAAATTGCCAACAGCCACTCTGGAGAAGTGTACGGTGAGTCCTGAAACACCTAAAAAACACAGCTTAGAGAGCATAGGGCACTTCCACTCATGGGGGTATAAATTGGGAAAATGAAAAATCAGCAAGACACAAGCACCCCAAAGTTGAGGGCTGCTCTGTTGACAAGGACCTCCAGTTCATTCCACCTTAAATATCCAAGGAAAGAGAAAAATGGATAAAGAAGTTGTGGTCCTTATGTACAATGGAATATCACTCAGCCATGAAATCAATGTCATAAGGTTAGTAGCAGCATGATGAGTGGATTTAGGTACGACGATTCTAAGTGAAATAAGTCACACAGAAAAGGACACTTCTCATAAGGTATCACTTTTAGAGGGAATGTAAAAACCGTTACACTTGAACTGAATTACAAAACAGAACAGAGTCACACATGCAGAAATCAGACTATGGCTGCTTAACGGGAAAGGTGAGGTGGGGTGATACATAAAACAAGGGTATCAAATTAGCTCAGATACCGTTCCATAAACCCAATATGTAGTAGAGAAGACCTACTCCTTGCTCAGAGAACTGGACTCAACACGCCCTATTCACCGCACAAGAATATATCCTACTAGTAATATCTTAAAACCTATGTATTGATATCTCTCTGTTAGTGTGTCAAGTGGGTGTAAAGCGGCATAAACACAGCAGTGAAAAGCAGCTAAACCCCATTATGAAAATAAATTACTTTGAAAAACCCATGAAACAACGACAGTGAAAGAGAGAGAAATTCTTACACAATGCGTTCAGGGGCTGTGATGCAACCTGGATTGACCATATCTAGACCCACAGCTGGATGAGACATAAGGGTGGACACTCTTGGGGCTGAGAGGTTTGGTGAGGTTGGGTGAGCAAACGCAGACCCTTTAAAGTAATACTTCGTGGTACCCATCGAATGGGTCCCAAATCTCCAGCTTCAAGGGCATCTTCCTACATCGAAAACATGCATGAGAAACCCAGAAGATGGTACACCATGTGATGGGGAAAGGTTTCTAAAAAGCACCTCATTTCTCATCTCCTTGTGCCCGGGTTCGCCATTCCAGCCGCTTTACTAGCAATCTCCCTACTTGGAGCATCAGCACCTTTAACCTCTTGTTCCGTACAGGTTGCAATTTGTCCTGAGGATGAACGGGAAGATGGGGAACCAACGAGAGACTAGCTCTTGGTGTCGGGACAGGCACAGGTCACTCTATTTTCCCATCAGGAAGAAGAATTAACCACAGGCTCAGCCTGCCTCCCGGAACCAGAACAGGGCCTGAAGCCATCCTGCGCTTTTGCGGCCAGCTCCCAAAAAAGCGAGTTGTAAAATGGAGGTTCAGGGCACTGCAATTCACAAACCTGCAGAGTTATAAATGATAACTCTCGTCCACAAATATATTGAGGGAAGGCAAAGAAGAGGATTTGAAATCAAGGCAGAATTGCAGGAAACAGATTTCAGGAGGTAGATACGAATCGCCTTTAAAGCACATGAAAAGCGGCAAAACGTTGACAATGATGCCCTTGGCCAAAAAGGGCGTATGCGTTTTTTCCTGAATATATTCAGGAAAAAACGCATACGCCCTTTTTGGCCAACCAAGCAACCTGGAAAGGCAAATCAGCGCTACAGAGAAGTCTCGCTTCCCATCGGTCAAAAGGGCCATGATGAAAAAAGTGTCAAAACCAGAAATGCAGTACAGGCCATGCAGAAATGGGAGCCTTGCTACACTGATGAGCGGGATGTAAATTGCCAACAGCCACTCTGGAGAAGTGTACGGTGTGTCCTGAAACATCTGAAAAACACATCTTAGAGAGCATAGGGCACTTCCACTCATGGGGGTATAAATTGGGAAAATGAAAAATCAGCAAGACACAAGCACCCCAAAGTTGAGGGCTGCTGTGTTGACAAGGACCTCCACTTCATTCCACCTTAAATATCCCAGGAAAGAGAAAAATGGATAAAGAAGTTGTGGTCCTTATGTACAATGGAATATCACTCAGCCATGAAATCAATGTCATAAGGTTAGTAGCAGCATGATGAGTGGATTTAGGTACGACGATTCTAAGTGAAATAAGTCACACAGAAAAGGACACTTCTCATAAGGTATCACTGATAGAGGGAATGTAAAAACCGTTACACTTGAACTGAATTACAAAACAGAACAGAGTCACACATGCAGAAAACACACTATGGCTGCTTAACGGGAAAGGTGAGGTGGGGTGATACATAAAACAAGGGTATCAAATTAGCTCAGATACCGTTCCATAAACCCAATATGTAATAGACAAGACCTACTCCTTGCTCAGAGAACTGGACTCAACACGCCCTATTCACCGCACAAGAATATATCTGACTAGTAAAAATCTTAAAACCTATGTATTGATATCTCTCTGTTAGTGTGTCAAGTGGGTGTAAAGCGGCATAAACACAGCAGTGAAAAGCAGCTAAACCCCATTATGAAAATAAATTACTTTGAAAAACCCATGAAACAACGACAGTGAAAGAGAGAGAAATTCTTACACAATGCGTTCAGGGGCTGTGATGCAACCTGGATTGACCATATCTAGACCCACAGCTGGATGAGACATAAGGGTGGACACTCTTGGGGCTGAGAGGTTTGGTGAGGTTGGGTGAGCAAACGCAGACCCTTTAAAGTAATACTTCGTCGTACCCATCGAATGGGTCCCAAATCTCCAGCTTCAAGGGCATCTTCCTACATCGAAAACATGCATGAGAAACCCAGAAGATGATACACCGTGTGATGGGGAAAGGTTTCTAAAACGCACCTCATTTCTCATCTCCTTGTGCCCGGGTTTGCCATTCCAGCCGCTTTACTAGCAATCTCCCTACTTGGAGCATCAGCACCTTTAACCTCCTGTTCCGTACAGGTTGCAATTTGTCCTGAGGATGAACGGGAAGACGGGGAACCAACGAGAGACTAGCTCTTGGTGTCGGGACAGGCACAGGTCACTCTATTTTCCCATCAGGAAGAAGAATTAACCACAGGCTCAGCCTGCCCCCCGGAACCAGAACAGGGCCTGAAGCCATCCTGCGCTTTTGCGGCCAGCTCCCAAAAAAGCGAGTTGTAAAATGGAGGTTCAGGGCACTGCAATTCACAAACCTGCAGAGTTATAAATGATAACTCTCGTCCACAAATATATTGAGGGAAGGCAAAGAAGAGGATTTGAAATCAAGGCAGAATTGCAGGAAACAGATTTCAGGAGGTAGATTCGAATCGCCTTTAAAGCACATGAAAAGCGGCAAGATGTTGACAATGATGCCCTTGGCCAAAAAGGGCGTATGCGTTTTTTCCTGAATATATTCAGGAAAAAACGCATACGCCCTTTTTGGCCAACCAAGCAACCTGGAAAGGCAAATCAGCGCTACAAAGAAGTCTCAGTTCCCATCGGTCAAAAGGGCCATGCTGAAAAATGTGTCAAAACCAGAAATGCAGGACAGGCCATGGAGAAATGGGAGCCTTGCTACACTGATGGGCGGGATGTAAATTGCCAACAGCCACTCTGGAGAAGTGTACGGTGTGTCCTGAAACATCTGAAAAACACAGCTTAGAGAGCATAGGGCACTTCCACTCATGGGGGTATAAATTGGGAAAATGAAAAATCAGCAAGACACAAGCACCCCAAAGTTTAGGGCTGTTCTGTTGACAAGGACCTCCACTTCATTCCACCTTAAATATCCCAGGAAAAAGAAAAATGGATAAAGAAGTTGTGGTCCTTATGTACAATGGAATATCACTCAGCCATGAAATCAATGTCATAAGGTTAGTAGCAGCATGATGAGTGGATTTAGGTACGACGATTCTAAGTGAAATAAGTCACACAGAAAAGGACACTTCTCATAAGGTATCACTTTTAGAGGGAATGTAAAAACCGTTACACTTGAACTGAATTACAAAACAGAACAGAGTCACACATGCAGAAATCAGACTATGGCTGCTTAACGGGAAAGGTGAGGTGGGGTGATACATAAAACAAGGGTATCAAATTAGCTCAGATACCGTTCCATAAACCCAATATGTAGTAGAGAAGACCTACTCCTTGCTCAGAGAACTGGACTCAACACGCCCTATTCACCGCACAAGAATATATCTGACTAGTAATATCTTAAAACCTATGTATTGATATCTCTCTGTTAGTGTGTCAAGTGGGTGTAAAGCGGCATAAACACAGCAGTGAAAAGCAGCTAAACCCCATTATGAAAATAAATTACTTTGAAAAACCCATGAAACAACGACAGTGAAAGAGAGAGAAATTCTTACACAATGCGTTCAGGGGCTGTGATGCAACCTGGATTGACCATATCTAGACCCACAGCTGGATGAGACATAAGGGTGGACACTCTTGGGGCTGAGAGGTTTGGTGAGGTTGGGTGAGCAAACGCAGACCCTTTAAAGTAATACTTCGTGGTACCCATCGAATGGGTCCCAAATCTCCAGCTTCAAGGGCATCTTCCTACATCGAAAACATGCATGAGAAACCCAGAAGATGGTACACCATGTGATGGGGAAAGGTTTCTAAAAAGCACCTCATTTCTCATCTCCTTGTGCCCGGGTTCGCCATTCCAGCCGCTTTACTAGCAATCTCCCTACTTGGAGCATCAGCACCTTTAACCTCTTGTTCCGTACAGGTTGCAATTTGTCCTGAGGATGAACGGGAAGATGGGGAACCAACGAGAGACTAGCTCTTGGTGTCGGGACAGGCACAGGTCACTCTATTTTCCCATCAGGAAGAAGAATTAACCACAGGCTCAGCCTGCCTCCCGGAACCAGAACAGGGCCTGAAGCCATCCTGCGCTTTTGCGGCCAGCTCCCAAAAAAGCGAGTTGTAAAATGGAGGTTCAGGGCACTGCAATTCACAAACCTGCAGAGTTATAAATGATAACTCTCGTCCACAAATATATTGAGGGAAGGCAAAGAAGAGGATTTGAAATCAAGGCAGAATTGCAGGAAACAGATTTCAGGAGGTAGATACGAATCGCCTTTAAAGCACATGAAAAGCGGCAAAACGTTGACAATGATGCCCTTGGCCAAAAAGGGCGTATGCGTTTTTTCCTGAATATATTCAGGAAAAAACGCATACGCCCTTTTTGGCCAACCAAGCAACCTGGAAAGGCAAATCAGCGCTACAGAGAAGTCTCGCTTCCCATCGGTCAAAAGGGCCATGATGAAAAAAGTGTCAAAACCAGAAATGCAGTACAGGCCATGCAGAAATGGGAGCCTTGCTACACTGATGGGCGGGATGTAAATTGCCAACAGCCACTCTGGAGAAGTGTACGGTGTGTCCTGAAACATCTGAAAAACACATCGTAGAGAGCATAGGGCACTTCCACTCATGGGGGTATAAATTGGGAAAATGAAAAATCAGCAAGACACAAGCACCCCAAAGTTGAGGGCTGCTGTGTTGACAAGGACCTCCACTTCATTCCACCTTAAATATCCCAGGAAAGAGAAAAATGGATAAAGAAGTTGTGGTCCTTATGTACAATGGAATATCACTCAGCCATGAAATCAATGTCATAAGGTTAGTAGCAGCATGATGAGTGGATTTAGGTACGACGATTCTAAGTGAAATAAGTCACACAGAAAAGGACACTTCTCATAAGGTATCACTTTTAGAGGGAATGTAAAAACCGTTACACTTGAACTGAATTACAAAACAGAACAGAGTCACACATGCAGAAATCAGACTATGGCTGCTTAACGGGAAAGGTGAGGTGGGGTGATACATAAAACAAGGGTATCAAATTAGCTCAGATACCGTTCCATAAACCCAATATGTAGTAGAGAAGACCTACTCCTTGCTCAGAGAACTGGACTCAACACGCCCTATTCACCGCACAAGAATATATCTGACTAGTAATATCTTAAAACCTATGTATTGATATCTCTCTGTTAGTGTGTCAAGTGGGTGTAAAGCGGCATAAACACAGCAGTGAAAAGCAGCTAAACCCCATTATGAAAATAAATTACTTTGAAAAACCCATGAAACAACGACAGTGAAAGAGAGAGAAATTCTTACACAATGCGTTCAGGGGCTGTGATGCAACCTGGATTGACCATATCTAGACCCACAGCTGGATGAGACATAAGGGTGGACACTCTTGGGGCTGAGAGGTTTGGTGAGGTTGGGTGAGCAAACGCAGACCCTTTAAAGTAATACTTCGTCGTACCCATCGAATGGGTCCCAAATCTCCAGCTTCAAGGGCATCTTCCTACATCGAAAACATGCATGAGAAACCCAGAAGATGGTACACCATGTGATGGGGAAAGGTTTCTAAAAAGCACCTCATTTCTCATCTCCTTGTGCCCGGGTTCGCCATTCCAGCCGCTTTACTAGCAATCTCCCTACTTGGAGCATCAGCACCTTTGACCTCTTGTTCCGTACAGGTTGCAATTTGTCCTGAGGATGAACGGGAAGATGGGGAACCAACGAGAGACTAGCTCTTGGTGTCGGGACAGGCACAGGTCACTCTATTTTCCCATCAGGAAGAAGAATTAACCACAGGCTCAGCCTGCCTCCTGGAACCAGAACAGGGCCTGAAGCCATCCTGCGCTTTTGCGGCCAGCTCCCAAAAAAGCGAGTTGTAAAATGGAGGTTCAGGGCACTGCAATTCACAAACCTGCAGAGTTATAAATGATAACTCTCGTCCACAAATATATTGAGGGAAGGCAAAGAAGAGGATTTGAAATCAAGGCAGAATTGCAGGAAACAGATTTCAGGAGGTAGATACGAATCGCATTTAAAGCACATGAAAAGCGGCAAAACGTTGACAATGATGCCCTTGGCCAAAAAGGGCGTATGCGTTTTTTCCTGAATATATTCAGGAAAAAACGCATACGCCCTTTTTGGCCAACCAAGCAACCTGGAAAGGCAAATCAGCGCTACAGAGAAGTCTCGCTTCCCATCGGTCAAAAGGGCCATCCTGAAAAAAGTGTCAAAACCAGAAATGCAGTACAGGCCATGCAGAAATGGGAGCCTTGCTACACTGATGGGCGGGATGTAAATTGCCAACAGCCACTCTGGAGAAGTGTACGGTGTGTCCTGAAACATCTGAAAAACACAGCTTAGAGAGCATAGGGCACTTCCACTCATGGGGGTATAAATTGGGAAAATGAAAAATCAGCAAGACACAAGCACCCCAAAGTTTAGGGCTGTTCTGTTGACAAGGACCTCCACTTCATTCCACCTTAAATATCCCAGGAAAAAGAAAAATGGATAAAGAAGTTGTGGTCCTTATGTACAATGGAATATCACTCAGCCATGAAATCAATGTCATAAGGTTAGTAGCAGCATGATGAGTGGATTTAAGTACGACGATTCTAAGTGAAATAAGTCACACAGAAAAGGACACTTCTCATAAGGTATCACTGATAGAGGGAATGTAAAAACCGTTACACTTGAACTGAATTACAAAACAGAACAGAGTCACACATGCAGAAAACACACTATGGCTGCTTAACGGGAAAGGTGAGGTGGGGTGATACATAAAACAAGGGTATCAAATTAGCTCAGATACCATTCCATAAACCCAATATGTAGTAGACAAGACCTACTCCTTGCTCAGAGAACTGGACTCAACACGCCCTATTCACCGCACAAGAATATATCTGACTAGAAATAATCTTAAAACCTATGTATTGATATCTCTCTGTTAGTGTGTCAAGTGGGTGTAAAGCGGCATAAACACAGCCGTGAAAAGCAGCTAAACCCCATTATGAAAATAAATTACTTTGAAAAACCCATGAAACAACGACAGTGAAAGAGATAGAAATTCTTACACAATGAGTTCAGGGGCTGTGATGCAACCTGGATTGACCATATCTAGACCCACAGCTAGATGAGACATAAGGGTGGACACTCTTGGGGCTGAGAGGATTGGTGAGGTTGGGTGAGCAAACGCAGACCCTTTAAAGTAATACTGCGTGGTTCCCATCGCATGGGTCCGAAATCTCCAGGTTCAAGGGCATCTTCCTACATCAAAAACATGCATGAGAAACCCAGAAGATGGTACACCGTGTGATGGGGAAAGGTTTCTAAAACGCACCTCATTTCTCATCTCCTTGTGCCCGGGTTCGCCATTCCAGCCGCTTTACTAGCAATCTCCCTACTTGGAGCATCAGCACCTTTAACCTCCTGTTCCGTACAGGTTGCAATTTGTCCTGAGGATGAACGGGAAGACGGGGAACCAACGAGAGACTAGCTCTTGGTGTCGGGACAGGCACAGGTCACTCTATTTTCCCATCAGGAAGAAGAATTAACCACAGGCTCAGCCTGACCCCGGAACCAGAGCAGGGCCTGAAGCCATCCTGCGCTTTTGCGGCCAGCTCCCAAAAAAAGCGAGTTGTAAAATGGAGGTTCAGGGCACTGCAATTCACAAACCTGCAGAGTTATAAATGATAACTCTCGTCCACAAATATATTGAGGGAAGGCAAAGAAGAGGATTTGAAATCAAGGCAGAATTGCACGAAACAGATTTCAGGAGGTAGATACGAATCGCCTTTAAAGCACATGAAAAGCGGCAAAACGTTGACAATGATGCCCTTGGCCAAAAAGGGCGTATGCGTTTTTTCCTGAATATATTCAGGAAAAAACGCATACGCCCTTTTTGGCCAACCAAGCAACCTGGAAAGGCAAATCAGCGCTACAGAGAAGTCTCGCTTCCCATCGGTCAAAAGGGCCATGCTGAAAAAAGTGTCAAAACCAGAAATGCAGGACAGGCCATGGAGAAATGGGAGCCTTGCTACACTGATGGGCGGGATGTAAATTGCCAACAGCCACTCTGGAGAAGTGTACGGTGAGTCCTGAAACATCTAAAAAACACAGCTTAGAGAGCATAGGGCACTTCCACTCATGGGGGTATAAATTGGGAAAATGAAAAATCAGCAAGACACAAGCACCCCAAAGTTGAGGGCTGCTCTGTTGACAAGGACCTCCACTTCATTCCACCTTCAATATCCCAGGAAAGAGAAAAATGGATAAAGAAGTTGTGGTCCTTATGTACAATGGAATATCACTCAGCCATGAAATCAATGTCATAAGGTTAGTAGCAGCATGATGAGTGGATTTAGGTACGACGATTCTAAGTGAAATAAGTCACACAGAAAAGGACACTTCTCATAAGGTATCACTTTTAGAGGGAATGTAAAAACCGTTACACTTGAACTGAATTACAAAACAGAACAGAGTCACACATGCAGAAATCAGACTATGGCTGCTTAACGGGAAAGGTGAGGTGGGGTGATACATAAAACAAGGGTATCAAATTAGCTCAGATACCGTTCCATAAACCCAATATGTAGTAGAGAAGACCTACTCCTTGCTCAGAGAACTGGACTCAACACGCCCTATTCACCGCACAAGAATATATCTGACTAGTAATATCTTAAAACCTATGTATTGATATCTCTCTGTTAGTGTGTCAAGTGGGTGTAAAGCGGCATAAACACAGCAGTGAAAAGCAGCTAAACCCCATTATGAAAATAAATTACTTTGAAAAACCCATGAAACAACGACAGTGAAAGAGAGAGAAATTCTTACACAATGCGTTCAGGGGCTGTGATGCAACCTGGATTGACCATATCTAGACCCACAGCTGGATGAGACATAAGGGTGGACACTCTTGGGGCTGAGAGGTTTGGTGAGGTTGGGTGAGCAAACGCAGACCCTTTAAAGTAATACTTCGTGGTACCCATCGAATGGGTCCCAAATCTCCAGCTTCAAGGGCATCTTCCTACATCGAAAACATGCATGAGAAACCCAGAAGATGGTACACCATGTGATGGGGAAAGGTTTCTAAAAAGCACCTCATTTCTCATCTCCTTGTGCCCGGGTTCGCCATTCCAGCCGCTTTACTAGCAATCTCCCTACTTGGAGCATCAGCACCTTTGACCTCTTGTTCCGTACAGGTTGCAATTTGTCCTGAGGATGAACGGGAAGATGGGGAACCAACGAGAGACTAGCTCTTGGTGTCGGGACAGGCACAGGTCACTCTATTTTCCCATCAGGAAGAAGAATTAACCACAGGCTCAGCCTGCCTCCCGGAACCAGAACAGGGCCTGAAGCCATCCTGCGCTTTTGCGGCCAGCTCCCAAAAAAGCGAGTTGTAAAATGGAGGTTCAGGGCACTGCAATTCACAAACCTGCAGAGTTATAAATGATAACTCTCGTCCACAAATATATTGAGGGAAGGCAAAGAAGAGGATTTGAAATCAAGGCAGAATTGCAGGAAACAGATTTCAGGAGGTAGATACGAATCGCATTTAAAGCACATGAAAAGCGGCAAAACGTTGACAATGATGCCCTTGGCCAAAAAGGGCGTATGCGTTTTTTCCTGAATATATTCAGGAAAAAACGCATACGCCCTTTTTGGCCAACCAAGCAACCTGGAAAGGCAAATCAGCGCTACAGAGAAGTCTCGCTTCCCATCGGTCAAAAGGGCCATCCTGAAAAAAGTGTCAAAACCAGAAATGCAGTACAGGCCATGCAGAAATGGGAGCCTTGCTACACTGATGGGCGGGATGTAAATTGCCAACAGCCACTCTGGAGAAGTGTACGGTGTGTCCTGAAACATCTGAAAAACACAGCTTAGAGAGCATAGGGCACTTCCACTCATGGGGGTATAAATTGGGAAAATGAAAAATCAGCAAGACACAAGCACCCCAAAGTTTAGGGCTGTTCTGTTGACAAGGACCTCCACTTCATTCCACCTTAAATATCCCAGGAAAAAGAAAAATGGATAAAGAAGTTGTGGTCCTTATGTACAATGGAATATCACTCAGCCATGAAATCAATGTCATAAGGTTAGTAGCAGCATGATGAGTGGATTTAAGTACGACGATTCTAAGTGAAATAAGTCACACAGAAAAGGACACTTCTCATAAGGTATCACTGATAGAGGGAATGTAAAAACCGTTACACTTGAACTGAATTACAAAACAGAACAGAGTCACACATGCAGAAAACACACTATGGCTGCTTAACGGGAAAGGTGAGGTGGGGTGATACATAAAACAAGGGTATCAAATTAGCTCAGATACCATTCCATAAACCCAATATGTAGTAGACAAGACCTACTCCTTGCTCAGAGAACTGGACTCAACACGCCCTATTCACCGCACAAGAATATATCTGACTAGAAATAATCTTAAAACCTATGTATTGATATCTCTCTGTTAGTGTGTCAAGTGGGTGTAAAGCGGCATAAACACAGCCGTGAAAAGCAGCTAAACCCCATTATGAAAATAAATTACTTTGAAAAACCCATGAAACAACGACAGTGAAAGAGATAGAAATTCTTACACAATGAGTTCAGGGGCTGTGATGCAACCTGGATTGACCATATCTAGACCCACAGCTAGATGAGACATAAGGGTGGACACTCTTGGGGCTGAGAGGATTGGTGAGGTTGGGTGAGCAAACGCAGACCCTTTAAAGTAATACTGCGTGGTTCCCATCGCATGGGTCCGAAATCTCCAGGTTCAAGGGCATCTTCCTACATCAAAAACATGCATGAGAAACCCAGAAGATGGTACACCGTGTGATGGGGAAAGGTTTCTAAAACGCACCTCATTTCTCATCTCCTTGTGCCCGGGTTCGCCATTCCAGCCGCTTTACTAGCAATCTCCCTACTTGGAGCATCAGCACCTTTAACCTCCTGTTCCGTACAGGTTGCAATTTGTCCTGAGGATGAACGGGAAGACGGGGAACCAACGAGAGACTAGCTCTTGGTGTCGGGACAGGCACAGGTCACTCTATTTTCCCATCAGGAAGAAGAATTAACCACAGGCTCAGCCTGACCCCGGAACCAGAGCAGGGCCTGAAGCCATCCTGCGCTTTTGCGGCCAGCTCCCAAAAAAAGCGAGTTGTAAAATGGAGGTTCAGGGCACTGCAATTCACAAACCTGCAGAGTTATAAATGATAACTCTCGTCCACAAATATATTGAGGGAAGGCAAAGAAGAGGATTTGAAATCAAGGCAGAATTGCACGAAACAGATTTCAGGAGGTAGATACGAATCGCCTTTAAAGCACATGAAAAGCGGCAAAACGTTGACAATGATGCCCTTGGCCAAAAAGGGCGTATGCGTTTTTTCCTGAATATATTCAGGAAAAAACGCATACGCCCTTTTTGGCCAACCAAGCAACCTGGAAAGGCAAATCAGCGCTACAGAGAAGTCTCGCTTCCCATCGGTCAAAAGGGCCATGCTGAAAAAAGTGTCAAAACCAGAAATGCAGGACAGGCCATGGAGAAATGGGAGCCTTGCTACACTGATGGGCGGGATGTAAATTGCCAACAGCCACTCTGGAGAAGTGTACGGTGAGTCCTGAAACATCTAAAAAACACAGCTTAGAGAGCATAGGGCACTTCCACTCATGGGGGTATAAATTGGGAAAATGAAAAATCAGCAAGACACAAGCACCCCAAAGTTGAGGGCTGCTCTGTTGACAAGGACCTCCACTTCATTCCACCTTCAATATCCCAGGAAAGAGAAAAATGGATAAAGAAGTTGTGGTCCTTATGTACAATGGAATATCACTCAGCCATGAAATCAATGTCATAAGGTTAGTAGCAGCATGATGAGTGGATTTAGGTACGACGATTCTAAGTGAAATAAGTCACACAGAAAAGGACACTTCTCATAAGGTATCACTTTTAGAGGGAATGTAAAAACCGTTACACTTGAACTGAATTACAAAACAGAACAGAGTCACACATGCAGAAATCAGACTATGGCTGCTTAACGGGAAAGGTGAGGTGGGGTGATACATAAAACAAGGGTATCAAATTAGCTCAGATACCGTTCCATAAACCCAATATGTAGTAGAGAAGACCTACTCCTTGCTCAGAGAACTGGACTCAACACGCCCTATTCACCGCACAAGAATATATCTGACTAGTAATAATCTTAAAACCTATGTATTGATATCTCTCTGTTAGTGTGTCAAGTGGGTGTAAAGCGGCATAAACACAGCAGTGAAAAGCAGCTAAACCCCATTATGAAAATAAATTACTTTGAAAAACCCATGAAACAACGACAGTGAAAGAGAGAGAAATTCTTACACAATGCGTTCAGGGGCTGTGATGCAACCTGGATTGACCATATCTAGACCCACAGCTGGATGAGACATAAGGGTGGACACTCTTGGGGCTGAGAGGTTTGGTGAGGTTGGGTGAGCAAACGCAGACCCTTTAAAGTAATACTTCGTGGTACCCATCGAATGGGTCCCAAATCTCCAGCTTCAAGGGCATCTTCCTACATCGAAAACATGCATGAGAAACCCAGAAGATGGTACACCATGTGATGGGGAAAGGTTTCTAAAAAGCACCTCATTTCTCATCTCCTTGTGCCCGGGTTCGCCATTCCAGCCGCTTTACTAGCAATCTCCCTACTTGGAGCATCAGCACCTTTAACCTCTTGTTCCGTACAGGTTGCAATTTGTCCTGAGGATGAACGGGAAGATGGGGAACCAACGAGAGACTAGCTCTTGGTGTCGGGACAGGCACAGGTCACTCTATTTTCCCATCAGGAAGAAGAATTAACCACAGGCTCAGCCTGCCTCCCGGAACCAGAACAGGGCCTGAAGCCATCCTGCGCTTTTGCGGCCAGCTCCCAAAAAAGCGAGTTGTAAAATGGAGGTTCAGGGCACTGCAATTCACAAACCTGCAGAGTTATAAATGATAACTCTCGTCCACAAATATATTGAGGGAAGGCAAAGAAGAGGATTTGAAATCAAGGCAGAATTGCAGGAAACAGATTTCAGGAGGTAGATACGAATCGCCTTTAAAGCACATGAAAAGCGGCAAAACGTTGACAATGATGCCCTTGGCCAAAAAGGGCGTATGCGTTTTTTCCTGAATATATTCAGGAAAAAACGCATACGCCCTTTTTGGCCAACCAAGCAACCTGGAAAGGCAAATCAGCGCTACAGAGAAGTCTCGCTTCCCATCGGTCAAAAGGGCCATGATGAAAAAAGTGTCAAAACCAGAAATGCAGTACAGGCCATGCAGAAATGGGAGCCTTGCTACACTGATGGGCGGGATGTAAATTGCCAACAGCCACTCTGGAGAAGTGTACGGTGTGTCCTGAAACATCTGAAAAACACATCTTAGAGAGCATAGGGCACTTCCACTCATGGGGGTATAAATTGGGAAAATGAAAAATCAGCAAGACACAAGCACCCCAAAGTTGAGGGCTGCTCTGTTGACAAGGACCTCCACTTCATTCCACCTTAAATATCCCAGGAAAGAGAAAAATGGATAAAGAAGTTGTGGTCCTTATGTACAATGGAATATCACTCAGCCATGAAATCAATGTCATAAGGTTAGTAGCAGCATGATGAGTGGATTTAGGTACGACGATTCTAAGTGAAATAAGTCACACAGAAAAGGACACTTCTCATAAGGTATCACTGATAGAGGGAATGTAAAAACCGTTACACTTGAACTGAATTACAAAACAGAACAGAGTCACACATGCAGAAAACACACTATGGCTGCTTAACGGGAAAGGTGAGGTGGGGTGATACATAAAACAAGGGTATCAAATTAGCTCAGATACCGTTCCATAAACCCAATATGTAATAGACAAGACCTACTCCTTGCTCAGAGAACTGGACTCAACACGCCCTATTCACCGCACAAGAATATATCTGACTAGTAAAAATCTTAAAACCTATGTATTGATATCTCTCTGTTAGTGTGTCAAGTGGGTGTAAAGCGGCATAAACACAGCAGTGAAAAGCAGCTAAACCCCATTATGAAAATAAATTACTTTGAAAAACCCATGAAACAACGACAGTGAAAGAGAGAGAAATTCTTACACAATGCGTTCAGGGGCTGTGATGCAACCTGGATTGACCATATCTAGACCCACAGCTGGATGAGACATAAGGGTGGACACTCTTGGGGCTGAGAGGTTTGGTGAGGTTGGGTGAGCAAACGCAGACCCTTTAAAGTAATACTTCGTCGTACCCATCGAATGGGTCCCAAATCTCCAGCTTCAAGGGCATCTTCCTACATCGAAAACATGCATGAGAAACCCAGAAGATGATACACCGTGTGATGGGGAAAGGTTTCTAAAACGCACCTCATTTCTCATCTCCTTGTGCCCGGGTTTGCCATTCCAGCCGCTTTACTAGCAATCTCCCTACTTGGAGCATCAGCACCTTTAACCTCCTGTTCCGTACAGGTTGCAATTTGTCCTGAGGATGAACGGGAAGATGGGGAACCAACGAGAGACTAGCTCTTGGTGTTGGGACAGGCACAGGTCACTCTATTTTCCCATCAGGAAGAAGAATTAACCACAGGCTCAGCCTGCCCCCCGGAACCAGAACAGGGCCTGAAGCCATCCTGCGCTTTTGCGGCCAGCTCCCAAAAAAGCGAGTTGTAAAATGGAGGTTCAGGGCACTGCAATTCACAAACCTGCAGAGTTATAAATGATAACTCTCGTCCACAAATATATTGAGGGAAGGCAAAGAAGAGGATTTGAAATCAAGGCAGAATTGCAGGAAACAGATTTCAGGAGGTAGATTCGAATCGCCTTTAAAGCACATGAAAAGCGGCAAGATGTTGACAATGATGCCCTTGGCCAAAAAGGGCGTATGCGTTTTTTCCTGAATATATTCAGGAAAAAACGCATACGCCCTTTTTGGCCAACCAAGCAACCTGGAAAGGCAAATCAGCGCTACAAAGAAGTCTCAGTTCCCATCGGTCAAAAGGGCCATGCTGAAAAATGTGTCAAAACCAGAAATGCAGGACAGGCCATGGAGAAATGGGAGCCTTGCTACACTGATGGGCGGGATGTAAATTGCCAACAGCCACTCTGGAGAAGTGTACGGTGTGTCCTGAAACATCTGAAAAACACAGCTTAGAGAGCATAGGGCACTTCCACTCATGGGGGTATAAATTGGGAAAATGAAAAATCAGCAAGACACAAGCACCCCAAAGTTTAGGGCTGTTCTGTTGACAAGGACCTCCACTTCATTCCACCTTAAATATCCCAGGAAAAAGAAAAATGGATAAAGAAGTTGTGGTCCTTATGTACAATGGAATATCACTCAGCCATGAAATCAATGTCATAAGGTTAGTAGCAGCATGATGAGTGGATTTAGGTACGACGATTCTAAGTGAAATAAGTCACACAGAAAAGGACACTTCTCATAAGGTATCACTTTTAGAGGGAATGTAAAAACCGTTACACTTGAACTGAATTACAAAACAGAACAGAGTCACACATGCAGAAATCAGACTATGGCTGCTTAACGGGAAAGGTGAGGTGGGGTGATACATAAAACAAGGGTATCAAATTAGCTCAGATACCGTTCCATAAACCCAATATGTAGTAGAGAAGACCTACTCCTTGCTCAGAGAACTGGACTCAACACGCCCTATTCACCGCACAAGAATATATCTGACTAGTAATATCTTAAAACCTATGTATTGATATCTCTCTGTTAGTGTGTCAAGTGGGTGTAAAGCGGCATAAACACAGCAGTGAAAAGCAGCTAAACCCCATTATGAAAATAAATTACTTTGAAAAACCCATGAAACAACGACAGTGAAAGAGAGAGAAATTCTTACACAATGCGTTCAGGGGCTGTGATGCAACCTGGATTGACCATATCTAGACCCACAGCTGGATGAGACATAAGGGTGGACACTCTTGGGGCTGAGAGGTTTGGTGAGGTTGGGTGAGCAAACGCAGACCCTTTAAAGTAATACTTCGTGGTACCCATCGAATGGGTCCCAAATCTCCAGCTTCAAGGGCATCTTCCTACATCGAAAACATGCATGAGAAACCCAGAAGATGGTACACCATGTGATGGGGAAAGGTTTCTAAAAAGCACCTCATTTCTCATCTCCTTGTGCCCGGGTTCGCCATTCCAGCCGCTTTACTAGCAATCTCCCTACTTGGAGCATCAGCACCTTTAACCTCTTGTTCCGTACAGGTTGCAATTTGTCCTGAGGATGAACGGGAAGATGGGGAACCAACGAGAGACTAGCTCTTGGTGTCGGGACAGGCACAGGTCACTCTATTTTCCCATCAGGAAGAAGAATTAACCACAGGCTCAGCCTGCCTCCCGGAACCAGAACAGGGCCTGAAGCCATCCTGCGCTTTTGCGGCCAGCTCCCAAAAAAGCGAGTTGTAAAATGGAGGTTCAGGGCACTGCAATTCACAAACCTGCAGAGTTATAAATGATAACTCTCGTCCACAAATATATTGAGGGAAGGCAAAGAAGAGGATTTGAAATCAAGGCAGAATTGCAGGAAACAGATTTCAGGAGGTAGATACGAATCGCCTTTAAAGCACATGAAAAGCGGCAAAACGTTGACAATGATGCCCTTGGCCAAAAAGGGCGTATGCGTTTTTTCCTGAATATATTCAGGAAAAAACGCATACGCCCTTTTTGGCCAACCAAGCAACCTGGAAAGGCAAATCAGCGCTACAGAGAAGTCTCGCTTCCCATCGGTCAAAAGGGCCATGATGAAAAAAGTGTCAAAACCAGAAATGCAGTACAGGCCATGCAGAAATGGGAGCCTTGCTACACTGATGGGCGGGATGTAAATTGCCAACAGCCACTCTGGAGAAGTGTACGGTGTGTCCTGAAACATCTGAAAAACACATCGTAGAGAGCATAGGGCACTTCCACTCATGGGGGTATAAATTGGGAAAATGAAAAATCAGCAAGACACAAGCACCCCAAAGTTGAGGGCTGCTCTGTTGACAAGGACCTCCACTTCATTCCACCTTAAATATCCCAGGAAAGAGAAAAATGGATAAAGAAGTTGTGGTCCTTATGTACAATGGAATATCACTCAGCCATGAAATCAATGTCATAAGGTTAGTAGCAGCATGATGAGTGGATTTAGGTACGACGATTCTAAGTGAAATAAGTCACACAGAAAAGGACACTTCTCATAAGGTATCACTGATAGAGGGAATGTAAAAACCGTTACACTTGAACTGAATTACAAAACAGAACAGAGTCACACATGCAGAAAACACACTATGGCTGCTTAACGGGAAAGGTGAGGTGGGGTGATACATAAAACAAGGGTATCAAATTAGCTCAGATACCGTTCCATAAACCCAATATGTAATAGACAAGACCTACTCCTTGCTCAGAGAACTGGACTCAACACGCCCTATTCACCGCACAAGAATATATCTGACTAGTAATAATCTTAAAACCTATGTATTGATATCTCTCTGTTAGTGTGTCAAGTGGGTGTAAAGCGGCATAAACACAGCAGTGAAAAGCAGCTAAACCCCATTATGAAAATAAATTACTTTGAAAAACCCATGAAACAACGACAGTGAAAGAGAGAGAAATTCTTACACAATGCGTTCAGGGGCTGTGATGCAACCTGGATTGACCATATCTAGACCCACAGCTGGATGAGACATAAGGGTGGACACTCTTGGGGCTGAGAGGTTTGGTGAGGTTGGGTGAGCAAACGCAGACCCTTTAAAGTAATACTTCGTCGTACCCATCGAATGGGTCCCAAATCTCCAGCTTCAAGGGCATCTTCCTACATCGAAAACATGCATGAGAAACCCAGAAGATGATACACCGTGTGATGGGGAAAGGTTTCTAAAACGCACCTCATTTCTCATCTCCTTGTGCCCGGGTTTGCCATTCCAGCCGCTTTACTAGCAATCTCCCTACTTGGAGCATCAGCACCTTTAACCTCCTGTTCCGTACAGGTTGCAATTTGTCCTGAGGATGAACGGGAAGATGGGGAACCAACGAGAGACTAGCTCTTGGTGTTGGGACAGGCACAGGTCACTCTATTTTCCCATCAGGAAGAAGAATTAACCACAGGCTCAGCCTGCCCCCCGGAACCAGAACAGGGCCTGAAGCCATCCTGCGCTTTTGCGGCCAGCTCCCAAAAAAGCGAGTTGTAAAATGGAGGTTCAGGGCACTGCAATTCACAAACCTGCAGAGTTATAAATGATAACTCTCGTCCACAAATATATTGAGGGAAGGCAAAGAAGAGGATTTGAAATCAAGGCAGAATTGCAGGAAACAGATTTCAGGAGGTAGATTCGAATCGCCTTTAAAGCACATGAAAAGCGGCAAGATGTTGACAATGATGCCCTTGGCCAAAAAGGGCGTATGCGTTTTTTCCTGAATATATTCAGGAAAAAACGCATACGCCCTTTTTGGCCAACCAAGCAACCTGGAAAGGCAAATCAGCGCTACAAAGAAGTCTCAGTTCCCATCGGTCAAAAGGGCCATGCTGAAAAATGTGTCAAAACCAGAAATGCAGGACAGGCCATGGAGAAATGGGAGCCTTGCTACACTGATGGGCGGGATGTAAATTGCCAACAGCCACTCTGGAGAAGTGTACGGTGTGTCCTGAAACATCTGAAAAACACAGCTTAGAGAGCATAGGGCACTTCCACTCATGGGGGTATAAATTGGGAAAATGAAAAATCAGCAAGACACAAGCACCCCAAAGTTTAGGGCTGTTCTGTTGACAAGGACCTCCACTTCATTCCACCTTAAATATCCCAGGAAAAAGAAAAATGGATAAAGAAGTTGTGGTCCTTATGTACAATGGAATATCACTCAGCCATGAAATCAATGTCATAAGGTTAGTAGCAGCATGATGTGTGGATTTAAGTACGACGATTCTAAGTGAAATAAGTCACACAGAAAAGGACACTTCTCATAAGGTATCACTGATAGAGGGAATGTAAAAACCGTTACACTTGAACTGAATTACAAAACAGAACAGAGTCACACATGCAGAAAACACACTATGGCTGCTTAACGGGAAAGGTGAGGTGGGGTGATACATAAAACAAGGGTATCAAATTAGCTCAGATACCATTCCATAAACCCAATATGTAGTAGACAAGACCTACTCCTTGCTCAGAGAACTGGACTCAACACGCCCTATTCACCGCACAAGAATATATCTGACTAGTAATAATCTTAAAACCTATGTATTGATATCTCTCTGTTAGTGTGTCAAGTGGGTGTAAAGCGGCATAAACACAGCAGTGAAAAGCAGCTAAACCCCATTATGAAAATAAATTACTTTGAAAAACCCATGAAACAACGACAGTGAAAGAGAGAGAAATTCTTACACAATGCGTTCAGGGGCTGTGATGCAACCTGGATTGACCATATCTAGACCCACAGCTGGATGAGACATAAGGGTGGACACTCTTGGGGCTGAGAGGTTTGGTGAGGTTGGGTGAGCAAACGCAGACCCTTTAAAGTAATACTTCGTGGTACCCATCGAATGGGTCCCAAATCTCCAGCTTCAAGGGCATCTTCCTACATCGAAAACATGCATGAGAAACCCAGAAGATGGTACACCATGTGATGGGGAAAGGTTTCTAAAAAGCACCTCATTTCTCATCTCCTTGTGCCCGGGTTCGCCATTCCAGCCGCTTTACTAGCAATCTCCCTACTTGGAGCATCAGCACCTTTAACCTCCTGTTCCGTACAGGTTGCAATTTGTCCTGAGGATGAACGGGAAGACGGGGAACCAACGAGAGACTAGCTCTTGGTGTCGGGACAGGCACAGGTCACTCTATTTTCCCATCAGGAAGAAGAATTAACCACAGGCTCAGCCTGACCCCGGAACCAGAGCAGGGCCTGAAGCCATCCTGCGCTTTTGCGGCCAGCTCCCAAAAAAAGCGAGTTGTAAAATGGAGGTTCAGGGCACTGCAATTCACAAACCTGCAGAGTTATAAATGATAACTCTCGTCCACAAATATATTGAGGGAAGGCAAAGAAGAGGATTTGAAATCAAGGCAGAATTGCACGAAACAGATTTCAGGAGGTAGATACGAATCGCCTTTAAAGCACATGAAAAGCGGCAAAACGTTGACAATGATGCCCTTGGCCAAAAAGGGCGTATGCGTTTTTTCCTGAATATATTCAGGAAAAAACGCATACGCCCTTTTTGGCCAACCAAGCAACCTGGAAAGGCAAATCAGCGCTACAGAGAAGTCTCGCTTCCCATCGGTCAAAAGGGCCATGCTGAAAAAAGTGTCAAAACCAGAAATGCAGGACAGGCCATGGAGAAATGGGAGCCTTGCTACACTGATGGGCGGGATGTAAATTGCCAACAGCCACTCTGGAGAAGTGTACGGTGAGTCCTGAAACATCTAAAAAACACAGCTTAGAGAGCATAGGGCACTTCCACTCATGGGGGTATAAATTGGGAAAATGAAAAATCAGCAAGACACAAGCACCCCAAAGTTGAGGGCTGCTCTGTTGACAAGGACCTCCACTTCATTCCACCTTCAATATCCCAGGAAAGAGAAAAATGGATAAAGAAGTTGTGGTCCTTATGTACAATGGAATATCACTCAGCCATGAAATCAATGTCATAAGGTTAGTAGCAGCATGATGAGTGGATTTAGGTACGACGATTCTAAGTGAAATAAGTCACACAGAAAAGGACACTTCTCATAAGGTATCACTTTTAGAGGGAATGTAAAAACCGTTACACTTGAACTGAATTACAAAACAGAACAGAGTCACACATGCAGAAATCAGACTATGGCTGCTTAACGGGAAAGGTGAGGTGGGGTGATACATAAAACAAGGGTATCAAATGAGCTCAGATACCGTTCCATAAACCCAATATGTAGTAGAGAAGACCTACTCCTTGCTCAGAGAACTGGACTCAACACGCCCTATTCACCGCACAAGAATATATCTGACTAGTAATAATCTTAAAACCTATGTATTGATATCTCTCTGTTAGTGTGTCAAGTGGGTGTAAAGCGGCATAAACACAGCAGTGAAAAGCAGCTAAACCCCATTATGAAAATAAATTACTTTGAAAAACCCATGAAACAACGACAGTGAAAGAGAGAGAAATTCTTACACAATGCGTTCAGGGGCTGTGATGCAACCTGGATTGACCATATCTAGACCCACAGCTGGATGAGACATAAGGGTGGACACTCTTGGGGCTGAGAGGTTTGGTGAGGTTGGGTGAGCAAACGCAGACCCTTTAAAGTAATACTTCGTGGTACCCATCGAATGGGTCCCAAATCTCCAGCTTCAAGGGCATCTTCCTACATCGAAAACATGCATGAGAAACCCAGAAGATGGTACACCATGTGATGGGGAAAGGTTTCTAAAAAGCACCTCATTTCTCATCTCCTTGTGCCCGGGTTCGCCATTCCAGCCGCTTTACTAGCAAGCTCCCTACTTGGAGCATCAGCACCTTTAACCTCCTGTTCCGTACAGGTTGCAATTTGTCCTGAGGATAAACGGGAAGACGTGGAACCAACGAGAGACTAGCTCTTGGTGTTGGGACAGGCACAGGTCACTCTATTTTCCCATCAGAAAGAAGAATTAACCACAGGCTCAGCCTGACCCCCGGAACCAGAACAGGGCCTGAAGCCATTCTGCGATTTTGCGGCCAGCTCCCATAAAAACGAGATGTAAAATGGAGGTTCAGGGCACTGCAATTCACAAACCTGCAGAGTTATAAATGAGAACTCTCGTCCACAAATATATTGAGGGAAGGCAAAGAAGAGGATTTGAAATCAAGGCAGAATTGCATGAAACAGATTTCAGGAGGTAGATACGAATCGCCTTTAAAGCACATGAAAAGCGGCAAAACGTTGACAATGATGCCCTTGGCCAAAAAGGGCGTATGCGTTTTTTCCTGAATATATTCAGGAAAAAACGCATACGCCCTTTTTGGCCAACCAAGCAACCTGGAAAGGCAAATCAGCGCTACAAAGAAGTCTCGCTTCCCATCGGTCAAAAGGGCCATGCTGAAAAAAGTGTCAAAACCAGAAATGCAGGACAGGCCATGGAGAAATGGGAGCCTTGCTACACTGATGGGCGGGATGTAAATTGCCAAGAGCCACTCTGGAGAAGTGTCCGGTGAGTCCTGAAACATCTGAAAAACACAGCTTAGAGAGCATAGGGCACTTCCACTCATGGGGGTATAAATTGGGAAAATGAAAAATCAGCAAGACACAAGCACTCCAAAGTTTAGGGCTGCTCTGTTGACCAGGACCTCCACTTCATTCCACCTTAAATATCCCAGGAAAGAGAAAAATGGATAAAGAAGTTGTGGTCCTTATGTACAATGGAATATCACTCAGCCAGGAAATCAATGTCGTAAGGTTAGTAGCAGCATGATGAGTGGATTTAGGTATGACGATTCTAAGTGAAATAAGTCACACAGAAAAGGACACTACTCATAAGGTATCACTGATAGAGGGAATGTAAAAACCGTTACACTTGAACTGAATTACAAAACAGAACAGAGTCACACATGCAGAAAACACACTATGGCTGCTTAACGGGAAAGGTGAGGTGGGGTGATACATAAAACAAGGGTATCAAATTAGCTCAGATACCGTTCCATAAACCCAATATGTAATAGACAAGACCTACTCCTTGCTCAGAGAACTGGACTCAACACGCCCTATTCACCGCACAAGAATATATCTGACTAATAATAATCGTAAAACCTATGTATTGATATCTCTCTGTTAGTGTGTCAAGTGGGTGTAAAGCGGCATAAACACAGCAGTGAAAAGCAGCTAAACCCCATTATAAAAATAAATTACTTTGAAACACCCATGAAACAAAGACAGTGAAAGAGAGAGAAATTCTTACACAATGCGTTCAGGGGCTGTGATGCAACCTGGATTGACCATATCTAGACGCACAGCTGGATGAGACATAAGGGTGGACACTCTTGGGGCTGAGAGGTTTGGTGAGGTTGGGTGAGCAAACGCAGACCCTTTAAAGGAATACTGCGTGGTACCCATCGCATGGGTCCCAAATCTCCAGGTTCAAGGGCATCTTCCTACATCAAAAACATGCATGAGAAACCCAGAAGATGGTACACCGTGTGATGGGGAAAGGTTTCTAAAACGCACCTGATTTCTCATCTCCTTGTGCCCGGGTTCGCCATTCCAGCCTCTTTACTAGCAAGTTCCCTACTTGGAGCATCAGCACCTTTAACCTCCTGTTCCAAACAGGTTGCAATTTGTCCTGAGTATAAACGGGAAGACGTGGAACCAACGAGAGACTAGCTCTTGGTGTTGGGACAGGCACAGGTCACTCTATTTTCCCATCAGAAAGAAGAATTAACCACAGGCTCAGCCTGCGCCCCGGAACCAGAACAGGGCCTGAAGCCATTCTGCGATTTTGCGGCCAGCTCCCATAAAAACGAGTTGTAAAATGGAGGTTCAGGGCACTGCAATTCACAAACCTGCAGAGTTGTAAATGAAATTCTCGTCCACAAATATATTGAGGGAAGGCAAAGAAGAGGATTTGAAATCAAGGCAGAATTGCAGGAAACAGATTTCAGGAGGTAGATACGAATCGCCTTTAAAGCACATGAAAAGCGGCAAAACGTTGACAATGATGCCCTTGGCCATAAAGGGCGTATGCGTTTTTTCCTGAGTATATTCAGGAAAAAACGCATACGCCCTTTTTGGCCAACCAAGCAACCTGGAAAGGCAAATCAGCGCTACAAACAAGTCTCGCTTCCCATTGGTCAAAAGGGCCATGCTGAAAAAAGTGTCAAAACCAGAAATGCAGGACAGGCCATGGAGAAATGGGAGCCTTGCTACACTGATGGGCGGGATGTAAATTGCCAAGAGCCACTCTGGAGAAGTGTCCGGTGAGTCCTGAAACATCTGAAAAACACAGCTTAGAGAGCATAGGGCACTTCCACTCATGGGGGTATAAATTGGGAAAATTAAAAATCAGCAAGACACAAGCACCCCAAAGTTTAGGGCTGCTCTGTTGACCAGGACCTCCACTTCATTCCACCTTAAATATCCCAGGAAAGAGAAAAATGGATAAAGAAGTTGTGGTCCTTATGTACAATGGAATATCACTCAGCCAGGAAATCAATGTCGTAAGGTTAGTAGCAGCATGATGAGTGGATTTAGGTACGACGATTCTAAGTGAAATAAGTCACACAGAAAAGGACACTTCTCATAAGGTATCACTGATAGAGGGAATGTAAAAACCGTTACACTTGAACTGAATTACAAAACAGAACAGAGTCACACATGCAGAAAACACACTATGGCTGCTTAACGGGAAAGGTGAGGTGGGGTGATACATAAAACATGGGTATCAAATTAGCTCAGATACCATTCCATAAACCCAATATGTAATAGACAAGACCTACTCCTTGCTCAGAGAACTGGACTCAACACGCCCTATTCAACGCACAAGAATATATCTGATTAATAATAATCGTAAAACCTATGTATTGATATCTCTCTGTTAGTGTGTCAAGTGGGTGTAAAGCGGCATAAACACAGCAGTGAAAAGCAGCTAAACCCCATTATAAAAATAAATTACTTTGAAACACCCATGAAACAAAGACAGTGAAAGAGAGAGAAATTCTTACACAATGCGTTCAGGGGCTGTGATGCAACCTGGATTGACCATATCTAGACGCACAGCTGGATGAGACATAAGGGTGGACACTCTTGGGGCTGAGAGGTTTGGTGAGGTTGGGTGAGCAAACGCAGACCCTTTAAAGGAATACTGCGTGGTACCCATCGCATGGGTCCCAAATCTCCAGGTTCAAGGGCATCTTCCTACATCAAAAACATGCATGAGAAACCCAGAAGATGGTACACCGTGTGATGGGGAAATGTTTCTAAAACGCACCTCATTTCTCATCTCCTTGTGCCCGGGTTCGCCATTCCAGCCGCTTTACTAGCAAGCTCCCTACTTGGAGCATCAGCACCTTTAACCTCCTGTTCCGTACAGGTTGCAATTTGTCCTGAGGATAAACGGGAAGACGTGGAACCAACGAGAGACTAGCTCTTGGTGTTGGGACAGGCACAGGTCACTCTATTTTCCCATCAGAAAGAAGAATTAACCACAGGCTCAGCCTGACCCCCGGAACCAGAACAGGGCCTGAAGCCATTCTGCGATTTTGCGGCCAGCTCCCATAAAAACGAGATGTAAAATGGAGGTTCAGGGCACTGCAATTCACAAACCTGCAGAGTTATAAATGAGAACTCTCGTCCACAAATATATTGAGGGAAGGCAAAGAAGAGGATTTGAAATCAAGGCAGAATTGCACGAAACAGATTTCAGGAGGTAGATACGAATCGCCTTTAAAGCACATGAAAAGCGGCAAAACGTTGACAATGATGCCCTTGGCCAAAAAGGGCGTATGCGTTTTTTCCTGAATATATTCAGGAAAAAACGCATACGCCCTTTTTGGCCAACCAAGCAACCTGGAAAGGCAAATCAGCGCTACAAAGAAGTCTCGCTTCCCATCGGTCAAAAGGGCCATGCTGAAAAAAGTGTCAAAACCAGAAATGCAGGACAGGCCATGGAGAAATGGGAGCCTTGCTACACTGATGGGCGGGATGTAAATTGCCAAGAGCCACTCTGGAGAAGTGTCCGGTGAGTCCTGAAACATCTGAAAAACACAGCTTAGAGAGCATAGGGCACTTCCACTCATGGGGGTATAAATTGGGAAAATGAAAAATCAGCAAGACACAAGCACCCCAAAGTTTAGGGCTGCTCTGTTGACCAGGACCTCCACTTCATTCCACCTTAAATATCCCAGGAAAGAGAAAAATGGATAAAGAAGTTGTGGTCCTTATGTACAATGGAATATCACTCAGCCAGGAAATCAATGTCGTAAGGTTAGTAGCAGCATGATGAGTGGATTTAGGTATGACGATTCTAAGTGAAATAAGTCACACAGAAAAGGACACTTCTCATAAGGTATCACTGATAGAGGGAATGTAAAAACCGTTACACTTGAACTGAATTACAAAACAGAACAGAGTCACACATGCAGAAAACACACTATGGCTGCTTAACGGGAAAGGTGAGGTGGGGTGATACATAAAACAAGGGTATCAAATTAGCTCAGATACCATTCCATAAACCCAATATGTAATAGACAAGACCTACTCCTTGCTCAGAGAACTGGACTCAACACGCCCTATTCAACGCACAAGAATATATCTGATTAATAATAATCGTAAAACCTATGTATTGATATCTCTCTGTTAGTGTGTCAAGTGGGTGTAAAGCGGCATAAACACAGCAGTGAAAAGCAGCTAAACCCCATTATAAAAATAAATTACTTTGAAACACCCATGAAACAAAGACAGTGAAAGAGAGAGAAATTCTTACACAATGCGTTCAGGGGCTGTGATGCAACCTGGATTGACCATATCTAGACGCACAGCTGGATGAGACATAAGGGTGGACACTCTTGGGGCTGAGAGGTTTGGTGAGGTTGGGTGAGCAAACGCAGACCCTTTAAAGGAATACTGTGTGGTACCCATCGCATGGGTCCCAAATCTCCAGGTTCAAGGGCATCTTCCTACATCAAAAACATGCATGAGAAACCCAGAAGATGGTACACCGTGTGATGGGGAAAGGTTTCTAAAACGCACCTGATTTCTCATCTCCTTGTGCCCGGGTTCGCCATTCCAGCCTCTTTACTAGCAAGTTCCCTACTTGGAGCATCAGCACCTTTAACCTCCTGTTCCAAACAGGTTGCAATTTGTCCTGAGTATAAACGGGAAGACGTGGAACCAACGAGAGACTAGCTCTTGGTGTTGGGACAGGCACAGGTCACTCTATTTTCCCATCAGAAAGAAGAATTAACCACAGGCTCAGCCTGCGCCCCGGAACCAGAACAGGGCCTGAAGCCATTCTGCGATTTTGCGGCCAGCTCCCATAAAAACGAGTTGTAAAATGGAGGTTCAGGGCACTGCAATTCACAAACCTGCAGAGTTGTAAATGAAATTCTCGTCCACAAATATATTGAGGGAAGGCAAAGAAGAGGATTTGAAATCAAGGCAGAATTGCAGGAAACAGATTTCAGGAGGTAGATACGAATCGCCTTTAAAGCACATGAAAAGCGGCAAAACGTTGACAATGATGCCCTTGGCCATAAAGGGCGTATGCGTTTTTTCCTGAGTATATTCAGGAAAAAACGCATACGCCCTTTTTGGCCAACCAAGCAACCTGGAAAGGCAAATCAGCGCTACAAAGAAGTCTCGCTTCCCATCGGTCAAAAGGGCCATGCTGAAAAAAGTGTCAAAACCAGAAATGCAGGACAGGCCATGGAGAAATGGGAGCCTTGCTACACTGATGGGCGGGATGTAAATTGCCAAGAGCCACTCTGGAGAAGTGTCCGGTGAGTCCTGAAACATCTGAAAAACACAGCTTAGAGAGCATAGGGCACTTCCACTCATGGGGGTATAAATTGGGAAAATTAAAAATCAGCAAGACACAAGCACCCCAAAGTTTAGGGCTGCTCTGTTGACCAGGACCTCCACTTCATTCCACCTTAAATATCCCAGGAAAGAGAAAAATGGATAAAGAAGTTGTGGTCCTTATGTACAATGGAATATCACTCAGCCAGGAAATCAATGTCGTAAGGTTAGTAGCAGCATGATGAGTGGATTTAGGTACGACGATTCTAAGTGAAATAAGTCACACAGAAAAGGACACTTCTCATAAGGTATCACTGATAGAGGGAATGTAAAAACCGTTACACTTGAACTGAATTACAAAACAGAACAGAGTCACACATGCAGAAAACACACTATGGCTGCTTAACGGGAAAGGTGAGGTGGGGTGATACATAAAACAAGGGTATCAAATTAGCTCAGATACCATTCCATAAACCCAATATGTAATAGACAAGACTTACTCCTTGCTCAGAGAACTGGACTCAACACGCCCTATTCAACGCACAAGAATATATCTGATTAATAATAATCGTAAAACCTATGTATTGATATCTCTCTGTTAGTGTGTCAAGTGGGTGTAAAGCGGCATAAACACAGCAGTGAAAAGCAGCTAAACCCCATTATAAAAATAAATTACTTTGAAACACCCATGAAACAAAGACAGTGAAAGAGAGAGAAATTCTTACACAATGCATTCAGGGGCTGTGATGCAACCTGGATTGACCATATCTAGACGCACAGCTGGATGAGACATAAGGGTGGACACTCTTGGGGCTGAGAGGTTTGGTGAGGTTGGGTGAGCAAACGCAGACCCTTTAAAGGAATACTGCGTGGTACCCATCGCATGGGTCCCAAATCTCCAGGTTCAAGGGCATCTTCCTACATCAAAAACATGCATGAGAAACCCAGAAGATGGTACACCGTGTGATGGGGAAAGGTTTCTAAAACGCACCTCATTTCTCATCTCCTTGTGCCCGGGTTCGCCATTCCAGCCGCTTTACTAGCAAGCTCCCTACTTGGAGCATCAGCACCTTTAACCTCCTGTTCCGTACAGGTTGCAATTTGTCCTGAGGATAAACGGGAAGACGTGGAACCAACGAGAGACTAGCTCTTGGTGTTGGGACAGGCACAGGTCACTCTATTTTCCCATCAGAAAGAAGAATTAACCACAGGCTCAGCCTGACCCCCGGAACCAGAACAGGGCCTGAAGCCATTCTGCGATTTTGCGGCCAGCTCCCATAAAAACGAGATGTAAAATGGAGGTTCAGGGCACTGCAATTCACAAACCTGCAGAGTTATAAATGAGAACTCTCGTCCACAAATATATTGAGGGAAGGCAAAGAAGAGGATTTGAAATCAAGGCAGAATTGCATGAAACAGATTTCAGGAGGTAGATACGAATCGCCTTTA
Source organism: Balaenoptera borealis (assembly GCF_965194805.1). Taxonomy (NCBI): domain Eukaryota; kingdom Metazoa; phylum Chordata; class Mammalia; order Artiodactyla; family Balaenopteridae; genus Balaenoptera; species Balaenoptera borealis. Next base: position 1,363,753 of record NW_028123994.1, read on the forward strand.
AAGCACATGAAAAGCGGCAAAACGTTGACAATGATGCCCTTGGCCAAAAAGGGCGTATGCGTTTTTTCCTGAATATATTCAGGAAAAAACGCATACGCCCTTTTTGGCCAACCAAGCAACCTGGAAAGGCAAATCAGCGCTACAAAGAAGTCTCGCTTCCCATCGGTCAAAAGGGCCATGCTGAAAAAAGTGTCAAAACCAGAAATGCAGGACAGGCCATGGAGAAATGGGAGCCTTGCTACACTGATGGGCGGGATGTAAATTGCCAAGAGCCACTCTGGAGAAGTGTCCGGTGAGTCCTGAAACATCTGAAAAACACAGCTTAGAGAGCATAGGGCACTTCCACTCATGGGGGTATAAATTGGGAAAATGAAAAATCAGCAAGACACAAGCACCCCAAAGTTTAGGGCTGCTCTGTTGACCAGGACCTCCACTTCATTCCACCTTAAATATCCCAGGAAAGAGAAAAATGGATAAAGAAGTTGTGGTCCTTATGTACAATGGAATATCACTCAGCCAGGAAATCAATGTCGTAAGGTTAGTAGCAGCATGATGAGTGGATTTAGGTATGACGATTCTAAGTGAAATAAGTCACACAGAAAAGGACACTACTCATAAGGTATCACTGATAGAGGGAATGTAAAAACCGTTACACTTGAACTGAATTACAAAACAGAACATAGTCACACATGCAGAAAACACACTATGGCTGCTTAACGGGAAAGGTGAGGTGGGGTGATACATAAAACAAGGGTATCAAATTAGCTCAGATACCGTTCCATAAACCCAATATGTAATAGACAAGACCTACTCCTTGCTCAGAGAACTGGACTCAACACGCCCTATTCACCGCACAAGAATATATCTGACTAATAATAATCGTAAAACCTATGTATTGATATCTCTCTGTTAGTGTGTCAAGTGGGTGTAAAGCGGCATAAACACAGCAGTGAAAAGCAGCTAAACCCCATTATAAAAATAAATTACTTTGAAACACCCATGAAACAAAGACAGTGAAAGAGAGAGAAATTCTTACACAATGCGTTCAGGGGCTGTGATGCAACCTGGATTGACCATATCTAGACGCACAGCTGGATGAGACATAAGGGTGGACACTCTTGGGGCTGAGAGGTTTGGTGAGGTTGGGTGAGCAAACGCAGACCCTTTAAAGGAATACTGCGTGGTACCCATCGCATGGGTCCCAAATCTCCAGGTTCAAGGGCATCTTCCTACATCAAAAACATGCATGAGAAACCCAGAAGATGGTACACCGTGTGATGGGGAAAGGTTTCTAAAACGCACCTGATTTCTCATCTCCTTGTGCCCGGGTTCGCCATTCCAGCCTCTTTACTAGCAAGTTCCCTACTTGGAGCATCAGCACCTTTAACCTCCTGTTCCAAACAGGTTGCAATTTGTCCTGAGTATAAACGGGAAGACGTGGAACCAACGAGAGACTAGCTCTTGGTGTTGGGACAGGCACAGGTCACTCTATTTTCCCATCAGAAAGAAGAATTAACCACAGGCTCAGCCTGCGCCCCGGAACCAGAACAGGGCCTGAAGCCATTCTGCGATTTTGCGGCCAGCTCCCATAAAAACGAGTTGTAAAATGGAGGTTCAGGGCACTGCAATTCACAAACCTGCAGAGTTGTAAATGAAATTCTCGTCCACAAATATATTGAGGGAAGGCAAAGAAGAGGATTTGAAATCAAGGCAGAATTGCAGGAAACAGATTTCAGGAGGTAGATACGAATCGCCTTTAAAGCACATGAAAAGCGGCAAAACGTTGACAATGATGCCCTTGGCCATAAAGGGCGTATGCGTTTTTTCCTGAGTATATTCAGGAAAAAACGCATACGCCCTTTTTGGCCAACCAAGCAACCTGGAAAGGCAAATCAGCGCTACAAACAAGTCTCGCTTCCCATCGGTCAAAAGGGCCATGCTGAAAAAAGTGTCAAAACCAGAAATGCAGGACAGGCCATGGAGAAATGGGAGCCTTGCTACACTGATGGGCGGGATGTAAATTGCCAAGAGCCACTCTGGAGAAGTGTCCGGTGAGTCCTGAAACATCTGAAAAACACAGCTTAGAGAGCATAGGGCACTTCCACTCATGGGGGTATAAATTGGGAAAATTAAAAATCAGCAAGACACAAGCACCCCAAAGTTTAGGGCTGCTCTGTTGACCAGGACCTCCACTTCATTCCACCTTAAATATCCCAGGAAAGAGAAAAATGGATAAAGAAGTTGTGGTCCTTATGTACAATGGAATATCACTCAGCCAGGAAATCAATGTCGTAAGGTTAGTAGCAGCATGATGAGTGGATTTAGGTACGACGATTCTAAGTGAAATAAGTCACACAGAAAAGGACACTTCTCATAAGGTATCACTGATAGAGGGAATGTAAAAACCGTTACACTTGAACTGAATTACAAAACAGAACAGAGTCACACATGCAGAAAACACACTATGGCTGCTTAACGGGAAAGGTGAGGTGGGGTGATACATAAAACATGGGTATCAAATTAGCTCAGATACCATTCCATAAACCCAATATGTAATAGACAAGACCTACTCCTTGCTCAGAGAACTGGACTCAACACGCCCTATTCAACGCACAAGAATATATCTGATTAATAATAATCATAAAACCTATGTATTGATATCTCTCTGTTAGTGTGTCAAGTGGGTGTAAAGCGGCATAAACACAGCAGTGAAAAGCAGCTAAACCCCATTATAAAAATAAATTACTTTGAAACACCCATGAAACAAAGACAGTGAAAGAGAGAGAAATTCTTACACAATGCGTTCAGGGGCTGTGATGCAACCTGGATTGACCATATCTAGACGCACAGCTGGATGAGACATAAGGGTGGACACTCTTGGGGCTGAGAGGTTTGGTGAGGTTGGGTGAGCAAACGCAGACCCTTTAAAGGAATACTGCGTGGTACCCATCGCATGGGTCCCAAATCTCCAGGTTCAAGGGCATCTTCCTACATCAAAAACATGCATGAGAAACCCAGAAGATGGTACACCGTGTGATGGGGAAATGTTTCTAAAACGCACCTCATTTCTCATCTCCTTGTGCCCGGGTTCGCCATTCCAGCCGCTTTACTAGCAAGCTCCCTACTTGGAGCATCAGCACCTTTAACCTCCTGTTCCGTACAGGTTGCAATTTGTCCTGAGGATAAACGGGAAGACGTGGAACCAACGAGAGACTAGCTCTTGGTGTTGGGACAGGCACAGGTCACTCTATTTTCCCATCAGAAAGAAGAATTAACCACAGGCTCAGCCTGACCCCCGGAACCAGAACAGGGCCTGAAGCCATTCTGCGATTTTGCGGCCAGCTCCCATAAAAACGAGATGTAAAATGGAGGTTCAGGGCACTGCAATTCACAAACCTGCAGAGTTATAAATGAGAACTCTCGTCCACAAATATATTGAGGGAAGGCAAAGAAGAGGATTTGAAATCAAGGCAGAATTGCACGAAACAGATTTCAGGAGGTAGATACGAATCGCCTTTAAAGCACATGAAAAGCGGCAAAACGTTGACAATGATGCCCTTGGCCAAAAAGGGCGTATGCGTTTTTTCCTGAATATATTCAGGAAAAAACGCATACGCCCTTTTTGGCCAACCAAGCAACCTGGAAAGGCAAATCAGCGCTACAAAGAAGTCTCGCTTCCCATCGGTCAAAAGGGCCATGCTGAAAAAAGTGTCAAAACCAGAAATGCAGGACAGGCCATGGAGAAATGGGAGCCTTGCTACACTGATGGGCGGGATGTAAATTGCCAAGAGCCACTCTGGAGAAGTGTCCGGTGAGTCCTGAAACATCTGAAAAACACAGCTTAGAGAGCATAGGGCACTTCCACTCATGGGGGTATAAATTGGGAAAATGAAAAATCAGCAAGACACAAGCACCCCAAAGTTTAGGGCTGCTCTGTTGACCAGGACCTCCACTTCATTCCACCTTAAATATCCCAGGAAAGAGAAAAATGGATAAAGAAGTTGTGGTCCTTATGTACAATGGAATATCACTCAGCCAGGAAATCAATGTCGTAAGGTTAGTAGCAGCATGATGAGTGGATTTAGGTATGACGATTCTAAGTGAAATAAGTCACACAGAAAAGGACACTTCTCATAAGGTATCACTGATAGAGGGAATGTAAAAACCGTTACACTTGAACTGAATTACAAAACAGAACAGAGTCACACATGCAGAAAACACACTATGGCTGCTTAACGGGAAAGGTGAGGTGGGGTGATACATAAAACAAGGGTATCAAATTAGCTCAGATACCATTCCATAAACCCAATATGTAATAGACAAGACCTACTCCTTGCTCAGAGAACTGGACTCAACACGCCCTATTCAACGCACAAGAATATATCTGATTAATAATAATCGTAAAACCTATGTATTGATATCTCTCTGTTAGTGTGTCAAGTGGGTGTAAAGCGGCATAAACACAGCAGTGAAAAGCAGCTAAACCCCATTATAAAAATAAATTACTTTGAAACACCCATGAAACAAAGACAGTGAAAGAGAGAGAAATTCTTACACAATGCGTTCAGGGGCTGTGATGCAACCTGGATTGACCATATCTAGACGCACAGCTGGATGAGACATAAGGGTGGACACTCTTGGGGCTGAGAGGTTTGGTGAGGTTGGGTGAGCAAACGCAGACCCTTTAAAGGAATACTGCGTGGTACCCATCGCATGGGTCCCAAATCTCCAGGTTCAAGGGCATCTTCCTACATCAAAAACATGCTTGAGAAACCCAGAAGATGGTACACCGTGTGATGGGGAAAGGTTTCTAAAACACACCTCATTTCTCATCTCCTTGTGCCCGGGTTCGCCATTCCAGCCGCTTTACTAGCAAGCTCCCTACTTGGAGCATCAGCACCTTTAACCTCCTGTTCCGTACAGGTTGCAATTTGTCCTGAGGATAAACGGGAAGACGTGGAACCAACGAGAGACTAGCTCTTGGTGTTGGGACAGGCACAGGTCACTCTATTTTCCCATCAGAAAGAAGAATTAACCACAGGCTCAGCCTGACCCCCGGAACCAGAACAGGGCCTGAAGCCATTCTGCGATTTTGCGGCCAGCTCCCATAAAAACGAGTTGTAAAATGGAGGTTCAGGGCACTGCAATTCACAAACCTGCAGAGTTATAAATGAGAACTCTCGTCCACAAATATATTGAGGGAAGGCAAAGAAGAGGATTTGAAATCAAGGCAGAATTGCACGAAACAGATTTCAGGAGGTAGATACGAATCGCCTTTAAAGCACATGAAAAGCGGCAAAACGTTGACAATGATGCCCTTGGCCAAAAAGGGCGTATGCGTTTTTTCCTGAATATATTCAGGAAAAAACGCATACGCCCTTTTTGGCCAACCAAGCAACCTGGAAAGGCAAATCAGCGCTACAAACAAGTCTCGCTTCCCATCGGTCAAAAGGGCCATGCTGAAAAAAGTGTCAAAACCAGAAATGCAGGACAGGCCATGGAGAAATGGGAGCCTTGCTACACTGATGGGCGGGATGTAAATTGCCAAGAGCCACTCTGGAGAAGTGTCCGGTGAGTCCTGAAACATCTGAAAAACACAGCTTAGAGAGCATAGGGCACTTCCACTCATGGGGGTATAAATTGGGAAAATGAAAAATCAGCAAGACACAAGCACCCCAAAGTTCAGGGCTGCTCTGTTGACCAGGACCTCCACTTCATTCCACCTTAAATATCCCAGGAAAGAGAAAAATGGATAAAGAAGTTGTGGTCCTTATGTACAATGGAATATCACTCAGCCAGGAAATCAATGTCGTAAGGTTAGTAGCAGCATGATGAGTGGATTTAGGTACGACGATTCTAAGTGAAATAAGTCACACAGAAAAGGACACTTCTCATAAGGTATCACTGATAGAGGGAATGTAAAAACCGTTACACTTGAACTGAATTACAAAACAGAACAGAGTCACACATGCAGAAAACACACTATGGCTGCTTAACGGGAAAGGTGAGGTGGGGTGATACATAAAACAAAGGTATCAAATTAGCTCAGATACCATTCCATAAACCCAATATGTAATAGACAAGACCTACTCCTTGCTCAGAGAACTGGACTCAACACGCCCTATTCAACGCACAAGAATATATCTGATTAATAATAATCGTAAAACCTATGTATTGATATCTCTCTGTTAGTGTGTCAAGTGGGTGTAAAGCGGCATAAACACAGCAGTGAAAAGCAGCTAAACCCCATTATAAAAATAAATTACTTTGAAACACCCATGAAACAAAGACAGTGAAAGAGAGAGAAATTCTTACACAATGCGTTCAGGGGCTGTGATGCAACCTGGATTGACCATATCTAGACGCACAGCTGGATGAGACATAAGGGTGGACACTCTTGGGGCTGAGAGGTTTGGTGAGGTTGGGTGAGCAAACGCAGACCCTTTAAAGGAATACTGCGTGGTACCCATCGCATGGGTCCCAAATCTCCAGGTTCAAGGGCATCTTCCTACATCAAAAACATGCTTGAGAAACCCAGAAGATGGTACACCGTGTGATGGGGAAAGGTTTCTAAAACACACCTCATTTCTCATCTCCTTGTGCCCGGGTTCGCCATTCCACCCGCTTTACTAGCAAGCTCCCTACTTGGAGCATCAGCACCTTTAACCTCCTGTTCCGTACAGGTTGCAATTTGTCCTGAGGATAAACGGGAAGACGTGGAACCAACGAGAGACTAGCTCTTGGTGTTGGGACAGGCACAGGTCACTCTATTTTCCCATCAGAAAGAAGAATTAACCACAGGCTCAGCCTGACCCCCGGAACCAGAACAGGGCCTGAAGCCATTCTGCGATTTTGCGGCCAGCTCCCATAAAAACGAGTTGTAAAATGGAGGTTCAGGGCACTGCAATTCACAAACCTGCAGAGTTATAAATGAGAACTCTCGTCCACAAATATATTGAGGGAAGGCAAAGAAGAGGATTTGAAATCAAGGCAGAATTGCACGAAACAGATTTCAGGAGGTAGATACGAATCGCCTTTAAAGCACATGAAAAGCGGCAAAACGTTGACAATGATGCCCTTGGCCAAAAAGGGCGTATGCGTTTTTTCCTGAATATATTCAGGAAAAAACGCATACGCCCTTTTTGGCCAACCAAGCAACCTGGAAAGGCAAATCAGCGCTACAAACAAGTCTCGCTTCCCATCGGTCAAAAGGGCCATGCTGAAAAAAGTGTCAAAACCAGAAATGCAGGACAGGCCATGGAGAAATGGGAGCCTTGCTACACTGATGGGCGGGATGTAAATTGCCAAGAGCCACTCTGGAGAAGTGTCCGGTGAGTCCTGAAACATCTGAAAAACACAGCTTAGAGAGCATAGGGCACTTCCACTCATGGGGGTATAAATTGGGAAAATGAAAAATCAGCAAGACACAAGCACCCCAAAGTTCAGGGCTGCTCTGTTGACCAGGACCTCCACTTCATTCCACCTTAAATATCCCAGGAAAGAGAAAAATGGATAAAGAAGTTGTGGTCCTTATGTACAATGGAATATCACTCAGCCAGGAAATCAATGTCGTAAGGTTAGTAGCAGCATGATGAGTGGATTTAGGTACGACGATTCTAAGTGAAATAAGTCACACAGAAAAGGACACTTCTCATAAGGTATCACTGATAGAGGGAATGTAAAAACCGTTACACTTGAACTGAATTACAAAACAGAACAGAGTCACACATGCAGAAAACACACTATGGCTGCTTAACGGGAAAGGTGAGGTGGGGTGATACATAAAACAAAGGTATCAAATTAGCTCAGATACCGTTCCATAAACCCAATATGTAATAGACAAGACCTACTCCTTGCTCAGAGAACTGGACTCAACACGCCCTATTCAACGCACAAGAATATATCTGATTAATAATAATCGTAAAACCTATGTATTGATATCTCTCTGTTAGTGTGTCAAGTGGGTGTAAAGCGGCATAAACACAGCAGTGAAAAGCAGCTAAACCCCATTATAAAAATAAATTACTTTGAAACACCCATGAAACAAAGACAGTGAAAGAGAGAGAAATTCTTACACAATGCGTTCAGGGGCTGTGATGCAACCTGGATTGACCATATCTAGACGCACAGCTGGATGAGACATAAGGGTGGACACTCTTGGGGCTGAGAGGTTTGGTGAGGTTGGGTGAGCAAACGCAGACCCTTTAAAGGAATACTGCGTGGTACCCATCGCATGGGTCCCAAATCTCCAGGTTCAAGGGCATCTTCCTACATCAAAAACATGCTTGAGAAACCCAGAAGATGGTACACCGTGTGATGGGGAAAGGTTTCTAAAACACACCTCATTTCTCATCTCCTTGTGCCCGGGTTCGCCATTCCAGCCGCTTTACTAGCAAGCTCCCTACTTGGAGCATCAGCACCTTTAACCTCCTGTTCCGTACAGGTTGCAATTTGTCCTGAGGATAAACGGGAAGACGTGGAACCAACGAGAGACTAGCTCTTGGTGTTGGGACAGGCACAGGTCACTCTATTTTCCCATCAGAAAGAAGAATTAACCACAGGCTCAGCCTGACCCCCGGAACCAGAACAGGGCCTGAAGCCATTCTGCGATTTTGCGGCCAGCTCCCATAAAAAGGAGTTGTAAAATGGAGGTTCAGGGCACTGCAATTCACAAACCTGCAGAGTTATAAATGAGAACTCTCGTCCACAAATATATTGAGGGAAGGCAAAGAAGAGGATTTGAAATCAAGGCAGAATTGCACGAAACAGATTTCAGGAGGTAGATACGAATCGCCTTTAAAGCACATGAAAAGCGGCAAAACGTTGACAATGATGCCCTTGGCCAAAAAGGGCGTATGCGTTTTTTCCTGAATATATTCAGGAAAAAACGCATACGCCCTTTTTGGCCAACCAAGCAACCTGGAAAGGCAAATCAGCGCTACAAAGAAGTCTCGCTTCCCATCGGTCAAAAGGGCCATGCTGAAAAAAGTGTCAAAACCAGAAATGCAGGACAGGCCATGGAGAAATGGGAGCCTTGCTACACTGATGGGCGGGATGTAAATTGCCAAGAGCCACTCTGGAGAAGTGTCCGGTGAGTCCTGAAACATCTGAAAAACACAGCTTAGAGAGCATAGGGCACTTCCACTCATGGGGGTATAAATTGGGAAAATTAAAAATCAGCAAGACACAAGCACCCCAAAGTTTAGGGCTGCTCTGTTGACCAGGACCTCCACTTCATTCCACCTTAAATATCCCAGGAAAGAGAAAAATGGATAAAGAAGTTGTGGTCCTTATGTACAATGGAATATCACTCAGCCAGGAAATCAATGTCGTAAGGTTAGTAGCAGCATGATGAGTGGATTTAGGTATGACAATTCTAAGTGAAATAAGTCACACAGAAAAGGACACTACTCATAAGGTATCACTGATAGAGGGAATGTAAAAACCGTTACACTTGAACTGAATTACAAAACAGAACATAGTCACACATGCAGAAAACACACTATGGCTGCTTAACGGGAAAGGTGAGGTGGGGTGATACATAAAACAAGGGTATCAAATTAGCTCAGATACCGTTCCATAAACCCAATATGTAATAGACAAGACCTACTCCTTGCTCAGAGAACTGGACTCAACACGCCCTATTCACCGCACAAGAATATATCTGACTAATAATAATCGTAAAACCTATGTATTGATATCTCTCTGTTAGTGTGTCAAGTGGGTGTAAAGCGGCATAAACACAGCAGTGAAAAGCAGCTAAACCCCATTATAAAAATAAATTACTTTGAAACACCCATGAAACAAAGACAGTGAAAGAGAGAGAAATTCTTACACAATGCGTTCAGGGGCTGTGATGCAACCTGGATTGACCATATCTAGACGCACAGCTGGATGAGACATAAGGGTGGACACTCTTGGGGCTGAGAGGTTTGGTGAGGTTGGGTGAGCAAACGCAGACCCTTTAAAGGAATACTGCGTGGTACCCATCGCATGGGTCCCAAATCTCCAGGTTCAAGGGCATCTTCCTACATCAAAAACATGCTTGAGAAACCCAGAAGATGGTACACCGTGTGATGGGGAAAGGTTTCTAAAACACACCTCATTTCTCATCTCCTTGTGCCCGGGTTCGCCATTCCAGCCGCTTTACTAGCAAGCTCCCTACTTGGAGCATCAGCACCTTTAACCTCCTGTTCCGTACAGGTTGCAATTTGTCCTGAGGATAAACGGGAAGACGTGGAACCAACGAGAGACTAGCTCTTGGTGTTGGGACAGGCACAGGTCACTCTATTTTCCCATCAGAAAGAAGAATTAACCACAGGCTCAGCCTGACCCCCGGAACCAGAAAAGGGCCTGAAGCCATTCTGCGATTTTGCGGCCACCTCCCATAAAAACGAGTTGTAAAATGGAGGTTCAGGGCACTGCAATTCACAAACCTGCAGAGTTATAAATGAGAACTCTCGTCCACAAATATATTGAGGGAAGGCAAAGAAGAGGATTTGAAATCAAGGCAGAATTGCACGAAACAGATTTCAGGAGGTAGATACGAATCGCCTTTAAAGCACATGAAAAGCGGCAAAACGTTGACAATGATGCCCTTGGCCAAAAAGGGCGTATGCGTTTTTTCCTGAATATATTCAGGAAAAAACGCATACGCCCTTTTTGGCCAACCAAGCAACCTGGAAAGGCAAATCAGCGCTACAAAGAAGTCTCGCTTCCCATCGGTCAAAAGGGCCATGCTGAAAAAAGTGTCAAAACCAGAAATGCAGGATAGGCCATGGAGAAATGGGAGCCTTGCTACACTGATGGGCGGGATGTAAATTGCCAAGAGCCACTCTGGAGAAGTGTCCGGTGAGTCCTGAAACATCTGAAAAACACAGCTTAGAGAGCATAGGGCACTTCCACTCATGGGGGTATAAATTGGGAAAATGAAAAATCAGCAAGACACAAGCACCCCAAAGTTCAGGGCTGCTCTGTTGACCAGGACCTCCACTTCATTCCACCTTAAATATCCCAGGAAAGAGAAAAATGGATAAAGAAGTTGTGGTCCTTATGTACAATGGAATATCACTCAGCCAGGAAATCAATGTCGTAAGGTTAGTAGCAGCATGATGAGTGGATTTAGGTACGACGATTCTAAGTGAAATAAGTCACACAGAAAAGGACACTTCTCATAAGGTATCACTGATAGAGGGAATGTAAAAACCGTTACACTTGAACTGAATTACAAAACAGAACAGAGTCACACATGCAGAAAACACACTATGGCTGCTTAACGGGAAAGGTGAGGTGGGGTGATACATAAAACAAAGGTATCAAATTAGCTCAGATACCATTCCATAAACCCAATATGTAATAGACAAGACCTACTCCTTGCTCAGAGAACTGGACTCAACACGCCCTATTCAACGCACAAGAATATATCTGATTAATAATAATCGTAAAACCTATGTATTGATATCTCTCTGTTAGTGTGTCAAGTGGGTGTAAAGCGGCATAAACACAGCAGTGAAAAGCAGCTAAACCCCATTATAAAAATAAATTACTTTGAAACACCCATGAAACAAAGACAGTGAAAGAGAGAGAAATTCTTACACAATGCGTTCAGGGGCTGTGATGCAACCTGGATTGACCATATCTAGACGCACAGCTGGATGAGACATAAGGGTGGACACTCTTGGGGCTGAGAGGTTTGGTGAGGTTGGGTGAGCAAACGCAGACCCTTTAAAGGAATACTGCGTGGTACCCATCGCATGGGTCCCAAATCTCCAGGTTCAAGGGCATCTTCCTACATCAAAAACATGCTTGAGAAACCCAGAAGATGGTACACCGTGTGATGGGGAAAGGTTTCTAAAACACACCTCATTTCTCATCTCCTTGTGCCCGGGTTCGCCATTCCACCCGCTTTACTAGCAAGCTCCCTACTTGGAGCATCAGCACCTTTAACCTCCTGTTCCGTACAGGTTGCAATTTGTCCTGAGGATAAACGGGAAGACGTGGAACCAACGAGAGACTAGCTCTTGGTGTTGGGACAGGCACAGGTCACTCTATTTTCCCATCAGAAAGAAGAATTAACCACAGGCTCAGCCTGACCCCCGGAACCAGAACAGGGCCTGAAGCCATTCTGCGATTTTGCGGCCAGCTCCCATAAAAACGAGTTGTAAAATGGAGGTTCAGGGCACTGCAATTCACAAACCTGCAGAGTTATAAATGAGAACTCTCGTCCACAAATATATTGAGGGAAGGCAAAGAAGAGGATTTGAAATCAAGGCAGAATTGCACGAAACAGATTTCAGGAGGTAGATACGAATCGCCTTTAAAGCACATGAAAAGCGGCAAAACGTTGACAATGATGCCCTTGGCCAAAAAGGGCGTATGCGTTTTTTCCTGAATATATTCAGGAAAAAACGCATACGCCCTTTTTGGCCAACCAAGCAACCTGGAAAGGCAAATCAGCGCTACAAACAAGTCTCGCTTCCCATCGGTCAAAAGGGCCATGCTGAAAAAAGTGTCAAAACCAGAAATGCAGGACAGGCCATGGAGAAATGGGAGCCTTGCTACACTGATGGGCGGGATGTAAATTGCCAAGAGCCACTCTGGAGAAGTGTCCGGTGAGTCCTGAAACATCTGAAAAACACAGCTTAGAGAGCATAGGGCACTTCCACTCATGGGGGTATAAATTGGGAAAATTAAAAATCAGCAAGACACAAGCACCCCAAAGTTTAGGGCTGCTCTGTTGACCAGGACCTCCACTTCATTCCACCTTAAATATCCCAGGAAAGAGAAAAATGGATAAAGAAGTTGTGGTCCTTATGTACAATGGAATATCACTCAGCCAGGAAATCAATGTCGTAAGGTTAGTAGCAGCATGATGAGTGGATTTAGGTATGACGATTCTAAGTGAAATAAGTCACACAGAAAAGGACACTACTCATAAGGTATCACTGATAGAGGGAATGTAAAAACCGTTACACTTGAACTGAATTACAAAACAGAACATAGTCACACATGCAGAAAACACACTATGGCTGCTTAACGGGAAAGGTGAGGTGGGGTGATACATAAAACAAGGGTATCAAATTAGCTCAGATACCGTTCCATAAACCCAATATGTAATAGACAAGACCTACTCCTTGCTCAGAGAACTGGACTCAACACGCCCTATTCACCGCACAAGAATATATCTGACTAATAATAATCGTAAAACCTATGTATTGATATCTCTCTGTTAGTGTGTCAAGTGGGTGTAAAGCGGCATAAACACAGCAGTGAAAAGCAGCTAAACCCCATTATAAAAATAAATTACTTTGAAACACCCATGAAACAAAGACAGTGAAAGAGAGAGAAATTCTTACACAATGCGTTCAGGGGCTGTGATGCAACCTGGATTGACCATATCTAGACGCACAGCTGGATGAGACATAAGGGTGGACACTCTTGGGGCTGAGAGGTTTGGTGAGGTTGGGTGAGCAAACGCAGACCCTTTAAAGGAATACTGCGTGGTACCCATCGCATGGGTCCCAAATCTCCAGGTTCAAGGGCATCTTCCTACATCAAAAACATGCATGAGAAACCCAGAAGATGGTACACCGTGTGATGGGGAAAGGTTTCTAAAACGCACCTCATTTCTCATCTCCTTGTGCCCGGGTTCGCCATTCCAGCCTCTTTACTAGCAAGTTCCCTACTTGGAGCATCAGCACCTTTAACCTCCTGTTCCAAACAGGTTGCAATTTGTCCTGAGTATAAACGGGAAGACGTGGAACCAACGAGAGACTAGCTCTTGGTGTTGGGACAGGCACAGGTCACTCTATTTTCCCATCAGAAAGAAGAATTAACCACAGGCTCAGCCTGCGCCCCGGAACCAGAACAGGGCCTGAAGCCATTCTGCGATTTTGCGGCCAGCTCCCATAAAAACGAGTTGTAAAATGGAGGTTCAGGGCACTGCAATTCACAAACCTGCAGAGTTGTAAATGAAATTCTCGTCCACAAATATATTGAGGGAAGGCAAAGAAGAGGATTTGAAATCAAGGCAGAATTGCAGGAAACAGATTTCAGGAGGTAGATACGAATCGCCTTTAAAGCACATGAAAAGCGGCAAAACGTTGACAATGATGCCCTTGGCCATAAAGGGCGTATGCGTTTTTTCCTGAGTATATTCAGGAAAAAACGCATACGCCCTTTTTGGCCAACCAAGCAACCTGGAAAGGCAAATCAGCGCTACAAAGAAGTCTCGCTTCCCATCGGTCAAAAGGGCCATGCTGAAAAAAGTGTCAAAACCAGAAATGCAGGACAGGCCATGGAGAAATGGGAGCCTTGCTACACTGATGGGCGGGATGTAAATTGCCAAGAGCCACTCTGGAGAAGTGTCCGGTGAGTCCTGAAACATCTGAAAAACACAGCTTAGAGAGCATAGGGCACTTCCACTCATGGGGGTATAAATTGGGAAAATTAAAAATCAGCAAGACACAAGCACCCCAAAGTTTAGGGCTGCTCTGTTGACCAGGACCTCCACTTCATTCCACCTTAAATATCCCAGGAAAGAGAAAAATGGATAAAGAAGTTGTGGTCCTTATGTACAATGGAATATCACTCAGCCAGGAAATCAATGTCGTAAGGTTAGTAGCAGCATGATGAGTGGATTTAGGTACGACGATTCTAAGTGAAATAAGTCACACAGAAAAGGACACTTCTCATAAGGTATCACTGATAGAGGGAATGTAAAAACCGTTACACTTGAACTGAATTACAAAACAGAACAGAGTCACACATGCAGAAAACACACTATGGCTGCTTAACGGGAAAGGTGAGGTGGGGTGATACATAAAACAAAGGTATCAAATTAGCTCAGATACCATTCCATAAACCCAATATGTAATAGACAAGACCTACTCCTTGCTCAGAGAACTGGACTCAACACGCCCTATTCAACGCACAAGAATATATCTGATTAATAATAATCGTAAAACCTATGTATTGATATCTCTCTGTTAGTGTGTCAAGTGGGTGTAAAGCGGCATAAACACAGCAGTGAAAAGCAGCTAAACCCCATTATAAAAATAAATTACTTTGAAACACCCATGAAACAAAGACAGTGAAAGAGAGAGAAATTCTTACACAATGCGTTCAGGGGCTGTGATGCAACCTGGATTGACCATATCTAGACGCACAGCTGGATGAGACATAAGGGTGGACACTCTTGGGGCTGAGAGGTTTGGTGAGGTTGGGTGAGCAAACGCAGACCCTTTAAAGGAATACTGCGTGGTACCCATCGCATGGGTCCCAAATCTCCAGGTTCAAGGGCATCTTCCTACATCAAAAACATGCATGAGAAACCCAGAAGATGGTACACCGTGTGATGGGGAAAGGTTTCTAAAACGCACCTCATTTCTCATCTCCTTGTGCCCGGGTTCGCCATTCCAGCCGCTTTACTAGCAAGCTCCCTACTTGGAGCATCAGCACCTTTAACCTCCTGTTCCGTACAGGTTGCATTTTGTCCTGAGGATAAACGGGAAGACGTGGAACCAACGAGAGACTAGCTCTTGGTGTTGGGACAGGCACAGGTCACTCTATTTTCCCATCAGAAAGAAGAATTAACCACAGGCTCAGCCTGACCCCCGGAACCAGAACAGGGCCTGAAGCCATTCTGCGATTTTGCGGCCAGCTCCCATAAAAACGAGTTGTAAAATGGAGGTTCAGGGCACTGCAATTCACAAACCTGCAGAGTTATAAATGAGAACTCTCGTCCACAAATATATTGAGGGAAGGCAAAGAAGAGGATTTGAAATCAAGGCAGAATTGCACGAAACAGATTTCAGGAGGTAGATACGAATCGCCTTTAAAGCACATGAAAAGCGGCAAAACGTTGACAATGATGCCCTTGGCCAAAAAGGGCGTATGCGTTTTTTCCTGAATATATTCAGGAAAAAACGCATACGCCCTTTTTGGCCAACCAAGCAACCTGGAAAGGCAAATCAGCGCTACAAAGAAGTCTCGCTTCCCATCGGTCAAAAGGGCCATGCTGAAAAAAGTGTCAAAACCAGAAATGCAGGACAGGCCATGGAGAAATGGGAGCCTTGCTACACTGATGGGCGGGATGTAAATTGCCAAGAGCCACTCTGGAGAAGTGTCCGGTGAGTCCTGAAACATCTGAAAAACACAGCTTAGAGAGCATAGGGCACTTCCACTCATGGGGGTATAAATTGGGAAAATTAAAAATCAGCAAGACACAAGCACCCCAAAGTTTAGGGCTGCTCTGTTGACAAGGACCTCCACTTCATTCCACCTTCAATATCCCAGGAAAGAGAAAAATGGATAAAGAAGTTGTGGTCCTTATGTACAATGGAATATCACTCAGCCAGGAAATCAATGTCGTAAGGTTAGTAGCAGCATGATGAGTGGATTTAGGTATGACGATTCTAAGTGAAATAAGTCACACAGAAAAGGACACTACTCATAAGGTATCACTGATAGAGGGAATGTAAAAACCGTTACACTTGAACTGAATTACAAAACAGAACAGAGTCACACATGCAGAAAACACACTATGGCTGCTTAACGGGAAAGGTGAGGTGGGGTGATACATAATACAAGGGTATCAAATTAGCTCAGATACCGTTCCATAAACCCAATATGTAATAGACAAGACCTACTCCTTGCTCAGAGAACTGGACTCAACACGCCCTATTCACCGCACAAGAATATATCTGACTAATAATAATCGTAAAACCTATGTATTGATATCTGTCTGTTAGTGTGTCAAGTGGGTGTAAAGCGGCATAAACACAGCAGTGAAAAGCAGCTAAACCCCATTATAAAAATAAATTACTTTGAAACAACCATGACACAAAGACAGTGAAAGAGAGAGAAATTCTTACACAATGCGTTCAGGCGTTGTGATGCAACCTGGATTGACCATATCTAGACGCAAAGCTGGATGAGACATAAGGGTGGACACTCTTGGGGCTGAGAGGTTTGGTGAGGTTGGGTGAGCAAACGCAGACCCTTTAAAGGAATACTGCGTGGTACCCATCGCATGGGTCCCAAATCTCCAGGTTCAAGGGCATCTTCCTACATCAAAAACATGCATGAGAAGCCCAGAAGATGGTACACCGTGTGATGGGGAAAGGTTTCTAAAACGCACCTCATTTCTCATCTCCTTGTGCCCGGGTTCGCCATTCCAGCCGCTTTACTAGCAAGCTCCCTACTTGGAGCATCAGCACCTTTAACCTCCTGTTCCGTACAGGTTGCAATTTGTCCTGAGGATAAACGGGAAGACGTGGAACCAACGAGAGACTAGCTCTTGGTGTTGGGACAGGCACAGGTCACTCTATTTTCCCATCAGAAAGAAGAATTAACCACAGGCTCAGCCTGACCCCCGGAACCAGAACAGGGCCTGAAGCCATTCTGCGATTTTGCGGCCAGCTCCCATAAAAACGAGTTGTAAAATGGAGGTTCAGGGCACTGCAATTCACAAACCTGCAGAGTTGTAAATGATAACTCTCGTCCACAAATATATTGAGGGAAGGCAAAGAAGAGGATTTGAAATCAAGGCAGAATTGCAGGAAACAGATTTCAGGAGGTAGATACGAATCGCCTTTAAAGCACATGAAAAGCGGCAAAACGTTGACAATGATGCCCTTGGCCATAAAGGGCGTATGCGTTTTTTCCTGAGTATATTCAGGAAAAAACGCATACGCCCTTTTTGGCCAACCAAGCAACCTGGAAAGGCAAATCAGCGCTACAAAGAAGTCTCGCTTCCCATCGGTCAAAAGGGCCATGCTGAAAAAAGTGTCAAAACCAGAAATGCAGGACAGGCCATGGAGAAATGGGAGCCTTGCTACACTGATGGGCGGGATGTAAATTGCCAAGAGCCACTCTGGAGAAATGTCCGGTGAGTCCTGAAACATCTGAAAAACACAGCTTAGAGAGCATAGGGCACTTCCACTCATGGGGGTATAAATTGGGAAAATTAAAAATCAGCAAGACACAAGCACCCCAAAGTTTAGGGCTGCTCTGTTGACCAGGACCTCCACTTCATTCCACCTTAAATATCCCAGGAAAGAGAAAAATGGATAAAGAAGTTGTGGTCCTTATGTACAATGGAATATCACTCAGCCAGGAAATCAATGTCGTAAGGTTAGTAGCAGCATGATGAGTGGATTTAGGTACGACGATTCTAAGTGAAATAAGTCACACAGAAAAGGACACTTCTCATAAGATATCACTGATAGAGGGAATGTAAAAACCGTTACACTTGAACTGAATTACAAAACAGAACAGAGTCACACATGCAGAAAACACACTATGGCTGCTTAACGGGAAAGGTGAGGTGGGGTGATACATAAAACAAGGGTATCAAATTAGCTCAGATACCATTCCATAAACCCAATATGTAATAGACAAGACCTACTCCTTGCTCAGAGAACTGGACTCAACACGCCCTATTCAACGCACAAGAATATATCTGATTAATAATAATCGTAAAACCTATGTATTGATATCTCTCTGTTAGTGTGTCAAGTGGGTGTAAAGCGGCATAAACACAGCAGTGAAAAGCAGCTAAACCCCATTATAAAAATAAATTACTTTGAAACACCCATGAAACAAAGACAGTGAAAGAGAGAGAAATTCTTACACAATGCGTTCAGGGGCTGTGATGCAACCTGGATTGACCATATCTAGACGCACAGCTGGATGAGACATAAGGGTGGACACTCTTGGGGCTGAGAGGTTTGGTGAGGTTGGGTGAGCAAACGCAGACCCTTTAAAGGAATACTGCGTGGTACCCATCGCATGGGTCCCAAATCTCCAGGTTCAAGGGCATCTTCCTACATCAAAAACATGCTTGAGAAACCCAGAAGATGGTACACCGTGTGATGGGGAAAGGTTTCTAAAACACACCTCATTTCTCATCTCCTTGTGCCCGGGTTCGCCATTCCAGCCGCTTTACTAGCAAGCTCCCTACTTGGAGCATCAGCACCTTTAACCTCCTGTTCCGTACAGGTTGCAATTTGTCCTGAGGATGAACGGGAAGACGGGGAACCAACGAGAGACTAGCTCTTGGTGTTGGGACAGGCACAGGTCACTCTATTTTCCCATCAGGAAGAAGAATTAACCACAGGCTCAGCCTGCCCCCCGGAACCAGAACAGGGCCTGAAGCCATCCTGCGCTTTTGCGGCCAGCTCCCAAAAAAGCGAGTTGTAAAATGGAGGTTCAGGGCACTGCAATTCACAAACCTGCAGAGTTATAAATGATAACTCTCGTCCACAAATATATTGAGGGAAGGCAAAGAAGAGGATTTGAAATCAAGGCAGAATTGCAGGAAACAGATTTCAGGAGGTAGATTTGAATCGCCTTTAAAGCACATGAAAAGCAGCAAAATGTTGATAATGATGCCCTTGGCCAAAAAGGGCGTATACGTTTTTTCCTGAATATATTCAGGAAAAAACGCATACGCCCTTTTTGGCCAACCAAGGAACCTGGAAAGGCAAATCAGTGCTACAAAGAAGTCTCGCTTCCCATCGGTCAAAAGGGCCATGCTGAAAAACGTGTCAAAACCAGAAATGCAGGACAGGCCATGGAGAAATGGGAGCCTTGCTACACTGATGGGCGGGATGTAAATTGCCAACAGCCACTCTGGAGAAGTGTACTGTGTGTCCTGAAACATCTGAAAAACACAGCTTAGAGAGCATAGGGCACTTCCACTCATGGGGGTATAAATTGGGAAAATGAAAAATCAGCAAGACACAAGCACCCCAAAGTTGAGGGCTGCTCTGTTGACCAGGACCTCCACTTCATTCCACTTTCAATATCCCAGGAAAGAGAAAAATGGATAAAGAAGTTGTGGTCCTTATGTACAATGGAATATCACTCAGCCAGGAAATCAATGTCATAAGGTTAGTAGCAGCATGATGAGTGGATTTAGGTATGACGATTCTAAGTGAAATAAGTCACACAGAAAAGGACACTTCTCATAAGGTATCACTGATAGAGGGAATGTAAAAACCGTTACACTTGAACTGAATTACAAAACAGAACAGAGTCACACATGCAGAAAACACACTATGGCTGCTTAACGGGAAAGGTGAGGTGGGGTGATACATAAAACAAGGGTATCAAATGAGCTCAGATACCGTTCCATAAACCCAATATGTAGTAGACAAGACCTACTCCTTGCTCAGAGAACTGGACTCAACACGCCCTATTCACCGCACAAGAATATATCTGACTAGTAATAATCTTAAAACCTATGTATTGATATCTCTCTGTTAGTGTGTCAAGTGGGTGTAAAGCGGCATAAACACAGCCGTGAAAATCAGCTAAACCCCATTATGAAAATAAATTACTTTGAAAAACCCATGAAACAACGACAGTGAAAGAGATAGAAATTCTTACACAATGAGTTCAGGGGCTGTGATGCAACCTGGATTGACCATATCTAGACCCACAGCTGGATGAGACATAAGGGTGGACACTCTTGGGGCTGAGAGGTTTGGTGAGGTTGGGTGAGCAAACGCAGACCCTTTAAAGTAATACTGCGTGGTACCCGTCGCATGGGTCCCAAATCTCCAGGTTCAAGGGCATCTTCCTACATCGAAAACATGCATGAGAAACCCAGAAGATGGTACACCGTGTGATGGGGAAAGGTTTCTAAAACGCACCTCATTTCTCATCTCCTTGTGCCCGGGTTCGCCATTCCAGCCGCTTTACTAGCAATCTCCCTACTTGGAGCATCAGCACCTTTAACCTCCTGTTCCGTACAGGTTGCAATTTGTCCTGAGGATGAACGGGAAGACGGGGAACCAACGAGAGACTAGCTCTTGGTGTTGGGACAGGCACAGGTCACTCTATTTTCCCATCAGAAAGAAGAATTAACCACAGGCTCAGCCTGCCCCCCGTAACCAGAACAGGGCCTGAAGCCATCCTGCGCTTTTGCGGCCAGCTCCCAAAAAAGCGAGTTGTAAAATGGAGGTTCAGGGCACTGCAATTCACAAACCTGCAGAGTTATAAATGATAACTCTCGTCCACAAATATATTGAGGGAAGGCAAAGAAGAGGATTTGAAATCAAGGCAGAATTGCACGAAACAGATTTCAGGAGGTAGATAGGAATCGCCTTTAAAGCACATGAAAAGCGGCAAAACGTTGACAATGATGCCCTTGGCCAAAAAGGGCGTATGCGTTTTTTCCTGAATATATTCAGGAAAAAACGCATACGCCCTTTATGGCCAACCAAGCAACCTGGAAAGGCAAATCAGCGCTACAGAGAAGTCTCGCTTCCCATCGGTCAAAAGGGCCATGCTGAAAAAAGTGTCAAAACCAGAAATGCAGGACAGGCCATGGAGAAATGGGAGCCTTGCTACACTGATGGGCGGGATGTAAATTGCCAACAGCCACTCTGGAGAAGTATACGGTGAGTCCTGAAACATCTAAAAAACACAGCTTAGAGAGCA
Organism: Balaenoptera borealis; assembly: GCF_965194805.1. NCBI lineage: Eukaryota > Metazoa > Chordata > Mammalia > Artiodactyla > Balaenopteridae > Balaenoptera > Balaenoptera borealis. Next base: position 1,385,203 of record NW_028123994.1, read on the forward strand.
TAGGGCACTTCCACTCATGGGGGTATAAATTGGGAAAATGAAAAATCAGCAAGACACAAGCACCCCAAAGTTGAGGGCTGCTCTGTTGACAAGGACCTCCACTTCATTCCACCTTAAATATCCAAGGAAAGACAAAAATGGATAAAGAAGTTGTGGTCCTTATGTACAATGGAATATCACTCAGCCATGAAATCAATGTCATAAGGTTAGTAGCAGCATGATGAGTGGATTTAGGTACGACGATTCTAAGTGAAATAAGTCACACAGAAAAGGACACTTCTCATAAGGTATCACTGATAGAGGGAATGTAAAAACCGTTACACTTGAACTGAATTACAAAACAGAACAGAGTCACACATGCAGAAAACACACTATGGCTGCTTAACGGGAAAGGTGAGGTGGGGTGATACATAAAACAAGGGTATCAAATGAGCTCAGATACCGTTCCATAAACCCAATATGTAGTAGACAAGACCTACTCCTTGCTCAGAGAACTGGACTCAACACGCCCTATTCACCGCACAAGAATATATCTGACTAGTAATAATCTTAAAACCTATGTATTGATATCTCTCTGTTAGTGTGTCAAGTGGGTGTAAAGCGGCATAAACACAGCCGTGAAAAGCAGCTAAACCCCATTATGAAAATAAATTACTTTGAAAAACCCATGAAACAACGACAGTGAAAGAGATAGAAATTCTTACACAATGAGTTCAGGGGCTGTGATGCAACCTGGATTGACCATATCTAGACCCACAGCTGGATGAGACATAAGGGTGGACACTCTTGGGGCTGAGAGGTTTGGTGAGGTTGGGTGAGCAAACGCAGACCCTTTAAAGTAATACTGCGTGGTACCCATCGCATGGGTTCCAAATCTCCAGCTTCAAGGGCATCTTCCTACATCGAAAACATGCATGAGAAACCCAGAAGATGGTACACCGTGTGATGGGGAAAGGTTTCTAAAACGCACCTCATTTCTCATCTCCTTGTGCCCGGGTTCGCCATTCCAGCCGCTTTACTAGCAATCTCCCTAGTTGGAAAATCAGCACCTTTAACCTCCTGTTCCGTACAGGTTGCAATTTGTCCTGAGGATGAACGGGAAGACGGGGAACCAACGAGAGACTAGCTCTTGGTGTTGGGACAGGCACAGGTCACTCTATTTTCCCATCAGGAAAAAGAATTAACCACAGGCTCAGCCTGCCCCCCGGAACCAGAACAGGGCCTGAAGGCATCCTGCGCTTTTGCGGCCAGCTCCCAAAAAAGCGAGTTGTAAAATGGAGGTTCAGGGCACTGCAATTCACAAACCTGCAGAGTTATAAATGATAACTCTCGTCCACAAATATATTGAGGGAAGGCAAAGAAGAGGATTTGAAATCAAGGCAGAATTGCAGGAAACAGATTTCAGGAGGTAGATTTGAATCGCCTTTAAAGCACATGAAAAGCAGCAAAATGTTGACAATGATGCCCTTGGCCAAAAAGGGCGTATACGTTTTTTCCTGAATATATTCAGGAAAAAACGCATACGCCCTTTTTGGCCAACCAAGGAACCTGGAAAGGCAAATCAGCGCTACAAAGAAGTCTCGCTTCCCATCGGTCAAAAGGGCCATGCTGAAAAAAGTGTCAAAACCAGAAATGCAGGACAGGCCATGGAGAAATGGGAGCCTTGCTACACTGATGGGCGGGATGTAAATTGCCAACAGCCACTCTGGAGAAGTGTACTGTGTGTCCTGAAACATCTGAAAAACACAGCTTAGAGAGCATAGGGCACTTCCACTCATGGGGGTATAAATTGGGAAAATGAAAAATCAGCAAGACACAAGCACCCCAAAGTTGAGGGCTGCTCTGTTGACCAGGACCTCCACTTCATTCCACTTTCAATATCCCAGGAAAGAGAAAAATGGATAAAGAAGTTGTGGTCCTTATGTACAATGGAATATCACTCAGCCAGGAAATCAATGTCATAAGGTTAGTAGCAGCATGATGAGTGGATTTAGGTACGACGATTCTAAGTGAAATAAGTCACACAGAAAAGGACACTTCTCATAAGGTATCACTGATAGAGGGAATGTAAAAACCGTTACACTTGAACTGAATTACAAAACAGAACAGAGTCAAACATGCAGAAAACACACTATGGCTGCTTAACGGGAAAGGTGAGGTGGGGTGATACATAAAACAAGGGTATCAAATGAGCTCAGATACCGTTCCATAAACCCAATATGTAGTAGACAAGACCTACTCCTTGCTCAGAGAACTGGACTCAACACGCCCTATTCACCGCACAAGAATATATCTGACTAGTAATAATCTTAAAACCTATGTATTGATATCTCTCTGTTAGTGTGTCAAGTGGGTGTAAAGCGGCATAAACACAGCCGTGAAAAGCAGCTAAACCCCATTATGAAAATAAATTACTTTGAAAAACCCATGAAACAACGACAGTGAAAGAGACAGAAATTCTTACACAATGAGTTCAGGGGCTGTGATGCAACCTGGATTGACCATATCTAGACCCACAGCTGGATGAGACATAAGGGTGGACACTCTTGGGGCTGAGAGGTTTGGTGAGGTTGGGTGAGCAAACGCAGACCCTTTAAAGTAATACTGCGTGGTACCCATCGCATGGGTCCCAAATCTCCAGGTTCAAGGGCATCTTCCTACATCGAAAACATGCATGAGAAACCCAGAAGATGGTACACCGTGTGATGGGGAAAGGTTTCTAAAACGCACCTCATTTCTCATCTCCTTGTGCCCGGGTTCGCCATTCCAGCCGCGTTACTAGCAATCTCCCTACTTGGAGCATCAGCACCTTTAACCTCCTGTTCCGTACAGGTTGCAATTTGTCCTGAGGATGAACGGGAAGACGGGGAACCAACGAGAGACTAGCTCTTGGTGTCGGGACAGGCACAGGTCACTCTATTTTCCCATCAGGAAGAAGAATTAACCACAGGCTCAGCCTGCCCCCCGGAACCAGAACAGGGCCTGAAGCCATCCTGTGCATTTGCGGCCAGCTCCCAAAAAAGCGAGTTGTAAAATGGAGCTTCAGGGCACTGCAATTCAGAAACCTGCAGAGTTATAAATGATAACTCTCGTCCACAAATATATTGAGGGAAGGCAAAGAAGAGGATTTGAAATCAAGGCAGAATTGCACGAAACAGATTTCAGGAGGTAGATACGAATCGCCTTTAAAGCACATGAAAAGCGGCAAAACGTTGACAATGATGCCCTTGGCCAAAAAGGGCGTATGCGTTTTTTCCTGAATATATTCAGGAAAAAACGCATACGCCCTTTTTGGCCAACCAAGCAACCTGGAAAGGCAAATCAGCGCTACAGAGAAGTCTCGCTTCCCATCGGTCAAAAGGGCCATGCTGAAAAAAGTGTCAAAACCAGAAATGCAGGACAGGCCATGGAGAAATGGGAGCCTTGCTACACTGATGGGCGGGATGTAAATTGCCAACAGCCACTCTGGAGAAGTGTACGGTGAGTCCTGAAACACCTAAAAAACACAGCTTAGAGAGCATAGGGCACTTCCACTCATGGGGGTATAAATTGGGAAAATGAAAAATCAGCAAGACACAAGCACCCCAAAGTTGAGGGCTGCTCTGTTGACAAGGACCTCCAGTTCATTCCACCTTAAATATCCCAGGAAAGAGAAAAATGGATAAAGAAGTTGTGGTCCTTATGTACAATGGAATATCACTCAGCCATGAAATCAATGTCATAAGGTTAGTAGCAGCATGATGAGTGGATTTAGGTACGACGATTCTAAGTGAAATAAGTCACACAGAAAAGGACACTTCTCATAAGGTATCACTTTTAGAGGGAATGTAAAAACCGTTACACTTGAACTGAATTACAAAACAGAACAGAGTCACACATGCAGAAATCAGACTATGGCTGCTTAACGGGAAAGGTGAGGTGGGGTGATACATAAAACAAGGGTATCAAATTAGCTCAGATACCGTTCCATAAACCCAATATGTAGTAGAGAAGACCTACTCCTTGCTCAGAGAACTGGACTCAACACGCCCTATTCACCGCACAAGAATATATCCTACTAGTAATATCTTAAAACCTATGTATTGATATCTCTCTGTTAGTGTGTCAAGTGGGTGTAAAGCGGCATAAACACAGCAGTGAAAAGCAGCTAAACCCCATTATGAAAATAAATTACTTTGAAAAACCCATGAAACAACGACAGTGAAAGAGAGAGAAATTCTTACACAATGCGTTCAGGGGCTGTGATGCAACCTGGATTGACCATATCTAGACCCACAGCTGGATGAGACATAAGGGTGGACACTCTTGGGGCTGAGAGGTTTGGTGAGGTTGGGTGAGCAAACGCAGACCCTTTAAAGTAATACTTCGTGGTACCCATCGAATGGGTCCCAAATCTCCAGCTTCAAGGGCATCTTCCTACATCGAAAACATGCATGAGAAACCCAGAAGATGGTACACCATGTGATGGGGAAAGGTTTCTAAAAAGCACCTCATTTCTCATCTCCTTGTGCCCGGGTTCGCCATTCCAGCCGCTTTACTAGCAATCTCCCTACTTGGAGCATCAGCACCTTTAACCTCTTGTTCCGTACAGGTTGCAATTTGTCCTGAGGATGAACGGGAAGATGGGGAACCAACGAGAGACTAGCTCTTGGTGTCGGGACAGGCACAGGTCACTCTATTTTCCCATCAGGAAGAAGAATTAACCACAGGCTCAGCCTGCCTCCCGGAACCAGAACAGGGCCTGAAGCCATCCTGCGCTTTTGCGGCCAGCTCCCAAAAAAGCGAGTTGTAAAATGGAGGTTCAGGGCACTGCAATTCACAAACCTGCAGAGTTATAAATGATAACTCTCGTCCACAAATATATTGAGGGAAGGCAAAGAAGAGGATTTGAAATCAAGGCAGAATTGCAGGAAACAGATTTCAGGAGGTAGATACGAATCGCCTTTAAAGCACATGAAAAGCGGCAAAACGTTGACAATGATGCCCTTGGCCAAAAAGGGCGTATGCGTTTTTTCCTGAATATATTCAGGAAAAAACGCATACGCCCTTTTTGGCCAACCAAGCAACCTGGAAAGGCAAATCAGCGCTACAGAGAAGTCTCGCTTCCCATCGGTCAAAAGGGCCATGATGAAAAAAGTGTCAAAACCAGAAATGCAGTACAGGCCATGCAGAAATGGGAGCCTTGCTACACTGATGAGCGGGATGTAAATTGCCAACAGCCACTCTGGAGAAGTGTACGGTGTGTCCTGAAACATCTGAAAAACACATCTTAGAGAGCATAGGGCACTTCCACTCATGGGGGTATAAATTGGGAAAATGAAAAATCAGCAAGACACAAGCACCCCAAAGTTGAGGGCTGCTGTGTTGACAAGGACCTCCACTTCATTCCACCTTAAATATCCCAGGAAAGAGAAAAATGGATAAAGAAGTTGTGGTCCTTATGTACAATGGAATATCACTCAGCCATGAAATCAATGTCATAAGGTTAGTAGCAGCATGATGAGTGGATTTAGGTACGACGATTCTAAGTGAAATAAGTCACACAGAAAAGGACACTTCTCATAAGGTATCACTGATAGAGGGAATGTAAAAACCGTTACACTTGAACTGAATTACAAAACAGAACAGAGTCACACATGCAGAAAACACACTATGGCTGCTTAACGGGAAAGGTGAGGTGGGGTGATACATAAAACAAGGGTATCAAATTAGCTCAGATACCGTTCCATAAACCCAATATGTAATAGACAAGACCTACTCCTTGCTCAGAGAACTGGACTCAACACGCCCTATTCACCGCACAAGAATATATCTGACTAGTAAAAATCTTAAAACCTATGTATTGATATCTCTCTGTTAGTGTGTCAAGTGGGTGTAAAGCGGCATAAACACAGCAGTGAAAAGCAGCTAAACCCCATTATGAAAATAAATTACTTTGAAAAACCCATGAAACAACGACAGTGAAAGAGAGAGAAATTCTTACACAATGCGTTCAGGGGCTGTGATGCAACCTGGATTGACCATATCTAGACCCACAGCTGGATGAGACATAAGGGTGGACACTCTTGGGGCTGAGAGGTTTGGTGAGGTTGGGTGAGCAAACGCAGACCCTTTAAAGTAATACTTCGTCGTACCCATCGAATGGGTCCCAAATCTCCAGCTTCAAGGGCATCTTCCTACATCGAAAACATGCATGAGAAACCCAGAAGATGATACACCGTGTGATGGGGAAAGGTTTCTAAAACGCACCTCATTTCTCATCTCCTTGTGCCCGGGTTTGCCATTCCAGCCGCTTTACTAGCAATCTCCCTACTTGGAGCATCAGCACCTTTAACCTCCTGTTCCGTACAGGTTGCAATTTGTCCTGAGGATGAACGGGAAGATGGGGAACCAACGAGAGACTAGCTCTTGGTGTTGGGACAGGCACAGGTCACTCTATTTTCCCATCAGGAAGAAGAATTAACCACAGGCTCAGCCTGCCCCCCGGAACCAGAACAGGGCCTGAAGCCATCCTGCGCTTTTGCGGCCAGCTCCCAAAAAAGCGAGTTGTAAAATGGAGGTTCAGGGCACTGCAATTCACAAACCTGCAGAGTTATAAATGATAACTCTCGTCCACAAATATATTGAGGGAAGGCAAAGAAGAGGATTTGAAATCAAGGCAGAATTGCAGGAAACAGATTTCAGGAGGTAGATTCGAATCGCCTTTAAAGCACATGAAAAGCGGCAAGATGTTGACAATGATGCCCTTGGCCAAAAAGGGCGTATGCGTTTTTTCCTGAATATATTCAGGAAAAAACGCATACGCCCTTTTTGGCCAACCAAGCAACCTGGAAAGGCAAATCAGCGCTACAAAGAAGTCTCAGTTCCCATCGGTCAAAAGGGCCATGCTGAAAAATGTGTCAAAACCAGAAATGCAGGACAGGCCATGGAGAAATGGGAGCCTTGCTACACTGATGGGCGGGATGTAAATTGCCAACAGCCACTCTGGAGAAGTGTACGGTGTGTCCTGAAACATCTGAAAAACACAGCTTAGAGAGCATAGGGCACTTCCACTCATGGGGGTATAAATTGGGAAAATGAAAAATCAGCAAGACACAAGCACCCCAAAGTTTAGGGCTGTTCTGTTGACAAGGACCTCCACTTCATTCCACCTTAAATATCCCAGGAAAAAGAAAAATGGATAAAGAAGTTGTGGTCCTTATGTACAATGGAATATCACTCAGCCATGAAATCAATGTCATAAGGTTAGTAGCAGCATGATGAGTGGATTTAGGTACGACGATTCTAAGTGAAATAAGTCACACAGAAAAGGACACTTCTCATAAGGTATCACTTTTAGAGGGAATGTAAAAACCGTTACACTTGAACTGAATTACAAAACAGAACAGAGTCACACATGCAGAAATCAGACTATGGCTGCTTAACGGGAAAGGTGAGGTGGGGTGATACATAAAACAAGGGTATCAAATTAGCTCAGATACCGTTCCATAAACCCAATATGTAGTAGAGAAGACCTACTCCTTGCTCAGAGAACTGGACTCAACACGCCCTATTCACCGCACAAGAATATATCTGACTAGTAATATCTTAAAACCTATGTATTGATATCTCTCTGTTAGTGTGTCAAGTGGGTGTAAAGCGGCATAAACACAGCAGTGAAAAGCAGCTAAACCCCATTATGAAAATAAATTACTTTGAAAAACCCATGAAACAACGACAGTGAAAGAGAGAGAAATTCTTACACAATGCGTTCAGGGGCTGTGATGCAACCTGGATTGACCATATCTAGACCCACAGCTGGATGAGACATAAGGGTGGACACTCTTGGGGCTGAGAGGTTTGGTGAGGTTGGGTGAGCAAACGCAGACCCTTTAAAGTAATACTTCGTGGTACCCATCGAATGGGTCCCAAATCTCCAGCTTCAAGGGCATCTTCCTACATCGAAAACATGCATGAGAAACCCAGAAGATGGTACACCATGTGATGGGGAAAGGTTTCTAAAAAGCACCTCATTTCTCATCTCCTTGTGCCCGGGTTCGCCATTCCAGCCGCTTTACTAGCAATCTCCCTACTTGGAGCATCAGCACCTTTAACCTCTTGTTCCGTACAGGTTGCAATTTGTCCTGAGGATGAACGGGAAGATGGGGAACCAACGAGAGACTAGCTCTTGGTGTCGGGACAGGCACAGGTCACTCTATTTTCCCATCAGGAAGAAGAATTAACCACAGGCTCAGCCTGCCTCCCGGAACCAGAACAGGGCCTGAAGCCATCCTGCGCTTTTGCGGCCAGCTCCCAAAAAAGCGAGTTGTAAAATGGAGGTTCAGGGCACTGCAATTCACAAACCTGCAGAGTTATAAATGATAACTCTCGTCCACAAATATATTGAGGGAAGGCAAAGAAGAGGATTTGAAATCAAGGCAGAATTGCAGGAAACAGATTTCAGGAGGTAGATACGAATCGCCTTTAAAGCACATGAAAAGCGGCAAAACGTTGACAATGATGCCCTTGGCCAAAAAGGGCGTATGCGTTTTTTCCTGAATATATTCAGGAAAAAACGCATACGCCCTTTTTGGCCAACCAAGCAACCTGGAAAGGCAAATCAGCGCTACAGAGAAGTCTCGCTTCCCATCGGTCAAAAGGGCCATGATGAAAAAAGTGTCAAAACCAGAAATGCAGTACAGGCCATGCAGAAATGGGAGCCTTGCTACACTGATGGGCGGGATGTAAATTGCCAACAGCCACTCTGGAGAAGTGTACGGTGTGTCCTGAAACATCTGAAAAACACATCGTAGAGAGCATAGGGCACTTCCACTCATGGGGGTATAAATTGGGAAAATGAAAAATCAGCAAGACACAAGCACCCCAAAGTTGAGGGCTGCTCTGTTGACAAGGACCTCCACTTCATTCCACCTTAAATATCCCAGGAAAGAGAAAAATGGATAAAGAAGTTGTGGTCCTTATGTACAATGGAATATCACTCAGCCATGAAATCAATGTCATAAGGTTAGTAGCAGCATGATGAGTGGATTTAGGTACGACGATTCTAAGTGAAATAAGTCACACAGAAAAGGACACTTCTCATAAGGTATCACTGATAGAGGGAATGTAAAAACCGTTACACTTGAACTGAATTACAAAACAGAACAGAGTCACACATGCAGAAAACACACTATGGCTGCTTAACGGGAAAGGTGAGGTGGGGTGATACATAAAACAAGGGTATCAAATTAGCTCAGATACCGTTCCATAAACCCAATATGTAATAGACAAGACCTACTCCTTGCTCAGAGAACTGGACTCAACACGCCCTATTCACCGCACAAGAATATATCTGACTAGTAATAATCTTAAAACCTATGTATTGATATCTCTCTGTTAGTGTGTCAAGTGGGTGTAAAGCGGCATAAACACAGCAGTGAAAAGCAGCTAAACCCCATTATGAAAATAAATTACTTTGAAAAACCCATGAAACAACGACAGTGAAAGAGAGAGAAATTCTTACACAATGCGTTCAGGGGCTGTGATGCAACCTGGATTGACCATATCTAGACCCACAGCTGGATGAGACATAAGGGTGGACACTCTTGGGGCTGAGAGGTTTGGTGAGGTTGGGTGAGCAAACGCAGACCCTTTAAAGTAATACTTCGTCGTACCCATCGAATGGGTCCCAAATCTCCAGCTTCAAGGGCATCTTCCTACATCGAAAACATGCATGAGAAACCCAGAAGATGATACACCGTGTGATGGGGAAAGGTTTCTAAAACGCACCTCATTTCTCATCTCCTTGTGCCCGGGTTTGCCATTCCAGCCGCTTTACTAGCAATCTCCCTACTTGGAGCATCAGCACCTTTAACCTCCTGTTCCGTACAGGTTGCAATTTGTCCTGAGGATGAACGGGAAGATGGGGAACCAACGAGAGACTAGCTCTTGGTGTTGGGACAGGCACAGGTCACTCTATTTTCCCATCAGGAAGAAGAATTAACCACAGGCTCAGCCTGCCCCCCGGAACCAGAACAGGGCCTGAAGCCATCCTGCGCTTTTGCGGCCAGCTCCCAAAAAAGCGAGTTGTAAAATGGAGGTTCAGGGCACTGCAATTCACAAACCTGCAGAGTTATAAATGATAACTCTCGTCCACAAATATATTGAGGGAAGGCAAAGAAGAGGATTTGAAATCAAGGCAGAATTGCAGGAAACAGATTTCAGGAGGTAGATTCGAATCGCCTTTAAAGCACATGAAAAGCGGCAAGATGTTGACAATGATGCCCTTGGCCAAAAAGGGCGTATGCGTTTTTTCCTGAATATATTCAGGAAAAAACGCATACGCCCTTTTTGGCCAACCAAGCAACCTGGAAAGGCAAATCAGCGCTACAAAGAAGTCTCAGTTCCCATCGGTCAAAAGGGCCATGCTGAAAAATGTGTCAAAACCAGAAATGCAGGACAGGCCATGGAGAAATGGGAGCCTTGCTACACTGATGGGCGGGATGTAAATTGCCAACAGCCACTCTGGAGAAGTGTACGGTGTGTCCTGAAACATCTGAAAAACACAGCTTAGAGAGCATAGGGCACTTCCACTCATGGGGGTATAAATTGGGAAAATGAAAAATCAGCAAGACACAAGCACCCCAAAGTTTAGGGCTGTTCTGTTGACAAGGACCTCCACTTCATTCCACCTTAAATATCCCAGGAAAAAGAAAAATGGATAAAGAAGTTGTGGTCCTTATGTACAATGGAATATCACTCAGCCATGAAATCAATGTCATAAGGTTAGTAGCAGCATGATGTGTGGATTTAAGTACGACGATTCTAAGTGAAATAAGTCACACAGAAAAGGACACTTCTCATAAGGTATCACTGATAGAGGGAATGTAAAAACCGTTACACTTGAACTGAATTACAAAACAGAACAGAGTCACACATGCAGAAAACACACTATGGCTGCTTAACGGGAAAGGTGAGGTGGGGTGATACATAAAACAAGGGTATCAAATTAGCTCAGATACCATTCCATAAACCCAATATGTAGTAGACAAGACCTACTCCTTGCTCAGAGAACTGGACTCAACACGCCCTATTCACCGCACAAGAATATATCTGACTAGTAATAATCTTAAAACCTATGTATTGATATCTCTCTGTTAGTGTGTCAAGTGGGTGTAAAGCGGCATAAACACAGCAGTGAAAAGCAGCTAAACCCCATTATGAAAATAAATTACTTTGAAAAACCCATGAAACAACGACAGTGAAAGAGAGAGAAATTCTTACACAATGCGTTCAGGGGCTGTGATGCAACCTGGATTGACCATATCTAGACCCACAGCTGGATGAGACATAAGGGTGGACACTCTTGGGGCTGAGAGGTTTGGTGAGGTTGGGTGAGCAAACGCAGACCCTTTAAAGTAATACTTCGTGGTACCCATCGAATGGGTCCCAAATCTCCAGCTTCAAGGGCATCTTCCTACATCGAAAACATGCATGAGAAACCCAGAAGATGGTACACCATGTGATGGGGAAAGGTTTCTAAAAAGCACCTCATTTCTCATCTCCTTGTGCCCGGGTTCGCCATTCCAGCCGCTTTACTAGCAATCTCCCTACTTGGAGCATCAGCACCTTTAACCTCCTGTTCCGTACAGGTTGCAATTTGTCCTGAGGATGAACGGGAAGACGGGGAACCAACGAGAGACTAGCTCTTGGTGTCGGGACAGGCACAGGTCACTCTATTTTCCCATCAGGAAGAAGAATTAACCACAGGCTCAGCCTGACCCCGGAACCAGAGCAGGGCCTGAAGCCATCCTGCGCTTTTGCGGCCAGCTCCCAAAAAAAGCGAGTTGTAAAATGGAGGTTCAGGGCACTGCAATTCACAAACCTGCAGAGTTATAAATGATAACTCTCGTCCACAAATATATTGAGGGAAGGCAAAGAAGAGGATTTGAAATCAAGGCAGAATTGCACGAAACAGATTTCAGGAGGTAGATACGAATCGCCTTTAAAGCACATGAAAAGCGGCAAAACGTTGACAATGATGCCCTTGGCCAAAAAGGGCGTATGCGTTTTTTCCTGAATATATTCAGGAAAAAACGCATACGCCCTTTTTGGCCAACCAAGCAACCTGGAAAGGCAAATCAGCGCTACAGAGAAGTCTCGCTTCCCATCGGTCAAAAGGGCCATGCTGAAAAAAGTGTCAAAACCAGAAATGCAGGACAGGCCATGGAGAAATGGGAGCCTTGCTACACTGATGGGCGGGATGTAAATTGCCAACAGCCACTCTGGAGAAGTGTACGGTGAGTCCTGAAACATCTAAAAAACACAGCTTAGAGAGCATAGGGCACTTCCACTCATGGGGGTATAAATTGGGAAAATGAAAAATCAGCAAGACACAAGCACCCCAAAGTTGAGGGCTGCTCTGTTGACAAGGACCTCCACTTCATTCCACCTTCAATATCCCAGGAAAGAGAAAAATGGATAAAGAAGTTGTGGTCCTTATGTACAATGGAATATCACTCAGCCATGAAATCAATGTCATAAGGTTAGTAGCAGCATGATGAGTGGATTTAGGTACGACGATTCTAAGTGAAATAAGTCACACAGAAAAGGACACTTCTCATAAGGTATCACTTTTAGAGGGAATGTAAAAACCGTTACACTTGAACTGAATTACAAAACAGAACAGAGTCACACATGCAGAAATCAGACTATGGCTGCTTAACGGGAAAGGTGAGGTGGGGTGATACATAAAACAAGGGTATCAAATTAGCTCAGATACCGTTCCATAAACCCAATATGTAGTAGAGAAGACCTACTCCTTGCTCAGAGAACTGGACTCAACACGCCCTATTCACCGCACAAGAATATATCTGACTAGTAATATCTTAAAACCTATGTATTGATATCTCTCTGTTAGTGTGTCAAGTGGGTGTAAAGCGGCATAAACACAGCAGTGAAAAGCAGCTAAACCCCATTATGAAAATAAATTACTTTGAAAAACCCATGAAACAACGACAGTGAAAGAGAGAGAAATTCTTACACAATGCGTTCAGGGGCTGTGATGCAACCTGGATTGACCATATCTAGACCCACAGCTGGATGAGACATAAGGGTGGACACTCTTGGGGCTGAGAGGTTTGGTGAGGTTGGGTGAGCAAACGCAGACCCTTTAAAGTAATACTTCGTGGTACCCATCGAATGGGTCCCAAATCTCCAGCTTCAAGGGCATCTTCCTACATCGAAAACATGCATGAGAAACCCAGAAGATGGTACACCATGTGATGGGGAAAGGTTTCTAAAAAGCACCTCATTTCTCATCTCCTTGTGCCCGGGTTCGCCATTCCAGCCGCTTTACTAGCAATCTCCCTACTTGGAGCATCAGCACCTTTGACCTCTTGTTCCGTACAGGTTGCAATTTGTCCTGAGGATGAACGGGAAGATGGGGAACCAACGAGAGACTAGCTCTTGGTGTCGGGACAGGCACAGGTCACTCTATTTTCCCATCAGGAAGAAGAATTAACCACAGGCTCAGCCTGCCTCCTGGAACCAGAACAGGGCCTGAAGCCATCCTGCGCTTTTGCGGCCAGCTCCCAAAAAAGCGAGTTGTAAAATGGAGGTTCAGGGCACTGCAATTCACAAACCTGCAGAGTTATAAATGATAACTCTCGTCCACAAATATATTGAGGGAAGGCAAAGAAGAGGATTTGAAATCAAGGCAGAATTGCAGGAAACAGATTTCAGGAGGTAGATACGAATCGCCTTTAAAGCACATGAAAAGCGGCAAAACGTTGACAATGATGCCCTTGGCCAAAAAGGGCGTATGCGTTTTTTCCTGAATATATTCAGGAAAAAACGCATACGCCCTTTTTGGCCAACCAAGCAACCTGGAAAGGCAAATCAGCGCTACAGAGAAGTCTCGCTTCCCATCGGTCAAAAGGGCCATCCTGAAAAAAGTGTCAAAACCAGAAATGCAGTACAGGCCATGCAGAAATGGGAGCCTTGCTACACTGATGGGCGGGATGTAAATTGCCAACAGCCACTCTGGAGAAGTGTACGGTGTGTCCTGAAACATCTGAAAAACACAGCTTAGAGAGCATAGGGCACTTCCACTCATGGGGGTATAAATTGGGAAAATGAAAAATCAGCAAGACACAAGCACCCCAAAGTTTAGGGCTGTTCTGTTGACAAGGACCTCCACTTCATTCCACCTTAAATATCCCAGGAAAAAGAAAAATGGATAAAGAAGTTGTGGTCCTTATGTACAATGGAATATCACTCAGCCATGAAATCAATGTCATAAGGTTAGTAGCAGCATGATGAGTGGATTTAAGTACGACGATTCTAAGTGAAATAAGTCACACAGAAAAGGACACTTCTCATAAGGTATCACTGATAGAGGGAATGTAAAAACCGTTACACTTGAACTGAATTACAAAACAGAACAGAGTCACACATGCAGAAAACACACTATGGCTGCTTAACGGGAAAGGTGAGGTGGGGTGATACATAAAACAAGGGTATCAAATTAGCTCAGATACCATTCCATAAACCCAATATGTAGTAGACAAGACCTACTCCTTGCTCAGAGAACTGGACTCAACACGCCCTATTCACCGCACAAGAATATATCTGACTAGAAATAATCTTAAAACCTATGTATTGATATCTCTCTGTTAGTGTGTCAAGTGGGTGTAAAGCGGCATAAACACAGCCGTGAAAAGCAGCTAAACCCCATTATGAAAATAAATTACTTTGAAAAACCCATGAAACAACGACAGTGAAAGAGATAGAAATTCTTACACAATGAGTTCAGGGGCTGTGATGCAACCTGGATTGACCATATCTAGACCCACAGCTAGATGAGACATAAGGGTGGACACTCTTGGGGCTGAGAGGATTGGTGAGGTTGGGTGAGCAAACGCAGACCCTTTAAAGTAATACTGCGTGGTTCCCATCGCATGGGTCCGAAATCTCCAGGTTCAAGGGCATCTTCCTACATCAAAAACATGCATGAGAAACCCAGAAGATGGTACACCGTGTGATGGGGAAAGGTTTCTAAAACGCACCTCATTTCTCATCTCCTTGTGCCCGGGTTCGCCATTCCAGCCGCTTTACTAGCAATCTCCCTACTTGGAGCATCAGCACCTTTAACCTCCTGTTCCGTACAGGTTGCAATTTGTCCTGAGGATGAACGGGAAGACGGGGAACCAACGAGAGACTAGCTCTTGGTGTCGGGACAGGCACAGGTCACTCTATTTTCCCATCAGGAAGAAGAATTAACCACAGGCTCAGCCTGACCCCGGAACCAGAGCAGGGCCTGAAGCCATCCTGCGCTTTTGCGGCCAGCTCCCAAAAAAAGCGAGTTGTAAAATGGAGGTTCAGGGCACTGCAATTCACAAACCTGCAGAGTTATAAATGATAACTCTCGTCCACAAATATATTGAGGGAAGGCAAAGAAGAGGATTTGAAATCAAGGCAGAATTGCACGAAACAGATTTCAGGAGGTAGATACGAATCGCCTTTAAAGCACATGAAAAGCGGCAAAACGTTGACAATGATGCCCTTGGCCAAAAAGGGCGTATGCGTTTTTTCCTGAATATATTCAGGAAAAAACGCATACGCCCTTTTTGGCCAACCAAGCAACCTGGAAAGGCAAATCAGCGCTACAGAGAAGTCTCGCTTCCCATCGGTCAAAAGGGCCATGCTGAAAAAAGTGTCAAAACCAGAAATGCAGGACAGGCCATGGAGAAATGGGAGCCTTGCTACACTGATGGGCGGGATGTAAATTGCCAACAGCCACTCTGGAGAAGTGTACGGTGAGTCCTGAAACATCTAAAAAACACAGCTTAGAGAGCATAGGGCACTTCCACTCATGGGGGTATAAATTGGGAAAATGAAAAATCAGCAAGACACAAGCACCCCAAAGTTGAGGGCTGCTCTGTTGACAAGGACCTCCACTTCATTCCACCTTCAATATCCCAGGAAAGAGAAAAATGGATAAAGAAGTTGTGGTCCTTATGTACAATGGAATATCACTCAGCCATGAAATCAATGTCATAAGGTTAGTAGCAGCATGATGAGTGGATTTAGGTACGACGATTCTAAGTGAAATAAGTCACACAGAAAAGGACACTTCTCATAAGGTATCACTTTTAGAGGGAATGTAAAAACCGTTACACTTGAACTGAATTACAAAACAGAACAGAGTCACACATGCAGAAATCAGACTATGGCTGCTTAACGGGAAAGGTGAGGTGGGGTGATACATAAAACAAGGGTATCAAATTAGCTCAGATACCGTTCCATAAACCCAATATGTAGTAGAGAAGACCTACTCCTTGCTCAGAGAACTGGACTCAACACGCCCTATTCACCGCACAAGAATATATCTGACTAGTAATAATCTTAAAACCTATGTATTGATATCTCTCTGTTAGTGTGTCAAGTGGGTGTAAAGCGGCATAAACACAGCAGTGAAAAGCAGCTAAACCCCATTATGAAAATAAATTACTTTGAAAAACCCATGAAACAACGACAGTGAAAGAGAGAGAAATTCTTACACAATGCGTTCAGGGGCTGTGATGCAACCTGGATTGACCATATCTAGACCCACAGCTGGATGAGACATAAGGGTGGACACTCTTGGGGCTGAGAGGTTTGGTGAGGTTGGGTGAGCAAACGCAGACCCTTTAAAGTAATACTTCGTGGTACCCATCGAATGGGTCCCAAATCTCCAGCTTCAAGGGCATCTTCCTACATCGAAAACATGCATGAGAAACCCAGAAGATGGTATACCATGTGATGGGGAAAGGTTTCTAAAAAGCACCTCATTTCTCATCTCCTTGTGCCCGGGTTCGCCATTCCAGCCGCTTTACTAGCAATCTCCCTACTTGGAGCATCAGCACCTTTAACCTCTTGTTCCGTACAGGTTGCAATTTGTCCTGAGGATGAACGGGAAGATGGGGAACCAACGAGAGACTAGCTCTTGGTGTCGGGACAGGCACAGGTCACTCTATTTTCCCATCAGGAAGAAGAATTAACCACAGGCTCAGCCTGCCTCCCGGAACCAGAACAGGGCCTGAAGCCATCCTGCGCTTTTGCGGCCAGCTCCCAAAAAAGCGAGTTGTAAAATGGAGGTTCAGGGCACTGCAATTCACAAACCTGCAGAGTTATAAATGATAACTCTCGTCCACAAATATATTGAGGGAAGGCAAAGAAGAGGATTTGAAATCAAGGCAGAATTGCAGGAAACAGATTTCAGGAGGTAGATACGAATCGCCTTTAAAGCACATGAAAAGCGGCAAAACGTTGACAATGATGCCCTTGGCCAAAAAGGGCGTATGCGTTTTTTCCTGAATATATTCAGGAAAAAACGCATACGCCCTTTTTGGCCAACCAAGCAACCTGGAAAGGCAAATCAGCGCTACAGAGAAGTCTCGCTTCCCATTGGTCAAAATGGCCATGATGAAAAAAGTGTCAAAACCAGAAATGCAGTACAGGCCATGCAGAAATGGGAGCCTTGCTACACTGATGGGCGGGATGTAAATTGCCAACAGCCACTCTGGAGAAGTGTACGGTGTGTCCTGAAACATCTGAAAAACACATCTTAGAGAGCATAGGGCACTTCCACTCATGGGGGTATAAATTGGGAAAATGAAAAATCAGCAAGACACAAGCACCCCAAAGTTGAGGGCTGCTCTGTTGACAAGGACCTCCACTTCATTCCACCTTAAATATCCCAGGAAAGAGAAAAATGGATAAAGAAGTTGTGGTCCTTATGTACAATGGAATATCACTCAGCCATGAAATCAATGTCATAAGGTTAGTAGCAGCATGATGAGTGGATTTAGGTACGACGATTCTAAGTGAAATAAGTCACACAGAAAAGGACACTTCTCATAAGGTATCACTGATAGAGGGAATGTAAAAACCGTTACACTTGAACTGAATTACAAAACAGAACAGAGTCACACATGCAGAAAACACACTATGGCTGCTTAACGGGAAAGGTGAGGTGGGGTGATACATAAAACAAGGGTATCAAATTAGCTCAGATACCGTTCCATAAACCCAATATGTAGTAGACAAGACCTACTCCTTGCTCAGAGAACTGGACTCAACACGCCCTATTCACCGCACAAGAATATATCTGACTAGTAATAATCTTAAAACCTATGTATTGATATCTCTCTGTTAGTGTATCAAGTGGGTGTAAAGCGGCATAAACACAGCAGTGAAAAGCAGCTAAACCCCATTATGAAAATAAATTACTTTGAAACACCCATGAAACAACGACAGTGAAAGAGACAGAAATTCTTACACAATGAGTTCAGGGGCTGTGATGCAACCTGGATTGACCATATCTAGACCCACAGCTGGATGAGACATAAGGGTGGACACTCTTGGGGCTGAGAGGTTTGGTGAGGTTGGGTGAGCAAACGCAGACCCTTTAAAGTAATACTGCGTGGTACCCATCGCATGGGTCCCAAATCTCCAGGTTCAAGGGCATCTTCCTACATCGAAAACATGCATGAGAAACCCAGAAGATGGTACACCGTGTGATGGGGAAAGGTTTCTAAAACGCACCTCATTTCTCATCTCCTTGTGCCCGGGTTCGCCATTCCAGCCGCTTTACTAGCAATCTCCCTACTTGGAGCATCAGCACCTTTAACCTCCTGTTCCGTACAGGTTGCAATTTGTCCTGAGGATGAACGGGAAGACGGGGAACCAACGAGAGACTAGCTCTTGGTGTCGGGAGAGGCACAGGTCACTCTATTTTCCCATCAGGAAGAAGAATTAACCACAGGCTCAGCCTGACCCCGGAACCAGAGCAGGGCCTGAAGCCATCCTGCGCTTTTGCGGCCAGCTCCCAAAAAAAGCGAGTTGTAAAATGGAGGTTCAGGGCACTGCAATTCACAAACCTGCAGAGTTATAAATGATAACTCTCGTCCACAAATATATTGAGGGAAGGCAAAGAAGAGGATTTGAAATCAAGGCAGAATTGCACGAAACAGATTTCAGGAGGTAGATACGAATCGCCTTTAAAGCACATGAAAAGCGGCAAAACGTTGACAATGATGCCCTTGGCCAAAAAGGGCGTATGCGTTTTTTCCTGAATATATTCAGGAAAAAACGCATACGCCCTTTTTGGCCAACCAAGCAACCTGGAAAGGCAAATCAGCGCTACAGAGAAGTCTCGCTTCCCATCGGTCAAAAGGGCCATGCTGAAAAAAGTGTCAAAACCAGAAATGCAGGACAGGCCATGGAGAAATGGGAGCCTTGCTACACTGATGGGCGGGATGTAAATTGCCAACAGCCACTCTGGAGAAGTGTACGGTGAGTCCTGAAACATCTAAAAAACACAGCTTAGAGAGCATAGGGCACTTCCACTCATGGGGGTATAAATTGGGAAAATGAAAAATCAGCAAGACACAAGCACCCCAAAGTTGAGGGCTGCTCTGTTGACAAGGACCTCCACTTCATTCCACCTTCAATATCCCAGGAAAGAGAAAAATGGATAAAGAAGTTGTGGTCCTTATGTACAATGGAATATCACTCAGCCATGAAATCAATGTCATAAGGTTAGTAGCAGCATGATGAGTGGATTTAGGTACGACGATTCTAAGTGAAATAAGTCACACAGAAAAGGACACTTCTCATAAGGTATCACTTTTAGAGGGAATGTAAAAACCGTTACACTTGAACTGAATTACAAAACAGAACAGAGTCACACATGCAGAAATCAGACTATGGCTGCTTAACGGGAAAGGTGAGGTGGGGTGATACATAAAACAAGGGTATCAAATTAGCTCAGATACCGTTCCATAAACCCAATATGTAGTAGAGAAGACCTACTCCTTGCTCAGAGAACTGGACTCAACACGCCCTATTCACCGCACAAGAATATATCTGACTAGTAATAATCTTAAAACCTATGTATTGATATCTCTCTGTTAGTGTGTCAAGTGGGTGTAAAGCGGCATAAACACAGCAGTGAAAAGCAGCTAAACCCCATTATGAAAATAAATTACTTTGAAAAACCCATGAAACAACGACAGTGAAAGAGAGAGAAATTCTTACACAATGCGTTCAGGGGCTGTGATGCAACCTGGATTGACCATATCTAGACCCACAGCTGGATGAGACATAAGGGTGGACACTCTTGGGGCTGAGAGGTTTGGTGAGGTTGGGTGAGCAAACGCAGACCCTTTAAAGTAATACTTCGTGGTACCCATCGAATGGGTCCCAAATCTCCAGCTTCAAGGGCATCTTCCTACATCGAAAACATGCATGAGAAACCCAGAAGATGGTACACCATGTGATGGGGAAAGGTTTCTAAAAAGCACCTCATTTCTCATCTCCTTGTGCCCGGGTTCGCCATTCCAGCCGCTTTACTAGCAATCTCCCTACTTGGAGCATCAGCACCTTTAACCTCTTGTTCCGTACAGGTTGCAATTTGTCCTGAGGATGAACGGGAAGATGGGGAACCAACGAGAGACTAGCTCTTGGTGTCGGGACAGGCACAGGTCACTCTATTTTCCCATCAGGAAGAAGAATTAACCACAGGCTCAGCCTGCCTCCCGGAACCAGAACAGGGCCTGAAGCCATCCTGCGCTTTTGCGGCCAGCTCCCAAAAAAGCGAGTTGTAAAATGGAGGTTCAGGGCACTGCAATTCACAAACCTGCAGAGTTATAAATGATAACTCTCGTCCACAAATATATTGAGGGAAGGCAAAGAAGAGGATTTGAAATCAAGGCAGAATTGCAGGAAACAGATTTCAGGAGGTAGATACGAATCGCCTTTAAAGCACATGAAAAGCGGCAAAACGTTGACAATGATGCCCTTGGCCAAAAAGGGCGTATGCGTTTTTTCCTGAATATATTCAGGAAAAAACGCATACGCCCTTTTTGGCCAACCAAGCAACCTGGAAAGGCAAATCAGCGCTACAGAGAAGTCTCGCTTCCCATCGGTCAAAAGGGCCATGATGAAAAAAGTGTCAAAACCAGAAATGCAGTACAGGCCATGCAGAAATGGGAGCCTTGCTACACTGATGGGCGGGATGTAAATTGCCAACAGCCACTCTGGAGAAGTGTACGGTGTGTCCTGAAACATCTGAAAAACACATCTTAGAGAGCATAGGGCACTTCCACTCATGGGGGTATAAATTGGGAAAATGAAAAATCAGCAAGACACAAGCACCCCAAAGTTGAGGGCTGCTCTGTTGACAAGGACCTCCACTTCATTCCACCTTAAATATCCCAGGAAAGAGAAAAATGGATAAAGAAGTTGTGGTCCTTATGTACAATGGAATATCACTCAGCCATGAAATCAATGTCATAAGGTTAGTAGCAGCATGATGAGTGGATTTAGGTACGACGATTCTAAGTGAAATAAGTCACACAGAAAAGGACACTTCTCATAAGGTATCACTGATAGAGGGAATGTAAAAACCGTTACACTTGAACTGAATTACAAAACAGAACAGAGTCACACATGCAGAAAACACACTATGGCTGCTTAACGGGAAAGGTGAGGTGGGGTGATACATAAAACAAGGGTATCAAATTAGCTCAGATACCGTTCCATAAACCCAATATGTAATAGACAAGACCTACTCCTTGCTCAGAGAACTGGACTCAACACGCCCTATTCACCGCACAAGAATATATCTGACTAGTAAAAATCTTAAAACCTATGTATTGATATCTCTCTGTTAGTGTGTCAAGTGGGTGTAAAGCGGCATAAACACAGCAGTGAAAAGCAGCTAAACCCCATTATGAAAATAAATTACTTTGAAAAACCCATGAAACAACGACAGTGAAAGAGAGAGAAATTCTTACACAATGCGTTCAGGGGCTGTGATGCAACCTGGATTGACCATATCTAGACCCACAGCTGGATGAGACATAAGGGTGGACACTCTTGGGGCTGAGAGGTTTGGTGAGGTTGGGTGAGCAAACGCAGACCCTTTAAAGTAATACTTCGTCGTACCCATCGAATGGGTCCCAAATCTCCAGCTTCAAGGGCATCTTCCTACATCGAAAACATGCATGAGAAACCCAGAAGATGATACACCGTGTGATGGGGAAAGGTTTCTAAAACGCACCTCATTTCTCATCTCCTTGTGCCCGGGTTTGCCATTCCAGCCGCTTTACTAGCAATCTCCCTACTTGGAGCATCAGCACCTTTAACCTCCTGTTCCGTACAGGTTGCAATTTGTCCTGAGGATGAACGGGAAGATGGGGAACCAACGAGAGACTAGCTCTTGGTGTTGGGACAGGCACAGGTCACTCTATTTTCCCATCAGGAAGAAGAATTAACCACAGGCTCAGCCTGCCCCCCGGAACCAGAACAGGGCCTGAAGCCATCCTGCGCTTTTGCGGCCAGCTCCCAAAAAAGCGAGTTGTAAAATGGAGGTTCAGGGCACTGCAATTCACAAACCTGCAGAGTTATAAATGATAACTCTCGTCCACAAATATATTGAGGGAAGGCAAAGAAGAGGATTTGAAATCAAGGCAGAATTGCAGGAAACAGATTTCAGGAGGTAGATTCGAATCGCCTTTAAAGCACATGAAAAGCGGCAAGATGTTGACAATGATGCCCTTGGCCAAAAAGGGCGTATGCGTTTTTTCCTGAATATATTCAGGAAAAAACGCATACGCCCTTTTTGGCCAACCAAGCAACCTGGAAAGGCAAATCAGCGCTACAAAGAAGTCTCAGTTCCCATCGGTCAAAAGGGCCATGCTGAAAAATGTGTCAAAACCAGAAATGCAGGACAGGCCATGGAGAAATGGGAGCCTTGCTACACTGATGGGCGGGATGTAAATTGCCAACAGCCACTCTGGAGAAGTGTACGGTGTGTCCTGAAACATCTGAAAAACACAGCTTAGAGAGCATAGGGCACTTCCACTCATGGGGGTATAAATTGGGAAAATGAAAAATCAGCAAGACACAAGCACCCCAAAGTTTAGGGCTGTTCTGTTGACAAGGACCTCCACTTCATTCCACCTTAAATATCCCAGGAAAAAGAAAAATGGATAAAGAAGTTGTGGTCCTTATGTACAATGGAATATCACTCAGCCATGAAATCAATGTCATAAGGTTAGTAGCAGCATGATGAGTGGATTTAGGTACGACGATTCTAAGTGAAATAAGTCACACAGAAAAGGACACTTCTCATAAGGTATCACTTTTAGAGGGAATGTAAAAACCGTTACACTTGAACTGAATTACAAAACAGAACAGAGTCACACATGCAGAAATCAGACTATGGCTGCTTAACGGGAAAGGTGAGGTGGGGTGATACATAAAACAAGGGTATCAAATTAGCTCAGATACCGTTCCATAAACCCAATATGTAGTAGAGAAGACCTACTCCTTGCTCAGAGAACTGGACTCAACACGCCCTATTCACCGCACAAGAATATATCTGACTAGTAATATCTTAAAACCTATGTATTGATATCTCTCTGTTAGTGTGTCAAGTGGGTGTAAAGCGGCATAAACACAGCAGTGAAAAGCAGCTAAACCCCATTATGAAAATAAATTACTTTGAAAAACCCATGAAACAACGACAGTGAAAGAGAGAGAAATTCTTACACAATGCGTTCAGGGGCTGTGATGCAACCTGGATTGACCATATCTAGACCCACAGCTGGATGAGACATAAGGGTGGACACTCTTGGGGCTGAGAGGTTTGGTGAGGTTGGGTGAGCAAACGCAGACCCTTTAAAGTAATACTTCGTGGTACCCATCGAATGGGTCCCAAATCTCCAGCTTCAAGGGCATCTTCCTACATCGAAAACATGCATGAGAAACCCAGAAGATGGTACACCATGTGATGGGGAAAGGTTTCTAAAAAGCACCTCATTTCTCATCTCCTTGTGCCCGGGTTCGCCATTCCAGCCGCTTTACTAGCAATCTCCCTACTTGGAGCATCAGCACCTTTAACCTCTTGTTCCGTACAGGTTGCAATTTGTCCTGAGGATGAACGGGAAGATGGGGAACCAACGAGAGACTAGCTCTTGGTGTCGGGACAGGCACAGGTCACTCTATTTTCCCATCAGGAAGAAGAATTAACCACAGGCTCAGCCTGCCTCCCGGAACCAGAACAGGGCCTGAAGCCATCCTGCGCTTTTGCGGCCAGCTCCCAAAAAAGCGAGTTGTAAAATGGAGGTTCAGGGCACTGCAATTCACAAACCTGCAGAGTTATAAATGATAACTCTCGTCCACAAATATATTGAGGGAAGGCAAAGAAGAGGATTTGAAATCAAGGCAGAATTGCAGGAAACAGATTTCAGGAGGTAGATACGAATCGCCTTTAAAGCACATGAAAAGCGGCAAAACGTTGACAATGATGCCCTTGGCCAAAAAGGGCGTATGCGTTTTTTCCTGAATATATTCAGGAAAAAACGCATACGCCCTTTTTGGCCAACCAAGCAACCTGGAAAGGCAAATCAGCGCTACAGAGAAGTCTCGCTTCCCATCGGTCAAAAGGGCCATGATGAAAAAAGTGTCAAAACCAGAAATGCAGTACAGGCCATGCAGAAATGGGAGCCTTGCTACACTGATGGGCGGGATGTAAATTGCCAACAGCCACTCTGGAGAAGTGTACGGTGTGTCCTGAAACATCTGAAAAACACAGCTTAGAGAGCATAGGGCACTTCCACTCATGGGGGTATAAATTGGGAAAATGAAAAATCAGCAAGACACAAGCACCCCAAAGTTGAGGGCTGCTCTGTTGACAAGGACCTCCACTTCATTCCACCTTAAATATCCCAGGAAAGAGAAAAATGGATAAAGAAGTTGTGGTCCTTATGTACAATGGAATATCACTCAGCCATGAAATCAATGTCATAAGGTTAGTAGCAGCATGATGAGTGGATTTAGGTACGACGATTCTAAGTGAAATAAGTCACACAGAAAAGGACACTTCTCATAAGGTATCACTGATAGAGGGAATGTAAAAACCGTTACACTTGAACTGAATTACAAAACAGAACAGAGTCACACATGCAGAAAACACACTATGGCTGCTTAACGGGAAAGGTGAGGTGGGGTGATACATAAAACAAGGGTATCAAATTAGCTCAGATACCGTTCCATAAACCCAATATGTAATAGACAAGACCTACTCCTTGCTCAGAGAACTGGACTCAACACGCCCTATTCACCGCACAAGAATATATCTGACTAGTAATAATCTTAAAACCTATGTATTGATATCTCTCTGTTAGTGTGTCAAGTGGGTGTAAAGCGGCATAAACACAGCAGTGAAAAGCAGCTAAACCCCATTATGAAAATAAATTACTTTGAAAAACCCATGAAACAACGACAGTGAAAGAGACAGAAATTCTTACACAATGAGTTCAGGGGCTGTGATGCAACCTGGATTGACCATATCTAGACCCACAGCTGGATGAGACATAAGGGTGGACACTCTTGGGGCTGAGAGGTTTGGTGAGGTTGGGTGAGCAAACGCAGACCCTTTAAAGTAATACTTCGTCGTACCCATCGAATGGGTCCCAAATCTCCAGCTTCAAGGGCATCTTCCTACATCGAAAACATGCATGAGAAACCCAGAAGATGATACACCGTGTGATGGGGAAAGGTTTCTAAAACGCACCTCATTTCTCATCTTCTTGTGCCCGGGTTTGCCATTCCAGCCGCTTTACTAGCAATCTCCCTACTTGGAGCATCAGCACCTTTAACCTCCTGTTCCGTACAGGTTGCAATTTGTCCTGAGGATGAACGGGAAGATGGGGAACCAACGAGAGACTAGCTCTTGGTGTTGGGACAGGCACAGGTCACTCTATTTTCCCATCAGGAAGAAGAATTAACCACAGGCTCAGCCTGCCCCCCGGAACCAGAACAGGGCCTGAAGCCATCCTGCGCTTTTGCGGCCAGCTCCCAAAAAAGCGAGTTGTAAAATGGAGGTTCAGGGCACTGCAATTCACAAACCTGCAGAGTTATAAATGATAACTCTCGTCCACAAATATATTGAGGGAAGGCAAAGAAGAGGATTTGAAATCAAGGCAGAATTGCAGGAAACAGATTTCAGGAGGTAGATTCGAATCGCCTTTAAAGCACATGAAAAGCGGCAAGATGTTGACAATGATGCCCTTGGCCAAAAAGGGCGTATGCGTTTTTTCCTGAATATATTCAGGAAAAAACGCATACGCCCTTTTTGGCCAACCAAGCAACCTGGAAAGGCAAATCAGCGCTACAAAGAAGTCTCAGTTCCCATCGGTCAAAAGGGCCATGCTGAAAAATGTGTCAAAACCAGAAATGCAGGACAGGCCATGGAGAAATGGGAGCCTTGCTACACTGATGGGCGGGATGTAAATTGCCAACAGCCACTCTGGAGAAGTGTACGGTGTGTCCTGAAACATCTGAAAAACACAGCTTAGAGAGCATAGGGCACTTCCACTCATGGGGGTATAAATTGGGAAAATGAAAAATCAGCAAGACACAAGCACCCCAAAGTTTAGGGCTGTTCTGTTGACAAGGACCTCCACTTCATTCCACCTTAAATATCCCAGGAAAAAGAAAAATGGATAAAGAAGTTGTGGTCCTTATGTACAATGGAATATCACTCAGCCATGAAATCAATGTCATAAGGTTAGTAGCAGCATGATGTGTGGATTTAAGTACGACGATTCTAAGTGAAATAAGTCACACAGAAAAGGACACTTCTCATAAGGTATCACTGATAGAGGGAATGTAAAAACCGTTACACTTGAACTGAATTACAAAACAGAACAGAGTCACACATGCAGAAAACACACTATGGCTGCTTAACGGGAAAGGTGAGGTGGGGTGATACATAAAACAAGGGTATCAAATTAGCTCAGATACCATTCCATAAACCCAATATGTAGTAGACAAGACCTACTCCTTGCTCAGAGAACTGGACTCAACACGCCCTATTCACCGCACAAGAATATATCTGACTAGTAATAATCTTAAAACCTATGTATTGATATCTCTCTGTTAGTGTGTCAAGTGGGTGTAAAGCGGCATAAACACAGCAGTGAAAAGCAGCTAAACCCCATTATGAAAATAAATTACTTTGAAAAACCCATGAAACAACGACAGTGAAAGAGAGAGAAATTCTTACACAATGCGTTCAGGGGCTGTGATGCAACCTGGATTGACCATATCTAGACCCACAGCTGGATGAGACATAAGGGTGGACACTCTTGGGGCTGAGAGGTTTGGTGAGGTTGGGTGAGCAAACGCAGACCCTTTAAAGTAATACTTCGTGGTACCCATCGAATGGGTCCCAAATCTCCAGCTTCAAGGGCATCTTCCTACATCGAAAACATGCATGAGAAACCCAGAAGATGGTACACCATGTGATGGGGAAAGGTTTCTAAAAAGCACCTCATTTCTCATCTCCTTGTGCCCGGGTTCGCCATTCCAGCCGCTTTACTAGCAATCTCCCTACTTGGAGCATCAGCACCTTTAACCTCCTGTTCCGTACAGGTTGCAATTTGTCCTGAGGATGAACGGGAAGACGGGGAACCAACGAGAGACTAGCTCTTGGTGTCGGGACAGGCACAGGTCACTCTATTTTCCCATCAGGAAGAAGAATTAACCACAGGCTCAGCCTGACCCCGGAACCAGAGCAGGGCCTGAAGCCATCCTGCGCTTTTGCGGCCAGCTCCCAAAAAAAGCGAGTTGTAAAATGGAGGTTCAGGGCACTGCAATTCACAAACCTGCAGAGTTATAAATGATAACTCTCGTCCACAAATATATTGAGGGAAGGCAAAGAAGAGGATTTGAAATCAAGGCAGAATTGCACGAAACAGATTTCAGGAGGTAGATACGAATCGCCTTTAAAGCACATGAAAAGCGGCAAAACGTTGACAATGATGCCCTTGGCCAAAAAGGGCGTATGCGTTTTTTCCTGAATATATTCAGGAAAAAACGCATACGCCCTTTTTGGCCAACCAAGCAACCTGGAAAGGCAAATCAGCGCTACAGAGAAGTCTCGCTTCCCATCGGTCAAAAGGGCCATGCTGAAAAAAGTGTCAAAACCAGAAATGCAGGACAGGCCATGGAGAAATGGGAGCCTTGCTACACTGATGGGCGGGATGTAAATTGCCAACAGCCACTCTGGAGAAGTGTACGGTGAGTCCTGAAACATCTAAAAAACACAGCTTAGAGAGCATAGGGCACTTCCACTCATGGGGGTATAAATTGGGAAAATGAAAAATCAGCAAGACACAAGCACCCCAAAGTTGAGGGCTGCTCTGTTGACAAGGACCTCCACTTCATTCCACCTTCAATATCCCAGGAAAGAGAAAAATGGATAAAGAAGTTGTGGTCCTTATGTACAATGGAATATCACTCAGCCATGAAATCAATGTCATAAGGTTAGTAGCAGCATGATGAGTGGATTTAGGTACGACGATTCTAAGTGAAATAAGTCACACAGAAAAGGACACTTCTCATAAGGTATCACTTTTAGAGGGAATGTAAAAACCGTTACACTTGAACTGAATTACAAAACAGAACAGAGTCACACATGCAGAAATCAGACTATGGCTGCTTAACGGGAAAGGTGAGGTGGGGTGATACATAAAACAAGGGTATCAAATTAGCTCAGATACCGTTCCATAAACCCAATATGTAATAGACAAGACCTACTCCTTGCTCAGAGAACTGGACTCAACACGCCCTATTCACCGCACAAGAATATATCTGACTAGTAATAATCTTAAAACCTATGTATTGATATCTCTCTGTTAGTGTATCAAGTGGGTGTAAAGCGGCATAAACACAGCAGTGAAAAGCAGCTAAACCCCATTATGAAAATAAATTACTTTGAAAAACCCATGAAACAACGACAGTGAAAGAGAGAGAAATTCTTACACAATGCGTTCAGGGGCTGTGATGCAACCTGGATTGACCATATCTAGACCCACAGCTGGATGAGACATAAGGGTGGACACTCTTGGGGCTGAGAGGTTTGGTGAGGTTGGGTGAGCAAACGCAGACCCTTTAAAGTAATACTTCGTCGTACCCATCGAATGGGTCCCAAATCTCCAGCTTCAAGGGCATCTTCCTACATCGAAAACATGCATGAGAAACCCAGAAGATGATACACCGTGTGATGGGGAAAGGTTTCTAAAACGCACCTCATTTCTCATCTCCTTGTGCCCGGGTTTGCCCTTCCAGCCGCTTTACTAGCAATCTCCCTACTTGGAGCATCAGCACCTTTAACCTCCTGTTCCGTACAGGTTGCAATTTGTCCTGAGGATGAACGGGAAGATGGGGAACCAACGAGAGACTAGCTCTTGGTGTTGGGACAGGCACAGGTCACTCTATTTTCCCATCAGGAAGAAGAATTAACCACAGGCTCAGCCTGCCCCCCGGAACCAGAACAGGGCCTGAAGCCATCCTGCGCTTTTGCGGCCAGCTCCCAAAAAAGCGAGTTGTAAAATGGAGGTTCAGGGCACTGCAATTCACAAACCTGCAGAGTTATAAATGATAACTCTCGTCCACAAATATATTGAGGGAAGGCAAAGAAGAGGATTTGAAATCAAGGCAGAATTGCAGGAAACAGATTTCAGGAGGTAGATTCGAATCGCCTTTAAAGCACATGAAAAGCGGCAAGATGTTGACAATGATGCCCTTGGCCAAAAAGGGCGTATGCGTTTTTTCCTGAATATATTCAGGAAAAAACGCATACGCCCTTTTTGGCCAACCAAGCAACCTGGAAAGGCAAATCAGCGCTACAAAGAAGTCTCAGTTCCCATCGGTCAAAAGGGCCATGCTGAAAAATGTGTCAAAACCAGAAATGCAGGACAGGCCATGGAGAAATGGGAGCCTTGCTACACTGATGGGCGGGATGTAAATTGCCAACAGCCACTCTGGAGAAGTGTACGGTGTGTCCTGAAACATCTGAAAAACACAGCTTAGAGAGCATAGGGCACTTCCACTCATGGGGGTATAAATTGGGAAAATGAAAAATCAGCAAGACACAAGCACCCCAAAGTTTAGGGCTGTTCTGTTGACAAGGACCTCCACTTCATTCCACCTTAAATATCCCAGGAAAAAGAAAAATGGATAAAGAAGTTGTGGTCCTTATGTACAATGGAATATCACTCAGCCATGAAATCAATGTCATAAGGTTAGTAGCAGCATGATGAGTGGATTTAAGTACGACGATTCTAAGTGAAATAAGTCACACAGAAAAGGACACTTCTCATAAGGTATCACTGATAGAGGGAATGTAAAAACCGTTACACTTGAACTGAATTACAAAACAGAACAGAGTCACACATGCAGAAAACACACTATGGCTGCTTAACGGGAAAGGTGAGGTGGGGTGATACATAAAACAAGGGTATCAAATTAGCTCAGATACCATTCCATAAACCCAATATGTAGTAGACAAGACCTACTCCTTGCTCAGAGAACTGGACTCAACACGCCCTATTCACCGCACAAGAATATATCTGACTAGAAATAATCTTAAAACCTATGTATTGATATCTCTCTGTTAGTGTGTCAAGTGGGTGTAAAGCGGCATAAACACAGCCGTGAAAAGCAGCTAAACCCCATTATGAAAATAAATTACTTTGAAAAACCCATGAAACAACGACAGTGAAAGAGATAGAAATTCTTACACAATGAGTTCAGGGGCTGTGATGCAACCTGGATTGACCATATCTAGACCCACAGCTAGATGAGACATAAGGGTGGACACTCTTGGGGCTGAGAGGATTGGTGAGGTTGGGTGAGCAAACGCAGACCCTTTAAAGTAATACTGCGTGGTTCCCATCGCATGGGTCCGAAATCTCCAGGTTCAAGGGCATCTTCCTACATCAAAAACATGCATGAGAAACCCAGAAGATGGTACACCGTGTGATGGGGAAAGGTTTCTAAAACGCACCTCATTTCTCATCTCCTTGTGCCCGGGTTCGCCATTCCAGCCGCTTTACTAGCAATCTCCCTACTTGGAGCATCAGCACCTTTAACCTCCTGTTCCGTACAGGTTGCAATTTGTCCTGAGGATGAACGGGAAGACGGGGAACCAACGAGAGACTAGCTCTTGGTGTCGGGACAGGCACAGGTCACTCTATTTTCCCATCAGGAAGAAGAATTAACCACAGGCTCAGCCTGACCCCGGAACCAGAGCAGGGCCTGAAGCCATCCTGCGCTTTTGCGGCCAGCTCCCAAAAAAAGCGAGTTGTAAAATGGAGGTTCAGGGCACTGCAATTCACAAACCTGCAGAGTTATAAATGATAACTCTCGTCCACAAATATATTGAGGGAAGGCAAAGAAGAGGATTTGAAATCAAGGCAGAATTGCACGAAACAGATTTCAGGAGGTAGATACGAATCGCCTTTAAAGCACATGAAAAGCGGCAAAACGTTGACAATGATGCCCTTGGCCAAAAAGGGCGTATGCGTTTTTTCCTGAATATATTCAGGAAAAAACGCATACGCCCTTTTTGGCCAACCAAGCAACCTGGAAAGGCAAATCAGCGCTACAGAGAAGTCTCGCTTCCCATCGGTCAAAAGGGCCATGCTGAAAAAAGTGTCAAAACCAGAAATGCAGGACAGGCCATGGAGAAATGGGAGCCTTGCTACACTGATGGGCGGGATGTAAATTGCCAACAGCCACTCTGGAGAAGTGTACGGTGAGTCCTGAAACATCTAAAAAACACAGCTTAGAGAGCATAGGGCACTTCCACTCATGGGGGTATAAATTGGGAAAATGAAAAATCAGCAAGACACAAGCACCCCAAAGTTGAGGGCTGCTCTGTTGACAAGGACCTCCACTTCATTCCACCTTCAATATCCCAGGAAAGAGAAAAATGGATAAAGAAGTTGTGGTCCTTATGTACAATGGAATATCACTCAGCCATGAAATCAATGTCATAAGGTTAGTAGCAGCATGATGAGTGGATTTAGGTACGACGATTCTAAGTGAAATAAGTCACACAGAAAAGGACACTTCTCATAAGGTATCACTTTTAGAGGGAATGTAAAAACCGTTACACTTGAACTGAATTACAAAACAGAACAGAGTCACACATGCAGAAATCAGACTATGGCTGCTTAACGGGAAAGGTGAGGTGGGGTGATACATAAAACAAGGGTATCAAATTAGCTCAGATACCGTTCCATAAACCCAATATGTAGTAGAGAAGACCTACTCCTTGCTCAGAGAACTGGACTCAACACGCCCTATTCACCGCACAAGAATATATCTGACTAGTAATAATCTTAAAACCTATGTATTGATATCTCTCTGTTAGTGTGTCAAGTGGGTGTAAAGCGGCATAAACACAGCAGTGAAAAGCAGCTAAACCCCATTATGAAAATAAATTACTTTGAAAAACCCATGAAACAACGACAGTGAAAGAGAGAGAAATTCTTACACAATGCGTTCAGGGGCTGTGATGCAACCTGGATTGACCATATCTAGACCCACAGCTGGATGAGACATAAGGGTGGACACTCTTGGGGCTGAGAGGTTTGGTGAGGTTGGGTGAGCAAACGCAGACCCTTTAAAGTAATACTTCGTGGTACCCATCGAATGGGTCCCAAATCTCCAGCTTCAAGGGCATCTTCCTACATCGAAAACATGCATGAGAAACCCAGAAGATGGTATACCATGTGATGGGGAAAGGTTTCTAAAAAGCACCTCATTTCTCATCTCCTTGTGCCCGGGTTCGCCATTCCAGCCGCTTTACTAGCAATCTCCCTACTTGGAGCATCAGCACCTTTAACCTCTTGTTCCGTACAGGTTGCAATTTGTCCTGAGGATGAACGGGAAGATGGGGAACCAACGAGAGACTAGCTCTTGGTGTCGGGACAGGCACAGGTCACTCTATTTTCCCATCAGGAAGAAGAATTAACCACAGGCTCAGCCTGCCTCCCGGAACCAGAACAGGGCCTGAAGCCATCCTGCGCTTTTGCGGCCAGCTCCCAAAAAAGCGAGTTGTAAAATGGAGGTTCAGGGCACCGCAATTCACAAACCTGCAGAGTTATAAATGATAACTCTCGTCCACAAATATATTGAGGGAAGGCAAAGAAGAGGATTTGAAATCAAGGCAGAATTGCAGGAAACAGATTTCAGGAGGTAGATACGAATCGCCTTTAAAGCACATGAAAAGCGGCAAAACGTTGACAATGATGCCCTTGGCCAAAAAGGGCGTATGCGTTTTTTCCTGAATATATTCAGGAAAAAACGCATACGCCCTTTTTGGCCAACCAAGCAACCTGGAAAGGCAAATCAGCGCTACAGAGAAGTCTCGCTTCCCATTGGTCAAAAGGGCCATGATGAAAAAAGTGTCAAAACCAGAAATGCAGTACAGGCCATGCAGAAATGGGAGCCTTGCTACACTGATGGGCGGGATGTAAATTGCCAACAGCCACTCTGGAGAAGTGTACGGTGTGTCCTGAAACATCTGAAAAACACATCTTAGAGAGCATAGGGCACTTCCACTCATGGGGGTATAAATTGGGAAAATGAAAAATCAGCAAGACACAAGCACCCCAAAGTTGAGGGCTGCTCTGTTGACAAGGACCTCCACTTCATTCCACCTTAAATATCCCAGGAAAGAGAAAAATGGATAAAGAAGTTGTGGTCCTTATGTACAATGGAATATCACTCAGCCATGAAATCAATGTCATAAGGTTAGTAGCAGCATGATGAGTGGATTTAGGTACGACGATTCTAAGTGAAATAAGTCACACAGAAAAGGACACTTCTCATAAGGTATCACTGATAGAGGGAATGTAAAAACCGTTACACTTGAACTGAATTACAAAACAGAACAGAGTCACACATGCAGAAAACACACTATGGCTGCTTAACGGGAAAGGTGAGGTGGGGTGATACATAAAACAAGGGTATCAAATTAGCTCAGATACCGTTCCATAAACCCAATATGTAGTAGACAAGACCTACTCCTTGCTCAGAGAACTGGACTCAACACGCCCTATTCACCGCACAAGAATATATCTGACTAGTAATAATCTTAAAACCTATGTATTGATATCTCTCTGTTAGTGTATCAAGTGGGTGTAAAGCGGCATAAACACAGCAGTGAAAAGCAGCTAAACCCCATTATGAAAATAAATTACTTTGAAACACCCATGAAACAACGACAGTGAAAGAGACAGAAATTCTTACACAATGAGTTCAGGGGCTGTGATGCAACCTGGATTGACCATATCTAGACCCACAGCTGGATGAGACATAAGGGTGGACACTCTTGGGGCTGAGAGGTTTGGTGAGGTTGGGTGAGCAAACGCAGACCCTTTAAAGTAATACTGCGTGGTACCCATCGCATGGGTCCCAAATCTCCAGGTTCAAGGGCATCTTCCTACATCGAAAACATGCATGAGAAACCCAGAAGATGGTACACCGTGTGATGGGGAAAGGTTTCTAAAACGCACCTCATTTCTCATCTCCTTGTGCCCGGGTTCGCCATTCCAGCCGCTTTACTAGCAATCTCCCTACTTGGAGCATCAGCACCTTTAACCTCCTGTTCCGTACAGGTTGCAATTTGTCCTGAGGATGAACGGGAAGACGGGGAACCAACGAGAGACTAGCTCTTGGTGTCGGGAGAGGCACAGGTCACTCTATTTTCCCATCAGGAAGAAGAATTAACCACAGGCTCAGCCTGACCCCGGAACCAGAGCAGGGCCTGAAGCCATCCTGCGCTTTTGCGGCCAGCTCCCAAAAAAAGCGAGTTGTAAAATGGAGGTTCAGGGCACTGCAATTCACAAACCTGCAGAGTTATAAATGATAACTCTCGTCCACAAATATATTGAGGGAAGGCAAAGAAGAGGATTTGAAATCAAGGCAGAATTGCACGAAACAGATTTCAGGAGGTAGATACGAATCGCCTTTAAAGCACATGAAAAGCGGCAAAACGTTGACAATGATGCCCTTGGCCAAAAAGGGCGTATGCGTTTTTTCCTGAATATATTCAGGAAAAAACGCATACGCCCTTTTTGGCCAACCAAGCAACCTGGAAAGGCAAATCAGCGCTACAAAGAAGTCTCGCTTCCCATCGGTCAAAAGGGCCATGCTGAAAAAAGTGTCAAAACCAGAAATGCAGGACAGGCCATGGAGAAATGGGAGCCTTGCTACACTGATGGGCGGGATGTAAATTGCCAACAGCCACTCTGGAGAAGTGTACGGTGAGTCCTGAAACATCTAAAAAACACAGCTTAGAGAGCATAGGGCACTTCCACTCATGGGGGTATAAATTGGGAAAATGAAAAATCAGCAAGACACAAGCACCCCAAAGTTGAGGGCTGCTCTGTTGACAAGGACCTCCACTTCATTCCACCTTCAATATCCCAGGAAAGAGAAAAATGGATAAAGAAGTTGTGGTCCTTATGTACAATGGAATATCACTCAGCCATGAAATCAATGTCATAAGGTTAGTAGCAGCATGATGAGTGGATTTAGGTACGACGATTCTAAGTGAAATAAGTCACACAGAAAAGGACACTTCTCATAAGGTATCACTTTTAGAGGGAATGTAAAAACCGTTACACTTGAACTGAATTACAAAACAGAACAGAGTCACACATGCAGAAAACAGACTATGGCTGCTTAACGGGAAAGGTGAGGTGGGGTGATACATAAAACAAGGGTATCAAATTAGCTCAGATACCGTTCCATAAACCCAATATGTAGTAGAGAAGACCTACTCCTTGCTCAGAGAACTGGACTCAACACGCCCTATTCACCGCACAAGAATATATCTGACTAGTAATAATCTTAAAACCTATGTATTGATATCTCTCTGTTAGTGTGTCAAGTGGGTGTAAAGCGGCATAAACACAGCAGTGAAAAGCAGCTAAACCCCATTATGAAAATAAATTACTTTGAAAAACCCATGAAACAACGACAGTGAAAGAGAGAGAAATTCTTACACAATGCGTTCAGGGGCTGTGATGCAACCTGGATTGACCATATCTAGACCCACAGCTGGATGAGACATAAGGGTGGACACTCTTGGGGCTGAGAGGTTTGGTGAGGTTGGGTGAGCAAACGCAGACCCTTTAAAGTAATACTTCGTGGTACCCATCGAATGGGTCCCAAATCTCCAGCTTCAAGGGCATCTTCCTACATCGAAAACATGCATGAGAAACCCAGAAGATGGTACACCATGTGATGGGGAAAGGTTTCTAAAAAGCACCTCATTTCTCATCTCCTTGTGCCCGGGTTCGCCATTCCAGCCGCTTTACTAGCAATCTCCCTACTTGGAGCATCAGCACCTTTAACCTCTTGTTCCGTACAGGTTGCAATTTGTCCTGAGGATGAACGGGAAGATGGGGAACCAACGAGAGACTAGCTCTTGGTGTCGGGACAGGCACAGGTCACTCTATTTTCCCATCAGGAAGAAGAATTAACCACAGGCTCAGCCTGCCTCCCGGAACCAGAACAGGGCCTGAAGCCATCCTGCGCTTTTGCGGCCAGCTCCCAAAAAAGCGAGTTGTAAAATGGAGGTTCAGGGCACTGCAATTCACAAACCTGCAGAGTTATAAATGATAACTCTCGTCCACAAATATATTGAGGGAAGGCAAAGAAGAGGATTTGAAATCAAGGCAGAATTGCAGGAAACAGATTTCAGGAGGTAGATACGAATCGCCTTTAAAGCACATGAAAAGCGGCAAAACGTTGACAATGATGCCCTTGGCCAAAAAGGGCGTATGCGTTTTTTCCTGAATATATTCAGGAAAAAACGCATACGCCCTTTTTGGCCAACCAAGCAACCTGGAAAGGCAAATCAGCGCTACAGAGAAGTCTCGCTTCCCATCGGTCAAAAGGGCCATGATGAAAAAAGTGTCAAAACCAGAAATGCAGTACAGGCCATGCAGAAATGGGAGCCTTGCTACACTGATGGGCGGGATGTAAATTGCCAACAGCCACTCTGGAGAAGTGTACGGTGTGTCCTGAAACATCTGAAAAACACATCTTAGAGAGCATAGGGCACTTCCACTCATGGGGGTATAAATTGGGAAAATGAAAAATCAGCAAGACACAAGCACCCCAAAGTTGAGGGCTGCTCTGTTGACAAGGACCTCCACTTCATTCCACCTTAAATATCCCAGGAAAGAGAAAAATGGATAAAGAAGTTGTGGTCCTTATGTACAATGGAATATCACTCAGCCATGAAATCAATGTCATAAGGTTAGTAGCAGCATGATGAGTGGATTTAGGTACGACGATTCTAAGTGAAATAAGTCACACAGAAAAGGACACTTCTCATAAGGTATCACTGATAGAGGGAATGTAAAAACCGTTACACTTGAACTGAATTACAAAACAGAACAGAGTCACACATGCAGAAAACACACTATGGCTGCTTAACGGGAAAGGTGAGGTGGGGTGATACATAAAACAAGGGTATCAAATTAGCTCAGATACCGTTCCATAAACCCAATATGTAATAGACAAGACCTACTCCTTGCTCAGAGAACTGGACTCAACACGCCCTATTCACCGCACAAGAATATATCTGACTAGTAATAATCTTAAAACCTATGTATTGATATCTCTCTGTTAGTGTATCAAGTGGGTGTAAAGCGGCATAAACACAGCAGTGAAAAGCAGCTAAACCCCATTATGAAAATAAATTACTTTGAAAAACCCATGAAACAACGACAGTGAAAGAGAGAGAAATTCTTACACAATGCGTTCAGGGGCTGTGATGCAACCTGGATTGACCATATCTAGACCCACAGCTGGATGAGACATAAGGGTGGACACTCTTGGGGCTGAGAGGTTTGGTGAGGTTGGGTGAGCAAACGCAGACCCTTTAAAGTAATACTTCGTGGTACCCATCGCATGGGTCCCAAATCTCCAGCTTCCAGGGCATCTTCCTACATCGAAAACATGCATGAGAAACCCAGAAGATAGTATACCGTGTGATGGGGAAAGGTTTCTAAAACGCACCTCATTTCTCATCTCCTTGTGCCCGGGTTCGCCATTCCAGCCGCTTTACTAGCAATCTCCCTACTAGGAGCATCAGCACCTTTAACCTCCTGTTCCGTACAGGTTGCAATTTGTCCTGAGGATGAACGGGAAGACGGGGAACCAACGAGAGACTAGCTCTTGGTGTTGGGACAGGCACAGGTCACTCTATTTTCCCATCAGGAAGAAGAATTAACCACAGGCTCAGCCTGCCGCCCGGAACCCGAACAGGGCCTGAAGCCATCCTGCGCTTTTGCGGCCAGCTCCCAAAAAAGCGAGTTGTAAAATGGAGGTTCAGGGCACTGCAATTCACAAACCTGCAGAGTTATAAATGATAACTCTCGTCCACAAATATATTGAGGGAAGGCAAAGAAGAGGATTTGAAATCAAGGCAGAATTGCAGGAAACAGATTTCAGGAGGTAGATTCGAATCGCCTTTAAAGCACATGAAAAGCGGCAAGATGTTGACAATGATGCCCTTGGCCAAAAAGGGCGTATGCGTTTTTTCCTGAATATATTCAGGAAAAAACGCATACGCCCTTTTTGGCCAACCAAGCAACCTGGAAAGGCAAATCAGCGCTACAAAGAAGTCTCACTTCCCATCGGTCAAAAGGGCCATGCTGAAAAATGTGTCAAAACCAGAAATGCAGGACAGGCCATGGAGAAATGAGAGCCTTGCTACACTGATAGGCGGGATGTAAATTGCCAACAGCCACTCTGGAGAAGTGTACGGTGTGTCCTGAAACATCTGAAAAACACAGCTTAGAGAGCATAGGGCACTTCCACTCATGGGGGTATAAATTGGGAAAATGAAAAATCAGCAAGACACAAGCACCCCAAAGTTTAGGGCTGTTCTGTTGACAAGGACCTCCACTTCATTCCACCTTAAATATCCCAGGAAAGAGAAAAATGGATAAAGAAGTTGTGGTCCTTATGTACAATGGAATATCACTCAGCCATGAAATCAGTGTCATAAGGTTAGTAGCAGCATGATGAGTGGATTTAAGTACGACGATTCTAAGTGAAATAAGTCACACAGAAAAGGACACTTCTCATAAGGTATCACTTTTAGAGGGAATGTAAAAACCGTTACACTTGAACTGAATTACAAAACAGAACAGAGTCACACATGCAGAAAACAGACTATGGCTGCTTAACGGGAAAGGTGAGGTGGGGTGATACATAAAACAAGGGTATCAAATTAGCTCAGATACCATTCCATAAACCCAATATGTAGTAGACAAGACCTACTCCTTGCTCAGAGAACTGGACTCAACACGCCCTATTCACCGCACAAGAATATATCTGACTAGTAATAATCTTAAAACCTATGTATTGATATCTCTCTGTTAGTGTGTCAAGTGGGTGTAAAGCGGCATAAACACAGCCGTGAAAATCAGCTAAACCCCATTATGAAAATAAATTACTTTGAAAAACCCATGAAACAACGACAGTGAAAGAGATAGAAATTCTTACACAATGAGTTCAGGGGCTGTGATGCAACCTGGATTGACCATATCTAGACCCACAGCTAGATGAGACATAAGGGTGGACACTCTTGGGGCTGAGAGGATTGGTGAGGTTGGGTGAGCAAACGCAGACCCTTTAAAGTAATACTGCGTGGTACCCATCGCATGGGTCCCAAATCTCCAGCTTCAAGGGCATCTTCCTACATCGAAAACATGCATGAGAAACCCAGAAGATGGTACACCGTGTGATGGGGAAAGGTTTCTAAAACGCACCTCATTTCTCATCTCCTTGTGCCCGGGTTCGCCATTCCAGCCGCTTTACTAGCAATCTCCCTACTTGGAGCATCAGCACCTTTAACCTCCTGTTCCGTACAGGTTGCAATTTGTCCTGAGGATGAACGGGAAGACGGGGAACCAACGAGAGACTAGCTCTTGGTGTCGGGACAGGCACAGGTCACTCTATTTTCCCATCAGGAAGAAGAATTAACCACAGGCTCAGCCTGCCCCCCGGAACCAGAACAGGGCCTGAAGCCATCCTGCGCTTTTGCGGCCAGCTCCCAAAAAAGCGAGTTGTAAAATGGAGGTTCAGGGCACTGCAATTCACAAACCTGCAGAGTTATAAATGATAACTCTCGTCCACAAATATATTGAGGGAAGGCAAAGAAGAGGATTTGAAATCAAGGCAGAATTGCACGAAACAGATTTCAGGAGGTAGATACGAATCGCCTTTAAAGCACATGAAAAGCGGCAAAACGTTGACAATGATGCCCTTGGCCAAAAAGGGCGTATGCGTTTTTTCCTGAATATATTCAGGAAAAAACGCATACGCCCTTTTTGGCCAACCAAGCAACCTGGAAAGGCAAATCAGCGCTACAGAGAAGTCTCGCTTCCCATTGGTCAAAAGGGCCATGATGAAAAAAGTGTCAAAACCAGAAATGCAGTACAGGCCATGCAGAAATGGGAGCCTTGCTACACTGATGGGCGGGATGTAAATTGCCAACAGCCACTCTGGAGAAGTGTACGGTGTGTCCTGAAACATCTGAAAAACACATCTTAGAGAGCATAGGGCACTTCCACTCATGGGGGTATAAATTGGGAAAATGAAAAATCAGCAAGACACAAGCACCCCAAAGTTTAGGGCTGCTCTGTTGACAAGGACCTCCACTTCATTCCACCTTAAATATCCCAGGAAAGAGAAAAATGGATAAAGAAGTTGTGGTCCTTATGTACAATGGAATATCACTCAGCCATGAAATCAATGTCATAAGGTTAGTAGCAGCATGATGAGTGGATTTAGGTACGACGATTCTAAGTGAAATAAGTCACACAGAAAAGGACACTTCTCATAAGGTATCACTGATAGAGGGAATGTAAAAACCGTTACACTTGAACTGAATTACAAAACAGAACAGAGTCACACATGCAGAAAACACACTATGGCTGCTTAACGGGAAAGGTGAGGTGGGGTGATACATAAAACAAGGGTATCAAATTAGCTCAGATACCGTTCCATAAACCCAATATGTAATAGACAAGACCTACTCCTTGCTCAGAGAACTGGACTCAACACGCCCTATTCACCGCACAAGAATATATCTGACTAGTAATAATCTTAAAACCTATGTATTGATATCTCTCTGTTAGTGTGTCAAGTGGGTGTAAAGCGGCATAAACACAGCCGTGAAAAGCAGCTAAACCCCATTATGAAAATAAATTACTTTGAAAAACCCATGAAACAACGACAGTGAAAGAGAGAGAAATTCTTACACAATGCGTTCAGGGGCTGTGATGCAACCTGGATTGACCATATCTAGACCCACAGCTGGATGAGACATAAGGGTGGACACTCTTGGGGCTGAGAGGTTTGGTGAGGTTGGGTGAGCAAACGCAGACCCTTTAAAGTAATACTTCGTGGTACCCATCGCATGGGTCCCAAATCTCCAGCTTCAAGGGCATCTTCCTACATCGAAAACATGCATGAGAAACCCAGAAGATGGTACACCGTGTGATGGGGAAAGGTTTCTAAAACGCACCTCATTTCTCATCTCCTTGTGCCCGGGTTCGCCATTCCAGCCGCGTTACTAGCAATCTCCCTACTTGGAGCATCAGCACCTTTAACCTCCTGATCCGTACAGGTTGCAATTTGTCCTGAGGATGAACGGGAAGACGGGGAACCAACGAGAGACTAGCTCTTGGTGTCGGGACAGGCACAGGTCACTCTATTTTCCCATCAGGAAGAAGAATTAACCACAGGCTCAGCCTGCCCCCCGGAACCAGAACAGGGCCTGAAGCCATCCTGCGCTTTTGCGGCCAGCTCCCAAAAAAGCGAGTTGTAAAATGGAGGTTCAGGGCACTGCAATTCACAAACCTGCAGAGTTATAAATGATAACTCTCGTCCACAAATATATTGAGGGAAGGCAAAGAAGAGGATTTGAAATCAAGGCAGAATTGCACGAAACAGATTTCAGGAGGTAGATACGAATCGCCTTTAAAGCACATGAAAAGCGGCAAAATGTTGACAATGATGCCCTTGGCCAAAAAGGGCGTATGCGTTTTTTCCTGAATATATTCAGGAAAAAACGCATACGCCCTTTTTGGCCAACCAAGCAACCTGGAAAGGCAAATCAGCGCTACAGAGAAGTCTCGCTTCCCATCCGTCAAAAGGGCCATGCTGAAAAAAGTGTCAAAACCAGAAATGCAGGACAGGCCATGGAGAAATGGGAGCCTTGCTACACTGATGGGCGGGATGTAAATTGCCAAGAGCCACTCTGGAGAAGTGTCCGGTGAGTCCTGAAACATCTGAAAAACACAGCTTAGAGAGCATAGGGCACTTCCACTCATGGGGGTATAAATTGGGAAAATGAAAAATCAGCAAGACACAAGCACCCCAAAGTTGAGGGCTGCTCTGTTGACAAGGACCTCCACTTCATTCCACCTTAAATATCCCAGGAAAGAGAAAAATGGATAAAGAAGTTGTGGTCCTTATGTACAATGGAATATCACTCTGCCATGAAATCAATGTCATAAGGTTAGTAGCAGCATGATGAGTGGATTTAGGTACGACGATTCTAAGTGAAATAAGTCACACAGAAAAGGACACTTCTCATAAGGTATCACTTTTAGAGGGAATGTAAAAACCGTTACACTTGAACTGAATTACAAAACAGAACAGAGTCACACATGCAGAAAACAGACTATGGCTGCTTAACGGGAAAGGTGAGGTGGGGTGATACATAAAACAAGGGTATCAAATTAGCTCAGATACCGTTCCATAAACCCAATATGTAGTAGACAAGACCTACTCCTTGCTCAGAGAACTGGACTCAACACGCCCTATTCACCGCACAAGAATATATCTGACTAGTAATAATCTTAAAACCTATGTATTGATATCTCTCTGTTAGTGTGTCAAGTGGGTGTAAAGCGGCATAAACACAGCCGTGAAAAGCAGCTAAACCCCATTATGAAAATAAATTACTTTGAAAAACCCATGAAACAACGACAGTGAAAGAGATAGAAATTCTTACACAATGAGTTCAGGGGCTGTGATGCAACCTGGATTGACCATATCTAGACCCACAGCTGGATGAGACATAAGGGTGGACACTCTTGGGGCTGAGAGGTTTGGTGAGGTTGGGTGAGCAAACGCAGACCCTTTAAAGTAATACTGCGTGGTTCCCATCGCATGGGTCCCAAATCTCCAGGTTCAAGGGCATCTTCCTACATCGAAAACATGCATGAGAACCCCAGAAGATGGTACACCGTGTGATGGGGAAAGGTTTCTAAAACGCACCTCATTTCTCATCTCCTTGTGCCCGGGTTCGCCATTCCAGCCGCTTTACTAGCAATCTCCCTACTTGGAGCATCAGCACCTTTAACCTCCTGTTCCGTACAGGTTGCAATTTGTCCTGAGAATGAACGGGAAGACGGGGAACCAACGAGAGACTAGCTCTTGGTGTCGGGACAGGCACAGGTCACTCTATTTTCCCATCAGGAAGAAGAATTAACCACAGGCTCAGCCTGCCCCCCGGAACCAGAACAGGGCCTGAAGCCATCCTGCGCTTTTGCGGCCAGCTCCCAAAAAAGCGAGTGGTAAAATGGAGGTTCAGGGCACTGCAATTCACAAACCTGCAGAGTTATAAATGATAACTCTCGTCCACAAATATATTGAGGGAAGGCAAAGAAGAGGAT
Source organism: Balaenoptera borealis (assembly GCF_965194805.1). Classification (NCBI taxonomy): domain Eukaryota; kingdom Metazoa; phylum Chordata; class Mammalia; order Artiodactyla; family Balaenopteridae; genus Balaenoptera; species Balaenoptera borealis. Next base: position 1,428,807 of record NW_028123994.1, read on the forward strand.
TTGAAATCAAGGCAGAATTGCACGAAACAGATTTCAGGAGGTAGATACGAATCGCCTTTAAAGAACATGAAAAGCGGCAAAACGTTGACAATGATGCCCTTGGCCAAAAAGGGCGTATGCGTTTTTTCCTGAATATATTCAGGAAAAAACGCATACGCCCTTTTTGGCCAACCAAGCAACCTGGAAAGGCAAATCAGCGCTACAGAGAAGTCTCGCTTCCCATCAGTCAAAAGGGCCATGCTGAAAAAAGTGTCAAAACCAGAAATGCAGGACAGGCCATGGAGAAATGGGAGCCTTGCTACACTGATGGGCGGGATGTAAATTGCCAACAGCCACTCTGGAGAAGTGTACGGTGAGTCCTGAAACATCTAAAAAACACAGCTTAGAGAGCATAGGGCACTTCCACTCATGGGGGTATAAATTGGGAAAATAAAAAATCAGCAAGACACAAGCACCCCAAAGTTGAGGGCTGCTCTGTTGACAAAGACCTCCACTTCATTCCACCTTAAATATCCAAGGAAAGAGAAAAATGGATAAAGAAGTTGTGGTCCTTATGTACAATGGAATATCACTCAGCCATGAAATCAATGTCATAAGGTTAGTAGCAGCATGATGAGTGGATTTAGGTACGACGATTCTAAGTGAAATAAGTCACACAGAAAAGGACACTTCTCATAAGGTATCACTTATAGAGGGAATGTAAAAACCGTTACACTTGAACTGAATTACAAAACAGAACAGAGTCACACATGCAGAAAACAGACTATGGCTGCTTAACGGGAAAGGTGAGGTGGGGTGATACATAAAACAAGGGTATCAAATTAGCTCAGATACCGTTCCATAAACCCAATATGTAGTAGACAAGACCTACTCCTTGCTCAGAGAACTGGACTCAACACGCCCTATTCACCGCACAAGAATATATCTGACTAGTAATAATCTTAAAACCTATGTATTGATATCTCTCTGTTAGTGTGTCAAGTAGGTGTAAAGCGGCATAAACACAGCCGTGAAAAGCAGCTAAACCCCATTATGAAAATAAATTACTTTGAAAAACCCATGAAACAACGACAGTGAAAGAGAGAGAAATTCTTACACAATGCGTTCAGGGGCTGTGATGCAACCTGGATTGACCATATCTAGACCGACAGCTGGATGAGACATAAGGGTGGACACTCTTGGGGCTGAGAGGTTTGGTGAGGTTGGGTGAGCAAACGCAGACCCTTTAAAGTAATACTTCGTGGTACCCATCGAATGGGTCCCAAATCTCCAGCTTCAAGGGCATCTTCCTACATCGAAAACATGCATGAGAAACCCAGAAGATAGTACACCGTGTGATGGGGAAAGGTTTCTAAAACGCACCTCATTTCTCATCTCCTTGTGCCCGGGTTCGCCATTCCAGCCGCTTTACTAGCAATCTCCCTACTTGGAGCATCAGCACCTTTAACCTCCTGTTCCGTACAGGTTGCAATTTGTCCTGAGGATGAACGGGAAGACGGGGAACCAACGAGAGACTAGCTCTTGGTGTTGGGACAGGCACAGGTCACTCTATTTTCCCATCAGGAAGAAGAATTAACCACAGGCTCAGCCTGCCCCCCGGAACCAAAACAGGGCCTGAAGCCATCCTGCGCTTTTGCGGCCAGCTCCCAAAAAAGCGAGTTGTAAAATGGAGGTTCAGGGCACTGCAATTCACAAACCTGCAGAGTTATAAATGATAACTCTCGTCCACAAATATATTGAGGGAAGGCAAAGAAGAGGATTTGAAATCAAGGCAGAATTGCATGAAACAGATTTCAGGAGGTAGATTCGAATCGCCTTTAAAGCACATGAAAAGCGGCAAAATGTTGACAATGATGCCCTTGGCCAAAAAGGGCGTATGCGTTTTTTCCTGAATATATTCAGGAAAAAACGCATACGCCCTTTTTGGCCAACCAAGCAACCTGGAAAGGCAAATCAGTGCTACAAAGAAGTCTCGCTTCCCATCGGTCAAAAGGGCCATGCTGAAAAAAGTGTCAAAACCAGAAATGCAGGACAGGCCATGGAGAAATGAGAGCCTTGCTACACTGATGGGCGGGATGTAAATTGCCAACAGCCACTCTGGAGAAGTGTACGGTGTGTCCTGAAACATCTGAAAAACACAGCTTAGAGAGCATAGGGCACTTCCACTCATGGGGGTATAAATTGGGAAAATGAAAAATCAGCAAGACACAAGCACCCCAAAGTTGAGGGCTGCTCTGTTGACAAGGACCTCCACTTCATTCCACCTTAAATATCCCAGGAAAGAGAAAAATGGATAAAGAAGTTGTGGTCCTTATGTACAATGGAATATCACTCAGCCATGAAATCAATGTCATAAGGTTAGTAGCAGCATGATGAGTGGATTTAGGTACGACGATTCTAAGTGAAATAAGTCACACAGAAAAGGACACTTCTCATAAGGTATCACTTTTAGAGGGAATGTAAAAACCGTTACACTTGAACTGAATTACAAAACAGAACAGAGTCACACATGCAGAAAACAGACTATGGCTGCTTAACGGGAAAGGTGAGGTGGGGTGATACATAAAACAAGGGTATCAAATTAGCTCAGATACCGTTCCATAAACCCAATATGTAGTAGACAAGACCTACTCCTTGCTCAGAGAACTGGACTCAACACGCCCTATTCACCGCACAAGAATATATCTGACTAGTAATAATCTTAAAACCTATGTATTGATATCTCTCTGTTAGTGTGTCAAGTGGGTGTAAAGCGGCATAAACACAGCCGTGAAAAGCAGCTAAACCCCATTATGAAAATAAATTACTTTGAAAAACCCATGAAACAACGACAGTGAAAGAGAGAGAAATTCTTACACAATGCGTTCAGGGGCTGTGATGCAACCTGGATTGACCATATCTAGACCCACAGCTGGATGAGACATAAGGGTGGACACTCTTGGGGCTGAGAGGTTTGGTGAGGTTGGGTGAGCAAACGCAGACCCTTTAAAGTAATACTTCGTGGTACCCATCGCATGGGTCCCAAATCTCCAGCTTCAAGGGCATCTTCCTACATCGAAAACATGCATGAGAAACCCAGAAGATGGTACACCGTGTGATGGGGAAAGGTTTCTAAAACGCACCTCATTTCTCATCTCCTTGTGCCCGGGTTCGCCATTCCAGCCGCGTTACTAGCAATCTCCCTACTTGGAGCATCAGCACCTTTAACCTCCTGTTCCGTACAGGTTGCAATTTGTCCTGAGGATGAACGGGAAGACGGGGAACCAACGAGAGACTAGCTCTTGGTGTCGGGACAGGCACAGGTCACTCTATTTTCCCATCAGGAAGAAGAATTAACCACAGGCTCAGCCTGCCCCCCGGAACCAGAACAGGGCCTGAAGCCATCCTGCGCTTTTGCGGCCAGCTCCCAAAAAAGCGAGTTGTAAAATGGAGGTTCAGGGCACTGCAATTCACAAACCTGCAGAGTTATAAATGATAACTCTCGTCCACAAATATATTGAGGGAAGGCAAAGAAGAGGATTTGAAATCAAGGCAGAATTGCACGAAACAGATTTCAGGAGGTAGATACGAATCGCCTTTAAAGCACATGAAAAGCGGCAAAACGTTGACAATGATGCCCTTGGCCAAAAAGGGCGTATGCGTTTTTTCCTGAATATATTCAGGAAAAAACGCATACGCCCTTTTTGGCCAACCAAGCAACCTGGAAAGGCAAATCAGCGCTACAGAGAAGTCTCGCTTCCCATCCGTCAAAAGGGCCATGCTGAAAAAAGTGTCAAAACCAGAAATGCAGGACAGGCCATGGAGAAATGGGAGCCTTGCTACACTGATGGGCGGGATGTAAATTGCCAACAGCCACTCTGGAGAAGTGTCCGGTGAGTCCTGAAACATCTAAAAAACACAGCTTAGAGAGCATAGGGCACTTCCACTCATGGGGGTATAAATTGGGAAAATGAAAAATCAGCAAGACACAAGCACCCCAAAGTTGAGGGCTGCTCTGTTGACAAGGACCTCCACTTCATTCCACCTTAAATATCCAAGGAAAGAGAAAAATGGATAAAGAAGTTGTGGTCCTTATGTACAGTGGAATATCACTCAGCCATGAAATCAATGTCATAAGGTTAGTAGCAGCATGATGAGTGGATTTAGGTACGACGATTCTAAGTGAAATAAGTCACACAGAAAAGGACACTTCTCATAAGGTATCACTTTTAGAGGGAATGTAAAAACCGTTACACTTGAACTGAATTACAAAACAGAACAGAGTCACACATGCAGAAAACAGACTATGGCTGCTTAACGGGAAAGGTGAGGTGGGGTGATACATAAAACAAGGGTATCAAATTAGCTCAGATACCGTTCCATAAACCCAATATGTAGTAGACAAGACCTACTCCTTGCTCAGAGAACTGGACTCAACACGCCCTATTCACCGCACAAGAATATATCTGACTAGTAATAATCTTAAAACCTATGTATTGATATCTCTCTGTTAGTGTGTCAAGTGGGTGTAAAGCGGCATAAACACAGCCGTGAAAAGCAGCTAAACCCCATTATGAAAATAAATTACTTTGAAAAACCCATGAAACAACGACAGTGAAAGAGACAGAAATTCTTACACAATGAGTTCAGGGGCTGTGATGCAACCTGGATTGACCATATCTAGACCCACAGCTGGATGAGACATAAGGGTGGACACTCTTGGGGCTGAGAGGTTTGGTGAGGTTGGGTGAGCAAACGCAGACCCTTTAAAGTAATACTGCGTGGTACCCATCGCATGGGTCCCAAATCTCCAGCTTCAAGGGCATCTTCCTACATCGAAAACATGCATGAGAAACCCAGAAGATGGTACACCGTGTGATGGGGAAAGGTTTCTAAAACGCACCTCATTTCTCATCTCCTTGTGCCCGGGTTCGCCATTCCAGCCGCGTTACTAGCAATCTCCCTACTTGGAGCATCAGCACCTTTAACCTCCTGTTCCGTACAGGTTGCAATTTGTCCTGAGGATGAACGGGAAGACGGGGAACCAACGAGAGACTAGCTCTTGGTGTCGGGACAGGCACAGGTCACTCTATTTTCCCATCAGGAAGAAGAATTAACCACAGGCTCAGCCTGCCCCCCGGAACCAGAACAGGGCCTGAAGCCATCCTGCGCTTTTGCGGCCAGCTCCCAAAAAAGCGAGTTGTAAAATGGAGGTTCAGGGCACTGCAATTCACAAACCTGCAGAGTTATAAATGATAACTCTCGTCCACAAATATATTGAGGGAAGGCAAAGAAGAGGATTTGAAATCAAGGCAGAATTGCACGAAACAGATTTCAGGAGGTAGATACGAATCGCCTTTAAAGCACATGAAAAGCGGCAAAACGTTGACAATGATGCCCTTGGCCAAAAAGGGCGTATGCGTTTTTTCCTGAATATATTCAGGAAAAAACGCATACGCCCTTTTTGGCCAACCAAGCAACCTGGAAAGGCAAATCAGCGCTACAGAGAAGTCTTGCTTCCCATCGGTCAAAAGGGCCATGCTGAAAAAAGTGTCAAAACCAGAAATGCAGGACAGGCCATGGAGAAATGGGAGCCTTGCTACACTGATGGGCGGGATGTAAATTGCCAACAGCCACTCTGGAGAAGTGTACGGTGAGTCCTGAAACATCTAAAAAACACAGCTTAGAGAGCATAGGGCACTTCCACTCATGGGGGTATAAATTGGGAAAATGAAAAATCAGCAAGACACAAGCACCCCAAAGTTGAGGGCTGCTCTGTTGACAAGGACCTCCACTTCATTCCACCTTAAATATCCCAGGAAAGAGAAAAATGGATAAAGAAGTTGTGGTCCTTATGTACAATGGAATATCACTCAGCCATGAAATCAATGTCATAAGGTTAGTAGCAGCATGATGAGTGGATTTAGGTACGACGATTCTAAGTGAAATAAGTCACACAGAAAAGGTCACTTCTCATAAGGTATCCCTTTTAGAGGGAATGTAAAAACCGTTACACTTGAACTGAATTACAAAACAGAACAGAGTCACACATGCAGAAAACAGACTATGGCTGCTTAACGGGAAAGGTGAGGTGGGGTGATACATAAAACAAGGGTATCAAATTAGCTCAGATACCGTTCCATAAACCCAATATGTAATAGACAAGACCTACTCCTTGCTCAGAGAACTGGACTCAACACGCCCTATTCACCGCACAAGAATATATCTGACTATTAATAATCTTAAAACCTATGTATTGATATCTCTCTGTTAGTGTGTCAAGTGGGTGTAAAGCGGCATAAACACAGCCGTGAAAAGCAGCTAAACCCCATTATGAAAATAAATTACTTTGAAAAACCCATGAAACAACGACAGTGAAAGAGATAGAAATTCTTACACAATGAGTTCAGGGGCTGTGATGCAACCTGGATTGACCATATCTAGACCCACAGCTGGATGAGACATAAGGGTGGACACTCTTGGGGCTGAGAGGTTTGGTGAGGTTGGGTGAGCAAACGCAGACCCTTTAAAGTAATACTGCGTGGTACCCATCGCATGGGTCCCAAATCTCCAGCTTCAAGGGCATCTTCCTACATCGAAAACATGCATGAGAAACCCAGAAGATGGTACACCGTGTGATGGGGAAAGGTTTCTAAAACGCACCTCATTTCTCATCTCCTTGTGCCCGGGTTCGCCATTCCAGCCGCGTTACTAGCAATCTCCCTACTTGGAGCATCAGCACCTTTAACCTCCTGTTCCGTACAGGTTGCAATTTGTCCTGAGGATGAACGGGAAGACGGGGAACCAACGAGAGACTAGCTCTTGGTGTCGGGACAGGCACAGGTCACTCTATTTTCCCATCAGGAAGAAGAATTAACCACAGGCTCAGCCTGCCCCCCGGAACCAGAACAGGGCCTGAAGCCATCCTGCGCTTTTGCGGCCAGCTCCCAAAAAAGCGAGTTGTAAAATGGAGGTTCAGGGCACTGCAATTCACAAACCTGCAGAGTTATAAATGATAACTCTCGTCCACAAATATATTGAGGGAAGGCAAAGAAGAGGATTTGAAATCAAGGCAGAATTGCACGAAACAGATTTCAGGAGGTAGATACGAATCGCCTTTAAAGCACATGAAAAGCGGCAAAACGTTGACAATGATGCCCTTGGCCAAAAAGGGCGTATGCGTTTTTTCCTGAATATATTCAGGAAAAAACGCATACGCCCTTTTTGGCCAACCAAGCAACCTGGAAAGGCAAATCAGCGCTACAGAGAAGTCTCGCTTCCCATCCGTCAAAAGGGCCATGCTGAAAAAAGTGTCAAAACCAGAAATGCAGGACAGGCCATGGAGAAATGGGAGCCTTGCTACACTGATGGGCGGGATGTAAATTGCCAAGAGCCACTCTGGAGAAGTGTCCGGTGAGTCCTGAAACATCTGAAAAACACAGCTTAGAGAGCATAGGGCACTTCCACTCATGGGGGTATAAATTGGGAAAATGAAAAATCAGCAAGACACAAGCACCCCAAAGTTGAGGGCTGCTCTGTTGACAAGGACCTCCACTTCATTCCACCTTAAATATCCCAGGAAAGAGAAAAATGGATAAAGAAGTTGTGGTCCTTATGTACAATGGAATATCACTCAGCCATGAAATCAATGTCATAAGGTTAGTAGCAGCATGATGAGTGGATTTAGGTACGACGATTCTAAGTGAAATAAGTCACACAGAAAAGGACACTTCTCATAAGGTATCACTTTTAGAGGGAATGTAAAAACCGTTACACTTGAACTGAATTACAAAACAGAACAGAGTCACACATGCAGAAAACAGACTATGGCTGCTTAACGGGAAAGGTGAGGTGGGGTGATACATAAAACAAGGGTATCAAATTAGCTCAGATACCGTTCCATAAACCCAATATGTAGTAGACAAGACCTACTCCTTGCTCAGAGAACTGGACTCAACACGCCCTATTCACCGCACAAGAATATATCTGACTAGTAATAATCTTAAAACCTATGTATTGATATCTCTCTGTTAGTGTGTCAAGTGGGTGTAAAGCGGCATAAACACAGCCGTGAAAAGCAGCTAAACCTCATTATGAAAATAAATTACTTTGAAAAACCCATGAAACAACGACAGTGAAAGAGACAGAAATTCTTACACAATGAGTTCAGGGGCTGTGATGCAACCTGGATTGACCATATCTAGACCCACAGCTGGATGAGACATAAGGGTGGACACTCTTGGGGCTGAGAGGTTTGGTGAGGTTGGGTGAGCAAACGCAGACCCTTTAAAGTAATACTGCGTGTTACCCATCGCATGGGTCCCAAATCTCCAGCTTCAAGGGCATCTTCCTACATCGAAAACATGCATGAGAAACCCAGAAGATGGTACACCGTGTGATGGGGAAAGGTTTCTAAAACGCACCTCATTTCTCATCTCCTTGTGCCCGGGTTCGCCATTCCAGCCGATTTACTAGCAATCTCCCTACTTGGAGCATCAGCACCTTTAACCTCCTGTTCCGTACAGGTTGCAATTTGTCCTGAGGATGAACGGGAAGACGGGGAACCAACGAGAGACTAGCTCTTGGTGTCGGGACAGGCACAGGTCACTCTATTTTCCCATCAGGAAGAAGAATTAACCACAGGCTCAGCCTGCCCCCCGGAACCAGAACAGGGCCTGAAGCCATCCTGCGCTTTTGCGGCCAGCTCCCAAAAAAGCGAGTTGTAAAATGGAGGTTCAGGGCACTGCAATTCACAAACCTGCAGAGTTATAAATGATAACTCTCGTCCACAAATATATTGAGGGAAGGCAAAGAAGAGGATTTGAAATCAAGGCAGAATTGCAGGAAACAGATTTCAGGAGGTAGATACGAATCGCCTTTAAAGCACATGAAAAGCGGCAAAACGTTGACAATGATGCCCTTGGCCAAAAAGGGCGTATGCGTTTTTTCCTGAATATATTCAGGAAAAAACGCATACGCCCTTTTTGGCCAACCAAGCAACCTGGAAAGGCAAATCAGCGCTACAGAGAAGTCTTGCTTCCCATCGGTCAAAAGGGCCATGCTGAAAAAAGTGTCAAAACCAGAAATGCAGGACAGGCCATGGAGAAATGGGAGCCTTGCTACACTGATGGGCGGGATGTAAATTGCCAACAGCCACTCTGGAGAAGTGTACGGTGAGTCCTGAAACATCTAAAAAACACAGCTTAGAGAGCATAGGGCACTTCCACTCATGGGGGTATAAATTGGGAAAATGAAAAATCAGCAAGACACAAGCACCCCAAAGTTGAGGGCTGCTCTGTTGACAAGGACCTCCACTTCATTCCACCTTAAATATCCCAGGAAAGAGAAAAATGGATAAAGAAGTTGTGGTCCTTATGTACAATGGAATATCATTCAGCCATGAAATCAATGTCATAAGGTTAGTAGCAGCATGATGAGTGGATTTAGGTACGACGATTCTAAGTGAAATAAGTCACACAGAAAAGGTCACTTCTCATAAGGTATCACTTTTAGAGGGAATGTAAAAACCGTTACACTTGAACTGAATTACAAAACAGAACAGAGTCACACATGCAGAAAACAGACTATGGCTGCTTAACGGGAAAGGTGAGGTGGGGTGATACATAAAACAAGGGTATCAAATTAGCTCAGATACCGTTCCATAAACCCAATATGTAATAGACAAGACCTACTCCTTCCTCAGAGAACTGGACTCAACACGCCCTATTCACCGCACAAGAATATATCTGACTATTAATAATCTTAAAACCTATGTATTGATATCTCTCTGTTAGTGTGTCAAGTGGGTGTAAAGCGGCATAAACACAGCAGTGAAAAGCAGCTAAACCCCATTATGAAAATAAATTACTTTGAAAAACCCATGAAACAACGACAGTGAAAGAGAGAGAAATTCTTACACAATGCGTTCAGGGGCTGTGATGCAACCTGGATTGACCATATCTAGACCCACAGCTGGATGAGACATAAGGGTGGACACTCTTGGGGCTGAGAGGTTTGGTGAGGTTGGGTGAGCAAACGCAGACCCTTTAAAGTAATACTGCGTGGTACCCATCGAATGGGTCCCAAATCTCCAGCTTCAAGGGCATCTTCCTACATCGAAAACATGCATGAGAAACCCAGAAGATAGTACACCGTGTGATGGGGAAAGGTTTCTAAAACACACCTCATTTCTCATCTCCTTGTGCCCGGGTTCGCCATTCCAGCCGCTTTACTAGCAATCTCCCTACTTGGAAAATCAGCACCTTTAACCTCCTGTTCCGTACAGGTTGCAATTTGTCCTGAGGATGAACGGGAAGACGGGGAACCAACGAGAGACTAGCTCTTGGTGTTGGGACAGGCACAGGTCACTCTATTTTCCCATCAGGAAGAAGAAGTAACCACAGGCTCAGCCTGCCCCCCGGAACCAGAACCGGGCCTGAAGCCATCCTGCGCTTTTGCGGCCAGCTCCCAAAAAAGCGAGTTGTAAAATGGAGGTCCAGGGCACTGCAATTCACAAACCTGCAGAGTTATAAATGATAACTCTCGTCCACAAATATATTGAGGGAAGGCAAAGAAGAGGATTTGAAATCAAGGCAGAATTGCAGGAAACAGATTTCAGGAGGTAGATTCGAATCGCCTTTAAAGCACATGAAAAGCGGCAAAACGTTGACAATGATGCCCTTGGCCAAAAAGGGCGTATGCGTTTTTTCCTGAATATATTCAGGAAAAAACGCATACGCCCTTTTTGGCCAACCAAGCAACCTGGAAAGGCAAATCAGTGCTACAAAGAAGTCTCGCTTCCCATCGGTCAAAAGGGCCATGCTGAAAAAAGTGTCAAAACCAGAAATGCAGGACAGGCCATGGAGAAATGGGAGCCTTGCTACACTGATGGGCGGGATGTAAATTGCCAACAGCCACTCTGGAGAAGTGTACGGTGTGTCCTGAAACATCTGAAAAACACAGCTTAGAGAGCATAGGGCACTTCCACTCATGGGGGTATAAATTGGGAAAATGAAAAATCAGCAAGACACAAGCACCCCAAAGTTTAGGGCTGCTCTGTTGACAAGGACCTCCACTTCATTCTACCTTAAATATCCAAGGAAAGAGAAAAATGGATAAAGAAGTTGTGGTCCTCATGTACAATGGAATATCACTCAGCCATGAAATCAATGTCATAAGGTTAGTAGCAGCATGATGAGTGGATTTAGGTACGACGATTCTAAGTGAAATAAGTCACACAGAAAAGGACACTTCTCATAAGGTATCACTTTTAGAGGGAATGTAAAAACCGTTACACTTGAACTGAATTACAAAACAGAACAGAGTCACACATGCAGAAAACAGACTATGGCTGCTTAACGGGAAAGGTGAGGTGGGGTGATACATAAAACAAGGGTATCAAATTAGCTCAGATACCGTTCCATAAACCCAATATGTAGTAGACAAGACCTACTCCTTGCTCAGAGAACTGGACTCAACACGCCCTATTCACCGCACAAGAATATATCTGACTAGTAATAATCTTAAAACCTATGTATTGATATCTCTCTGTTAGTGTGTCAAGTGGGTGTAAAGCGGCATAAACACAGCCGTGAAAAGCAGCTAAACCCCATTATGAAAATAAATTACTTTGAAAAACCCATGAAACAACGACAGTGAAAGAGATAGAAATTCTTACACAATGAGTTCAGGGGCTGTGATGCAACCTGGATTGACCATATCTAGACCCACAGCTGGATGAGACATAAGGGTGGACACTCTTGGGGCTGAGAGGTTTGGTGAGGTTGGGTGAGCAAACGCAGACCCTTTAAAGTAATACTGCGTGGTACCCATCGCATGGGTCCCAAATCTCCAGGTTCAAGGGCATCTTCCTACATCGAAAACATGCATGAGAAACCCAGAAGATGGTACACCGTGTGATGGGGAAAGGTTTCTAAAACGCACCTCATTTCTCATCTCCTTGTGCCCGGGTTCGCCATTCCAGCCGCGTTACTAGCAATCTCCCTACTTGGAGCATCAGCACCTTTAACCTCCTGTTCCGTACAGGTTGCAATTTGTCCTGAGGATGAACGGGAAGACGGGGAACCAACGAGAGACTAGCTATGGTGTCGGGACAGGCACAGGTCACTCTATTTTCCCATCAGGAAGAAGAATTAACCACAGGCTCAGCCTGCCCCCCGGAACCAGAACAGGGCCTGAAGCCATCCTGCGCTTTTGCGGCCAGCTCCCAAAAAAGCGAGTTGTAAAATGGAGGTCCAGGGCACTGCAATTCACAAACCTGCAGAGTTATAAATGATAACTCTCGTCCACAAATATATTGAGGGAAGGCAAAGAAGAGGATTTGAAATCAAGGCAGAATTGCACGAAACAGATTTCAGGAGGTAGATACGAATCGCCTTTAAAACACATGAAAAGCGGCAAAACGTTGACAATGATGCCCTTGGCCAAAAAGGGCGTATGCGTTTTTTCCTGAATATATTCAGGAAAAAACGCATACGCCCTTTTTGGCCAACCAAGCAACCTGGAAAGGCAAATCAGCGCTACAGAGAAGTCTCGCTTCCCATCCGTCAAAAGGGCCATGCTGAAAAAAGTGTCAAAACCAGAAATGCAGGACAGGCCATGGAGAAATGGGAGCCTTGCTACACTGATGGGCGGGATGTAAATTGCCAAGAGCCACTCTGGAAAAGTGTCCGGTGAGTCCTGAAACATCTGAAAAACACAGCTTAGAGAGCATAGGGCACTTCCACTCATGGGGGTATAAATTGGGAAAATGAAAAATCAGCAAGACACAAGCACCCCAAAGTTGAGGGCTGCTCTGTTGACAAGGACCTCCACTTCATTCCACCTTAAATATCCCAGGAAAGAGAAAAATGGATAAAGAAGTTGTGGTCCTCATGTACAATGGAATATCACTCAGCCATGAAATCAATGTCATAAGGTTAGTAGCAGCATGATGAGTGGATTTAGGTACGACGATTCTAAGTGAAATAAGTCACACAGAAAAGGACACTTCTCATAAGGTATCACTTTTAGAGGGAATGTAAAAACCGTTACACTTGAACTGAATTACAAAACAGAACAGAGTCACACATGCAGAAAACAGACTATGGCTGCTTAACGGGAAAGGTGAGGTGGGGTGATACATAAAACAAGGGTATCAAATTAGCTCAGATACCGTTCCATAAACCCAATATGTAGTAGACAAGACCTACTCCTTGCTCAGAGAACTGGACTCAACACGCCCTATTCACCGCACAAGAATATATCTGACTAGTAATAATCTTAAAACCTATGTATTGATATCTCTCTGTTAGTGTGTCAAGTGGGTGTAAAGCGGCATAAACACAGCCGTGAAAAGCAGCTAAACCCCATTATGAAAATAAATTACTTTGAAAAACCCATGAAACAACGACAGTGAAAGAGATAGAAATTCTTACACAATGAGTTCAGGGGCTGTGATGCAACCTGGATTGACCATATCTAGACCCACAGCTGGATGAGACATAAGGGTGGACACTCTTGGGGCTGAGAGGTTTGGTGAGGTTGGGTGAGCAAACGCAGACCCTTTAAAGTAATACTGCGTGGTACCCATCGCATGGGTCCCAAATCTCCAGGTTCAAGGGCATCTTCCTACATCGAAAACATGCATGAGAAACCCAGAAGATGGTACACCGTGTGATGGGGAAAGGTTTCTAAAACGCACCTCATTTCTCATCTCCTTGTGCCCGGGTTCGCCATTCCAGCCGCGTTACTAGCAATCTCCCTACTTGGAGCATCAGCACCTTTAACCTCCTGTTCCGTACAGGTTGCAATTTGTCCTGAGGATGAACGGGAAGACGGGGAACCAACGAGAGACTAGCTATGGTGTCGGGACAGGCACAGGTCACTCTATTTTCCCATCAGGAAGAAGAATTAACCACAGGCTCAGCCTGCCCCCCGGAACCAGAACAGGGCCTGAAGCCATCCTGCGCTTTTGCGGCCAGCTCCCAAAAAAGCGAGTTGTAAAATGGAGGTTCAGGGCACTGCAATTCACAAACCTGCAGAGTTATAAATGATAACTCTCGTCCACAAATATATTGAGGGAAGGCAAAGAAGAGGATTTGAAATCAAGGCAGAATTGCACGAAACAGATTTCAGGAGGTAGATACGAATCGCCTTTAAAGCACATGAAAAGCGGCAAAACGTTGACAATGATGCCCTTGGCCAAAAAGGGCGTATGCGTTTTTTCCTGAATATATTCAGGAAAAAACGCATACGCCCTTTTTGGCCAACCAAGCAACCTGGAAACGCAAATCAGCGCTACAGAGAAGTCTCGCTTCCCATCCGTCAAAAGGGCCATGCTGAAAAAAGTGTCAAAACCAGAAATGCAGGACAGGCCATGGAGAAATGGGAGCCTTGCTACACTGATGGGCGGGATGTAAATTGCCAAGAGCCACTCTGGAGAAGTGTCCGGTGAGTCCTGAAACATCTGAAAAACACAGCTTAGAGAGCATAGGGCACTTCCACTCATGGGGGTATAAATTGGGAAAATGAAAAATCAGCAAGACACAAGCACCCCAAAGTTGAGGGCTGCTCTGTTGACAAGGACCTCCACTTCATTCCACCTTAAATATCCCAGGAAAGAGAAAAATGGATAAAGAAGTTGTGGTCCTTATGTACAATGGAATATCACTCAGCCATGAAATCAATGTCATAAGGTTAGTAGCAGCATGATGAGTGGATTTAGGTACGACGATTCTAAGTGAAATAAGTCACACAGAAAAGGACACTTCTCATAAGGTATCACTTTTAGAGGGAATGTAAAAACCGTTACACTTGAACTGAATTACAAAACAGAACAGAGTCACACATGCAGAAAACAGACTATGGCTGCTTAACGGGAAAGGTGAGGTGGGGTGATACATAAAACAAGGGTATCAAACTAGCTCAGATACCGTTCCATAAACCCAATATGTAGTAGACAAGACCTACTCCTTGCTCAGAGAACTGGACTCAACACGCCCTATTCACCGCACAAGAATATATCTGACTAGTAATAATCTTAAAACCTATGTATTGATATCTCTCTGTTAGTGTGTCAAGTGGGTGTAAAGCGGCATAAACACAGCCGTGAAAAGCAGCTAAACCCCATTATGAAAATAAATTACTTTGAAAAACCCATGAAACAACGACAGTGAAAGAGACAGAAATTCTTACACAATGAGTTCAGGGGCTGTGATGCAACCTGGATTGACCATATCTAGACCCACAGCTGGATGAGACATAAGGGTGGACACTCTTGGGGCTGAGAGGTTTGGTGAGGTTGGGTGAGCAAACGCAGACCCTTTAAAGTAATACTGCGTGGTACCCATCGCATGGGTCCCAAATCTCCAGGTTCAAGGGCATCTTCCTACATCGAAAACATGCATGAGAAACCCAGAAGATGGTACACCGTGTGATGGGGAAAGGTTTCTAAAACGCACCTCATTTCTCATCTCCTTGTGCCCGGGTTCGCCATTCCAGCCGCGTTACTAGCAATCTCCCTACTTGGAGCATCAGCACCTTTAACCTCCTGTTCCGTACAGGTTGCAATTTGTCCTGAGGATGAACGGGAAGACGGGGAACCAACGAGAGACTAGCTCTTGGTGTCGGGACAGGCACAGGTCACTCTATTTTCCCATCAGGAAGAAGAATTAACCACAGGCTCAGCCTGCCCCCCGGAACCAGAACAGGGCCTGAAGCCATCCTGCGCTTTTGCGGCCAGCTCCCAAAAAAGCGAGTTGTAAAATGGAGGTCCAGGGCACTGCAATTCACAAACCTGCAGAGTTATAAATGATAACTCTCGTCCACAAATATATTGAGGGAAGGCAAAGAAGAGGATTTGAAATCAAGGCAGAATTGCAGGAAACAGATTTCAGGAGGTAGATTCGAATCGCCTTTAAAGCACATGAAAAGCGGCAAAACGTTGACAATGATGCCCTTGGCCAAAAAGGGCGTATGCGTTTTTTCCTGAATATATTCAGGAAAAAACGCATACGCCCTTTTTGGCCAACCAAGCAACCTGGAAAGGCAAATCAGTGCTACAAAGAAGTCTCGCTTCCCATCGGTCAAAAGGGCCATGCTGAAAAAAGTGTCAAAACCAGAAATGCAGGACAGGCCATGGAGAAATGGGAGCCTTGCTACACTGATGGGCGGGATGTAAATTGCCAACAGCCACTCTGGAGAAGTGTACGGTGTGTCCTGAAACATCTGAAAAACACAGCTTAGAGAGCATAGGGCACTTCCACTCATGGGGGTATAAATTGGGAAAATGAAAAATCAGCAAGACACAAGCACCCCAAAGTTTAGGGCTGCTCTGTTGACAAGGACCTCCACTTCATTCCACCTTAAATATCCAAGGAAAGAGAAAAATGGATAAAGAAGTTGTGGTCCTCATGTACAATGGAATATCACTCAGCCATGAAATCAATGTCATAAGGTTAGTAGCAGCATGATGAGTGGATTTAGGTACGACGATTCTAAGTGAAATAAGTCACACAGAAAAGGACACTTCTCATAAGGTATCACTTTTAGAGGGAATGTAAAAACCGTTACACTTGAACTGAATTACAAAACAGAACAGAGTCACACATGCAGAAAACAGACTATGGCTGCTTAACGGGAAAGGTGAGGTGGGGTGATACATAAAACAAGGGTATCAAATTAGCTCAGATACCGTTCCATAAACCCAATATGTAGTAGACAAGACCTACTCCTTGCTCAGAGAACTGGACTCAACACGCCCTATTCACCGCACAAGAATATATCTGACTAGTAATAATCTTAAAACCTATGTATTGATATCTCTCTGTTAGTGTGTCAAGTGGGTGTAAAGCGGCATAAACACAGCCGTGAAAAGCAGCTAAACCCCATTATGAAAATAAATTACTTTGAAAAACCCATGAAACAACGACAGTGAAAGAGATAGAAATTCTTACACAATGAGTTCAGGGGCTGTGATGCAACCTGGATTGACCATATCTAGACCCACAGCTGGATGAGACATAAGGGTGGACACTCTTGGGGCTGAGAGGTTTGGTGAGGTTGGGTGAGCAAACGCAGACC
The DNA here is from genome assembly GCF_965194805.1 of Balaenoptera borealis. Classification (NCBI taxonomy): domain Eukaryota; kingdom Metazoa; phylum Chordata; class Mammalia; order Artiodactyla; family Balaenopteridae; genus Balaenoptera; species Balaenoptera borealis. The sequence continues at coordinate 1,445,868 of NW_028123994.1, forward strand.
CTTTAAAGTAATACTGCGTGGTACCCATCGCATGGGTCCCAAATCTCCAGGTTCAAGGGCATCTTCCTACATCGAAAACATGCATGAGAAACCCAGAAGATGGTACACCGTGTGATGGGGAAAGGTTTCTAAAACGCACCTCATTTCTCATCTCCTTGTGCCCGGGTTCGCCATTCCAGCCGCGTTACTAGCAATCTCCCTACTTGGAGCATCAGCACCTTTAACCTCCTGTTCCGTACAGGTTGCAATTTGTCCTGAGGATGAACGGGAAGACGGGGAACCAACGAGAGACTAGCTATGGTGTCGGGACAGGCACAGGTCACTCTATTTTCCCATCAGGAAGAAGAATTAACCACAGGCTCAGCCTGCCCCCCGGAACCAGAACAGGGCCTGAAGCCATCCTGCGCTTTTGCGGCCAGCTCCCAAAAAAGCGAGTTGTAAAATGGAGGTTCAGGGCACTGCAATTCACAAACCTGCAGAGTTATAAATGATAACTCTCGTCCACAAATATATTGAGGGAAGGCAAAGAAGAGGATTTGAAATCAAGGCAGAATTGCACGAAAGAGATTTCAGGAGGTAGATACGAATCGCCTTTAAAGCACATGAAAAGCGGCAAAACGTTGACAATGATGCCCTTGGCCAAAAAGGGCGTATGCATTTTTTCCTGAATATATTCAGGAAAAAACGCATACGCCCTTTTTGGCCAACCAAGCAACCTGGAAACGCAAATCAGCGCTACAGAGAAGTCTCGCTTCCCATCCGTCAAAAGGGCCATGCTGAAAAAAGTGTCAAAACCAGAAATGCAGGACAGGCCATGGAGAAATGGGAGCCTTGCTACACTGATGGGCGGGATGTAAATTGCCAAGAGCCACTCTGGAGAAGTGTCCGGTGAGTCCTGAAACATCTGAAAAACACAGCTTAGAGAGCATAGGGCACTTCCACTCATGGGGGTATAAATTGGGAAAATGAAAAATCAGCAAGACACAAGCACCCCAAAGTTGAGGGCTGCTCTGTTGACAAGGACCTCCACTTCATTCCACCTTAAATATCCCAGGAAAGAGAAAAATGGATAAAGAAGTTGTGGTCCTTATGTACAATGGAATATCACTCAGCCATGAAATCAATGTCATAAGGTTAGTAGCAGCATGATGAGTGGATTTAGGTACGACGATTCTAAGTGAAATAAGTCACACAGAAAAGGACACTTCTCATAAGGTATCACTTTTAGAGGGAATGTAAAAACCGTTACACTTGAACTGAATTACAAAACAGAACAGAGTCACACATGCAGAAAACAGACTATGGCTGCTTAACGGGAAAGGTGAGGTGGGGTGATACATAAAACAAGGGTATCAAACTAGCTCAGATACCGTTCCATAAACCCAATATGTAGTAGACAAGACCTACTCCTTGCTCAGAGAACTGGACTCAACACGCCCTATTCACCGCACAAGAATATATCTGACTAGTAATAATCTTAAAACCTATGTATTGATATCTCTCTGTTAGTGTGTCAAGTGGGTGTAAAGCGGCATAAACACAGCCGTGAAAAGCAGCTAAACCCCATTATGAAAATAAATTACTTTGAAAAACCCATGAAACAACGACAGTGAAAGAGACAGAAATTCTTACACAATGAGTTCAGGGGCTGTGATGCAACCTGGATTGACCATATCTAGACCCACAGCTGGATGAGACATAAGGGTGGACACTCTTGGGGCTGAGAGGTTTGGTGAGGTTGGGTGAGCAAACGCAGACCCTTTAAAGTAATACTGCGTGGTACCCATCGCATGGGTCCCAAATCTCCAGGTTCAAGGGCATCTTCCTACATCGAAAACATGCATGAGAAACCCAGAAGATGGTACACCGTGTGATGGGGAAAGGTTTCTAAAACGCACCTCATTTCTCATCTCCTTGTGCCCGGGTTCGCCATTCCAGCCGCGTTACTAGCAATCTCCCTACTTGGAGCATCAGCACCTTTAACCTCCTGTTCCGTACAGGTTGCAATTTGTCCTGAGGATGAACGGGAAGACGGGGAACCAACGAGAGACTAGCTCTTGGTGTCGGGACAGGCACAGGTCACTCTATTTTCCCATCAGGAAGAAGAATTAACCACAGGCTCAGCCTGCCCCCCGGAACCAGAACAGGGCCTGAAGCCATCCTGCGCTTTTGCGGCCAGCTCCCAAAAAAGCGAGTTGTAAAATGGAGGTTCAGGGCACTGCAATTCACAAACCTGCAGAGTTATAAATGATAACTCTCGTCCACAAATATATTGAGGGAAGGCAAAGAAGAGGATTTAAAATCAAGGCAGAATTGCACGAAACAGATTTCAGGAGGTAGATACGAATCGCCTTTAAAGCACATGAAAAGCGGCAAAACGTTGACAATGATGCCCTTGGCCAAAAAGGGCGTATGCGTTTTTTCCTGAATATATTCAGGAAAAAACGCATACGCCCTTTTTGGCCAACCAAGCAACCTGGAAAGGCAAATCAGCGCTACAGAGAAGTCTTGCTTCCCATCGGTCAAAAGGGCCATGCTGAAAAAAGTGTCAAAACCAGAAATGCAGGACAGGCCATGGAGAAATGGGAGCCTTGCTACACTGATGGGCGGGATGTAAATTGCCAACAGCCACTCTGGAGAAGTGTACGGTGAGTCCTGAAACATCTAAAAAACACAGCTTAGAGAGCATAGGGCACTTCCACTCATGGGGGTATAAATTGGGAAAATGAAAAATCAGCAAGACACAAGCACCCCAAAGTTGAGGGCTGCTCTGTTGACAAGGACCTCCACTTCATTCCACCTTAAATATCCCAGGAAAGAGAAAAATGGATAAAGAAGTTGTGGTCCTTATGTACAATGGAATATCACTCAGCCATGAAATCAATGTCATAAGGTTAGTAGCAGCATGATGAGTGGATTTAGGTACGACGATTCTAAGTGAAATAAGTCACACAGAAAAGGTCACTTCTCATAAGGTATCCCTTTTACAGGGAATGTAAAAACCGTTACACTTGAACTGAATTACAAAACAGAACAGAGTCACACATGCAGAAAACAGACTATGGCTGCTTAACGGGAAAGGTGAGGTGGGGTGATACATAAAACAAGGGTATCAAATTAGCTCAGATACCGTTCCATAAACCCAATATGTAATAGACAAGACCTACTCCTTGCTCAGAGAACTGGACTCAACACGCCCTATTCACCGCACAAGAATATATCTGACTATTAATAATCTTAAAACCTATGTATTGATATCTCTCTGTTAGTGTGTCAAGTGGGTGTAAAGCGGCATAAACACAGCCGTGAAAAGCAGCTAAACCCCATTATGAAAATAAATTACTTTGAAAAACCCATGAAACAACGACAGTGAAAGAGATAGAAATTCTTACACAATGAGTTCAGGGGCTGTGATGCAACCTGGATTGACCATATCTAGACCCACAGCTGGATGAGACATAAGGGTGGACACTCTTGGGGCTGAGAGGTTTGGTGAGGTTGGGTGAGCAAACGCAGACCCTTTAAAGTAATACTGCGTGGTACCCATCGCATGGGTCCCAAATCTCCAGCTTCAAGGGCATCTTCCTACATCGAAAACATGCATGAGAAACCCAGAAGATGGTACACCGTGTGATGGGGAAAGGTTTCTAAAACGCACCTCATTTCTCATCTCCTTGTGCCCGGGTTCGCCATTCCAGCCGCGTTACTAGCAATCTCCCTACTTGGAGCATCAGCACCTTTAACCTCCTGTTCCGTACAGGTTGCAATTTGTCCTGAGGATGAACGGGAAGACGGGGAACCAACGAGAGACTAGCTCTTGGTGTCGGGACAGGCACAGGTCACTCTATTTTCCCATCAGGAAGAAGAATTAACCACAGGCTCAGCCTGCCCCCCGGAACCAGAACAGGGCCTGAAGCCATCCTGCGCTTTTGCGGCCAGCTCCCAAAAAAGCGAGTTGTAAAATGGAGGTTCAGGGCACTGCAATTCACAAACCTGCAGAGTTATAAATGATAACTCTCGTCCACAAATATATTGAGGGAAGGCAAAGAAGAGGATTTGAAATCAAGGCAGAATTGCACGAAACAGATTTCAGGAGGTAGATACGAATCGCCTTTAAAGCACATGAAAAGCGGCAAAACGTTGACAATGATGCCCTTGGCCAAAAAGGGCGTATGCGTTTTTTCCTGAATATATTCAGGAAAAAACGCATACGCCCTTTTTGGCCAACCAAGCAACCTGGAAAGGCAAATCAGCGCTACAGAGAAGTCTCGCTTCCCATCCGTCAAAAGGGCCATGCTGAAAAAAGTGTCAAAACCAGAAATGCAGGACAGGCCATGGAGAAATGGGAGCCTTGCTACACTGATGGGCGGGATGTAAATTGCCAAGAGCCACTCTGGAGAAGTGTCCGGTGAGTCCTGAAACATCTGAAAAACACAGCTTAGAGAGCATAGGGCACTTCCACTCATGGGGGTATAAATTGGGAAAATGAAAAATCAGCAAGACACAAGCACCCCAAAGTTGAGGGCTGCTCTGTTGACAAGGACCTCCACTTCATTCCACCTTAAATATCCCAGGAAAGAGAAAAATGGATAAAGAAGTTGTGGTCCTTATGTACAATGGAATATCACTCTGCCATGAAATCAATGTCATAAGGTTAGTAGCAGCATGATGAGTGGATTTAGGTACGACGATTCTAAGTGAAATAAGTCACACAGAAAAGGACACTTCTCATAAGGTATCACTTTTAGAGGGAATGTAAAAACCGTTACACTTGAACTGAATTACAAAACAGAACAGAGTCACACATGCAGAAAACAGACTATGGCTGCTTAACGGGAAAGGTGAGGTGGGGTGATACATAAAACAAGGGTATCAAATTAGCTCAGATACCGTTCCATAAACCCAATATGTAGTAGACAAGACCTACTCCTTGCTCAGAGAACTGGACTCAACACGCCCTATTCACCGCACAAGAATATATCTGACTAGTAATAATCTTAAAACCTATGTATTGATATCTCTCTGTTAGTGTGTCAAGTGGGTGTAAAGCGGCATAAACACAGCCGTGAAAAGCAGCTAAACCCCATTATGAAAATAAATTACTTTGAAAAACCCATGAAACAACGACAGTGAAAGAGACAGAAATTCTTACACAATGAGTTCAGGGGCTGTGATGCAACCTGGATTGACCATATCTAGACCCACAGCTGGATGAGACATAAGGGTGGACACTCTTGGGGCTGAGAGGTTTGGTGAGGTTGGGTGAGCAAACGCAGACCCTTTAAAGTAATACTGCGTGTTACCCATCGCATGGGTCCCAAATCTCCAGCTTCAAGGGCATCTTCCTACATCGAAAACATGCATGAGAAACCCAGAAGATGGTACACCGTGTGATGGGGAAAGGTTTCTAAAACGCACCTCATTTCTCATCTCCTTGTGCCCGGGTTCGCCATTCCAGCCGATTTACTAGCAATCTCCCTACTTGGAGCATCAGCACCTTTAACCTCCTGTTCCGTACAGGTTGCAATTTGTCCTGAGGATGAACGGGAAGACGGGGAACCAACGAGAGACTAGCTCTTGGTGTCGGGACAGGCACAGGTCACTCTATTTTCCCATCAGGAAGAAGAATTAACCACAGGCTCAGCCTGCCCCCCGGAACCAGAACAGGGCCTGAAGCCATCCTGCGCTTTTGCGGCCAGCTCCCAAAAAAGCGAGTTGTAAAATGGAGGTTCAGGGCACTGCAATTCACAAACCTGCAGAGTTATAAATGATAACTCTCGTCCACAAATATATTGAGGGAAGGCAAAGAAGAGGATTTGAAATCAAGGCAGAATTGCAGGAAACAGATTTCAGGAGGTAGATACGAATCGCCTTTAAAGCACATGAAAAGCGGCAAAACGTTGACAATGATGCCCTTGGCCAAAAAGGGCGTATGCGTTTTTTCCTGAATATATTCAGGAAAAAACGCATACGCCCTTTTTGGCCAACCAAGCAACCTGGAAAGGCAAATCAGCGCTACAGAGAAGTCTTGCTTCCCATCGGTCAAAAGGGCCATGCTGAAAAAAGTGTCAAAACCAGAAATGCAGGACAGGCCATGGAGAAATGGGAGCCTTGCTACACTGATGGGCGGGATGTAAATTGCCAACAGCCACTCTGGAGAAGTGTACGGTGAGTCCTGAAACATCTAAAAAACACAGCTTAGAGAGCATAGGGCACTTCCACTCATGGGGGTATAAATTGGGAAAATGAAAAATCAGCAAGACACAAGCACCCCAAAGTTGAGGGCTGCTCTGTTGACAAGGACCTCCACTTCATTCCACCTTAAATATCCCAGGAAAGAGAAAAATGGATAAAGAAGTTGTGGTCCTTATGTACAATGGAATATCATTCAGCCATGAAATCAATGTCATAAGGTTAGTAGCAGCATGATGAGTGGATTTAGGTACGACGATTCTAAGTGAAATAAGTCACACAGAAAAGGTCACTTCTCATAAGGTATCACTTTTAGAGGGAATGTAAAAACCGTTACACTTGAACTGAATTACAAAACAGAACAGAGTCACACATGCAGAAAACAGACTATGGCTGCTTAACGGGAAAGGTGAGGTGGGGTGATACATAAAACAAGGGTATCAAATTAGCTCAGATACCGTTCCATAAACCCAATATGTAATAGACAAGACCTACTCCTTGCTCAGAGAACTGGACTCAACACGCCCTATTCACCGCACAAGAATATATCTGACTATTAATAATCTTAAAACCTATGTATTGATATCTCTCTGTTAGTGTGTCAAGTGGGTGTAAAGCGGCATAAACACAGCAGTGAAAAGCAGCTAAACCCCATTATGAAAATAAATTACTTTGAAAAACCCATGAAACAACGACAGTGAAAGAGAGAGAAATTCTTACACAATGCGTTCAGGGGCTGTGATGCAACCTGGATTGACCATATCTAGACCCACAGCTGGATGAGACATAAGGGTGGACACTCTTGGGGCTGAGAGGTTTGGTGAGGTTGGGTGAGCAAACGCAGACCCTTTAAAGTAATACTGCGTGGTACCCATCGAATGGGTCCCAAATCTCCAGCTTCAAGGGCATCTTCCTACATCGAAAACATGCATGAGAAACCCAGAAGATAGTACACCGTGTGATGGGGAAAGGTTTCTAAAACACACCTCATTTCTCATCTCCTTGTGCCCGGGTTCGCCATTCCAGCCGCTTTACTAGCAATCTCCCTACTTGGAAAATCAGCACCTTTAACCTCCTGTTCCGTACAGGTTGCAATTTGTCTTGAGGATGAACGGGAAGACGGGGAACCAACGAGAGACTAGCTCTTGGTGTTGGGACAGGCACAGGTCACTCTATTTTCCCATCAGGAAGAAGAAGTAACCACAGGCTCAGCCTGCCCCCCGGAACCAGAACAGGGCCTGAAGCCATCCTGCGCTTTTGCGGCCAGCTCCCAAAAAAGCGAGTTGTAAAATGGAGGTTCAGGGCACTGCAATTCACAAACCTGCAGAGTTATAAATGATAACTCTCGTCCACAAATATATTGAGGGAAGGCAAAGAAGAGGATTTGAAATCAAGGCAGAATTGCACGAAACAGATTTCAGGAGGTAGATACGAATCGCCTTTAAAGCACATGAAAAGCGGCAAAACGTTGACAATGATGCCCTTGGCCAAAAAGGGCGTATGCGTTTTTTCCTGAATATATTCAGGAAAAAACGCATACGCCCTTTTTGGCCAACCAAGCAACCTGGAAAGGCAAATCAGCGCTACAGAGAAGTCTCGCTTCCCATCGGTCAAAAGGGCCATGCTGAAAAAAGTGTCAAAACCAGAAATGCAGGACAGGCCATGGAGAAATGGGAGCCTTGCTACACTGATGGGCGGGATGTAAATTGCCAAGAGCCACTCTGGAGAAGTGTCCGGTGAGTCCTGAAACATCTGAAAAACACAGCTTAGAGAGCATAGGGCACTTCCACTCATGGGGGTATAAATTGGGAAAATGAAAAATCAGCAAGACACAAGCACCCCAAAGTTGAGGGCTGCTCTGTTGACAAGGACCTCCACTTCATTCCACCTTAAATATCCCAGGAAAGAGAAAAATGGATAAAGAAGTTGTGGTCCTTATGTACAATGGAATATCACTCTGCCATGAAATCAATGTCATAAGGTTAGTAGCAGCATGATGAGTGGATTTAGGTACGACGATTCTAAGTGAAATAAGTCACACAGAAAAGGACACTTCTCATAAGGTATCACTTTTAGAGGGAATGTAAAAACCGTTACACTTGAACTGAATTACAAAACAGAACAGAGTCACACATGCAGAAAACAGACTATGGCTGCTTAACGGGAAAGGTGAGGTGGGGTGATACATAAAACAAGGGTATCAAATTAGCTCAGATACCGTTCCATAAACCCAATATGTAATAGACAAGACCTACTCCTTGCTCAGAGAACTGGACTCAACACGCCCTATTCACCGCACAAGAATATATCTGACTAGTAATAATCTTAAAACCTATGTATTGATATCTCTCTGTTAGTGTGTCAAGTGGGTGTAAAGCGGCATAAACACAGCCGTGAAAAGCAGCTAAACCCCATTATGAAAATAAATTACTTTGAAAAACCCATGAAACAACGACAGTGAAAGAGACAGAAATTCTTACACAATGAGTTCAGGGGCTGTGATGCAACCTGGATTGACCATATCTAGACCCACAGCTGGATGAGACATAAGGGTGGACACTCTTGGGGCTGAGAGGTTTGGTGAGGTTGGGTGAGCAAACGCAGACCCTTTAAAGTAATACTGCGTGTTACCCATCGCATGGGTCCCAAATCTCCAGCTTCAAGGGCATCTTCCTACATCGAAAACATGCATGAGAAACCCAGAAGATGGTACACCGTGTGATGGGGAAAGGTTTCTAAAACGCACCTCATTTCTCATCTCCTTGTGCCCGGGTTCGCCATTCCAGCCGATTTACTAGCAATCTCCCTACTTGGAAAATCAGCACCTTTAACCTCCTGTTCCGTACAGGTTGCAATTTGTCCTGAGGATGAACGGGAAGACGGGGAACCAACGAGAGACTAGCTCTTGGTGTCGGGACAGGCACAGGTCACTCTATTTTCCCATCAGGAAGAAGAATTAACCACAGGCTCAGCCTGCCCCCCGGAACCAGAACAGGGCCTGAAGCCATCCTGCGCTTTTGCGGCCAGCTCCCAAAAAAGCGAGTTGTAAAATGGAGGTTCAGGGCACTGCAATTCACAAACCTGCAGAGTTATAAATGATAACTCTCGTCCACAAATATATTGAGGGAAGGCAAAGAAGAGGATTTGAAATCAAGGCAGAATTGCACGAAACAGATTTCAGGAGGTAGATACGAATCGCCTTTAAAGCACATGAAAAGCGGCAAAACGTTGACAATGATGCACTTGGCCAAAAAGGGCGTATGCGTTTTTTCCTGAATATATTCAGGAAAAAACGCATACGCCCTTTTTGGCCAACCAAGCAACCTGGAAAGGCAAATCAGCACTACAGAGAAGTCTTGCTTCCCATCGGTCAAAAGGGCCATGCTGAAAAAAGTGTCAAAACCAGAAATGCAGGACAGGCCATGGAGAAATGGGAGCCTTGCTACACTGATGGGCGGGATGTAAATTGCCAACAGCCACTCTGGAGAAGTGTACGGTGAGTCCTGAAACATCTAAAAAACACAGCTTAGAGAGCATAGGGCACTTCCACTCATGGGGGTATAAATTGGGAAAATGAAAAATCAGCAAGACACAAGCACCCCAAAGTTGAGGGCTGCTCTGTTGACAAGGACCTCCACTTCATTCCACCTTAAATATCCCAGGAAAGAGAAAAATGGATAAAGAAGTTGTGGTCCTTATGTACAATGGAATATCACTCAGCCATGAAATCAATGTCATAAGGTTAGTAGCAGCATGATGAGTGGATTTAGGTACGACGATTCTAAGTGAAATAAGTCACACAGAAAAGGTCACTTCTCATAAGGTATCCCTTTTAGAGGGAATGTAAAAACCGTTACACTTGAACTGAATTACAAAACAGAACAGAGTCACACATGCAGAAAACAGACTATGGCTGCTTAACGGGAAAGGTGAGGTGGGGTGATACATAAAACAAGGGTATCAAATTAGCTCAGATACCGTTCCATAAACCCAATATGTAATAGACAAGACCTACTCCTTGCTCAGAGAACTGGACTCAACACGCCCTATTCACCGCACAAGAATATATCTGACTATTAATAATCTTAAAACCTATGTATTGATATCTCTCTGTTAGTGTGTCAAGTGGGTGTAAAGCGGCATAAACACAGCCGTGAAAAGCAGCTAAACCCCATTATGAAAATAAATTACTTTGAAAAACCCATGAAACAACGACAGTGAAAGAGATAGAAATTCTTACACAATGAGTTCAGGGGCTGTGATGCAACCTGGATTGACCATATCTAGACCCACAGCTGGATGAGACATAAGGGTGGACACTCTTGGGGCTGAGAGGTTTGGTGAGGTTGGGTGAGCAAACGCAGACCCTTTAAAGTAATACTGCGTGGTACCCATCGCATGGGTCCCAAATCTCCAGCTTCAAGGGCATCTTCCTACATCGAAAACATGCATGAGAAACCCAGAAGATGGTACACCGTGTGATGGGGAAAGGTTTCTAAAACGCACCTCATTTCTCATCTCCTTGTGCCCGGGTTCGCCATTCCAGCCGCGTTACTAGCAATCTCCCTACTTGGAGCATCAGCACCTTTAACCTCCTGTTCCGTACAGGTTGCAATTTGTCCTGAGGATGAACGGGAAGACGGGGAACCAACGAGAGACTAGCTCTTGGTGTCGGGACAGGCACAGGTCACTCTATTTTCCCATCAGGAAGAAGAATTAACCACAGGCTCAGCCTGCCCCCCGGAACCAGAACAGGGCCTGAAGCCATCCTGCGCTTTTGCGGCCAGCTCCCAAAAAAGCGAGTTGTAAAATGGAGGTTCAGGGCACTGCAATTCACAAACCTGCAGAGTTATAAATGATAACTCTCGTCCACAAATATATTGAGGGAAGGCAAAGAAGAGGATTTGAAATCAAGGCAGAATTGCACGAAACAGATTTCAGGAGGTAGATACGAATCGCCTTTAAAGCACATGAAAAGCGGCAAAACGTTGACAATGATGCCCTTGGCCAAAAAGGGCGTATGCGTTTTTTCCTGAATATATTCAGGAAAAAACGCATACGCCCTTTTTGGCCAACCAAGCAACCTGGAAAGGCAAATCAGCGCTACAGAGAAGTCTCGCTTCCCATCCGTCAAAAGGGCCATGCTGAAAAAAGTGTCAAAACCAGAAATGCAGGACAGGCCATGGAGAAATGGGAGCCTTGCTACACTGATGGGCGGGATGTAAATTGCCAAGAGCCACTCTGGAGAAGTGTCCGGTGAGTCCTGAAACATCTGAAAAACACAGCTTAGAGAGCATAGGGCACTTCCACTCATGGGGGTATAAATTGGGAAAATGAAAAATCAGCAAGACACAAGCACCCCAAAGTTGAGGGCTGCTCTGTTGACAAGGACCTCCACTTCATTCCACCTTAAATATCCCAGGAAAGAGAAAAATGGATAAAGAAGTTGTGGTCCTTATGTACAATGGAATATCACTCTGCCATGAAATCAATGTCATAAGGTTAGTAGCAGCATGATGAGTGGATTTAGGTACGACGATTCTAAGTGAAATAAGTCACACAGAAAAGGACACTTCTCATAAGGTATCACTTTTAGAGGGAATGTAAAAACCGTTACACTTGAACTGAATTACAAAACAGAACAGAGTCACACATGCAGAAAACAGACTATGGCTGCTTAACGGGAAAGGTGAGGTGGGGTGATACATAAAACAAGGGTATCAAATTAGCTCAGATACCGTTCCATAAACCCAATATGTAGTAGACAAGACCTACTCCTTGCTCAGAGAACTGGACTCAACACGCCCTATTCACCGCACAAGAATATATCTGACTAGTAATAATCTTAAAACCTATGTATTGATATCTCTCTGTTAGTGTGTCAAGTGGGTGTAAAGCGGCATAAACACAGCCGTGAAAAGCAGCTAAACCCCATTATGAAAATAAATTACTTTGAAAAACCCATGAAACAACGACAGTGAAAGAGACAGAAATTCTTACACAATGAGTTCAGGGGCTGTGATGCAACCTGGATTGACCATATCTAGACCCACAGCTGGATGAGACATAAGGGTGGACACTCTTGGGGCTGAGAGGTTTGGTGAGGTTGGGTGAGCAAACGCAGACCCTTTAAAGTAATACTGCGTGTTACCCATCGCATGGGTCCCAAATCTCCAGCTTCAAGGGCATCTTCCTACATCGAAAACATGCATGAGAAACCCAGAAGATGGTACACCGTGTGATGGGGAAAGGTTTCTAAAACGCACCTCATTTCTCATCTCCTTGTGCCCGGGTTCGCCATTCCAGCCGATTTACTAGCAATCTCCCTACTTGGAGCATCAGCACCTTTAACCTCCTGTTCCGTACAGGTTGCAATTTGTCCTGAGGATGAACGGGAAGACGGGGAACCAACGAGAGACTAGCTCTTGGTGTCGGGACAGGCACAGGTCACTCTATTTTCCCATCAGGAAGAAGAATTAACCACAGGCTCAGCCTGCCCCCCGGAACCAGAACAGGGCCTGAAGCCATCCTGCGCTTTTGCGGCCAGCTCCCAAAAAAGCGAGTTGTAAAATGGAGGTTCAGGGCACTGCAATTCACAAACCTGCAGAGTTATAAATGATAACTCTCGTCCACAAATATATTGAGGGAAGGCAAAGAAGAGGATTTGAAATCAAGGCAGAATTGCAGGAAACAGATTTCAGGAGGTAGATACGAATCGCCTTTAAAGCACATGAAAAGCGGCAAAACGTTGACAATGATGCCCTTGGCCAAAAAGGGCGTATGCGTTTTTTCCTGAATATATTCAGGAAAAAACGCATACGCCCTTTTTGGCCAACCAAGCAACCTGGAAAGGCAAATCAGCGCTACAGAGAAGTCTTGCTTCCCATCGGTCAAAAGGGCCATGCTGAAAAAAGTGTCAAAACCAGAAATGCAGGACAGGCCATGGAGAAATGGGAGCCTTGCTACACTGATGGGCGGGATGTAAATTGCCAACAGCCACTCTGGAGAAGTGTACGGTGAGTCCTGAAACATCTAAAAAACACAGCTTAGAGAGCATAGGGCACTTCCACTCATGGGGGTATAAATTGGGAAAATGAAAAATCAGCAAGACACAAGCACCCCAAAGTTGAGGGCTGCTCTGTTGACAAGGACCTCCACTTCATTCCACCTTAAATATCCCAGGAAAGAGAAAAATGGATAAAGAAGTTGTGGTCCTTATGTACAATGGAATATCATTCAGCCATGAAATCAATGTCATAAGGTTAGTAGCAGCATGATGAGTGGATTTAGGTACGACGATTCTAAGTGAAATAAGTCACACAGAAAAGGTCACTTCTCATAAGGTATCACTTTTAGAGGGAATGTAAAAACCGTTACACTTGAACTGAATTACAAAACAGAACAGAGTCACACATGCAGAAAACAGACTATGGCTGCTTAACGGGAAAGGTGAGGTGGGGTGATACATAAAACAAGGGTATCAAATTAGCTCAGATACCGTTCCATAAACCCAATATGTAATAGACAAGACCTACTCCTTGCTCAGAGAACTGGACTCAACACGCCCTATTCACCGCACAAGAATATATCTGACTATTAATAATCTTAAAACCTATGTATTGATATCTCTCTGTTAGTGTGTCAAGTGGGTGTAAAGCGGCATAAACACAGCAGTGAAAAGCAGCTAAACCCCATTATGAAAATAAATTACTTTGAAAAACCCATGAAACAACGACAGTGAAAGAGAGAGAAATTCTTACACAATGCGTTCAGGGGCTGTGATGCAACCTGGATTGACCATATCTAGACCCACAGCTGGATGAGACATAAGGGTGGACACTCTTGGGGCTGAGAGGTTTGGTGAGGTTGGGTGAGCAAACGCAGACCCTTTAAAGTAATACTGCGTGGTACCCATCGAATGGGTCCCAAATCTCCAGCTTCAAGGGCATCTTCCTACATCGAAAACATGCATGAGAAACCCAGAAGATAGTACACCGTGTGATGGGGAAAGGTTTCTAAAACACACCTCATTTCTCATCTCCTTGTGCCCGGGTTCGCCATTCCAGCCGCTTTACTAGCAATCTCCCTACTTGGAAAATCAGCACCTTTAACCTCCTGTTCCGTACAGGTTGCAATTTGTCTTGAGGATGAACGGGAAGACGGGGAACCAACGAGAGACTAGCTCTTGGTGTTGGGACAGGCACAGGTCACTCTATTTTCCCATCAGGAAGAAGAAGTAACCACAGGCTCAGCCTGCCCCCCGGAACCAGAACAGGGCCTGAAGCCATCCTGCGCTTTTGCGGCCAGCTCCCAAAAAAGCGAGTTGTAAAATGGAGGTCCAGGGCACTGCAATTCACAAACCTGCAGAGTTATAAATGATAACTCTCGTCCACAAATATATTGAGGGAAGGCAAAGAAGAGGATTTGAAATCAAGGCAGAATTGCAGGAAACAGATTTCAGGAGGTAGATTCGAATCGCCTTTAAAGCACATGAAAAGCGGCAAAACGTTGACAATGATGCCCTTGGCCAAAAAGGGCGTATGCGTTTTTTCCTGAATATATTCAGGAAAAAACGCATACGCCCTTTTTGGCCAACCAAGCAACCTGGAAAGGCAAATCAGTGCTACAAAGAAGTCTCGCTTCCCATCGGTCAAAAGGGCCATGCTGAAAAAAGTGTCAAAACCAGAAATGCAGGACAGGCCATGGAGAAATGGGAGCCTTGCTACACTGATGGGCGGGATGTAAATTGCCAACAGCCACTCTGGAGAAGTGTACGGTGTGTCCTGAAACATCTGAAAAACACAGCTTAGAGAGCATAGGGCACTTCCACTCATGGGGGTATAAATTGGGAAAATGTAAAATCAGCAAGACACAAGCACCCCAAAGTTTAGGGCTGCTCTGTTGACAAGGACCTCCACTTCATTCCACCTTAAATATCCAAGGAAAGAGAAAAATGGATAAAGAAGTTGTGGTCCTCATGTACAATGGAATATCACTCAGCCATGAAATCAATGTCATAAGGTTAGTAGCAGCATGATGAGTGGATTTAGGTACGACGATTCTAAGTGAAATAAGTCACACAGAAAAGGACACTTCTCATAAGGTATCACTTTTAGAGGGAATGTAAAAACCGTTACACTTGAACTGAATTACAAAACAGAACAGAGTCACACATGCAGAAAACAGACTATGGCTGCTTAACGGGAAAGGTGAGGTGGGGTGATACATAAAACAAGGGTATCAAATTAGCTCAGATACCGTTCCATAAACCCAATATGTAGTAGACAAGACCTACTCCTTGCTCAGAGAACTGGACTCAACACGCCCTATTCACCGCACAAGAATATATCTGACTAGTAATAATCTTAAAACCTATGTATTGATATCTCTCTGTTAGTGTGTCAAGTGGGTGTAAAGCGGCATAAACACAGCCGTGAAAAGCAGCTAAACCCCATTATGAAAATAAATTACTTTGAAAAACCCATGAAACAACGACAGTGAAAGAGATAGAAATTCTTACACAATGAGTTCAGGGGCTGTGATGCAACCTGGATTGACCATATCTAGACCCACAGCTGGATGAGACATAAGGGTGGACACTCTTGGGGCTGAGAGGTTTGGTGAGGTTGGGTGAGCAAACGCAGACCCTTTAAAGTAATACTGCGTGGTACCCATCGCATGGGTCCCAAATCTCCAGGTTCAAGGGCATCTTCCTACATCGAAAACATGCATGAGAAACCCAGAAGATGGTACACCGTGTGATGGGGAAAGGTTTCTAAAACGCACCTCATTTCTCATCTCCTTGTGCCCGGGTTCGCCATTCCAGCCGCGTTACTAGCAATCTCCCTACTTGGAGCATCAGCACCTTTAACCTCCTGTTCCGTACAGGTTGCAATTTGTCCTGAGGATGAACGGGAAGACGGGGAACCAACGAGAGACTAGCTATGGTGTCGGGACAGGCACAGGTCACTCTATATTCCCATCAGGAAGAAGAATTAACCACAGGCTCAGCCTGCCCCCCGGAACCAGAACAGGGCCTGAAGCCATCCTGCGCTTTTGCGGCCAGCTCCCAAAAAAGCGAGTTGTAAAATGGAGGTTCAGGGCACTGCAATTCACAAACCTGCAGAGTTATAAATGATAACTCTCGTCCACAAATATATTGAGGGAAGGCAAAGAAGAGGATTTGAAATCAAGGCAGAATTGCACGAAACAGATTTCAGGAGGTAGATACGAATCGCCTTTAAAGCACATGAAAAGCGGCAAAACGTTGACAATGATGCCCTTGGCCAAAAAGGGCGTATGCGTTTTTTCCTGAATATATTCAGGAAAAAACGCATACGCCCTTTTTGGCCAACCAAGCAACCTGGAAACGCAAATCAGCGCTACAGAGAAGTCTCGCTTCCCATCCGTCAAAAGGGCCATGCTGAAAAAAGTGTCAAAACCAGAAATGCAGGACAGGCCATGGAGAAATGGGAGCCTTGCTACACTGATGGGCGGGATGTAAATTGCCAAGAGCCACTCTGGAGAAGTGTCCGGTGAGTCCTGAAACATCTGAAAAACACAGCTTAGAGAGCATAGGGCACTTCCACTCATGGGGGTATAAATTGGGAAAATGAAAAATCAGCAAGACACAAGCACCCCAAAGTTGAGGGCTGCTCTGTTGACAAGGACCTCCACTTCATTCCACCTTAAATATCCCAGGAAAGAGAAAAATGGATAAAGAAGTTGTGGTCCTTATGTACAATGGAATATCACTCAGCCATGAAATCAATGTCATAAGGTTAGTAGCAGCATGATGAGTGGATTTAGGTACGACGATTCTAAGTGAAATAAGTCACACAGAAAAGGACACTTCTCATAAGGTATCACTTTTAGAGGGAATGTAAAAACCGTTACACTTGAACTGAATTACAAAACAGAACAGAGTCACACATGCAGAAAACAGACTATGGCTGCTTAACGGGAAAGGTGAGGTGGGGTGATACATAAAACAAGGGTATCAAACTAGCTCAGATACCGTTCCATAAACCCAATATGTAGTAGACAAGACCTACTCCTTGCTCAGAGAACTGGACTCAACACGCCCTATTCACCGCACAAGAATATATCTGACTAGTAATAATCTTAAAACCTATGTATTGATATCTCTCTGTTAGTGTGTCAAGTGGGTGTAAAGCGGCATAAACACAGCCGTGAAAAGCAGCTAAACCCCATTATGAAAATAAATTACTTTGAAAAACCCATGAAACAACGACAGTGAAAGAGACAGAAATTCTTAAACAATGAGTTCAGGGGCTGTGATGCAACCTGGATTGACCATATCTAGACCCACAGCTGGATGAGACATAAGGGTGGACACTCTTGGGGCTGAGAGGTTTGGTGAGGTTGGGTGAGCAAACGCAGACCCTTTAAAGTAATACTGCGTGGTACCCATCGCATGGGTCCCAAATCTCCAGCTTCAAGGGCATCTTCCTACATCGAAAACATGCATGAGAAACCCAGAAGATGGTACACCGTGTGATGGGGAAAGGTTTCTAAAACGCACCTCATTTCTCATCTCCTTGTGCCCGGGTTCGCCATTCCAGCCGATTTACTAGCAATCTCCCTACTTGGAGCATCAGCACCTTTAACCTCCTGTTCCGTACAGGTTGCAATTTGTCCTGAGGATGAACGGGAAGACGGGGAACCAACGAGAGACTAGCTCTTGGTGTCGGGACAGGCACAGGTCACTCTATTTTCCCATCAGGAAGAAGAATTAACCACAGGCTCAGCCTGCCCCCCGGAACCAGAACAGGGCCTGAAGCCATCCTGCGCTTTTGCGGCCAGCTCCCAAAAAAGCGAGTTGTAAAATGGAGGTTCAGGGCACTGCAATTCACAAACCTGCAGAGTTATAAATGATAACTCTCGTCCACAAATATATTGAGGGAAGGCAAAGAAGAGGATTTGAAATCAAGGCAGAATTGCACGAAACAGATTGCAGGAGGTAGATACGAATCGCCTTTAAAGCACATGAAAAGCGGCAAAACGTTGACAATGATGCCCTTGGCCAAAAAGGGCGTATGCGTTTTTTCCTGAATATATTCAGGAAAAAACGCATACGCCCTTTTTGGCCAACCAAGCAACCTGGAAAGGCAAATCAGCGCTACAGAGAAGTCTTGCTTCCCATCGGTCAAAAGGGCCATGCTGAAAAAAGTGTCAAAACCAGAAATGCAGGACAGGCCATGGAGAAATGGGAGCCTTGCTACACTGATGGGCGGGATGTAAATTGCCAACAGCCACTCTGGAGAAGTGTACGGTGAGTCCTGAAACATCTAAAAAACACAGCTTAGAGAGCATAGGGCACTTCCACTCATGGGGGTATAAATTGGGAAAATGAAAAATCAGCAAGACACAAGCACCCCAAAGTTGAGGGCTGCTCTGTTGACAAGGACCTCCACTTCATTCCACCTTCAATATCCCAGGAAAGAGAAAAATGGATAAAGAAGTTGTGGTCCTTATGTACAATGGAATATCACTCAGCCATGAAATCAATGTCATAAGGTTAGTAGCAGCATGATGAGTGGATTTAGGTACGACGATTCTAAGTGAAATAAGTCACACAGAAAAGGTCACTTCTCATAAGGTATCACTTTTAGAGGGAATGTAAAAACCGTTACACTTGAACTGAATTACAAAACAGAACAGAGTCACACATGCAGAAAACAGACTATGGCTGCTTAACGGGAAAGGTGAGGTGGGGTGATACATAAAACAAGGGTATCAAATTAGCTCAGATACCGTTCCATAAACCCAATATGTAATAGACAAGACCTACTCCTTGCTCAGAGAACTGGACTCAACACGCCCTATTCACCGCACAAGAATATATCTGACTAGTAATAATCTTAAAACCTATGTATTGATATCTCTCTGTTAGTGTGTCAAGTGGGTGTAAAGCGGCATAAACACAGCCGTGAAAAGCAGCTAAACCCCATTATGAAAATAAATTACTTTGAAAAACCCATGAAACAACGACAGTGAAAGAGACAGAAATTCTTACACAATGAGTTCAGGGGCTGTGATGCAACCTGGATTGACCATATCTAGACCCACAGCTGGATGAGACATAAGGGTGGACACTCTTGGGGCTGAGAGGTTTGGTGAGGTTGGGTGAGCAAACGCAGACCCTTTAAAGTAATACTGCGTGGTACCCATCGCATGGGTCCCAAATCTCCAGGTTCAAGGGCATCTTCCTACATCGAAAACATGCATGAGAAACCCAGAAGATGGTACACCGTGTGATGGGGAAAGGTTTCTAAAACGCACCTCATTTCTCATCTCCTTGTGCCCGGGTTCGCCATTCCAGCCGCGTTACTAGCAATCTCCCTACTTGGAGCATCAGCACCTTTAACCTCCTGTTCCGTACAGGTTGCAATTTGTCCTGAGGATGAACGGGAAGACGGGGAACCAACGAGAGACTAGCTCTTGGTGTCGGGACAGGCACAGGTCACTCTATTTTCCCATCAGGAAGAAGAATTAACCACAGGCTCAGCCTGCCCCCCGGAACCAGAACAGGGCCTGAAGCCATCCTGCGCTTTTGCGGCCAGCTCCCAAAAAAGCGAGTTGTAAAATGGAGGTTCAGGGCACTGCAATTCACAAACCTGCAGAGTTATAAATGATAACTCTCGTCCACAAATATATTGAGGGAAGGCAAAGAAGAGGATTTGAAATCAAGGCAGAATTGCACGAAACAGATTTCAGGAGGTAGATACGAATCGCCTTTAAAGCACATGAAAAGCGGCAAAACGTTGACAATGATGCCCTTGGCCAAAAAGGGCGTATGCGTTTTTTCCTGAATATATTCAGGAAAAAACGCATACGCCCTTTTTGGCCAACCAAGCAACCTGGAAACGCAAATCAGCGCTACAGAGAAGTCTCGCTTCCCATCCGTCAAAAGGGCCATGCTGAAAAAAGTGTCAAAACCAGAAATGCAGGACAGGCCATGGAGAAATGGGAGCCTTGCTACACTGATGGGCGGGATGTAAATTGCCAAGAGCCACTCTGGAGAAGTGTCCGGTGAGTCCTGAAACATCTGAAAAACACAGCTTAGAGAGCATAGGGCACTTCCACTCATGGGGGTATAAATTGGGAAAATGAAAAATCAGCAAGACACAAGCACCCCAAAGTTGAGGGCTGCTCTGTTGACAAGGACCTCCACTTCATTCCACCTTAAATATCCCAGGAAAGAGAAAAATGGATAAAGAAGTTGTGGTCCTTATGTACAATGGAATATCACTCAGCCATGAAATCAATGTCATAAGGTTAGTAGCAGCATGATGAGTGGATTTAGGTACGACGATTCTAAGTGAAATAAGTCACACAGAAAAGGACACTTCTCATAAGGTATCACTTTTAGAGGGAATGTAAAAACCGTTACACTTGAACTGAATTACAAAACAGAACAGAGTCACACATGCAGAAAACAGACTATGGCTGCTTAACGGGAAAGGTGAGGTGGGGTGATACATAAAACAAGGGTATCAAACTAGCTCAGATACCGTTCCATAAACCCAATATGTAGTAGACAAGACCTACTCCTTGCTCAGAGAACTGGACTCAACACGCCCTATTCACCGCACAAGAATATATCTGACTAGTAATAATCTTAAAACCTATGTATTGATATCTCTCTGTTAGTGTGTCAAGTGGGTGTAAAGCGGCATAAACACAGCCGTGAAAAGCAGCTAAACCCCATTATGAAAATAAATTACTTTGAAAAACCCATGAAACAACGACAGTGAAAGAGACAGAAATTCTTAAACAATGAGTTCAGGGGCTGTGATGCAACCTGGATTGACCATATCTAGACCCACAGCTGGATGAGACATAAGGGTGGACACTCTTGGGGCTGAGAGGTTTGGTGAGGTTGGGTGAGCAAACGCAGACCCTTTAAAGTAATACTGCGTGGTACCCATCGCATGGGTCCCAAATCTCCAGCTTCAAGGGCATCTTCCTACATCGAAAACATGCATGAGAAACCCAGAAGATGGTACACCGTGTGATGGGGAAAGGTTTCTAAAACGCACCTCATTTCTCATCTCCTTGTGCCCGGGTTCGCCATTCCAGCCGATTTACTAGCAATCTCCCTACTTGGAGCATCAGCACCTTTAACCTCCTGTTCCGTACAGGTTGCAATTTGTCCTGAGGATGAACGGGAAGACGGGGAACCAACGAGAGACTAGCTCTTGGTGTCGGGACAGGCACAGGTCACTCTATTTTCCCATCAGGAAGAAGAATTAACCACAGGCTCAGCCTGCCCCCCGGAACCAGAACAGGGCCTGAAGCCATCCTGCGCTTTTGCGGCCAGCTCCCAAAAAAGCGAGTTGTAAAATGGAGGTTCAGGGCACTGCAATTCACAAACCTGCAGAGTTATAAATGATAACTCTCGTCCACAAATATATTGAGGGAAGGCAAAGAAGAGGATTTGAAATCAAGGCAGAATTGCACGAAACAGATTGCAGGAGGTAGATACGAATCGCCTTTAAAGCACATGAAAAGCGGCAAAACGTTGACAATGATGCCCTTGGCCAAAAAGGGCGTATGCGTTTTTTCCTGAATATATTCAGGAAAAAACGCATACGCCCTTTTTGGCCAACCAAGCAACCTGGAAAGGCAAATCAGCGCTACAGAGAAGTCTTGCTTCCCATCGGTCAAAAGGGCCATGCTGAAAAAAGTGTCAAAACCAGAAATGCAGGACAGGCCATGGAGAAATGGGAGCCTTGCTACACTGATGGGCGGGATGTAAATTGCCAACAGCCACTCTGGAGAAGTGTACGGTGAGTCCTGAAACATCTAAAAAACACAGCTTAGAGAGCATAGGGCACTTCCACTCATGGGGGTATAAATTGGGAAAATGAAAAATCAGCAAGACACAAGCACCCCAAAGTTGAGGGCTGCTCTGTTGACAAGGACCTCCACTTCATTCCACCTTCAATATCCCAGGAAAGAGAAAAATGGATAAAGAAGTTGTGGTCCTTATGTACAATGGAATATCACTCAGCCATGAAATCAATGTCATAAGGTTAGTAGCAGCATGATGAGTGGATTTAGGTACGACGATTCTAAGTGAAATAAGTCACACAGAAAAGGTCACTTCTCATAAGGTATCACTTTTAGAGGGAATGTAAAAACCGTTACACTTGAACTGAATTACAAAACAGAACAGAGTCACACATGCAGAAAACAGACTATGGCTGCTTAACGGGAAAGGTGAGGTGGGGTGATACATAAAACAAGGGTATCAAATTAGCTCAGATACCGTTCCATAAACCCAATATGTAATAGACAAGACCTACTCCTTGCTCAGAGAACTGGACTCAACACGCCCTATTCACCGCACAAGAATATATCTGACTAGTAATAATCTTAAAACCTATGTATTGATATCTCTCTGTTAGTGTGTCAAGTGGGTGTAAAGCGGCATAAACACAGCCGTGAAAAGCAGCTAAACCCCATTATGAAAATAAATTACTTTGAAAAACCCATGAAACAACGACAGTGAAAGAGATAGAAATTCTTACACAATGAGTTCAGGGGCTGTGATGCAACCTGGATTGACCATATCTAGACCCACAGCTGGATGAGACATAAGGGTGGACACTCTTGGGGCTGAGAGGTTTGGTGAGGTTGGGTGAGCAAACGCAGACCCTTTAAAGTAATACTGCGTGGTACCCATCGCATGGGTCCCAAATCTCCAGGTTCAAGGGCATCTTCCTACATCGAAAACATGCATGAGAAACCCAGAAGATGGTACACCGTGTGATGGGGAAAGGTTTCTAAAACGCACCTCATTTCTCATCTCCTTGTGCCCGGGTTCGCCATTCCAGCCGCGTTACTAGCAATCTCCCTACTTGGAGCATCAGCACCTTTAACCTCCTGTTCCGTACAGGTTGCAATTTGTCCTGAGGATGAACGGGAAGACGGGGAACCAACGAGAGACTAGCTCTTGGTGTCGGGACAGGCACAGGTCACTCTATTTTCCCATCAGGAAGAAGAATTAACCACAGGCTCAGCCTGCCCCCCGGAACCAGAACAGGGCCTGAAGCCATCCTGCGCTTTTGCGGCCAGCTCCCAAAAAAGCGAGTTGTAAAATGGAGGTTCAGGGCACTGCAATTCACAAACCTGCAGAGTTATAAATGATAACTCTCGTCCACAAATATATTGAGGGAAGGCAAAGAAGAGGATTTGAAATCAAGGCAGAATTGCACGAAACAGATTTCAGGAGGTAGATACGAATCGCCTTTAAAGCACATGAAAAGCGGCAAAACGTTGACAATGATGCCCTTGGCCAAAAAGGGCGTATGCGTTTTTTCCTGAATATATTCAGGAAAAAACGCATACGCCCTTTTTGGCCAACCAAGCAACCTGGAAACGCAAATCAGCGCTACAGAGAAGTCTCGCTTCCCATCCGTCAAAAGGGCCATGCTGAAAAAAGTGTCAAAACCAGAAATGCAGGACAGGCCATGGAGAAATGGGAGCCTTGCTACACTGATGGGCGGGATGTAAATTGCCAAGAGCCACTCTGGAGAAGTGTCCGGTGAGTCCTGAAACATCTGAAAAACACAGCTTAGAGAGCATAGGGCACTTCCACTCATGGGGGTATAAATTGGGAAAATGAAAAATCAGCAAGACACAAGCACCCCAAAGTTGAGGGCTGCTCTGTTGACAAGGACCTCCACTTCATTCCACCTTAAATATCCCAGGAAAGAGAAAAATGGATAAAGAAGTTGTGGTCCTTATGTACAATGGAATATCACTCAGCCATGAAATCAATGTCATAAGGTTAGTAGCAGCATGATGAGTGGATTTAGGTACGACGATTCTAAGTGAAATAAGTCACACAGAAAAGGACACTTCTCATAAGGTATCACTTTTAGAGGGAATGTAAAAACCGTTACACTTGAACTGAATTACAAAACAGAACAGAGTCACACATGCAGAAAACAGACTATGGCTGCTTAACGGGAAAGGTGAGGTGGGGTGATACATAAAACAAGGGTATCAAATTAGCTCAGATACCGTTCCATAAACCCAATATGTAGTAGACAAGACCTACTCCTTGCTCAGAGAACTGGACTCAACACGCCCTATTCACCGCACAAGAATATATCTGACTAGTAATAATCTTAAAACCTATATATTGATATCTCTCTGTTAGTGTGTCAAGTGGGTGTAAAGCGGCATAAACACAGCCGTGAAAAGCAGCTAAACCCCATTATGAAAATAAATTACTTTGAAAAACCCATGAAACAAAGACAGTGAAAGAGACAGAAATTCTTACACAATGAGTTCAGGGGCTGTGATGCAACCTGGATTGACCATATCTAGACCCACAGCTGGATGAGACATAAGGGTGGACACTCTTGGGGCTGAGAGGTTTGGTGAGGTTGGGTGAGCAAACGCAGACCCTTTAAAGTAATACTGCGTGGTACCCATCGCATGGGTCCCAAATCTCCAGCTTCAAGGGCATCTTCCTACATCGAAAACATGCATGAGAAACCCAGAAGATGGTACACCGTGTGATGGGGAAAGGTTTCTAAAACGCACCTCATTTCTCATCTCCTTGTGCCCGGGTTCGCCATTCCAGCCGATTTACTAGCAATCTCCCTACTTGGAGCATCAGCACCTTTAACCTCCTGTTCCGTACAGGTTGCAATTTGTCCTGAGGATGAACGGGAAGACGGGGAACCAACGAGAGACTAGCTCTTGGTGTCGGGACAGGCACAGGTCACTCTATTTTCCCATCAGGAAGAAGAATTAACCACAGGCTCAGCCTGCCCCCCGGAACCAGAACAGGGCCTGAAGCCATCCTGCGCTTTTGCGGCCAGCTCCCAAAAAAGCGAGTTGTAAAATGGAGGTTCAGGGCACTGCAATTCACAAACCTGCAGAGTTATAAATGATAACTCTCGTCCACAAATATATTGAGGGAAGGCAAAGAAGAGGATTTGAAATCAAGGCAGAATTGCAGGAAACAGATTTCAGGAGGTAGATTCGAATCGCCTTTAAAGCACATGAAAAGCGGCAAAATGTTGACAATGATGCTCTTGGCCAAAAAGGGCGTATGCGTTTTTTCCTGAATATATTCAGGAAAAAACGCATACGCCCTTTTTGGCCAACCAAGCAACCTGGAAAGGCAAATCAGCGCTACAGAGAAGTCTCGCTTCCCATCGGTCAAAAGGGCCATGCTGAAAAAAGTGTCAAAACCAGAAATGCAGGACAGGCCATGGAGAAATGGGAGCCTTGCTACACTGATGGGCGGGATGTAAATTGCCAACAGCCACTCTGGAGAAGTGTACGGTGTGTCCTGAAACATCTGAAAAACACAGCTTAGAGAGCATAGGGCACTTCCACTCATGGGGGTATAAATTGGGAAAATGAAAAATCAGCAAGACACAAGCACCCCAAAGTTGAGGGCTGCTCTGTTGACAAGGACCTCCACTTCATTCCACCTTAAATATCCAAGGAAAGAGAAAAATGGATAAAGAAGTTGTGGTCCTTATGTACAATGGAATATCACTCAGCCATGAAATCAATGTCATAAGGTTAGTAGCAGCATGATGAGTGGATTTAGGTACGACGATTCTAAGTGAAATAAGTCACACAGAAAAGGACACTTCTCATAAGGTATCACTTTTAGAGGGAATGTAAAAACCGTTACACTTGAACTGAATTACAAAACAGAACAGAGTCACACATGCAGAAAACAGACTATGGCTGCTTAACGGGAAAGGTGAGGTGGGGTGATACATAAAACAAGGGTATCAAATTAGCTCAGATACCGTTCCATAAACCCAATATGTAGTAGACAAGACCTACTCCTTGCTCAGAGAACTGGACTCAACACGCCCTATTCACCGCACAAGAATATATCTGACTAGTAATAATCTTAAAACCTATGTATTGATATCTCTCTGTTAGTGTGTCAAGTGGGTGTAAAGCGGCATAAACACAGCCGTGAAAAGCAGCTAAACCCCATTATGAAAATAAATTACTTTGAAAAACCCATGAAACAACGACAGTGAAAGAGATAGAAATTCTTACACAATGAGTTCAGGGGCTGTGATGCAACCTGGATTGACCATATCTAGACCCACAGCTGGATGAGACATAAGGGTGGACACTCTTGGGGCTGAGAGGTTTGGTGAGGTTGGGTGAGCAAACGCAGACCCTTTAAAGTAATACTGTGTGGTACCCATCGCATGGGTCCCAAATCTCCAGCTTCAAGGGCATCTTCCTACATCGAAAACATGCATGAGAACCCCAGAAGATGGTACACTGTGTGATGGGGAAAGGTTTCTAAAACGCACCTCATTTCTCATCTCCTTGTGCCCGGGTTCGCCATTCCAGCCGCGTTACTAGCAATCTCCCTACTTGGAGCATCAGCACCTTTAACCTCCTGTTCCGTACAGGTTGCAATTTGTCCTGAGGATGAACGGGAAGACGGGGAACCAACGAGAGACTAGCTCTTGGTGTCGGGACAGGCACAGGTCACTCTATTTTCCCATCAGGAAGAAGAATTAACCACAGGCTCAGCCTGCCCCCCGGAACCAGAACAGGGCCTGAAGCCATCCTGCGCTTTTGCGGCCAGCTCCCAAAAAAGCGAGTTGTAAAATGGAGGTTCAGGGCACTGCAATTCACAAACCTGCAGAGTTATAAATGATAACTCTCGTCCACAAATATATTGAGGGAAGGCAAAGAAGAGGATTTAAAATCAAGGCAGAATTGCACGAAACAGATTTCAGGAGGTAGATACGAATCGCCTTTAAAGCACATGAAAAGCGGCAAAACGTTGACAATGATGCCCTTGGCCAAAAAGGGCGTATGCGTTTTTTCCTGAATATATTCAGGAAAAAACGCATACGCCCTTTTTGGCCAACCAAGCAACCTGGAAAGGCAAATCAGCGCTACAGAGAAGTCTCGCTTCCCATCCGTCAAAAGGGCCATGCTGAAAAAAGTGTCAAAACCAGAAATGCAGGACAGGCCATGGAGAAATGGGAGCCTTGCTACACTGATGGGCGGGATGTAAATTGCCAACAGCCACTCTGGAGAAGTGTACGGTGAGTCCTGAAACATCTAAAAAACACAGCTTAGAGAGCATAGGGCACTTCCACTCATGGGGGTATAAATTGGGAAAATGAAAAATCAGCAAGACACAAGCACCCCAAAGTTGAGGGCTGCTCTGTGGACAAGGACCTCCACTTCATTCCACCTTAAATATCCCAGGAAAGAGAAAAATGGATAAAGAAGTTGTGGTCCTTATGTACAATGGAATATCACTCAGCCATGAAATCAATCTCATAAGGTTAGTAGCAGCATGATGAGTGGATTTAGGTACGACGATTCTAAGTGAAATAAGTCACACAGAAAAGGACACTTCTCATAAGGTATCACTTTTAGAGGGAATGTAAAAACCGTTACACTTGAACTGAATTACAAAACAGAACAGAGTCACACATGCAGAAAACAGACTATGGCTGCTTAACGGGAAAGGTGAGGTGGGGTGATACATAAAACAAGGGTATCAAATTAGCTCAGATACCGTTCCATAAACCCAATATGTAGTAGACAAGACCTACTCCTTGCTCAGAGAACTGGACTCAACACGCCCTATTCACCGCACAAGAATATATCTGACTAGTAATAATCTTAAAACCTATGTATTGATATCTCTCTGTTAGTGTGTCAAGTGGGTGTAAAGCGGCATAAACACAGCCGTGAAAAGCAGCTAAACCCCATTATGAAAATAAATTACTTTGAAAAACCCATGAAACAACGACAGTGAAAGAGACAGAAATTCTTACACAATGAGTTCAGGGGCTGTGATGCAACCTGGATTGACCATATCTAGACCCACAGCTGGATGAGACATAAGGGTGGACACTCTTGGGGCTGAGAGGTTTGGTGAGGTTGGGTGAGCAAACGCAGACCCTTTAAAGTAATACTGCGTGGTACCCATCGCATGGGTCCCAAATCTCCAGCTTCAAGGGCATCTTCCTACATCGAAAACATGCATGAGAAACCCAGAAGATGGTACACCGTGTGATGGGGAAAGGTTTCTAAAACGCACCTCATTTCTCATCTCCTTGTGCCCGGGTTTGCCATTCCAGCCGATTTACTAGCAATCTCCCTACTTGGAGCATCAGCACCTTTAACCTCCTGTTCCGTACAGGTTGCAATTTGTCCTGAGGATGAACGGGAAGACGGGGAACCAACGAGAGACTAGCTCTTGGTGTTGGGACAGGCACAGGTCACTCTATTTTCCCATCAGGAAGAAGAATTAACCACAGGCTCAGCCTGCCCCCCGGAACCAGAACAGGGCCTGAAGCCATCCTGCGCTTTTGCGGCCAGCTCCCAAAAAAGCGAGTTGTAAAATGGAGGTTCAGGGCACTGCAATTCACAAACCTGCAGAGTTATAAATGATAACTCTCGTCCACAAATATATTGAGGGAAGGCAAAGAAGAGGATTTGAAATCAAGGCAGAATTGCACGAAACAGATTTCAGGAGGTAGATACGAATCGCCTTTAAAGCACATGAAAAGCGGCAAAACGTTGACAATGATGCCCTTGGCCAAAAAGGGCGTATGCGTTTTTTCCTGAATATATTCAGGAAAAAACGCATACGCCCTTTTTGGCCAACCAAGCAACCTGGAAAGGCAAATCAGCGCTACAGAGAAGTCTTGCTTCCCATCGGTCAAAAGGGCCATGCTGAAAAAAGTGTCAAAACCAGAAATGCAGGACAGGCCATGGAGAAATGGGAGCCTTGCTACACTGATGGGCGGGATGTAAATTGCCAACAGCCACTCTGGAGAAGTGTACGGTGAGTCCTGAAACATCTAAAAAACACAGCTTAGAGAGCATAGGGCACTTCCACTCATGGGGTATAAATTGGGAAAATGAAAAATCAGCAAGACACAAGCACCCCAAAGTTGAGGGCTGCTCTGTTGACAAGGACCTCCACTTCATTCCACCTTAAATATCCAAGGAAAGAGAAAAATGGATAAAGAAGTTGTGGTCCTTATGTACAATGGAATATCACTCAGCCATGAAATCAATGTCATAAGGTTAGTAGCAGCATGATGAGTGGATTTAGGTACGACGATTCTAAGTGAAATAAGTCACACAGAAAAGGACACTTCTCATAAGGTATCACTTTTAGAGGGAATGTAAAAACCGTTACACTTGAACTGAATTACAAAACAGAACAGAGTCACACATGCAGAAAACAGACTATGGCTGCTTAACGGGAAAGGTGAGGTGGGGTGATACATAAAACAAGGGTATCAAATTAGCTCAGATACCGTTCCATAAACCCAATATGTAGTAGACAAGACCTACTCCTTGCTCAGAGAACTGGACTCAATACGCCCTATTCACCGCACAAGAATATATCTGACTAGTAATAATCTTAAAACCTATGTATTGATATCTCTCTGTTAGTGTGTCAAGTGGGTGTAAAGCGGCATAAACACAGCCGTGAAAAGCAGCTAAACCCCATTATGAAAATAAATTACTTTGAAAAACCCATGAAACAACGACAGTGAAAGAGATAGAAATTCTTACACAATGAGTTCAGGGGCTGTGATGCAACCTGGATTGACCATATCTAGACCCACAGCTGGATGAGACATAAGGGTGGACACTCTTGGGGCTGAGAGGTTTGGTGAGGTTGGGTGAGCAAACGCAGACCCTTTAAAGTAATACTGCGTGGTACCCATCGCATGGGTCCCAAATCTCCAGCTTCAAGGGCATCTTCCTACATCGAAAACATGCATGAGAACCCCAGAAGATGGTACACTGTGTGATGGGGAAAGGTTTCTAAAACGCACCTCATTTCTCATCTCCTTGTGCCCGGGTTCGCCATTCCAGCCGCGTTACTAGCAATCTCCCTACTTGGAGCATCAGCACCTTTAACCTCCTGTTCCGTACAGGTTGCAATTTGTCCTGAGGATGAACGGGAAGACGGGGAACCAACGAGAGACTAGCTCTTGGTGTCGGGACAGGCACAGGTCACTCTATTTTCCCATCAGGAAGAAGAATTAACCACAGGCTCAGCCTGCCCCCCGGAACCAGAACAGGGCCTGAAGCCATCCTGCGCTTTTGCGGCCAGCTCCCAAAAAAGCGAGTTGTAAAATGGAGGTTCAGGGCACTGCAATTCACAAACCTGCAGAGTTATAAATGATAACTCTCGTCCACAAATATATTGAGGGAAGGCAAAGAAGAGGATTTAAAATCAAGGCAGAATTGCACGAAACAGATTTCAGGAGGTAGATACGAATCGCCTTTAAAGCACATGAAAAGCGGCAAAACGTTGACAATGATGCCCTTGGCCAAAAAGGGCGTATGCGTTTTTTCCTGAATATATTCAGGAAAAAACGCATACGCCCTTTTTGGCCAACCAAGCAACCTGGAAAGGCAAATCAGCGCTACAGAGAAGTCTCGCTTCCCATCCGTCAAAAGGGCCATGCTGAAAAAAGTGTCAAAACCAGAAATGCAGGACAGGCCATGGAGAAATGGGAGCCTTGCTACACTGATGGGCGGGATGTAAATTGCCAACAGCCACTCTGGAGAAGTGTACGGTGAGTCCTGAAACATCTAAAAAACACAGCTTAGAGAGCATAGGGCACTTCCACTCATGGGGGTATAAATTGGGAAAATGAAAAATCAGCAAGACACAAGCACCCCAAAGTTGAGGGCTGCTCTGTGGACAAGGACCTCCACTTCATTCCACCTTAAATATCCCAGGAAAGAGAAAAATGGATAAAGAAGTTGTGGTCCTTATGTACAATGGAATATCACTCAGCCATGAAATCAATCTCATAAGGTTAGTAGCAGCATGATGAGTGGATTTAGGTACGACGATTCTAAGTGAAATAAGTCACACAGAAAAGGACACTTCTCATAAGGTATCACTTTTAGAGGGAATGTAAAAACCGTTACACTTGAACTGAATTACAAAACAGAACAGAGTCACACATGCAGAAAACAGACTATGGCTGCTTAACGGGAAAGGTGAGGTGGGGTGATACATAAAACAAGGGTATCAAATTAGCTCAGATACCGTTCCATAAACCCAATATGTAGTAGACAAGACCTACTCCTTGCTCAGAGAACTGGACTCAACACGCCCTATTCACCGCACAAGAATATATCTGACTAGTAATAATCTTAAAACCTATGTATTGATATCTCTCTGTTAGTGTGTCAAGTGGGTGTAAAGCGGCATAAACACAGCCGTGAAAAGCAGCTAAACCCCATTATGAAAATAAATTACTTTGAAAAACCCATGAAACAACGACAGTGAAAGAGACAGAAATTCTTACACAATGAGTTCAGGGGCTGTGATGCAACCTGGATTGACCATATCTAGACCCACAGCTGGATGAGACATAAGGGTGGACACTCTTGGGGCTGAGAGGTTTGGTGAGGTTGGGTGAGCAAACGCAGACCCTTTAAAGTAATACTGCGTGGTACCCATCGCATGGGTCCCAAATCTCCAGCTTCAAGGGCATCTTCCTACATCGAAAACATGCATGAGAAACCCAGAAGATGGTACACCGTGTGATGGGGAAAGGTTTCTAAAACGCACCTCATTTCTCATCTCCTTGTGCCCGGGTTTGCCATTCCAGCCGATTTACTAGCAATCTCCCTACTTGGAGCATCAGCACCTTTAACCTCCTGTTCCGTACAGGTTGCAATTTGTCCTGAGGATGAACGGGAAGACGGGGAACCAACGAGAGACTAGCTCTTGGTGTTGGGACAGGCACAGGTCACTCTATTTTCCCATCAGGAAGAAGAATTAACCACAGGCTCAGCCTGCCCCCCGGAACCAGAACAGGGCCTGAAGCCATCCTGCGCTTTTGCGGCCAGCTCCCAAAAAAGCGAGTTGTAAAATGGAGGTTCAGGGCACTGCAATTCACAAACCTGCAGAGTTATAAATAATAACTCTCGTCCACAAATATATTGAGGGAAGGCAAAGAAGAGGATTTGAAATCAAGGCAGAATTGCACGAAACAGATTTCAGGAGGTAGATACGAATCGCCTTTAAAGCACATGAAAAGCGGCAAAACGTTGACAATGATGCCCTTGGCCAAAAAGGGCGTATGCGTTTTTTCCTGAATATATTCAGGAAAAAACGCATACGCCCTTTTTGGCCAACCAAGCAACCTGGAAAGGCAAATCAGCGCTACAGAGAAGTCTTGCTTCCCATCGGTCAAAAGGGCCATGCTGAAAAAAGTGTCAAAACCAGAAATGCAGGACAGGCCATGGAGAAATGGGAGCCTTGCTACACTGATGGGCGGGATGTAAATTGCCAACAGCCACTCTGGAGAAGTGTACGGTGAGTCCTGAAACATCTAAAAAACACAGCTTAGAGAGCATAGGGCACTTCCACTCATGGGGTATAAATTGGGAAAATGAAAAATCAGCAAGACACAAGCACCCCAAAGTTGAGGGCTGCTCTGTTGACAAGGACCTCCACTTCATTCCACCTTAAATATCCAAGGAAAGAGAAAAATGGATAAAGAAGTTGTGGTCCTTATGTACAATGGAATATCACTCAGCCATGAAATCAATGTCATAAGGTTAGTAGCAGCATGATGAGTGGATTTAGGTACGACGATTCTAAGTGAAATAAGTCACACAGAAAAGGACACTTCTCATAAGGTATCACTTTTAGAGGGAATGTAAAAACCGTTACACTTGAACTGAATTACAAAACAGAACAGAGTCACACATGCAGAAAACAGACTATGGCTGCTTAACGGGAAAGGTGAGGTGGGGTGATACATAAAACAAGGGTATCAAATTAGCTCAGATACCGTTCCATAAACCCAATATGTAGTAGACAAGACCTACTCCTTGCTCAGAGAACTGGACTCAATACGCCCTATTCACCGCACAAGAATATATCTGACTAGTAATAATCTTAAAACCTATGTATTGATATCTCTCTGTTAGTGTGTCAAGTGGGTGTAAAGCGGCATAAACACAGCCGTGAAAAGCAGCTAAACCCCATTATGAAAATAAATTACTTTGAAAAACCCATGAAACAACGACAGTGAAAGAGATAGAAATTCTTACACAATGAGTTCAGGGGCTGTGATGCAACCTGGATTGACCATATCTAGACCCACAGCTGGATGAGACATAAGGGTGGACACTCTTGGGGCTGAGAGGTTTGGTGAGGTTGGGTGAGCAAACGCAGACCCTTTAAAGTAATACTGCGTGGTACCCATCGCATGGGTCCCAAATCTCCAGCTTCAAGGGCATCTTCCTACATCGAAAACATGCATGAGAACCCCAGAAGATGGTACACCGTGTGATGGGGAAAGGTTTCTAAAACGCACCTCATTTCTCATCTCCTTGTGCCCGGGTTCGCCATTCCAGCCGCGTTACTAGCAATCTCCCTACTTGGAGCATCAGCACCTTTAACCTCCTGTTCCGTACAGGTTGCAATTTGTCCTGAGGATGAACGGGAAGACGGGGAACCAACGAGAGACTAGCTCTTGGTGTCGGGACAGGCACAGGTCACTCTATTTTCCCATCAGGAAGAAGAATTAACCACAGGCTCAGCCTGCCCCCCGGAACCAGAACAGGGCCTGAAGCCATCCTGCGCTTTTGCGGCCAGCTCCCAAAAAAGCGAGTTGTAAAATGGAGGTTCAGGGCACTGCAATTCACAAACCTGCAGAGTTATAAATGATAACTCTCGTCCACAAATATATTGAGGGAAGGCAAAGAAGAGGATTTAAAATCAAGGCAGAATTGCACGAAACAGATTTCAGGAGGTAGATACGAATCGCCTTTAAAGCACATGAAAAGCGGCAAAACGTTGACAATGATGCCCTTGGCCAAAAAGGGCGTATGCGTTTTTTCCTGAATATATTCAGGAAAAAACGCATACGCCCTTTTTGGCCAACCAAGCAACCTGGAAAGGCAAATCAGCGCTACAGAGAAGTCTCGTTTCCCATCCGTCAAAAGGGCCATGCTGAAAAAAGTGTCAAAACCAGAAATGCAGGACAGGCCATGGAGAAATGGGAGCCTTGCTACACTGATGGGCGGGATGTAAATTGCCAACAGCCACTCTGGAGAAGTGTACGGTGAGTCCTGAAACATCTAAAAAACACAGCTTAGAGAGCATAGGGCACTTCCACTCATGGGGGTATAAATTGGGAAAATGAAAAATCAGCAAGACACAAGCACCCCAAAGTTGAGGGCTGCTCTGTGGACAAGGACCTCCACTTCATTCCACCTTAAATATCCCAGGAAAGAGAAAAATGGATAAAGAAGTTGTGGTCCTTATGTACAATGGAATATCACTCAGCCATGAAATCAATCTCATAAGGTTAGTAGCAGCATGATGAGTGGATTTAGGTACGACGATTCTAAGTGAAATAAGTCACACAGAAAAGGACACTTCTCATAAGGTATCACTTTTAGAGGGAATGTAAAAACCGTTACACTTGAACTGAATTACAAAACAGAACAGAGTCACACATGCAGAAAACAGACTATGGCTGCTTAACGGGAAAGGTGAGGTGGGGTGATACATAAAACAAGGGTATCAAATTAGCTCAGATACCGTTCCATAAACCCAATATGTAGTAGACAAGACCTACTCCTTGCTCAGAGAACTGGACTCAACACGCCCTATTCACCGCACAAGAATATATCTGACTAGTAATAATCTTAAAACCTATGTATTGATATCTCTCTGTTAGTGTGTCAAGTGGGTGTAAAGCGGCATAAACACAGCCGTGAAAAGCAGCTAAACCCCATTATGAAAATAAATTACTTTGAAAAACCCATGAAACAACGACAGTGAAAGAGACAGAAATTCTTACACAATGAGTTCAGGGGCTGTGATGCAACCTGGATTGACCATATCTAGACCCACAGCTGGATGAGACATAAGGGTGGACACTCTTGGGGCTGAGAGGTTTGGTGAGGTTGGGTGAGCAAACGCAGACCCTTTAAAGTAATACTGCGTGGTACCCATCGCATGGGTCCCAAATCTCCAGCTTCAAGGGCATCTTCCTACATCGAAAACATGCATGAGAAACCCAGAAGATGGTACACCGTGTGATGGGGAAAGGTTTCTAAAACGCACCTCATTTCTCATCTCCTTGTGCCCGGGTTTGCCATTCCAGCCGATTTACTAGCAATCTCCCTACTTGGAGCATCAGCACCTTTAACCTCCTGTTCCGTACAGGTTGCAATTTGTCCTGAGGATGAACGGGAAGACGGGGAACCAACGAGAGACTAGCTCTTGGTGTCGGGACAGGCACAGGTCACTCTATTTTCCCATCAGGAAGAAGAATTAACCACAGGCTCAGCCTGCCCCCCGGAACCAGAACAGGGCCTGAAGCCATCCTGCGCTTTTGCGGCCAGCTCCCAAAAAAGCGAGTTGTAAAATGGAGGTTCAGGGCACTGCAATTCACAAACCTGCAGAGTTATAAATGATAACTCTCGTCCACAAATATATTGAGGGAAGGCAAAGAAGAGGATTTGAAATCAAGGCAGAATTGCACGAAACAGATTTCAGGAGGTAGATACGAATCGCCTTTAAAGCACATGAAAAGCGGCAAAACGTTGACAATGATGCCCTTGGCCAAAAAGGGCGTATGCGTTTTTTCCTGAATATATTCAGGAAAAAACGCATACGCCCTTTTTGGCCAACCAAGCAACCTGGAAAGGCAAATCAGCGCTACAGAGAAGTCTTGCTTCCCATCGGTCAAAAGGGCCATGCTGAAAAAAGTGTCAAAACCAGAAATGCAGGACAGGCCATGGAGAAATGGGAGCCTTGCTACACTGATGGGCGGGATGTAAATTGCCAACAGCCACTCTGGAGAAGTGTACGGTGAGTCCTGAAACATCTAAAAAACACAGCTTAGAGAGCATAGGGCACTTCCACTCATGGGGGTATAAATTGGGAAAATGAAAAATCAGCAAGACACAAGCACCCCAAAGTTGAGGGCTGCTCTGTTGACAAGGACCTCCACTTCATTCCACCTTAAATATCCCAGGAAAGAGAAAAATGGATAAAGAAGTTGTGGTCCTTATGTACAATGGAATATCACTCAGCCATGAAATCAATCTCATAAGGTTAGTAGCAGCATGATGAGTGGATTTAGGTACGACGATTCTAAGTGAAATAAGTCACACAGAAAAGGACACTTCTCATAAGGTATCACTTTTAGAGGGAATGTAAAAACCGTTACACTTGAACTGAATTACAAAACAGAACAGAGTCACACATGCAGAAAACAGACTATGGCTGCTTAACGGGAAAGGTGAGGTGGGGTGATACATAAAACAAGGGTATCAAATTAGCTCAGATACCGTTCCATAAACCCAATATGTAGTAGACAAGACCTACTCCTTGCTCAGAGAACTGGACTCAACACGCCCTATTCACCGCACAAGAATATATCTGACTAGTAATAATCTTAAAACCTATGTATTGATATCTCTCTGTTAGTGTGTCAAGTGGGTGTAAAGCGGCATAAACACAACCGTGAAAAGCAGCTAAACCCCATTATGAAAATAAATTACTTTGAAAAACCCATGAAACAACGACAGTGAAAGAGACAGAAATTCTTACACAATGAGTTCAGGGGCTGTGATGCAACCTGGATTGACCATATCTAGACCCACAGCTGGATGAGACATAAGGGTGGACACTCTTGGGGCTGAGAGGTTTGGTGAGGTTGGGTGAGCAAACGCAGACCCTTTAAAGTAATACTGCGTGGTACCCATCGCATGGGTCCCAAATCTCCAGCTTCAAGGGCATCTTCCTACATCGAAAACATGCATGAGAACCCCAGAAGATGGTACACCGTGTGATGGGGAAAGGTTTCTAAAACGCACCTCATTTCTCATCTCCTTGTGCCCGGGTTCGCCATTCCAGCCGATTTACTAGCAATCTCCCTACTTGGAGCATCAGCACCTTTAACCTCCTGTTCCGTACAGGTTGCAATTTGTCCTGAAGATGAACGGGAAGACGGGG
This sequence comes from Balaenoptera borealis, assembly GCF_965194805.1. Lineage (NCBI taxonomy): Eukaryota > Metazoa > Chordata > Mammalia > Artiodactyla > Balaenopteridae > Balaenoptera > Balaenoptera borealis. The sequence continues at coordinate 1,483,102 of NW_028123994.1, forward strand.
AACCAACGAGAGACTAGCTCTTGGTGTCGGGACAGGCACAGGTCACTCTATTTTCCCATCAGGAAGAAGAATTAACCACAGGCTCAGCCTGCCCCCCGGAACCAGAACAGGGCCTGAAGCCATTCTGCGCTTTTGCGGCCAGCTCCCAAAAAAGCGAGTTGTAAAATGGAGGTTCAAGGCACTGCAATTCACAAACCTGCAGAGTTATAAATGATAACTCTCGTCCACAAATATATTGAGGGAAGGCAAAGAAGAGGATTTGAAATCAAGGCAGAATTGCAGGAAACAGATTTCAGGAGGTAGATACGAATCGCCTTTAAAGCACATGAAAAGCGGCAAAACGGTGACAATGATGCCCTTGGCCAAAAAGGGCGTTTGCGTTTTTTCCTGAATATATTCAGGAAAAAACGCATACGCCCTTTTTGGCCAACCAAGCAACCTGGAAAGGCAAATCAGCGCTACAGAGAAGTCTTGCTTCCCATCGGTCAAAAGGGCCATGCTGAAAAAAGTGTCAAAACCAGAAATGCAGGACAGGCCATGGAGAAATGGGAGCCTTGCTACACTGATGGGCGGGATGTAAATTGCCAACAGCCACTCTGGAGAAGTGTACGGTGAGTCCTGAAACATCTAAAAAACACAGCTTAGAGAGCATAGGGCACTTCCACTCATGGGGTATAAATTGGGAAAATGAAAAATCAGCAAGACACAAGCACCCCAAAGTTGAGGGCTGCTCTGTTGACAAGGACCTCCACTTCATTCCACCTTAAATATCCCAGGAAAGAGAAAAATGGATAAAGAAGTTGTGGTCCTTATGTACAATGGAATATCACTCAGCCATGAAATCAATGTCATAAGGTTAGTAGCAGCATGATGAGTGGATTTAGGTACGACGATTCTAAGTGAAATAAGTCACACAGAAAAGGACACTTCTCATAAGGTATCACTTTTAGAGGGAATGTAAAAACCGTTACACTTGAACTGAATTACAAAACAGAACAGAGTCACACATGCAGAAAACAGACTATGGCTGCTTAACGGGAAAGGTGAGGTGGGGTGATACATAAAACAAGGGTATCAAATTAGCTCAGATACCGTTCCATAAACCCAATATGTAGTAGACAAGACCTACTCCTTGCTCAGAGAACTGGACTCAATACGCCCTATTCACCGCACAAGAATATATCTGACTAGTAATAATCTTAAAACCTATGTATTGATATCTCTCTGTTAGTGTGTCAAGTGGGTGTAAAGCGGCATAAACACAGCCGTGAAAAGCAGCTAAACCCCATTATGAAAATAAATTACTTTGAAAAACCCATGAAACAACGACAGTGAAAGAGATAGAAATTCTTACACAATGAGTTCAGGGGCTGTGATGCAACCTGGATTGACCATATCTAGACCCACAGCTGGATGAGACATAAGGGTGGACACTCTTGGGGCTGAGAGGTTTGGTGAGGTTGGGTGAGCAAACGCAGACCCTTTAAAGTAATACTGCATGGTACCCATCGCATGGGTCCCAAATCTCCAGGTTCAAGGGCATCTTCCTACATCGAAAACATGCATGAGAACCCCAGAAGATGGTACACCGTGTGATGGGGAAAGGTTTCTAAAACGCACCTCATTTCTCATCTCCTTGTGCCCGGGATCGCCATTCCAGCCGCGTTATTAGCAATCTCCCTACTTGGAGCATCAGCACCTTTAACCTCCTGTTCCGTACAGGTTGCAATTTGTCCTGAGGATGAACGGGAAGACGGGGAACCAACGAGAGACTAGCTCTTGGTGTCGGGACAGGCACAGGTCACTCTATTTTCCCATCAGGAAGAAGAATTAACCACAGGCTCAGCCTGCCCCCCGGAACCAGAACAGGGCCTGAAGCCATCCTGCGCTTTTGCGGCCAGCTCCCAAAAAAGCGAGTTGTAAAATGGAGGTTCAGGGCACTGCAATTCACAAACCTGCAGAGTTATAAATGATAACTCTCGTCCACAAATATATTGAGGGAAGGCAAAGAAGAGGATTTGAAATCAAGGCAGAATTGCACGAAACAGATTTCAGGAGGTAGATACGAATCGCCTTTAAAGCACATGAAAAGCGGCAAAACGTTGACAATGATGCCCTTGGCCAAAAAGGGCGTATGCGTTTTTTCCTGAATATATTCAGGAAAAAACGCATACGCCCTTTTTGGCCAACCAAGCAACCTGGAAAGGCACATCAGCGCTACAGAGAAGTCTCGCTTCCCATCCGTCAAAAGGGCCATGCTGAAAAAAGTGTCAAAACCAGAAATGCAGGACAGGCCATGGAGAAATGGGAGCCTTGCTACACTGATGGGCGGGATGTAAATTGCCAACAGCCACTCTGGAGAAGTGTCCGGTGAGTCCTGAAACATCTAAAAAACACAGCTTAGAGAGCATAGGGCACTTCCACTCATGGGGGTATAAATTGGGAAAATGAAAAATCAGCAAGACACAAGCACCCCAAAGTTGAGGGCTGCTCTGTTGACAAGGACCTCCACTTCATTCCACCTTAAATATCCAAGGAAAGAGAAAAATGGATAAAGAAGTTGTGGTCCTTATGTACAATGGAATATCACTCAGCCATGAAATCAATGTCATAAGGTTAGTAGCAGCATGATGAGTGGATTTAGGTACGACGATTCTAAGTGAAATAAGTCACACAGAAAAGGACACTTCTCATAAGGTATCACTTTTAGAGGGAATGTAAAAACCGTTACACTTGAACTGAATTACAAAACAGAACAGAGTCACACATGCAGAAAACAGACTATGGCTGCTTAACGGGAAAGGTGAGGTGGGGTGATACATAAAACAAGGGTATCAAATTAGCTCAGATACCGTTCCATAAACCCAATATGTAGTAGACAAGACCTACTCCTTGCTCAGAGAACTGGACTCAACACGCCCTATTCACCGCACAAGAATATATCTGACTAGTAATAATCTTAAAACCTATGTATTGATATCTCTCTGTTAGTGTGTCAAGTGGGTGTAAAGCGGCATAAACACAGCCGTGAAAAGCAGCTAAACCCCATTATGAAAATAAATTACTTTGAAAAACCCATGAAACAACGACAGTGAAAGAGATAGAAATTCTTACACAATGAGTTCAGGGGCTGTGATGCAACCTGGATTGACCATATCTAGACCCACAGCTGGATGAGACATAAGGGTGGACACTCTTGGGGCTGAGAGGTTTGGTGAGGTTGGGTGAGCAAACGCAGACCCTTTAAAGGAATACTGCGTGGTACCCATCGCATGGGTCCCAAATCTCCAGGTTCAAGGGCATCTTCCTACATCGAAAACATGCATGAAAACCCCAGAAGATGGTACACCGTGTGATGGGGAAAGGTTTCTAAAACGCACCTCATTTCTCATCTCCTTGTGCCCGGGATCGCCATTCCAGCCGCGTTATTAGCAATCTCCCTACTTGGAGCATCAGCACCTTTAACCTCCTGTTCCGTACAGGTTGCAATTTGTCCTGAGGATGAACGGGAAGACGGGGAACCAACGAGAGACTAGCTCTTGGTGTCGGGACAGGCACAGGTCACTCTATTTTCCCATCAGGAAGAAGAATTAACCACAGGCTCAGCCTGCCCCCCGGAACCAGAACAGGGCCTGAAGCCATCCTGCGCTTTTGCGGCCAGCTCCCAAAAAAGCGAGTTGTAAAATGGAGGTTCAGGGCACTGCAATTCACAAACCTGCAGAGTTATAAATGATAACTCTCGTCCACAAATATATTGAGGGAAGGCAAAGAAGAGGATTTGAAATCAAGGCAGAATTGCACGAAACAGATTTCAGGAGGTAGATACGAATCGCCTTTAAAGCACATGAAAAGCGGCAAAACGTTGACAATGATGCCCTTGGCCAAAAAGGGCGTATGCGTTTTTTCCTGAATATATTCAGGAAAAAACGCATACGCCCTTTTTGGCCAACCAAGCAACCTGGAAAGGCAAATCAGCGCTACAGAGAAGTCTCGCTTCCCATCGGTCAAAAGGGCCATGCTGAAAAAAGTGTCAAAACCAGAAATGCAGGACAGGCCATGGAGAAATGGGAGCCTTGCTACACTGATGGGCGGGATGTAAATTGCCAACAGCCACTCTGGAGAAGTGTACGGTGAGTCCTGAAACATCTAAAAAACACAGCTTAGAGAGCATAGGGCACTTCCACTCATGGGGGTATAAATTGGGAAAATGAAAAATCAGCAAGACACAAGCACCCCAAAGTTGAGGGCTGCTCTGTTGACAAGGACCTCCACTTCATTCCACCTTCAATATCCCAGGAAAGAGAAAAATGGATAAAGAAGTTGTGGTCCTTATGTACAATGGAATATCACTCAGCCATGAAATCAATGTCATAAGGTTAGTAGCAGCATGATGAGTGGATTTAGGTACGACGATTCTAAGTGAAATAAGTCACACAGAAAAGGTCACTTCTCATAAGGTATCACTTTTAGAGGGAATGTAAAAACCGTTACACTTGAACTGAATTACAAAACAGAACAGAGTCACACATGCAGAAAACAGACTATGGCTGCTTAACGGGAAAGGTGAGGTGGGGTGATACATAAAACAAGGGTATCAAATTAGCTCAGATACCGTTCCATAAACCCAATATGTAATAGACAAGACCTACTCCTTGCTCAGAGAACTGGACTCAACACGCCCTATTCACCGCACAAGAATATATCTGACTAGTAATAATCTTAAAACCTATGTATTGATATCTCTCTGTTAGTGTGTCAAGTGGGTGTAAAGCGGCATAAACACAGCAGTGAAAAGCAGCTAAACCCCATTATGAAAATAAATTACTTTGAAAAACCCATGAAACAACGACAGTGAAAGAGAGAGAAATTCTTACACAATGCGTTCAGGGGCTGTGATGCAACCTGGATTGACCATATCTAGACCCACAGCTGGATGAGACATAAGGGTGGACACTCTTGGGGCTGAGAGGTTTGGTGAGGTTGGGTGAGCAAACGCAGACCCTTTAAAGTAATACTGCGTGGTACCCATCGCATGGGTCCCAAATCTCCAGCTTCAAGGGCATCTTCCTACATCGAAAACATGCATGAGAAACCCAGAAGATAGTACACCGTGTGATGGGGAAAGGTTTCTAAAACGCACCTCATTTCTCATCTCCTTGTGCCCGGGTTCGCCATTCCAGCCGCTTTACTAGCAATCTCCCTACTTGGAAAATCAGCACCTTTAACCTCCTGTTCCGTACAGGTTGCAATTTGTCCTGAGGATGAACGGGAAGACGGGGAACCAACGAGAGACTAGCTCTTGGTGTTGGGACAGGCACAGGTCACTCTATTTTCCCATCAGGAAGAAGAATTAACCACAGGCTCAGCCTGCCCCCCGGAACCAGAACAGGGCCTGAAGCCATCCTGCGCTTTTGCGGCCAGCTCCCAAAAAAGCGAGTTGTAAAATGGAGGTCCAGGGCACTGCAATTCACAAACCTGCAGAGTTATAAATGATAACTCTCGTCCACAAATATATTGAGGGAAGGCAAAGAAGAGGATTTGAAATCAAGGCAGAATTGCAGGAAACAGATTTCAGGAGGTAGATTCGAATCGCCTTTAAAGCACATGAAAAGCGGCAAAACGTTGACAATGATGCCCTTGGCCAAAAAGGGCGTATGCGTTTTTTCCTGAATATATTCAGGAAAAAACGCATACGCCCTTTTTGGCCAACCAAGCAACCTGGAAAGGCAAATCAGCGCTACAAAGAAGTCTCGCTTCCCATCGGTCAAAAGGGCCATGCTGAAAAAAGTGTCAAAACCAGAAATGCAGGACAGGCCATGGAGAAATGGGAGCCTTGCTACACTGATGGGCGGGATGTAAATTGCCAACAGCCACTCTGGAGAAGTGTCCGGTGAGTCCTGAAACATCTAAAAAACACAGCTTAGAGAGCATAGGGCACTTCCACTCATGGGGGTATAAATTGGGAAAATGAAAAATCAGCAAGACACAAGCACCCCAAAGTTGAGGGCTGCTCTGTTGACAAGGACCTCCACTTCATTCCACCTTAAATATCCAAGGAAAGAGAAAAATGGATAAAGAAGTTGTGGTCCTCATGTACAATGGAATATCACTCAGCCATGAAATCAATGTCATAAGGTTAGTAGCAGCATGATGAGTGGATTTAGGTACGACGATTCTAAGTGAAATAAGTCACACAGAAAAGGACACTTCTCATAAGGTATCACTTTTAGAGGGAATGTAAAAACCGTTACACTTGAACTGAATTACAAAACAGAACAGAGTCACACATGCAGAAAACAGACTATGGCTGCTTAACGGGAAAGGTGAGGTGGGGTGATACATAAAACAAGGGTATCAAATTAGCTCAGATACCGTTCCATAAACCCAATATGTAGTAGACAAGACCTACTCCTTGCTCAGAGAACTGGACTCAACACGCCCTATTCACCGCACAAGAATATATCTGACTAGTAATAATCTTAAAACCTATGTATTGATATCTCTCTGTTAGTGTGTCAAGTGGGTGTAAAGCGGCATAAACACAGCCGTGAAAAGCAGCTAAACCCCATTATGAAAATAAATTACTTTGAAAAACCCATGAAACAACGACAGTGAAAGAGATAGAAATTCTTACACAATGAGTTCAGGGGCTGTGATGCAACCTGGATTGACCATATCTAGACCCACAGCTGGATGAGACATAAGGGTGGACACTCTTGGGGCTGAGAGGTTTGGTGAGGTTGGGTGAGCAAACGCAGACCCTTTAAAGTAATACTGCGTGGTACCCATCGCATGGGTCCCAAATCTCCAGCTTCAAGGGCATCTTCCTACATCGAAAACATGCATGAGAAACCCAGAAGATGGTACACCGTGTGATGGGGAAAGGTTTCTAAAACGCACCTCATTTCTCATCTCCTTGTGCCCGGGTTCGCCATTCCAGCCGCGTTATTAGCAATCTCCCTACTTGGAGCATCAGCACCTTTAACCTCCTGTTCCGTACAGGTTGCAATTTGTCCTGAGGTTGAACGGGAAGACGGGGAACCAACGAGAGACTAGCTCTTGGTGTCGGGACAGGCACAGGTCACTCTATTTTCCCATCAGGAAGAAGAATTAACCACAGGCTCAGCCTGCCCCCCGGAACCAGAACAGGGCCTGAAGCCATCCTGCGCTTTTGCGGCCAGCTCCCAAAAAAGCGAGTTGTAAAATGGAGGTTCAGGGCACTGCAATTCACAAACCTGCAGAGTTATAAATGATAACTCTCGTCCACAAATATATTGAGGGAAGGCAAAGAAGAGGATTTGAAATCAAGGCAGAATTGCACGAAACAGATTTCAGGAGGTAGATACGAATCGCCTTTAAAGCACATGAAAAGCGGCAAAACGTTGACAATGATGCCCTTGGCCAAAAAGGGCGTATGCGTTTTTTCCTGAATATATTCAGGAAAAAACGCATACGCCCTTTTTGGCCAACCAAGCAACCTGGAAAGGCAAATCAGCGCTACAGAGAAGTCTCGCTTCCCATCCGTCAAAAGGGCCATGCTGAAAAAAGTGTCAAAACCAGAAATGCAGGACAGGCCATGGAGAAATGGGAGCCTTGCTACACTGATGGGCGGGATGTAAATTGCCAAGAGCCACTCTGGAGAAGTGTCCGGTGAGTCCTGAAACATCTGAAAAACACAGCTTAGAGAGCATAGGGCACTTCCACTCATGGGGGTATAAATTGGGAAAATGAAAAATCAGCAAGACACAAGCACCCCAAAGTTGAGGGCTGCTCTGTTGACAAGGACCTCCACTTCATTCCACCTTAAATATCCCAGGAAAGAGAAAAATGGATAAAGAAGTTGTGGTCCTTATGTACAATGGAATATCACTCAGCCATGAAATCAATGTCATAAGGTTAGTAGCAGCATGATGAGTGGATTTAGGTACGACGATTCTAATTGAAATAAGTCACACAGAAAAGGTCACTTCTCATAAGGTATCACTTTTAGAGGGAATGTAAAAACCGTTACACTTGAACTGAATTACAAAACAGAACAGAGTCACACATGCAGAAAACAGACTATGGCTGCTTAACGGGAAAGGTGAGGTGGGGTGATACATAAAACAAGGGTATCAAATTAGCTCAGATACCGTTCCATAAACCCAATATGTAATAGACAAGACCTACTCCTTGCTCAGAGAACTGGACTCAACACGCCCTATTCACCGCACAAGAATATATCTGACTATTAATAATCTTAAAACCTATGTATTGATATCTCTCTGTTAGTGTGTCAAGTGGGTGTAAAGCGGCATTAACACAGCAGTGAAAAGCAGCTAAACCCCATTATGAAAATAAATTACTTTGAAAAACCCATGAAACAACGACAGTGAAAGAGAGAGAAATTCTTACACAATGCGTTCAGGGGCTGTGATGCAACCTGGATTGACCATATCTAGACCCACAGCTGGATGAGACATAAGGGTGGACACTCTTGGGGCTGAGAGGTTTGGTGAGGTTGGGTGAGCAAACGCAGACCCTTTAAAGTAATACTGCGTGGTACCCATCGAATGGGTCCCAAATCTCCAGCTTCAAGGGCATCTTCCTACATCGAAAACATGCATGAGAAACCCAGAAGATAGTACACCGTGTGATGGGGAAAGGTTTCTAAAACGCACCTCATTTCTCATCTCCTTGTGCCCGGGTTCGCCATTCCAGCCACTTTACTAGCAATCTCCCTACTTGGAGCATCAGCACCTTTAACCTCCTGTTCCGTACAGGTTGCAATTTGTCCTGAGGATGAACGGGAAGACGGGGAACCAACGAGAGACTAGCTCTTGGTGTTGGGACAGGCACAGGTCACTCTATTTTCCCATCAGGAAGAAGAATTAACCACAGGCTCAGCCTGCCCCCCGGAACCAGAACAGGGCCTGAAGCCATCCTGCGCTTTTGCGGCCAGCTCCCAAAAAAGCGAGTTGTAAAATGGAGGTCCAGGGCACTGCAATTCACAAACCTGCAGAGTTATAAATGATAACTCTCGTCCACAAATATATTGAGGGAAGGCAAAGAAGAGGATTTGAAATCAAGGCAGAATTGCAGGAAACAGATTTCAGGAGGTAGATTCGAATCGCCTTTAAAGCACATGAAAAGCGGCAAAATGTTGACAATGATGCCCTTGGCCAAAAAGGGCGTATGCGTTTTTTCCTGAATATATTCAGGAAAAAACGCATACGCCCTTTTTGGCCAACCAAGCAACCTGGAAAGGCAAATCAGTGCTACAAAGAAGTCTCGCTTCCCATCGGTCAAAAGGGCCATGCTGAAAAAAGTGTCAAAACCAGAAATGCAGGACAGGCCATGGAGAAATGGGAGCCTTGCTACACTGATGGGCGGGATGTAAATTGCCAACAGCCACTCTGGAGAAGTGTACGGTGTGTCCTGAAACATCTGAAAAACACAGCTTAGAGAGCATAGGGCACTTCCACTCATGGGGGTATAAATTGGGAAAATGAAAAATCAGCAAGACACAAGCACCCCAAAGTTGAGGGCTGCTCTGTTGACAAGGACCTCCACTTCATTCCACCTTAAATATCCAAGGAAAGAGAAAAATGGATAAAGAAGTTGTGGTCCTCATGTACAATGGAATATCACTCAGCCATGAAATCAATGTCATAAGGTTAGTAGCAGCATGATGAGTGGATTTAGGTACGACGATTCTAAGTGAAATAAGTCACACAGAAAAGGACACTTCTCATAAGGTATCACTTTTAGAGGGAATGTAAAAACCGTTACACTTGAACTGAATTACAAAACAGAACAGAGTCACACATGCAGAAAACACACTATGGCTGCTTAACGGGAAAGGTGAGGTGGGGTGATACATAAAACAAGGGTATCAAATTAGCTCAGATACCGTTCCATAAACCCAATATGTAGTAGACAAGACCTACTCCTTGCTCAGAGAACTGGACTCAACACGCCCTATTCACCGCACAAGAATATATCTGACTAGTAATAATCTTAAAACCTATGTATTGATATCTCTCTGTTAGTGTGTCAAGTGGGTGTAAAGCGGCATAAACACAGCCGTGAAAAGCAGCTAAACCCCATTATGAAAATAAATTACTTTGAAAAACCCATGAAACAACGACAGTGAAAGAGATAGAAATTCTTACACAATGAGTTCAGGGGCTGTGATGCAACCTGGATTGACCATATCTAGACCCACAGCTGGATGAGACATAAGGGTGGACACTCTTGGGGCTGAGAGGTTTGGTGAGGTTGGGTGAGCAAACGCAGACCCTTTAAAGTAATACTGCGTGGTACCCATCGCATGGGTCCCAAATCTCCAGGTTCAAGGGCATCTTCCTACATCGAAAACATGCATGAGAAACCCAGAAGATGGTACACCGTGTGATGGGGAAAGGTTTCTAAAACGCACCTCATTTCTCATCTCCTTGTGCCCGGGTTCGCCATTCCAGCCGCGTTATTAGCAATCTCCCTACTTGGAGCATCAGCACCTTTAACCTCCTGTTCCGTACAGGTTGCAATTTGTCCTGAGGATGAACGGGAAGACGGGGAACCAACGAGAGACTAGCTCTTGGTGTCGGGACAGGCACAGGTCACTCTATTTTCCCATCAGGAAGAAGAATTAACCACAGGCTCAGCCTGCCCCCCGGAACCAGAACAGGGCCTGAAGCCATCCTGCGCTTTTGCGGCCAGCTCCCAAAAAAGCGAGTTGTAAAATGGAGGTTCAGGGCACTGCAATTCACAAACCTGCAGAGTTATAAATGATAACTCTCGTCCACAAATATATTGAGGGAAGGCAAAGAAGAGGATTTGAAATCAAGGCAGAATTGCACGAAACAGATTTCAGGAGGTAGATACGAATCGCCTTTAAAGCACATGAAAAGCGGCAAAACGTTGACAATGATGCCCTTGGCCAAAAAGGGCGTATGCGTTTTTTCCTGAATATATTCAGGAAAAAACGCATACGCCCTTTTTGGCCAACCAAGCAACCTGGAAAGGCAAATCAGCGCTACAGAGAAGTCTCGCTTCCCATCCGTCAAAAGGGCCATGCTGAAAAAAGTGTCAAAACCAGAAATGCAGGACAGGCCATGGAGAAATGGGAGCCTTGCTACACTGATGGGCGGGATGTAAATTGCCAAGAGCCACTCTGGAGAAGTGTCCGGTGAGTCCTGAAACATCTGAAAAACACAGCTTAGAGAGCATAGGGCACTTCCACTCATGGGGGTATAAATTGGGAAAATGAAAAATCAGCAAGACACAAGCACCCCAAAGTTGAGGGCTGCTCTGTTGACAAGGACCTCCACTTCATTCCACCTTAAATATCCCAGGAAAGAGAAAAATGGATAAAGAAGTTGTGGTCCTTATGTACAATGGAATATCACTCAGCCATGAAATCAATGTCATAAGGTTAGTAGCAGCATGATGAGTGGATTTAGGTACGACGATTCTAAGTGAAATAAGTCACACAGAAAAGGTCACTTCTCATAAGGTATCACTTTTAGAGGGAATGTAAAAACCGTTACACTTGAACTGAATTACAAAACAGAACAGAGTCACACATGCAGAAAACAGACTATGGCTGCTTAACGGGAAAGGTGAGGTGGGGTGATACATAAAACAAGGGTATCAAACTAGCTCAGATACCGTTCCATAAACCCAATATGTAATAGACAAGACCTACTCCTTGCTCAGAGAACTGGACTCAACACGCCCTATTCACCGCACAAGAATATATCTGACTAGTAATAATCTTAAAACCTATGTATTGATATCTCTCTGTTAGTGTGTCAAGTGGGTGTAAAGCGGCATAAACACAGCCGTGAAAAGCAGCTAAACCCCATTATGAAAATAAATTACTTTGAAAAACCCATGAAACAACGACAGTGAAAGAGATAGAAATTCTTACACAATGAGTTCAGGGGCTGTGATGCAACCTGGATTGACCATATCTAGACCCACAGCTGGATGAGACATAAGGGTGGACACTCTTGGGGCTGAGAGGTTTGGTGAGGTTGGGTGAGCAAACGCAGACCCTTTAAAGTAATACTGCGTGGTACCCATCGCATGGGTCCCAAATCTCCAGCTTCAAGGGCATCTTCCTACATCGAAAACATGCATGAGAAACCCAGAAGATGGTACACCGTGTGATGGGGAAAGGTTTCTAAAACGCACCTCATTTCTCATCTCCTTGTGCCCGGGTTCGCCATTCCAGCCGCGTTATTAGCAATCTCCCTACTTGGAGCATCAGCACCTTTAACCTCCTGTTCCGTACAGGTTGCAATTTGTCCTGAGGATGAACGGGAAGACGGGGAACCAACGAGAGACTAGCTCTTGGTGTCGGGACAGGCACAGGTCACTCTATTTTCCCATCAGGAAGAAGAATTAACCACAGGCTCAGCCTGCCCCCCGGAACCAGAACAGGGCCTGAAGCCATCCTGCGCTTTTGCGGCCAGCTCCCAAAAAAGCGAGTTGTAAAATGGAGGTTCAGGGCACTGCAATTCACAAACCTGCAGAGTTATAAATGATAACTCTCGTCCACAAATATATTGAGGGAAGGCAAAGAAGAGGATTTGAAATCAAGGCAGAATTGCACGAAACAGATTTCAGGAGGTAGATACGAATCGCCTTTAAAGCACATGAAAAGCGGCAAAACGTTGACAATGATGCCCTTGGCCAAAAAGGGCGTATGCGTTTTTTCCTGAATATATTCAGGAAAAAACGCATACGCCCTTTTTGGCCAACCAAGCAACCTGGAAAGGCAAATCAGCGCTACAGAGAAGTCTCGCTTCCCATCCGTCAAAAGGGCCATGCTGAAAAAAGTGTCAAAACCAGAAATGCAGGACAGGCCATGGAGAAATGGGAGCCTTGCTACACTGATGGGCGGGATGTAAATTGCCAAGAGCCACTCTGGAGAAGTGTCCGGTGAGTCCTGAAACATCTGAAAAACACAGCTTAGAGAGCATAGGGCACTTCCACTCATGGGGGTATAAATTGGGAAAATGAAAAATCAGCAAGACACAAGCACCCCAAAGTTGAGGGCTGCTCTGTTGACAAGGACCTCCACTTCATTCCACCTTAAATATCCCAGGAAAGAGAAAAATGGATAAAGAAGTTGTGGTCCTTATGTACAATGGAATATCACTCAGCCATGAAATCAATGTCATAAGGTTAGTAGCAGCATGATGAGTGGATTTAGGTACGACGATTCTAAGTGAAATAAGTCACACAGAAAAGGTCACTTCTCATAAGGTATCACTTTTAGAGGGAATGTAAAAACCGTTACACTTGAACTGAATTACAAAACAGAACAGAGTCACACATGCAGAAAACAGACTATGGCTGCTTAACGGGAAAGGTGAGGTGGGGTGATACATAAAACAAGGGTATCAAATTAGCTCAGATACCGTTCCATAAACCCAATATGTAATAGACAAGACCTACTCCTTGCTCAGAGAACTGGACTCAACACGCCCTATTCACCGCACAAGAATATATCTGACTATTAATAATCTTAAAACCTATGTATTGATATCTCTCTGTTAGTGTGTCAAGTGGGTGTAAAGCGGCATTAACACAGCAGTGAAAAGCAGCTAAACCCCATTATGAAAATAAATTACTTTGAAAAACCCATGAAACAACGACAGTGAAAGAGAGAGAAATTCTTACACAATGCGTTCAGGGGCTGTGATGCAACCTGGATTGACCATATCTAGACCCACAGCTGGATGAGACATAAGGGTGGACACTCTTGGGGCTGAGAGGTTTGGTGAGGTTGGGTGAGCAAACGCAGACCCTTTAAAGTAATACTGCGTGGTACCCATCGAATGGGTCCCAAATCTCCAGCTTCAAGGGCATCTTCCTACATCGAAAACATGCATGAGAAACCCAGAAGATAGTACACCGTGTGATGGGGAAAGGTTTCTAAAACGCACCTCATTTCTCATCTCCTTGTGCCCGGGTTCGCCATTCCAGCCACTTTACTAGCAATCTCCCTACTTGGAGCATCAGCACCTTTAACCTCCTGTTCCGTACAGGTTGCAATTTGTCCTGAGGATGAACGGGAAGACGGGGAACCAACGAGAGACTAGCTCTTGGTGTTGGGACAGGCACAGGTCACTCTATTTTCCCATCAGGAAGAAGAATTAACCACAGGCTCAGCCTGCCCCCCGGAACCAGAACAGGGCCTGAAGCCATCCTGCGCTTTTGCGGCCAGCTCCCAAAAAAGCGAGTTGTAAAATGGAGGTCCAGGGCACTGCAATTCACAAACCTGCAGAGTTATAAATGATAACTCTCGTCCACAAATATATTGAGGGAAGGCAAAGAAGAGGATTTGAAATCAAGGCAGAATTGCAGGAAACAGATTTCAGGAGGTAGATTCGAATCGCCTTTAAAGCACATGAAAAGCGGCAAAATGTTGACAATGATGCCCTTGGCCAAAAAGGGCGTATGCGTTTTTTCCTGAATATATTCAGGAAAAAACGCATACGCCCTTTTTGGCCAACCAAGCAACCTGGAAAGGCAAATCAGTGCTACAAAGAAGTCTCGCTTCCCATCGGTCAAAAGGGCCATGCTGAAAAAAGTGTCAAAACCAGAAATGCAGGACAGGCCATGGAGAAATGGGAGCCTTGCTACACTGATGGGCGGGATGTAAATTGCCAACAGCCACTCTGGAGAAGTGTACGGTGTGTCCTGAAACATCTGAAAAACACAGCTTAGAGAGCATAGGGCACTTCCACTCATGGGGGTATAAATTGGGAAAATGAAAAATCAGCAAGACACAAGCACCCCAAAGTTGAGGGCTGCTCTGTTGACAAGGACCTCCACTTCATTCCACCTTAAATATCCAAGGAAAGAGAAAAATGGATAAAGAAGTTGTGGTCCTCATGTACAATGGAATATCACTCAGCCATGAAATCAATGTCATAAGGTTAGTAGCAGCATGATGAGTGGATTTAGGTACGACGATTCTAAGTGAAATAAGTCACACAGAAAAGGACACTTCTCATAAGGTATCACTTTTAGAGGGAATGTAAAAACCGTTACACTTGAACTGAATTACAAAACAGAACAGAGTCACACATGCAGAAAACAGACTATGGCTGCTTAACGGGAAAGGTGAGGTGGGGTGATACATAAAACAAGGGTATCAAATTAGCTCAGATACCGTTCCATAAACCCAATATGTAGTAGACAAGACCTACTCCTTGCTCAGAGAACTGGACTCAACACGCCCTATTCACCGCACAAGAATATATCTGACTAGTAATAATCTTAAAACCTATGTATTGATATCTCTCTGTTAGTGTGTCAAGTGGGTGTAAAGCGGCATAAACACAGCCGTGAAAAGCAGCTAAACCCCATTATGAAAATAAATTACTTTGAAAAACCCATGAAACAACGACAGTGAAAGAGATAGAAATTCTTACACAATGAGTTCAGGGGCTGTGATGCAACCTGGATTGACCATATCTAGACCCACAGCTGGATGAGACATAAGGGTGGACACTCTTGGGGCTGAGAGGTTTGGTGAGGTTGGGTGAGCAAACGCAGACCCTTTAAAGTAATACTGCGTGGTACCCATCGCATGGGTCCCAAATCTCCAGGTTCAAGGGCATCTTCCTACATCGAAAACATGCATGAGAAACCCAGAAGATGGTACACCGTGTGATGGGGAAAGGTTTCTAAAACGCACCTCATTTCTCATCTCCTTGTGCCCGGGTTCGCCATTCCAGCCGCGTTATTAGCAATCTCCCTACTTGGAGCATCAGCACCTTTAACCTCCTGTTCCGTACAGGTTGCAATTTGTCCTGAGGATGAACGGGAAGACGGGGAACCAACGAGAGACTAGCTCTTGGTGTCGGGACAGGCACAGGTCACTCTATTTTCCCATCAGGAAGAAGAATTAACCACAGGCTCAGCCTGCCCCCCGGAACCAGAACAGGGCCTGAAGCCATCCTGCGCTTTTGCGGCCAGCTCCCAAAAAAGCGAGTTGTAAAATGGAGGTTCAGGGCACTGCAATTCACAAACCTGCAGAGTTATAAATGATAACTCTCGTCCACAAATATATTGAGGGAAGGCAAAGAAGAGGATTTGAAATCAAGGCAGAATTGCAGGAAACAGATTTCAGGAGGTAGATACGAATCGCCTTTAAAGCACATGAAAAGCGGCAAAACGTTGACAATGATGCCCTTGGCCAAAAAGGGCGTATGCGTTTTTTCCTGAATATATTCAGGAAAAAACGCATACGCCCTTTTTGGCCAACCAAGCAACCTGGAAAGGCAAATCAGCGCTACAGAGAAGTCTCGCTTCCCATCCGTCAAAAGGGCCATGCTGAAAAAAGTGTCAAAACCAGAAATGCAGGACAGGCCATGGAGAAATGGGAGCCTTGCTACACTGATGGGCGGGATGTAAATTGCCAAGAGCCACTCTGGAGAAGTGTCCGGTGAGTCCTGAAACATCTGAAAAACACAGCTTAGAGAGCATAGGGCACTTCCACTCATGGGGGTATAAATTGGGAAAATGAAAAATCAGCAAGACACAAGCACCCCAAAGTTGAGGGCTGCTCTGTTGACAAGGACCTCCACTTCATTCCACCTTAAATATCCCAGGAAAGAGAAAAATGGATAAAGAAGTTGTGGTCCTTATGTACAATGGAATATCACTCAGCCATGAAATCAATGTCATAAGGTTAGTAGCAGCATGATGAGTGGATTTAGGTACGACGATTCTAAGTGAAATAAGTCACACAGAAAAGGTCACTTCTCATAAGGTATCACTTTTAGAGGGAATGTAAAAACCGTTACACTTGAACTGAATTACAAAACAGAACAGAGTCACACATGCAGAAAACAGACTATGGCTGCTTAACGGGAAAGGTGAGGTGGGGTGATACATAAAACAAGGGTATCAAATTAGCTCAGATACCGTTCCATAAACCCAATATGTAATAGACAAGACCTACTCCTTGCTCAGAGAACTGGACTCAACACGCCCTATTCACCGCACAAGAATATATCTGACTATTAATAATCTTAAAACCTATGTATTGATATCTCTCTGTTAGTGTGTCAAGTGGGTGTAAAGCGGCATAAACACAGCAGTGAAAAGCAGCTAAACCCCATTATGAAAATAAATTACTTTGAAAAACCCATGAAACAACGACAGTGAAAGAGAGAGAAATTCTTACACAATGCGTTCAGGGGCTGTGATGCAACCTGGATTGACCATATCTAGACCCACAGCTGGATGAGACATAAGGGTGGACACTCTTGGGGCTGAGAGGTTTGGTGAGGTTGGGTGAGCAAACGCAGACCCTTTAAAGTAATACTGCGTGGTACCCATCGAATGGGTCCCAAATCTCCAGCTTCAAGGGCATCTTCCTACATCGAAAACATGCATGAGAAACCCAGAAGATAGTACACCGTGTGATGGGGAAAGGTTTCTAAAACGCACCTCATTTCTCATCTCCTTGTGCCCGGGTTCGCCATTCCAGCCACTTTACTAGCAATCTCCCTACTTGGAGCATCAGCACCTTTAACCTCCTGTTCCGTACAGGTTGCAATTTGTCCTGAGGATGAACGGGAAGACGGGGAACCAACGAGAGACTAGCTCTTGGTGTTGGGACAGGCACAGGTCACTCTATTTTCCCATCAGGAAGAAGAATTAACCACAGGCTCAGCCTGCACCCCGGAACCAGAACAGGGCCTGAAGCCATCCTGCGCTTTTGCGGCCAGCTCCCAAAAAAGCGAGTTGTAAAATGGAGGTCCAGGGCACTGCAATTCACAAACCTGCAGAGTTATAAATGATAACTCTCGTCCACAAATATATTGAGGGAAGGCAAAGAAGAGGATTTGAAATCAAGGCAGAATTGCAGGAAACAGATTTCAGGAGGTAGATTCGAATCGCCTTTAAAGCACATGAAAAGCGGCAAAACGTTGACAATGATGCCCTTGGCCAAAAAGGGCGTATGCGTTTTTTCCTGAATATATTCAGGAAAAAACGCATACGCCCTTTTTGGCCAACCAAGCAACCTGGAAAGGCAAATCAGTGCTACAAAGAAGTCTCGCTTCCCATCGGTCAAAAGGGCCATGCTGAAAAATGTGTCAAAACCAGAAATGCAGGACAGGCCATGGAGAAATGGGAGCCTTGCTACACTGATGGGCGGGATGTAAATTGCCAACAGCCACTCTGGAGAAGTGTACGGTGTGTCCTGAAACATCTGAAAAACACAGCTTAGAGAGCATAGGGCACTTCTACTCATGGGGGTATAAATTGGGAAAATGAAAAATCAGCAAGACACAAGCACCCCAAAGTTGAGGGCTGCTCTGTTGACAAGGACCTCCACTTCATTCCACCTTAAATATCCAAGGAAAGAGAAAAATGGATAAAGAAGTTGTGGTCCTCATGTACAATGGAATATCACTCAGCCATGAAATCAATGTCATAAGGTTAGTAGCAGCATGATGAGTGGATTTAGGTACGACGATTCTAAGTGAAATAAGTCACACAGAAAAGGACACTTCTCATAAGGTATCACTTTTAGAGGGAATGTAAAAACCGTTACACTTGAACTGAATTACAAAACAGAACAGAGTCACACATGCAGAAAACAGACTATGGCTGCTTAACGGGAAAGGTGAGGTGGGGTGATACATAAAACAAGGGTATCAAATTAGCTCAGATACCGTTCCATAAACCCAATATGTAGTAGACAAGACCTACTCCTTGCTCAGAGAACTGGACTCAACACGCCCTATTCACCGCACAAGAATATATCTGACTAGTAATAATCTTAAAACCTATGTATTGATATCTCTCTGTTAGTGTGTCAAGTGGGTGTAAAGCGGCATAAACACAGCCGTGAAAAGCAGCTAAACCCCATTATGAAAATAAATTACTTTGAAAAACCCATGAAACAACGACAGTGAAAGAGATAGAAATTCTTACACAATGAGTTCAGGGGCTGTGATGCAACCTGGATTGACCATATCTAGACCCACAGCTGGATGAGACATAAGGGTGGACACTCTTGGGGCTGAGAGGTTTGGTGAGGTTGGGTGAGCAAACGCAGACCCTTTAAAGTAATACTGCGTGGTACCCATCGCATGGGTCCCAAATCTCCAGCTTCAAGGGCATCTTCCTACATCGAAAACATGCATGAGAAACCCAGAAGATGGTACACCGTGTGATGGGGAAAGGTTTCTAAAACGCACCTCATTTCTCATCTCCTTGTGCCCGGGTTCGCCATTCCAGCCGCGTTATTAGCAATCTCCCTACTTGGAGCATCAGCACCTTTAACCTCCTGTTCCGTACAGGTTGCAATTTGTCCTGAGGATGAACGGGAAGACGGGGAACCAACGAGAGACTAGCTCTTGGTGTCGGGACAGGCACAGGTCACTCTATTTTCCCATCAGGAAGAAGAATTAACCACAGGCTCAGCCTGCCCCCCGGAACCAGAACAGGGCCTGAAGCCATCCTGCGCTTTTGCGGCCAGCTCCCAAAAAAGCGAGTTGTAAAATGGAGGTTCAGGGCACTGCAATTCACAAACCTGCAGAGTTATAAATGATAACTCTCGTCCACAAATATATTGAGGGAAGGCAAAGAAGAGGATTTGAAATCAAGGCAGAATTGCACGAAACAGATTTCAGGAGGTAGATACGAATCGCCTTTAAAGCACATGAAAAGCGGCAAAACGTTGACAATGATGCCCTTGGCCAAAAAGGGCGTATGCGTTTTTTCCTGAATATATTCAGGAAAAAACGCATACGCCCTTTTTGGCCAACCAAGCAACCTGGAAAGGCAAATCAGCGCTACAGAGAAGTCTCGCTTCCCATCCGTCAAAAGGGCCATGCTGAAAAAAGTGTCAAAACCAGAAATGCAGGACAGGCCATGGAGAAATGGGAGCCTTGCTACACTGATGGGCGGGATGTAAATTGCCAAGAGCCACTCTGGAGAAGTGTCCGGTGAGTCCTGAAACATCTGAAAAACACAGCTTAGAGAGCATAGGGCACTTCCACTCATGGGGGTATAAATTGGGAAAATGAAAAATCAGCAAGACACAAGCACCCCAAAGTTGAGGGCTGCTCTGTTGACAAGGACCTCCACTTCATTCCACCTTAAATATCCAAGGAAAGAGAAAAATGGATAAAGAAGTTGTGGTCCTTATGTACAATGGAATATCACTCAGCCATGAAATCAATGTCATAAGGTTAGTAGCAGCATGATGAGTGGATTTAGGTACGACGATTCTAAGTGAAATAAGTCACACAGAAAAGGTCACTTCTCATAAGGTATCACTTTTAGAGGGAATGTAAAAACCGTTACACTTGAACTGAATTACAAAACAGAACAGAGTCACACATGCAGAAAACAGACTATGGCTGCTTAACGGGAAAGGTGAGGTGGGGTGATACATAAAACAAGGGTATCAAATTAGCTCAGATACCGTTCCATAAACCCAATATGTAATAGACAAGACCTACTCCTTGCTCAGAGAACTGGACTCAACACGCCCTATTCACCGCACAAGAATATATCTGACTATTAATAATCTTAAAACCTATGTATTGATATCTCTCTGTTAGTGTGTCAAGTGGGTGTAAAGCGGCATAAACACAGCAGTGAAAAGCAGCTAAACCCCATTATGAAAATAAATTACTTTGAAAAACCCATGAAACAACGACAGTGAAAGAGAGAGAAATTCTTACACAATGCGTTCAGGGGCTGTGATGCAACCTGGATTGACCATATCTAGACCCACAGCTGGATGAGACATAAGGGTGGACACTCTTGGGGCTGAGAGGTTTGGTGAGGTTGGGTGAGCAAACGCAGACCCTTTAAAGTAATACTGCGTGGTACCCATCGAATGGGTCCCAAATCTCCAGCTTCAAGGGCATCTTCCTACATCGAAAACATGCATGAGAAACCCAGAAGATAGTACACCGTGTGATGGGGAAAGGTTTCTAAAACGCACCTCATTTCTCATCTCCTTGTGCCCGGGTTCGCCATTCCAGCCACTTTACTAGCAATCTTCCTACTTGGAGCATCAGCACCTTTAACCTCCTGTTCCGTACAGGTTGCAATTTGTCCTGAGGATGAACGGGAAGACGGGGAACCAACGAGAGACTAGCTCTTGGTGTTGGGACAGGCACAGGTCACTCTATTTTCCCATCAGGAAGAAGAATTAACCACAGGCTCAGCCTGCCCCCCGGAACCAGAACAGGGCCTGAAGCCATCCTGCGCTTTTGCGGCCAGCTCCCAAAAAAGCGAGTTGTAAAATGGAGGTCCAGGGCACTGCAATTCACAAACCTGCAGAGTTATAAATGATAACTCTCGTCCACAAATATATTGACGGAAGGCAAAGAAGAGGATTTGAAATCAAGGCAGAATTGCAGGAAACAGATTTCAGGAGGTAGATTCGAATCGCCTTTAAAGCACATGAAAAGCGGCAAAATGTTGACAATGATGCCCTTGGCCAAAAAGGGCGTATGCGTTTTTTCCTGAATATATTCAGGAAAAAACGCATACGCCCTTTTTGGCCAACCAAGCAACCTGGAAAGGCAAATCAGTGCTACAAAGAAGTCTCGCTTCCCATCGGTCAAAAGGGCCATGCTGAAAAAAGTGTCAAAACCAGAAATGCAGGACAGGCCATGGAGAAATGGGAGCCTTGCTACACTGATGGGCGGGATGTAAATTGCCAACAGCCACTCTGGAGAAGTGTACGGTGTGTCCTGAAACATCTGAAAAACACAGCTTAGAGAGCATAGGGCACTTCCACTCATGGGGGTATAAATTGGGAAAATGAAAAATCAGCAAGACACAAGCACCCCAAAGTTGAGGGCTGCTCTGTTGACAAGGACCTCCACTTCATTCCACCTTAAATATCCAAGGAAAGAGAAAAATGGATAAAGAAGTTGTGGTCCTCATGTACAATGGAATATCACTCAGCCATGAAATCAATGTCATAAGGTTAGTAGCAGCATGATGAGTGGACTTAGGTACGACGATTCTAAGTGAAATAAGTCACACAGAAAAGGACACTTCTCATAAGGTATCACTTTTAGAGGGAATGTAAAAACCGTTACACTTGAACTGAATTACAAAACAGAACAGAGTCACACATGCAGAAAACAGACTATGGCTGCTTAACGGGAAAGGTGAGGTGGGGTGATACATAAAACAAGGGTATCAAATTAGCTCAGATACCGTTCCATAAACCCAATATGTAGTAGACAAGACCTACTCCTTGCTCAGAGAACTGGACTCAACACGCCCTATTCACCGCACAAGAATATATCTGACTAGTAATAATCTTAAAACCTATGTATTGATATCTCTCTGTTAGTGTGTCAAGTGGGTGTAAAGCGGCATAAACACAGCCGTGAAAAGCAGCTAAACCCCATTATGAAAATAAATTACTTTGAAAAACCCATGAAACAACGACAGTGAAAGAGATAGAAATTCTTACACAATGAGTTCAGGGGCTGTGATGCAACCTGGATTGACCATATCTAGACCCACAGCTGGATGAGACATAAGGGTGGACACTCTTGGGGCTGAGAGGTTTGGTGAGGTTGGGTGAGCAAACGCAGACCCTTTAAAGTAATACTGCGTGGTACCCATCGCATGGGTCCCAAATCTCCAGGTTCAAGGGCATCTTCCTACATCGAAAACATGCATGAGAAACCCAGAAGATGGTACACCGTGTGATGGGGAAAGGTTTCTAAAACGCACCTCATTTCTCATCTCCTTGTGCCCGGGTTCGCCATTCCAGCCGCGTTATTAGCAATCTCCCTACTTGGAGCATCAGCACCTTTAACCTCCTGTTCCGTACAGGTTGCAATTTGTCCTGAGGATGAACGGGAAGACGGGGAACCAACGAGAGACTAGCTCTTGGTGTTGGGACAGGCACAGGTCACTCTATTTTCCCATCAGGAAGAAGAATTAACCACAGGCTCAGCCTGCCCCCCGGAACCAGAACAGGGCCTGAAGCCATCCTGCGCTTTTGCGGCCAGCTCCCAAAAAAGCGAGTTGTAAAATGGAGGTTCAGGGCACTGCAATTCACAAACCTGCAGAGTTATAAATGATAACTCTCGTCCACAAATATATTGAGGGAAGGCAAAGAAGAGGATTTGAAATCAAGGCAGAATTGCACGAAACAGATTTCAGGAGGTAGATACGAATCGCCTTTAAAGCACATGAAAAGCGGCAAAACGTTGACAATGATGCCCTTGGCCAAAAAGGGCGTATGCGTTTTTTCCTGAATATATTCAGGAAAAAACGCATACGCCCTTTTTGGCCAACCAAGCAACCTGGAAAGGCAAATCAGCGCTACAGAGAAGTCTCGCTTCCCATCCGTCAAAAGGGCCATGCTGAAAAAAGTGTCAAAACCAGAAATGCAGGACAGGCCATGGAGAAATGGGAGCCTTGCTACACTGATGGGCGGGATGTAAATTGCCAAGAGCCACTCTGGAGAAGTGTCCGGTGAGTCCTGAAACATCTGAAAAACACAGCTTAGAGAGCATAGGGCACTTCCACTCATGGGGGTATAAATTGGGAAAATGAAAAATCAGCAAGACACAAGCACCCCAAAGTTGAGGGCTGCTCTGTTGACAAGGACCTCCACTTCATTCCACCTTAAATATCCCAGGAAAGAGAAAAATGGATAAAGAAGTTGTGGTCCTTATGTACAATGGAATATCACTCAGCCATGAAATCAATGTCATAAGGTTAGTAGCAGCATGATGAGTGGATTTAGGTACGACGATTCTAAGTGAAATAAGTCACACAGAAAAGGACACTTCTCATAAGGTATCACTTTTAGAGGGAATGTAAAAACCGTTACACTTGAACTGAATTACAAAACAGAACAGAGTCACACATGCAGAAAACAGACTATGGCTGCTTAACGGGAAAGGTGAGGTGGGGTGATACATAAAACAAGGGTATCAAATTAGCTCAGATACCGTTCCATAAACCCAATATGTAATAGACAAGACCTACTCCTTGCTCAGAGAACTGGACTCAACACGCCCTATTCACCGCACAAGAATATATCTGACTATTAATAATCTTAAAACCTATGTATTGATATCTCTCTGTTAGTGTGTCAAGTGGGTGTAAAGCGGCATAAACACAGCAGTGAAAAGCAGCTAAACCCCATTATGAAAATAAATTACTTTGAAAAACCCATGAAACAACGACAGTGAAAGAGAGAGAAATTCTTACACAATGCGTTCAGGGGCTGTGATGCAACCTGGATTGACCATATCTAGACGCACAGATGGATGAGACATAAGGGTGGACACTCTTGGGGCTGAGAGGTTTGGTGAGGTTGGGTGAGCAAACGCAGACCCTTTAAAGTAATACTGCGTGGTACCCATCGAATGGGTCCCAAATCTCCAGCTTCAAGGGCATCTTCCTACATCGAAAACATGCATGAGAAACCCAGAAGATAGTACACCGTGTGATGGGGAAAGGTTTCTAAAACGCACCTCATTTCTCATCTCCTTGTGCCCGGGTTCGCCATTCCAGCCGCGTTACTAGCAATCTCCCTACTTGGAAAATCAGCACCTTTAACCTCCTGTTCCATACAGGTTGCAATTTGTCCTGAGGATGAACGGGAAGACGGGGAACCAACGAGAGACTAGCTCTTGGTGTTGGGACAGGCACAGGTCACTCTATTTTCCCATCAGGAAGAAGAATTAACCACAGGCTCAGCCTGCCCCCCGGAACCAGAACAGGGCCTGAAGCCATCCTGCGCTTTTGCGGCCAGCTCCCAAAAAAGCGAGTTGTAAAATGGAGGTCCAGGGCACTGCAATTCACAAACCTGCAGAGTTATAAATGATAACTCTCGTCCACAAATATATTGAGGGAAGGCAAAGAAGAGGATTTGAAATCAAGGCAGAATTGCAGGAAACAGATTTCAGGAGGTAGATTCGAATCGCCTTTAAAGCACATGAAAAGCGGCAAAACGTTGACAATGATGCCCTTGGCCAAAAAGGGCGTATGCGTTTTTTCCTGAATATATTCAGGAAAAAACGCATACGCCCTTTTTGGCCAACCAAGCAACCTGGAAAGGCAAATCAGTGCTACAAAGAAGTCTCGCTTCCCATCGGTCAAAAGGGCCATGCTGAAAAAAGTGTCAAAACCAGAAATGCAGGACAGGCCATGGAGAAATGGGAGCCTTGCTACACTGATGGGCGGGATGTAAATTGCCAACAGCCACTCTGGAGAAGTGTACGGTGTGTCCTGAAACATCTGAAAAACACAGCTTAGAGAGCATAGGGCACTTCCACTCATGGGGGTATAAATTGGGAAAATGAAAAATCAGCAAGACACAAGCACCCCAAAGTTGAGGGCTGCTCTGTTGACAAGGACCTCCACTTCATTCCACCTTAAATATCCAAGGAAAGAGAAAAATGGATAAAGAAGTTGTGGTCCTCATGTACAATGGAATATCACTCAGCCATGAAATCAATGTCATAAGGTTAGTAGCAGCATGATGAGTGGATTTAGGTACGACGATTCTAAGTGAAATAAGTCACACAGAAAAGGACACTTCTCATAAGGTATCACTTTTAGAGGGAATGTAAAAACCGTTACACTTGAACTGAATTACAAAACAGAACAGAGTCACACATGCAGAAAACAGACTATGGCTGCTTAACGGGAAAGGTGAGGTGGGGTGATACATAAAACAAGGGTATCAAATTAGCTCAGATACCGTTCCATAAACCCAATATGTAGTAGACAAGACCTACTCCTTGCTCAGAGAACTGGACTCAACACGCCCTATTCACCGCACAAGAATATATCTGACTAGTAATAATCTTAAAACCTATGTATTGATATCTCTCTGTTAGTGTGTCAAGTGGGTGTAAAGCGGCATAAACACAGCCGTGAAAAGCAGCTAAACCCCATTATGAAAATAAATTACTTTGAAAAACCCATGAAACAACGACAGTGAAAGAGATAGAAATTCTTACACAATGAGTTCAGGGGCTGTGATGCAACCTGGATTGACCATATCTAGACCCACAGCTGGATGAGACATAAGGGTGGACACTCTTGGGGCTGAGAGGTTTGGTGAGGTTGGGTGAGCAAACGCAGACCCTTTAAAGTAATACTGCGTGGTACCCATCGCATGGGTCCCAAATCTCCAGGTTCAAGGGCATCTTCCTACATCGAAAACATGCATGAGAAACCCAGAAGATGGTACACCGTGTGATGGGGAAAGGTTTCTAAAACGCACCTCATTTCTCATCTCCTTGTGCCCGGGTTCGCCATTCCAGCCGCGTTACTAGCAATCTCCCTACTTGGAGCATCAGCACCTTTAACCTCCTGTTCCGTACAGGTTGCAATTTGTCCTGAGGATGAACGGGAAGACGGGGAACCAACGAGAGACTAGCTCTTGGTGTCGGGACAGGCACAGGTCACTCTATTTTCCCATCAGGAAGAAGAATTAACCACAGGCTCAGCCTGCCCCCCGGAACCAGAACAGGGCCTGAAGCCATCCTGCGCTTTTGCGGCCAGCTCCCAAAAAAGCGAGTTGTAAAATGGAGGTTCAGGGCACTGCAATTCACAAACCTGCAGAGTTATAAATGATAACTCTCGTCCACAAATATATTGAGGGAAGGCAAAGAAGAGGATTTGAAATCAAGGCAGAATTGCACGAAACAGATTTCAGGAGGTAGATACGAATCGCATTTAAAGCACATGAAAAGCGGCAAAACGTTGACAATGATGCCCTTGGCCAAAAAGGGCGTATGCGTTTTTTCCTGAATATATTCAGGAAAAAACGCATACGCCCTTTTTGGCCAACCAAGCAACCTGGAAAGGCAAATCAGCGCTACAGAGAAGTCTCGCTTCCCATCCGTCAAAAGGGCCATGCTGAAAAAAGTGTCAAAACCAGAAATGCAGGACAGGCCATGGAGAAATGGGAGCCTTGCTACACTGATGGGCGGGATGTAAATTGCCAAGAGCCACTCTGGAGAAGTGTCCGGTGAGTCCTGAAACATCTGAAAAACACAGCTTAGAGAGCATAGGGCACTTCCACTCATGGGGGTATAAATTGGGAAAATGAAAAATCAGCAAGACACAAGCACCCCAAAGTTGAGGGCTGCTCTGTTGACAAGGACCTCCACTTCATTCCACCTTAAATATCCAAGGAAAGAGAAAAATGGATAAAGAAGTTGTGGTCCTTATGTACAATGGAATATCACTCAGCCATGTAATCAATGTCATAAGGTTAGTAGCAGCATGATGAGTGGATTTAGGTATGACGATTCTAAGTGAAATAAGTCACACAGAAAAGGACACTTCTCATAAGGTATCACTTTTAGAGGGAATGTAAAAACCGTTACACTTGAACTGAATTACAAAACAGAACAGAGTCACACATGCAGAAAACAGACTATGGCTGCTTAACGGGAAAGGTGAGGTGGGGTGATACATAAAACAAGGGTATCAAATTAGCTCAGATACCGTTCCATAAACCCAATATGTAGTAGACAAGACCTACTCCTTGCTCAGAGAACTGGACTCAACACGCCCTATTCACCACACAAGAATATATCTGACTAGTAATAATCTTAAAACCTATGTATTGATATCTCTCTGTTAGTGTGTCAAGTGGGTGTAAAGCGGCATAAACACAGCCGTGAAAAGCAGCTAAACCCCATTATGAAAATAAATTACTTTGAAAAACCCATGAAACAACGACTGTGAAAGAGACAGAAATTCTTACAGAATGAGTTCAGGGGCTGTGATGCAACCTGGATTGACCATATCTAGACCCACAGCTGGATGAGACATAAGGGTGGACACTCTTGGGGCTGAGAGGTTTGGTGAGGTTGGGTGAGCAAACGCAGACCCTTTAAAGTAATACTGCATGGTACCCATCGCATGGGTCCCAAATCTCCAGCTTCAAGGGCATCTTCCTACATCGAAAACATGCATGAGAAACCCAGAAGATGGTACACCGTGTGATGGGGAAAGGTTTCTAAAACGCACCTCATTTCTCATCTCCTTGTGCCCGGGTTCGCCATTCCAGCCGATTTACTAGCAATCTCCCTACTTGGAGCATCAGCACCTTTAACCTCCTGTTCCGTACAGGTTGCAATTTGTCCTGAGGATGAACGGGAAGACGGGGAACCAACGAGAGACTAGCTCTTGGTGTCGGGACAGGCACAGGTCACTCTATTTTCCCATCAGGAAGAAGAATTAACCACAGGCTCAGCCTGCCCCCCGGAACCAGAACAGGGCCTGAAGCCATCCTGCGCTTTTGCGGCCAGCTCCCAAAAAAGCGAGTTGTAAAATGGAGGTTCAGGGCACTGCAATTCACAAACCTGCAGAGTTATAAATGATAACTCTCGTCCACAAATATATTGAGGGAAGGCAAAGAAGAGGATTTGAAATCAAGGCAGAATTGCAGGAAACAGATTTCAGGAGGTAGATACGAATCGCCTTTAAAGCACATGAAAAGCGGCAAAACATTGACAATGATGCCCTTGGCCAAAAAGGGCGTATGCGTTTTTTCCTGAATATATTCAGGAAAAAACGCATACGCCCTTTTTGGCCAACCAAGCAACCTGGAAAGGCAAATCAGCGCTACAGAGAAGTCTTGCTTCCCATCGGTCAAAAGGGCCATGCTGAAAAAAGTGTCAAAACCAGAAATGCAGGACAGGCCATGGAGAAATGGGAGCCTTGCTACACTGATGGGCGGGATGTAAATTGCCAACAGCCACTCTGGAGAAGTGTACGGTGAGTCCTGAAACATCTAAAAAACACAGCTTAGAGAGCATAGGGCACTTCCACTCATGGGGGTATAAATTGGGAAAATGAAAAATCAGCAAAACACAAGCACCCCAAAGTTTAGGGCTGCTCTGTTGACAAGGACCTCCACTTCATTCCACCTTCAATATCCCAGGAAAGAGAAAAATGGATAAAGAAGTTGTGGTCCTTATGTACAATGGAATATCACTCAGCCATGAAATCAATGTCATAAGGTTAGTAGCAGCATGATGAGTGGATTTAGGTACGACGATTCTAACTGAAATAAGTCACACAGAAAAGGACACTTCTCATAAGGTATCACTTTTAGAGGGAATGTAAAAACCGTTACACTTGAACTGAATTACAAAACAGAACAGAGTCACACATGCAGAAAACAGACTATGGCTGCTTAACGGGAAAGGTGAGGTGGGGTGATACATAAAACAAGGGTATCAAATTAGCTCAGATACCGTTCCATAAACCCAATATGTAATAGACAAGACCTACTCCTTGCTCAGAGAACTGGACTCAACACGCCCTATTCACCGCACAAGAATATATCTGACTAGTAATAATCTTAAAACCTATGTATTGATATCTCTCTGTTAGTGTGTCAAGTGGGTGTAAAGCGGCATAAACACAGCAGTGAAAAGCAGCTAAACCCCATTATGAAAATAAATTACTTTGAAAAACCCATGAAACAACGACAGTGAAAGAGAGAGAAATTCTTACACAATGCGTTCAGGGGCTGTGATGCAACCTGGATTGACCATATCTAGACCCACAGCTGGATGAGACATAAGGGTGGACACTCTTGGGGCTGAGAGGTTTGGTGAGGTTGGGTGAGCAAACGCAGACCCTTTAAAGTAATACTGCGTGGTACCCATCGAATGGGTCCCAAATCTCCAGCTTCAAGGGCATCTTCCTACATCGAAAACATGCATGAGAAACCCAGAAGATAGTACACCGTGTGATGGGGAAAGGTTTCTAAAACGCACCTCATTTCTCATCTCCTTGTGCCCGGGTTCGCCATTCCAGCCGCTTTACTAGCAATCTCCCTACTTGGAAAATCAGCACCTTTAACCTCCTGTTCCGTACAGGTTGCAATTTGTCCTGAGGATGAACGGGAAGACGGGGAACCAACGAGAGACTAGCTCTTGGTGTTGGGACAGGCACAGGTCACTCTATTTTCCCATCAGGAAGAAGAATTAACCACAGGCTCAGCCTGCCCCCCGGAACCAGAACAGGGCCTGAAGCCATCCTGCGCTTTTGCGGCCAGCTCCCAAAAAAGCGAGTTGTAAAATGGAGGTCCAGGGCACTGCAATTCACAAACCTGCAGAGTTATAAATGATAACTCTCGTCCACAAATATATTGAGGGAAGGCAAAGAAGAGGATTTGAAATCAAGGCAGAATTGCAGGAAACAGATTTCAGGAGGTAGATTCGAATCGCCTTTAAAGCACATGAAAAGCGGCAAAATGTTGACAATGATGCCCTTGGCCAAAAAGGGCGTATGCGTTTTTTCCTGAATATATTCAGGAAAAAACGCATACGACCTTTTTGGCCAACCAAGCAACCTGGAAAGGCAAATCAGCGCTACAAAGAAGTCTCGCTTCCCATCGGTCAAAAGGGCCATGCTGAAAAAAGTGTCAAAACCAAAAATGCAGGACAGGCCATGGAGAAATGGGAGCCTTGCTACACTGATGGGCGGGATGTAAATTGCCAACAGCCACTCTGGAGAAGTGTACGGTGTGTCCTGAAACATCTGAAAAACACAGCTTAGAGAGCATAGGGCACTTCCACTCATGGGGGTATGAATTGGGAAAATGAAAAATCAGCAAGACACAAGCACCCCAAAGTTGAGGGCTGCTCTGTTGACAAGGACCTCCACTTCATTCCACCTTAAATATCCAAGGAAAGAGAAAAATGGATAAAGAAGTTGTGGTCCTCATGTACAATGGAATATCACTCAGCCATGAAATCAATGTCATAAGGTTAGTAGCAGCATGATGAGTGGATTTAGGTACGACGATTCTAAGTGAAATAAGTCACACAGAAAAGGACACTTCTCATAAGGTATCACTTTTAGAGGGAATGTAAAAACCGTTACACTTGAACTGAATTACAAAACAGAACAGAGTCACACATGCAGAAAACAGACTATGGCTGCTTAACGGGAAAGGTGAGGTGGGGTGATACATAAAACAAGGGTATCAAATTAGCTCAGATACCGTTCCATCAACCCAATATGTAGTAGACAAGACCTACTCCTTGCTCAGAGAACTGGACTCAACACGCCCTATTCACCGCACAAGAATATATCTGACTAGTAATAATCTTAAAACCTATGTATTGATATCTCTCTGTTAGTGTGTCAAGTGGGTGTAAAGCGGCATAAACACAGCCGTGAAAAGCAGCTAAACCCCATTATGAAAATAAATTACTTTGAAAAACCCATGAAACAACGACAGTGAAAGAGATAGAAATTCTTACACAATGAGTTCAGGGGCTGTGATGCAACCTGGATTGACCATATCTAGACCCACAGCTGGATGAGACATAAGGGTGGACACTCTTGGGGCTGAGAGGTTTGGTGAGGTTGGGTGAGCAAACGCAGACCCTTTAAAGTAATACTGCGTGGTACCCATCGCATGGGTCCCAAATCTCCAGGTTCAAGGGCATCTTCCTACATCGAAAACATGCATGAGAACCCCAGAAGATGGTACACCGTGTGATTGGGAAAGGTTTCTAAAACGCACCTCATTTCTCATCTAGTTGTGCCCGGGTTCGCCATTCCAGCCGATTTACTAGCAATATCCCTACTTGGAGCATCAGCACCTTTAACCTCCTGTTCCGTACAGGTTGCAATTTGTCCTGAGGATGAACGGGAAGACGGGGAACCAACGAGAGACTAGCTCTTGGTGTCGGGACAGGCACAGGTCACTCTATTTTCCCATCAGGAAGAAGAATTAACCACAGGCTCAGCCTGCCCCCCGGAACCAGAACAGGGCCTGAAGCCATCCTGCGCTTTTGCGGCCAGCTCCCAAAAAAGCGAGTTGTAAAATGGAGGTTCAGGGCACTGCAATTCACAAACCTGCAGAGTTATAAATGATAACTCTCGTCCACAAATATATTGAGGGAAGGCAAAGAAGAGGATTTGAAATCAAGGCAGAATTGCAGGAAACAGATTTCAGGAGGTAGATACGAATCGCCTTTAAAGCACATGAAAAGCGGCAAAACGTTGACAATGATGCCCTTGGCCAAAAAGGGCGTTTGCGTTTTTTCCTGAATATATTCAGGAAAAAACGCATACGCCCTTTTTGGCCAACCAAGCAACCTGGAAAGGCAAATCAGCGCTACAGAGAAGTCTTGCTTCCCATCGGACAAAAGGGCCATGCTGAAAAAAGTGTCAAAACCAGAAATGCAGGACAGGCCATGGAGAAATGGGAGCCTTGCTACACTGATGGGCGGGATGTAAATTGCCAACAGCCACTCTGGAGAAGTGTACGGTGAGTCCTGAAACATCTAAAAAACACAGCTTAGAGAGCATAGGGCACTTCCACTCATGGGGGTATAAATTGGGAAAATGAAAAATCAGCAAGACACAAGCACCCCAAAGTTGAGGGCTGCTCTGTTGACAAGGACCTCCACTTCATTCCACCTTAAATATCCAAGGAAAGAGAAAAATGGATAAAGAAGTTGTGGTCCTTATGTACAATGGAATATCACTCAGCCATGAAATCAATGTCATAAGGTTAGTAGCAGCATGATGAGTGGATTTAGGTACGACGATTCTAAGTGAAATAAGTCACACAGAAAAGGACACTTCTCATAAGGTATCACTTTTAGAGGGAATGTAAAAACCGTTACACTTGAACTGAATTACAAAACAGAACAGAGTCACACATGCAGAAAACAGACTATGGCTGCTTAACGGGAAAGGTGAGGTGGGGTGATACATAAAACAAGGGTATCAAATTAGCTCAGATACCGTTCCATAAACCCAATATGTAGTAGACAAGACCTACTCCTTGCTCAGAGAACTGGACTCAACACGCCCTATTCACCGCACAAGAATATATCTGACTAGTAATAATCTTAAAACCTATGTATTGATATCTCTCTGTTAGTGTGTCAAGTGGGTGTAAAGCGGCATAAACACAGCCGTGAAAAGCAGCTAAACCCCATTATGAAAATAAATTACTTTGAAAAACCCATGAAACAACGACAGTGAAAGAGACAGAAATTCTTACACAATGAGTTCAGGGGCTGTGATGCAACCTGGATTGACCATATCTAGACCCACAGCTGGATGAGACATAAGGGTGGACACTCTTGGGGCTGAGAGGTTTGGTGAGGTTGGGTGAGCAAACGCAGACCCTTTAAAGTAATACTGCGTGGTACCCATCGCATGGGTCCCAAATCTCCAGGTTCAAGGGCATCTTCCTACATCGAAAACATGCATGAGAACCCCAGAAGATGGTACACCGTGTGATGGGGAAAGGTTTCTAAAACGCACCTCATTTCTCATCTCCTTGTGCCCGGGATCGCCATTCCAGCCGCGTTATTAGCAATCTCCCTACTTGGAGCATCAGCACCTTTAACCTCCTGTTCCGTACAGGTTGCAATTTGTCCTGAGGATGAACGGGAAGACGGGGAACCAACGAGAGACTAGCTCTTGGTGTCGGGACAGGCACAGGTCACTCTATTTTCCCATCAGGAAGAAGAATTAACCACAGGCTCAGCCTGCCCCCCGGAACCAGAACAGGGCCTGAAGCCATCCTGCGGTTTTGCGGCCAGCTCCCAAAAAAGCGAGTTGTAAAATGGAGGTTCAGGGCACTGCAATTCACAAACCTGCAGAGTTATAAATGATAACTCTCGTCCACAAATATATTGAGGGAAGGCAAAGAAGAGGATTTGAAATCAAGGCAGAATTGCACGAAACAGATTTCAGGAGGTAGATACGAATCGCCTTTAAAGCACATGAAAAGCGGCAAAACGTTGACAATGATGCCC
Source organism: Balaenoptera borealis (assembly GCF_965194805.1). Lineage (NCBI taxonomy): Eukaryota > Metazoa > Chordata > Mammalia > Artiodactyla > Balaenopteridae > Balaenoptera > Balaenoptera borealis. The sequence goes on from NW_028123994.1 coordinate 1,516,899, forward strand.
TTGGCCAAAAAGGGCGTATGCGTTTTTTCCTGAATATATTCAGGAAAAAACGCATACGCCCTTTTTGGCCAACCAAGCAACCTGGAAAGGCAAATCAGCGCTACAGAGAAGTCTCGCTTAACATCCGTCAAAAGGGCCATGCTGAAAAAAGTGTCAAAACCAGAAATGCAGGACAGGCCATGGAGAAATGGGAGCCTTGCTACACTGATGGGCGGGATGTAAATTGCCAACAGCCACTCTGGAGAAGTGTACGGTGAGTCCTGAAACATCTAAAAAACACAGCTTAGAGAGCATAGGGCACTTCCACTCATGGGGGTATAAATTGGGAAAATGAAAAATCAGCAAGACACAAGCACCCCAAAGTTGAGGGCTGCTCTGTTGACAAGGACCTCCACTTCATTCCACCTTAAATATCCCAGGAAAGAGAAAAATGGATAAAGAAGTTGTGGTCCTTATGTACAATGGAATATCACTCAGCCATGAAATCAATGTCATAAGGTTAGTAGCAGCATGATGAGTGGATTTAGGTACGACGATTCTAAGTGAAATAAGTCACACAGAAAAGGTCACTTCTCATAAGGTATCACTTTTAGAGGGAATGTAAAAACCGTTACACTTGAACTGAATTACAAAACAGAACAGAGTCACACATGCAGAAAACAGACTATGGCTGCTTAACGGGAAAGGTGAGGTGGGGTGATACATAAAACAAGGGTATCAAATTAGCTCAGATACCGTTCCATAAACCCAATATGTAATAGACAAGACCTACTCCTTGCTCAGAGAACTGGACTCAACACGCCCTATTCACCGCACAAGAATATATCTGACTAGTAATAATCTTAAAACCTATGTATTGATATCTCTCTGTTAGTGTGTCAAGTGGGTGTAAAGCGGCATAAACACAGCAGTGAAAAGCAGCTAAACCCCATTATGAAAGTAAATTACTTTGAAAAACCCATGAAACAACGACAGTGAAAGAGAGAGAAATTCTTACACAATGCGTTCAGGGGCTGTGATGCAACCTGGATTGACCATATCTAGACCCACAGCTGGATGAGACATAAGGGTGGACACTCTTGGGGCTGAGAGGTTTGGTGAGGTTGGGTGAGCAAACGCAGACCCTTTAAAGTAATACTGCGTGGTACCCATCGAATGGGTCCCAAATCTCCAGCTTCAAGGGCATCTTCCTACATCGAAAACATGCATGAGAAACCCAGAAGATAGTACACCGTGTGATGGGGAAAGGTTTCTAAAACGCACCTCATTTCTCATCTCCTTGTGCCCGGGTTCGCCATTCCAGCCGCTTTACTAGCAATCTCCCTACTTGGAAAATCAGCACCTTTAACCTCCTGTTCCGTACAGGTTGCAATTTGTCCTGAGGATGAACGGGAAGACGGGGAACCAATGAGAGACTAGCTCTTGGTGTTGGGACAGGCACAGGTCACTCTATTTTCCCATCAGGAAGAAGAATTAACCACAGGCTCAGCCTGCCCCCCGGAACCAGAACAGGGCCTGAAGCCATCCTGCGCTTTTGCGGCCAGCTCCCAAAAAAGCGAGTTGTAAAATGGAGGTCCAGGGCACTGCAATTCACAAACCTGCAGAGTTATAAATGATAACTCTCGTCCACAAATATATTGAGGGAAGGCAAAGAAGAGGATTTGAAATCAAGGCAGAATTGCAGGAAACAGATTTCAGGAGGTAGATTCGACTCGCCTTTAAAGCACATGAAAAGCGGCAAAACGTTGACAATGATGCCCTTGGCCAAAAAGGGCGTATGCGTTTTTTCCTGAATATATTCAGGAAAAAACGCATACGCCCTTTTTGGCCAACCAAGCAACCTGGAAAGGCAAATCAGCGCTACAAAGAAGTCTCGCTTCCCATCGGTCAAAAGGGCCATGCTGAAAAAAGTGTCAAAACCAGAAATGCAGGACAGGCCATGGAGAAATGGGAGCCTAGCTACACTGATGGGCGGGATGTAAATTGCCAACAGCCACTCTGGAGAAGTGTACGGTGTGTCCTGAAACATCTGAAAAACACAGCTTAGAGAGCATAGGGCACTTCTACTCATGGGGGTATAAATTGGGAAAATGAAAAATCAGCAAGACACAAGCACCCCAAAGTTTAGGGCTGCTCTGTTGACAAGGACCTCCACTTCATTCCACCTTAAATATCCAAGGAAAGAGAAAAATGGATAAAGAAGTTGTGGTCCTCATGTACAATGGAATATCACTCAGCCATGAAATCAATGTCATAAGGTTAGTAGCAGCATGATGAGTGGATTTAGGTACGACGATTCTAAGTGAAATAAGTCACACAGAAAAGGACACTTCTCATAAGGTATCACTTTTAGAGGGAATGTAAAAACCGTTACACTTGAACTGAATTACAAAACAGAACAGAGTCACACATGCAGAAAACAGACTATGGCTGCTTAACGGGAAAGGTGAGGTGGGGTGATACATAAAACAAGGGTATCAAATTAGCTCAGATACCGTTCCATAAACCCAATATGTAGTAGACAAGACCTACTCCTTGCTCAGAGAACTGGACTCAACACGCCCTATTCACCGCACAAGAATATATCTGACTAGTAATAATCTTAAAACCTATGTATTGATATCTCTCTGTTAGTGTGTCAAGTGGGTGTAAAGCGGCATAAACACAGCCGTGAAAAGCAGCTAAACCCCATTATGAAAATAAATTACTTTGAAAAACCCATGAAACAACGACAGTGAAAGAGACAGAAATTCTTACACAATGAGTTCAGGGGCTGTGATGCAACCTGGATTGACCATATCTAGACCCACAGCTGGATGAGACATAAGGGTGGACACTCTTGGGGCTGAGAGGTTTGGTGAGGTTGGGTGAGCAAACGCAGACCCTTTAAAGTAATACTGCATGGTACCCATCGCATGGGTCCCAAATCTCCAGGTTCAAGGGCATCTTCCTACATCGAAAACATGCATGAGAACCCCAGAAGATGGTACACCGTGTGATGGGGAAAGGTTTCTAAAACGCACCTCATTTCTCATCTCCTTGTGCCCGGGATCGCCATTCCAGCCGCGTTATTAGCAATCTCCCTACTTGGAGCATCAGCACCTTTAACCTCCTGTTCCGTACAGGTTGCAATTTGTCCTGAGGATGAACGGGAAGACGGGGAACCAACGAGAGACTAGCTCTTGGTGTCGGGACAGGCACAGGTCACTCTATTTTCCCATCAGGAAGAAGAATTAACCACAGGCTCAGCCTGCCCCCCGGAACCAGAACAGGGCCTGAAGCCATCCTGCGCTTTTGCGGCCAGCTCCCAAAAAAGCGAGTTGTAAAATGGAGGTTCAGGGCACTGCAATTCACAAACCTGCAGAGTTATAAATGATAACTCTCGTCCACAAATATATTGAGGGAAGGCAAAGAAGAGGATTTGAAATCAAGGCAGAATTGCACGAAACAGATTTCAGGAGGTAGATACGAATCGCCTTTAAAGCACATGAAAAGCGGCAAAACGTTGACAATGATGCCCTTGGCCAAAAAGGGCGTATGCGTTTTTTCCTGAATATATTCAGGAAAAAACGCATACGCCCTTTTTGGCCAACCAAGCAACCTGGAAAGGCAAATCAGCGCTACAGAGAAGTCTCGCTTCCCATCCGTCAAAAGGGCCATGCTGAAAAAAGTGTCAAAACCAGAAATGCAGGACAGGCCATGGAGAAATGGGAGCCTTGCTACACTGATGGGCGGGATGTAAATTGCCAACAGCCACTCTGGAGAAGTGTACGGTGAGTCCTGAAACATCTAAAAAACACAGCTTAGAGAGCATAGGGCACTTCCACTCATGGGGGTATAAATTGGGAAAATGAAAAATCAGCAAGACACAAGCACCCCAAAGTTGAGGGCTGCTCTGTTGACAAGGACCTCCACTTCATTCCACCTTAAATATCCCAGGAAAGAGAAAAATGGATAAAGAAGTTGTGGTCCTTATGTACAATGGAATATCACTCAGCCATGAAATCAATGTCATAAGGTTAGTAGCAGCATGATGAGTGGATTTAGGTACGACGATTCTAAGTGAAATAAGTCACACAGAAAAGGTCACTTCTCATAAGGTATCACTTTTAGAGGGAATGTAAAAACCGTTACACTTGAACTGAATTACAAAACAGAACAGAGTCACACATGCAGAAAACAGACTATGGCTGCTTAACGGGAAAGGTGAGGTGGGGTGATACATAAAACAAGGGTATCAAATTAGCTCAGATACCGTTCCATAAACCCAATATGTAATAGACAAGACCTACTCCTTGCTCAGAGAACTGGACTCAACACGCCCTATTCACCGCACAAGAATATATCTGACTAGTAATAATCTTAAAACCTATGTATTGATATCTCTCTGTTAGTGTGTCAAGTGGGTGTAAAGCGGCATAAACACAGCAGTGAAAAGCAGCTAAACCCCATTATGAAAATAAATTACTTTGAAAAACCCATGAAACAACGACAGTGAAAGAGAGAGAAATTCTTACACAATGCGTTCAGGGGCTGTGATGCAACCTGGATTGACCATATCTAGACCCACAGCTGGATGAGACATAAGGGTGGACACTCTTGGGGCTGAGAGGTTTGGTGAGGTTGGGTGAGCAAACACAGACCCTTTAAAGTAATACTGCGTGGTACCCATCGAATGGGTCCCAAATCTCCAGCTTCAAGGGCATCTTCCTACATCGAAAACATGCATGAGAAACCCAGAAGATAGTACACCGTGTGATGGGGAAAGGTTTCTAAAACGCACCTCATTTCTCATCTCCTTGTGCCCGGGTTCGCCATTCCAGCCGCTTTACTAGCAATCTCCCTACTTGGAAAATCAGCACCTTTAACCTCCTGTTCCGTACAGGTTGCAATTTGTCCTGAGGATGAACGGGAAGACGGGGAACCAACGAGAGACTAGCTCTTGGTGTTGGGACAGGCACAGGTCACTCTATTTTCCCATCAGGAAGAAGAATTAACCACAGGCTCAGCCTGCCCCCCGGAACAAGAACAGGGCCTGAAGCCATCCTGCGCTTTTGCGGCCAGCTCCCAAAAAAGCGAGTTGTAAAATGGAGGTCCAGGGCACTGCAATTCACAAACCTGCAGAGTTATAAATGATAACTCTCGTCCACAAATATATTGAGGGAAGGCAAAGAAGAGGATTTGAAATCAAGGCAGAATTGCAGGAAACAGATTTCAGGAGGTAGATTCGAATCACCTTTAAAGCACATGAAAAGCGGCAAAACGTTGACAATGATGCCCTTGGCCAAAAAGGGCGTATGCGTTTTTTCCTGAATATATTCAGGAAAAAACGCATACGCCCTTTTTGGCCAACCAAGCAACCTGGAAAGGCAAATCAGCGCTACAAAGAAGTCTCGCTTCCCATCGGTCAAAAGGGCCATGCTGAAAAAAGTGTCAAAACCAGAAATGCAGGACAGGCCATGGAGAAATGGGAGCCTTGCTACACTGATGGGCGGGATGTAAATTGCCAACAGCCACTCTGGAGAAGTGTACGGTGTGTCCTGAAACATCTGAAAAACACAGCTTAGAGAGCATAGGGCAGTTCTACTCATGGGGGTATAAATTGGGAAAATGAAAAATCAGCAAGACACAAGCACCCCAAAGTTTAGGGCTGCTCTGTTGACAAGGACCTCCACTTCATTCCACCTTAAATATCCAAGGAAAGAGAAAAATGGATAAAGAAGTTGTGGTCCTCATGTACAATGGAATATCACTCAGCCATGAAATCAATGTCATAAGGTTAGTAGCAGCATGATGAGTGGATTTAGGTACGACGATTCTAAGTGAAATAAGTCACACAGAAAAGGACACTTCTCATAAGGTATCACTTTTAGAGGGAATGTAAAAACCGTTACACTTGAACTGAATTACAAAACAGAACAGAGTCACACATGCAGAAAACAGACTATGGCTGCTTAACGGGAAAGGTGAGGTGGGGTGATACATAAAACAAGGGTATCAAATTAGCTCAGATACCGTTCCATAAACCCAATATGTAGTAGACAAGACCTACTCCTTGCTCAGAGAACTGGACTCAACACGCCCTATTCACCGCACAAGAATATATCTGACTAGTAATAATCTTAAAACCTATGTATTGATATCTCTCTGTTAGTGTGTCAAGTGGGTGTAAAGCGGCATAAACACAGCCGTGAAAAGCAGCTAAACCCCATTATGAAAATAAATTACTTTGAAAAACCCATGAAACAACGACAGTGAAAGAGATAGAAATTCTTACACAATGAGTTCAGGGGCTGTGATGCAACCTGGATTGACCATATCTAGACCCACAGCTGGATGAGACATAAGGGTGGACACTCTTGGGGCTGAGAGGTTTGGTGAGGTTGGGTGAGCAAACGCAGACCCTTTAAAGTAATACTGCGTGGTACCCATCGCATGGGTCCCAAATCTCCAGGTTCAAGGGCATCTTCCTACATCGAAAACATGCATGAGAAACCCAGAAGATGGTACACCGTGTGATGGGGAAAGGTTTCTAAAACGCACCTCATTTCTCATCTCCTTGTGCCCGGGTTCGCCATTCCAGCCGCATTACTAGCAATCTCCCTACTTGGAGCATCAGCACCTTTAACCTCCTGTTCCGTACAGGTTGCAATTTGTCCTGAGGATGAACGGGAAGACGGGGAACCAACGAGAGACTAGCTCTTGGTGTCGGGACAGGCACAGGTCACTCTATTTTCCCATCAGGAAGAAGAATTAACCACAGGCTCAGCCTGCCCCCCGGAACCAGAACAGGGCCTGAAGCCATCCTGCGCTTTTGCGGCCAGCTCCCAAAAAAGCGAGTTGTAAAATGGAGGTTCAGGGCACTGCAATTCACAAACCTGCAGAGTTATAAATGATAACTCTCGTCCACAAATATATTGAGGGAAGGCAAAGAAGAGGATTTGAAATCAAGGCAGAATTGCACGAAACAGATTTCAGGAGGTAGATACGAATCGCCTTTAAAGCACATGAAAAGCGGCAAAACGTTGACAATGATGCCCTTGGCCCAAAAGGGCGTATGCGTTTTTTCCTGAATATATTCAGGAAAAAACGCATACGCCCTTTTTGGCCAACCAAGCAACCTGGAAAGGCAAATCAGCGCTACAGAGAAGTCTCGCTTCCCATCCGTCAAAAGGGCCATGCTGAAAAAAGTGTCAAAACCAGAAATGCAGGACAGGCCATGGAGAAATGGGAGCCTTGCTACACTGATGGGCGGGATGTAAATTGCCAAGAGCCACTCTGGAGAAGTGTCCGGTGAGTCCTGAAACATCTGAAAAACACAGCTTAGAGAGCATAGGGCACTTCCACTCATGGGGGTATAAATTGGGAAAATGAAAAATCAGCAAGACACAAGCACCCCAAAGTTGAGGGCTGCTCTGTTGACAAGGACCTCCACTTCATTCCACCTTAAATATCCCAGGAAAGAGAAAAATGGATAAAGAAGTTGTGGTCCTTATGTACAATGGAATATCACTCAGCCATGAAATCAATGTCATAAGGTTAGTAGCAGCATGATGAGTGGATTTAGGTACGACGATTCTAAGTGAAATAAGTCACACAGAAAAGGTCACTTCTCATAAGGTATCACTTTTAGAGGGAATGTAAAAACCGTTACACTTGAACTGAATTACAAAACAGAACAGAGTCACACATGCAGAAAACAGACTATGGCTGCTTAACGGGAAAGGTGAGGTGGGGTGATACATAAAACAAGGGTATCAAATTAGCTCAGATACCGTTCCATAAACCCAATATGTAATAGACAAGACCTACTCCTTGCTCAGAGAACTGGACTCAACACGCCCTATTCACCGCACAAGAATATATCTGACTATTAATAATCTTAAAACCTATGTATTGATATCTCTCTGTTAGTGTGTCAAGTGGGTGTAAAGCGGCATTAACACAGCAGTGAAAAGCAGCTAAACCCCATTATGAAAATAAATTACTTTGAAAAACCCATGAAACAACGACAGTGAAAGAGAGAGAAATTCTTACACAATGCGTTCAGGGGCTGTGATGCAACCTGGATTGACCATATCTAGACGCACAGCTGGATGAGACATAAGGGTGGACACTCTTGGGGCTGAGAGGTTTGGTGAGGTTGGGTGAGCAAACGCAGACCCTTTAAAGTAATACTGCGTGGTACCCATCGAATGGGTCCCAAATCTCCAGCTTCAAGGGCATCTTCCTACATCGAAAACATGCATGAGAAACCCAGAAGATAGTACACCGTGTGATGGGGAAAGGTTTCTAAAACGCACCTCATTTCTCATCTCCTTGTGCCCGGGTTCGCCATTCCAGCCTCTTTACTAGCAATCTCCCTACTTGGAAAATCAGCACCTTTAACCTCCTGTTCCATACAGGTTGCAATTTGTCCTGAGGATGAACGGGAAGACGGGGAACCAACGAGAGACTAGCTCTTGGTGTTGGGACAGGCAAAGGTCACTCTATTTTCCCATCAGGAAGAAGAATTAACCACAGGCTCAGCCTGCCCCCCGGAACCAGAACAGGGCCTGAAGCCATCCTGCGCTTTTGCGGCCAGCTCCCAAAAAAGCGAGTTGTAAAATGGAGGTCCAGGGCACTGCAATTCACAAACCTGCAGAGTTATAAATGATAACTCTCGTCCACAAATATATTGAGGGAAGGCAAAGAAGAGGATTTGAAATCAAGGCAGAATTGCAGGAAACAGATTTCAGGAGGTAGATTCGAATCGCCTTTAAAGCACATGAAAAGCGGCAAAACGTTGACAATGATGCCCTTGGCCAAAAAGGGCGTATGCGTTTTTTCCTGAATATATTCAGGAAAAAACGCATACGCCCTTTTTGGCCAACCAAGCAACCTGGAAAGGCAAATCAGCGCTACAAAGAAGTCTCGCTTCCCATCGGTCAAAAGGGCCATGCTGAAAAAAGTGTCAAAACCAGAAATGCAGGACAGGCCATGGAGAAATGGGAGCCTTGCTACACTGATGGGCGGGATGTAAATTGCCAACAGCCACTCTGGAGAAGTGTACGGTGTGTCCTGAAACATCTGAAAAACACAGCTTAGAGAGCATAGGGCACTTCCACTCATGGGGGTATAAATTGGGAAAATGAAAAATCAGCAAGACACAAGCACCCCAAAGTTGAGGGCTGCTCTGTTGACAAGGACCTCCACTTCATTCCACCTTAAATATCCAAGGAAAGAGAAAAATGGATAAAGAAGTTGTGGTCCTCATGTACAATGGAATATCACTCAGCCATGAAATCAATGTCATAAGGTTAGTAGCAGCATGATGAGTGGATTTAGGTACGACGATTCTAAGTGAAATAAGTCACACAGAAAAGGACACTTCTCATAAGGTATCACTTTTAGAGGGAATGTAAAAACCGTTACACTTGAACTGAATTACAAAACAGAACAGAGTCACACATGCAGAAAACAGACTATGGCTGCTTAACGGGAAAGGTGAGGTGGGGTGATACATAAAACAAGGGTATCAAATTAGCTCAGATACCGTTCCATAAACCCAATATGTAGTAGACAAGACCTACTCCTTGCTCAGAGAACTGGACTCAACACGCCCTATTCACCGCACAAGAATATATCTGACTAGTAATAATCTTAAAACCTATGTATTGATATCTCTCTGTTAGTGTGTCAAGTGGGTGTAAAGCGGCATAAACACAGCAGTGAAAAGCAGCTACACCCCATTATGAAAATAAATTACTTTGAAAAACCCATGAAACAACGACAGTGAAAGAGAGAGAAATTCTTACACAATGCGTTCAGGGGCTGTGATGCAACCTGGATTGACCATATCTAGACGCACAGCTGGATGAGACATAAGGGTGGACACTCTTGGGGCTGAGAGGTTTGGTGAGGTTGGGTGAGCAAACGCAGACCCTTTAAAGTAATACTGCCTGGTACCCATCGCATGGGTCCCAAATCTCCAGGTTCAAGGGCATCTTCCTACATCTAAAACATGCATGAGAAACCCAGAAGATGGTACACCGTGTGATGGGGAAAGGTTTCTAAAACGCACCTCATTTCTCATCTCCTTGTGCCCGGGTTCGCCATTCCAGCCGCGTTACTAGCAATCTCCCTACTTGGAGCATCAGCACCTTTAACCTCCTGTTCCGTACAGGTTGCAATTTGTCCTGAGGATGAACGGGAAGACGGGGAACCAACGAGAGACTAGCTCTTGGTGTCGGGACAGGCACAGGTCACTCTATTTTCCCATCAGGAAGAAGAATTAACCACAGGCTCAGCCTGCCCCCCGGAACCAGAACAGGGCCTGAAGCCATCCTGCGCTTTTGCGGCCAGCTCCCAAAAAAGCGAGTTGTAAAATGGAGGTTCAGGGCACTGCAATTCACAAACCTGCAGAGTTATAAATGATAACTCTCGTCCACAAATATATTGAGGGAAGGCAAAGAAGAGGATTTGAAATCAAGGCAGAATTGCAGGAAACAGATTTCAGGAGGTAGATACGAATCGCCTTTAAAGCACATGAAAAGCGGCAAAACATTGACAATGATGCCCTTGGCCAAAAAGGGCGTATGCGTTTTTTCCTGAATATATTCAGGAAAAAACGCATACGCCCTTTTTGGCCAACCAAGCAACCTGGAAAGGCAAATCAGCGCTACAGAGAAGTCTTGCTTCCCATCGGTCAAAAGGGCCATGCTGAAAAAAGTGTCAAAACCAGAAATGCAGGACAGGCCATGGAGAAATGGGAGCCTTGCTACACTGATGGGCGGGATGTAAATTGCCAACAGCCACTCTGGAGAAGTGTATGGTGAGTCCTGAAACATCTAAAAAACACAGCTTAGAGAGCATAGGGCACTTCCACTCATGGGGGTATAAATTGGGAAAATGAAAAATCAGCAAAACACAAGCACCCCAAAGTTTAGGGCTGCTCTGTTGACAAGGACCTCCACTTCATTCCACCTTAAATATCCCAGGAAAGAGAAAAATGGATAAAGAAGTTGTGGTCCTTATGTACAATGGAATATCACTCAGCCATGAAATCAATGTCATAAGGTTAGTAGCAGCATGATGAGTGGATTTAGGTACGACGATTCTAAGTGAAATAAGTCACACAGAAAAGGACACTTCTCATAAGGTATCACTTTTAGAGGGAATGTAAAAACCGTTACACTTGAACTGAATTACAAAACAGAACAGAGTCACACATGCAGAAAACAGACTATGGCTGCTTAACGGGAAAGGTGAGGTGGGGTGATACATAAAACAAGGGTATCAAATTAGCTCAGATACCGTTCCATAAACCCAATATGTAATAGACAAGACCTACTCCTTGCTCAGAGAACTGGACTCAACACGCCCTATTCACCGCACAAGAATATATCTGACTAGTAATAATCTTAAAACCTATGTATTGATATCTCTCTGTTAGTGTGTCAAGTGGGTGTAAAGCGGCATAAACACAGCAGTGAAAAGCAGCTAAACCCCATTATGAAAATAAATTATATGAAAAACCCATGAAACAACGACAGTGAAAGAGAGAGAAATTCTTACACAATGCGTTCAGGGGCTGTGATGCAACCTGGATTGACCATATCTAGACCCACAGCTGGATGAGACATAAGGGTGGACACTCTTGGGGCTGAGAGGTTTGGTGAGGTTGGGTGAGCAAACGCAGACCCTTTAAAGTAATACTGCGTGGTACCCATCGAATGGGTCCCAAATCTCCAGCTTCAAGGGCATCTTCCTACATCGAAAACATGCATGAGAAACCCAGAAGATAGTACACCGTGTGATGGGGAAAGGTTTCTAAAACGCACCTCATTTCTCATCTCCTTGTGCCCGGGTTCGCCATTCCAGCCGCTTTGCTAGAAATCTCCCTACTTGGAAAATCAGCACCTTTAACCTCCTGTTCCGTACAGGTTGCAATTTGTCCTGAGGATGAACGGGAAGACGGGGAACCAACGAGAGACTAGCTCTTGGTGTTGGGACAGGCACAGGTCACTCTATTTTCCCATCAGGAAGAAGAATTAACCACAGGCTCAGCCTGCCCCCCGGAACCAGAACAGGGCCTGAAGCCATCCTGCGCTTTTGCGGCCAGCTCCCAAAAAAGCGAGTTGTAAAATGGAGGTCCAGGGCACTGCAATTCACAAACCTGCAGAGTTATAAATGATAACTCTCGTCCACAAATATATTGAGGGAAGGCAAAGAAGAGGATTTGAAATCAAGGCAGAATTGCAGGAAACAGATTTCAGGAGGTAGATTCGAATCGCCTTTAAAGCACATGAAAAGCGGCAAAATGTTGACAATGATGCCCTTGGCCAAAAAGGGCGTATGCGTTTTTTCCTGAATATATTCAGGAAAAAACGCATACGACCTTTTTGGCCAACCAAGCAACCTGGAAAGGCAAATCAGCGCTACAAAGAAGTCTCGCTTCCCATGGGTCAAAAGGGCCATGCTGAAAAAAGTGTCAAAACCAGAAATGCAGGACAGGCCATGGAGAAATGGGAGCCTTGCTACACTGATGGGCGGGATGTAAATTGCCAACAGCCACTCTGGAGAAGTGTACGGTGTGTCCTGAAACATCTGAAAAACACAGCTTAGAGAGCATAGGGCACTTCCACTCATGGGGGTATAAATTGGGAAAATGAAAAATCAGCAAGACACAAGCACCCCAAAGTTGAGGGCTGCTCTGTTGACAAGGACCTCCACTTCATTCCACCTTAAATATCCAAGGAAAGAGAAAAATGGATAAAGAAGTTGTGGTCCTTATGTACAATGGAATATCACTCAGCCATGAAATCAATGTCATAAGGTTAGTAGCAGCATGATGAGTGGATTTAGGTACGACGATTCTAAGTGAAATAAGTCACACAGAAAAGGACACTTCTCATAAGGTATCACTTTTAGAGGGAATGTAAAAACCGTTACACTTGAACTGAATTACAAAACAGAACAGAGTCACACATGCAGAAAACAGACTATGGCTGCTTAACGGGAAAGGTGAGGTGGGGTGATACATAAAACAAGGGTATCAAATTAGCTCAGATACCGTTCCATAAACCCAATATGTAATAGACAAGACCTACTCCTTGCTCAGAGAACTGGACTCAACACGCCCTATTCACCGCACAAGAATATATCTGACTAGTAATAATCTTAAAACCTATGTATTGATATCTCTCTGTTAGTGTGTCAAGTGGGTGTAAAGCGGCATAAACACAGCAGTGAAAAGCAGCTAAACCCCATTATGAAAATAAATTATATGAAAAACCCATGAAACAACGACAGTGAAAGAGAGAGAAATTCTTACACAATGCGTTCAGGGGCTGTGATGCAACCTGGATTGACCATATCTAGACCCACAGCTGGATGAGACATAAGGGTGGACACTCTTGGGGCTGAGAGGTTTGGTGAGGTTGGGTGAGCAAACGCAGACCCTTTAAAGTAATACTGCGTGGTACCCATCGAATGGGTCCCAAATCTCCAGCTTCAAGGGCATCTTCCTACATCGAAAACATGCATGAGAAACCCAGAAGATAGTACACCGTGTGATGGGGAAAGGTTTCTAAAACGCACCTCATTTCTCATCTCCTTGTGCCCGGGTTCGCCATTCCAGCCGCTTTGCTAGCAATCTCCCTACTTGGAAAATCAGCACCTTTAACCTCCTGTTCCGTACAGGTTGCAATTTGTCCTGAGGATGAACGGGAAGACGGGGAACCAACGAGAGACTAGCTCTTGGTGTTGGGACAGGCACAGGTCACTCTATTTTCCCATCAGGAAGAAGAATTAACCACAGGCTCAGCCTGCCCCCCGGAACCAGAACAGGGCCTGAAGCCATCCTGCGCTTTTGCGGCCAGCTCCCAAAAAAGCGAGTTGTAAAATGGAGGTCCAGGGCACTGCAATTCACAAACCTGCAGAGTTATAAATGATAACTCTCGTCCACAAATATATTGAGGGAAGGCAAAGAAGAGGATTTGAAATCAAGGCAGAATTGCAGGAAACAGATTTCAGGAGGTAGATTCGAATCGCCTTTAAAGCACATGAAAAGCGGCAAAATGTTGACAATGATGCCCTTGGCCAAAAAGGGCGTATGCGTTTTTTCCTGAATATATTCAGGAAAAAACGCATACGACCTTTTTGGCCAACCAAGCAACCTGGAAAGGCAAATCAGCGCTACAAAGAAGTCTCGCTTCCCATGGGTCAAAAGGGCCATGCTGAAAAAAGTGTCAAAACCAGAAATGCAGGACAGGCCATGGAGAAATGGGAGCCTTGCTACACTGATGGGCGGGATGTAAATTGCCAACAGCCACTCTGGAGAAGTGTACGGTGTGTCCTGAAACATCTGAAAAACACAGCTTAGAGAGCATAGGGCACTTCCACTCATGGGGGTATAAATTGGGAAAATGAAAAATCAGCAAGACACAAGCACCCCAAAGTTGAGGGCTGCTCTGTTGACAAGGACCTCCACTTCATTCCACCTTAAATATCCAAGGAAAGAGAAAAATGGATAAAGAAGTTGTGGTCCTTATGTACAATGGAATATCACTCAGCCATGAAATCAATGTCATAAGGTTAGTAGCAGCATGATGAGTGGATTTAGGTACGACGATTCTAAGTGAAATAAGTCACACAGAAAAGGACACTTCTCATAAGGTATCACTTTTAGAGGGAATGTAAAAACCGTTACACTTGAACTGAATTACAAAACAGAACAGAGTCACACATGCAGAAAACAGACTATGGCTGCTTAACGGGAAAGGTGAGGTGGGGTGATACATAAAACAAGGGTATCAAATTAGCTCAGATACCGTTCCATAAACCCAATATGTAGTAGACAAGACCTACTCCTTGCTCAGAGAACTGGACTCAACACGCCCTATTCACCGCACAAGAATATATCTGACTAGTAATAATCTTAAAACCTATGTATTGATATCTCTCTGTTAGTGTGTCAAGTGGGTGTAAAGCGGCATAAACACAGCCGTGAAAAGCAGCTAAACCCCATTATGAAAATAAATTACTTTGAAAAACCCATGAAACAACGACAGTGAAAGAGATAGAAATTCTTACACAATGAGTTCAGGGGCTGTGATGCAACCTGGATTGACCATATCTAGACCCACAGCTGGATGAGACATAAGGGTGGACACTCTTGGGGCTGAGAGGTTTGGTGAGGTTGGGTGAGCAAACGCAGACCCTTTAAAGTAATACTGCGTGGTACCCATCGCATGGGTCCCAAATCTCCAGGTTCAAGGGCATCTTCCTACATCGAAAACATGCATGAGAAACCCAGAAGATGGTACACCGTGTGATGGGGAAAGGTTTCTAAAACGCACCTCATTTCTCATCTCCTTGTGCCCGGGTTCGCCATTCCAGCCGCGTTACTAGCAATCTCCCTACTTGGAGCATCAGCACCTTTAACCTCCTGTTCCGTACAGGTTGCAATTTGTCCTGAGGATGAACGGGAAGACGGGGAACCAACGAGAGACTAGCTCTTGGTGTCGGGACAGGCACAGGTCACTCTATTTTCCCATAAGGAAGAAGAATTAACCACAGGCTCAGCCTGCCCCCCGGAACCAGAACAGGGCCTGAAGCCATCCTGCGCTTTTGCGGCCAGCTCCCAAAAAAGCAAGTTGTAAAATGGAGGTTCAGGGCACTGCAATTCACAAACCTGCAGAGTTATAAATGATAACTCTCGTCCACAAATATATTGAGGGAAGGCAAAGAAGAGGATTTAAAATCAAGGCAGAATTGCACGAAACAGATTTCAGGAGGTAGATACGAATCGCCTTTAAAGCACATGAAAAGCGGCAAAACGTTGACAATGATGCCCTTGGCCAAAAAGGGCGTATGCGTTTTTTCCTGAATATATTCAGGAAAAAACGCATACGCCCTTTTTGGCCAACCAAGCAACCTGGAAAGGCAAATCAGCGCTACAGAGAAGTCTCGCTTCCCATCCGTCAAAAGGGCCATGCTGAAAAAAGTGTCAAAACCAGAAATGCAGGACAGGCCATGGAGAAATGGGAGCCTTGCTACACTGATGGGCGGGATGTAAATTGCCAACAGCCACTCTGGAGAAGTGTACGGTGAGTCCTGAAACATCTAAAAAACACAGCTTAGAGAGCATAGGGCACTTCCACTCATGGGGGTATAAATTGGGAAAATGAAAAATCAGCAAGACACAAGCACCCCAAAGTTGAGGGCTGCTCTGTTGACAAGGACCTCCACTTCATTCCACCTTAAATATCCAAGGAAAGAGAAAAATGGATAAAGAAGTTGTGGTCCTTATGTACAATGGAATATCACTCAGCCATGAAATCAATGTCATAAGGTTAGTAGCAGCATGATGAGTGGATTTAGGTACGACGATTCTAAGTGAAATAAGTCACACAGAAAAGGACACTTCTCATAAGGTATCACTTATAGAGGGAATGTAAAAACCGTTACACTTGAACTGAATTACAAAACAGAACAGAGTCACACATGCAGAAAACAGACTATGGCTGCTTAACGGGAAAGGTGAGGTGGGGTGATACATAAAACAAGGGTATCAAATTAGCTCAGATACCGTTCCATAAACCCAATATGTAGTAGACAAGACCTACTCCTTGCTCAGAGAACTGGACTCAACACGCCCTATTCACCGCACAAGAATATATCTGACTAGTAATAATCTTAAAACCTATGTATTGATATCTCTCTGTTAGTGTGTCAAGTGGGTGTAAAGCGGCATAAACACAGCCGTGAAAAGCAGCTAAACCCCATTATGAAAATAAATTACTTTGAAAAACCCATGAAACAACGACAGTGAAAGAGACAGAAATTCTTACACAATGAGTTCAGGGGCTGTGATGCAACCTGGATTGACCATATCTAGACCCACAGCTGGATGAGACATAAGGGTGGACACTCTTGGGGCTGAGAGGTTTGGTGAGGTTGGGTGAGCAAACGCAGACCCTTTAAAGTAATACTGCGTGGTACCCATCGCATGGGTCCCAAATCTCCAGCTTCAAGGGCATCTTCCTACATCGAAAACATGCATGAGAAACCCAGAAGATGGTACACCGTGTGATGGGGAAAGGTTTCTAAAACGCACCTCATTTCTCATCTCCTTGTGCCCGGGTTCGCCATTCCAGCCGATTTACTAGCAATCTCCCTACTTGGAGCATCAGCACCTTTAACCTCCTGTTCCGTACAGGTTGCAATTTGTCCTGAGGATGAACGGGAAGACGGGGAACCAACGAGAGACTAGCTCTTGGTGTCAGGACAGGCACAGGTCACTCTATTTTCCCATCAGGAAGAAGAATTAACCACAGGCTCAGCCTGCCCCCCGGAACCAGAACAGGGCCTGAAGCCATCCTGCGCTTTTGCGGCCAGCTCCCAAAAAAGCGAGTTGTAAAATGGAGGTTCAGGGCACTGCAATTCACAAACCTGCAGAGTTATAAATGATAACTCTCGTCCACAAATATATTGAGGGAAGGCAAAGAAGAGGATTTGAAATCAAGGCAGAATTGCACGAAACAGATTTCAGGAGGTAGATACGAATCGCCTTTAAAGCACATGAAAAGCGGCAAAACGTTGACAATGATGCCCTTGGCCAAAAAGGGCGTATGCGTTTTTTCCTGAATATATTCAGGAAAAAACGCATACGCCCTTTTTGGCCAACCAAGCAACCTGGAAAGGCAAATCAGCGCTACAGAGAAGTCTTGCTTCCCATCGGTCAAAAGGGCCATGCTGAAAAAAGTGTCAAAACCAGAAATGCAGGACAGGCCATGGAGAAATGGGAGCCTTGCTACACTGATGGGCGGGATGTAAATTGCAAACAGCCACTCTGGAGAAGTGTACGGTGAGTCCTGAAACATCTAAAAAACACAGCTTAGAGAGCATAGGGCACTTCCACTCATGGGGGTATAAATTGGGAAAATGAAAAATCAGCAAGACACAAGCACCCCAAAGTTGAGGGCTGCTCTGTTGACAAGGACCTCCACTTCATTCCACCTTAAATATCCAAGGAAAGAGAAAAATGGATAAAGAAGTTGTGGTCCTTATGTACAATGGAATATCACTCAGCCATGAAATCAATGTCATAAGGTTAGTAGCAGCATGATGAGTGGATTTAGGTACGACGATTCTAAGTGAAATAAGTCACACAGAAAAGGACACTTCTCATAAGGTATCACTTTTAGAGGGAATGTAAAAACCGTTACACTTGAACTGAATTACAAAACAGAACAGAGTCACACATGCAGAAAACAGACTATGGCTGCTTAACGGGAAAGGTGAGGTGGGGTGATACATAAAACAAGGGTATCAAATTAGCTCAGATACCGTTCCATAAACCCAATATGTAGTAGACAAGACCTACTCCTTGCTCAGAGAACTGGACTCAACACGCCCTATTCACCGCACAAGAATATATCTGACTAGTAATAATCTTAAAACCTATGTATTGATATCTCTCTGTTAGTGTGTCAAGTGGGTGTAAAGCGGCATAAACACAGCCGTGAAAAGCAGCGAAACCCCATTATGAAAATAAATTACTTTGAAAAACCCATGAAACAACGACAGTGAAAGAGACAGAAATTCTTACACAATGAGTTCAGGGGCTGTGATGCAACCTGGATTGACCATATCTAGACCCACAGCTGGATGAGACATAAGGGTGGACACTCTTGGGGCTGAGAGGTTTGGTGAGGTTGGGTGAGCAAACGCAGACCCTTTAAAGTAATACTGCGTGGTACCCATCGCATGGGTCCCAAATCTCCAGCTTCAAGGGCATCTTCCTACATCGAAAACATGCATGAGAAACCCAGAAGATGGTACACCGTGTGATGGGGAAAGGTTTCTAAAACGCACCTCATTTCTCATCTCCTTGTGCCCGGGTTCGCCATTCCAGCCGATTTACTAGCAATCTCCCTACTTGGAGCATCAGCACCTTTAACCTCCTGTTCCGTACAGGTTGCAATTTGTCCTGAGGATGAACGGGAAGACGGGGAACCAACGAGAGACTAGCTCTTGGTGTAGGGACAGGCACAGGTCACTCTATTTTCCCATCAGGAAGAAGAATTAACCACAGGCTCAGCCTGCCCCCCGGAACCAGAACAGGGCCTGAAGCCATCCTGCGCTTTTGCAGCCAGCTCCCAAAAAAGCGAGTTGTAAAATGGAGGTTCAGGGCACTGCAATTCACAAACCTGCAGAGTTATAAATGATAACTCTCGTCCACAAATATATTGAGGGAAGGCAAAGAAGAGGATTTGAAATCAAGGCAGAATTGCACGAAACAGATTTCAGGAGGTAGATACGAATCGCCTTTAAAGCACATGAAAAGCGGCAAAACGTTGACAATGATGCCCTTGGCCAAAAAGGGCGTATGCGTTTTTTCCTGAATATATTCAGGAAAAAACGCATACGCCCTTTTTGGCCAACCAAGCAACCTGGAAAGGCAAATCAGCGCTACAGAGAAGTCTTGCTTCCCATCGGTCAAAAGGGCCATGCTGAAAAAAGTGTCAAAACCAGAAATGCAGGACAGGCCATGGAGAAATGGGAGCCTTGCTACACTGATGGGCGGGATGTAAATTGCCAACAGCCACTCTGGAGAAGTGTACGGTGTGTCCTGAAACATCTGAAAAACACAGCTTAGAGAGCATAGGGCACTTCCACTCATGGGGGTATAAATTGGGAAAATGAAAAATCAGCAAGACACAAGCACCCCAAAGTTGAGGGCTGCTCTGTTGACAAGGACCTCCACTTCATTCCACCTTCAATATCCCAGGAAAGAGAAAAATGGATAAAGAAGTTGTGGTCCTTATGTACAATGGAATATCACTCAGCCATGAAATCAATGTCATAAGGTTAGTAGCAGCATGATGAGTGGATTTAGGTACGACGATTCTAAGTGAAATAAGTCACACAGAAAAGGACACTTCTCATAAGGTATCACTTTTAGAGGGAATGTAAAAACCGTTACACTTGAACTGAATTACAAAACAGAACAGAGTCACACATGCAGAAAACAGACTATGGCTGCTTAACGGGAAAGGTGAGGTGGGGTGATACATAAAACAAGGGTATCAAATTAGCTCAGATACCGTTCCATAAACCCAATATGTAGTAGACAAGACCTACTCCTTGCTCAGAGAACTGGACTCAACACGCCCTATTCACCGCACAAGAATATATCTGACTAGTAATAATCTTAAAACCTATGTATTGATATCTCTCTGTTAGTGTGTCAAGTGGGTGTAAAGCGGCATAAACACAGCCGTGAAAAGCAGCTAAACCCCATTATGAAAATAAATTACTTTGAAAAACCCATGAAACAACGACAGTGAAAGAGATAGAAATTCTTACACAATGAGTTCAGGGGCTGTGATGCAACCTGGATTGACCATATCTAGACCCACAGCTGGATGAAACATAAGGGTGGACACTCTTGGGGCTGAGAGGTTTGGTGAGGTTGGGTGAGCAAACGCAGACCCTTTAAAGTAATACTGCGTGGTACCCATCGCATGGGTCCCAAATCTCCAGGTTCAAGGGCATCTTCCTACATCGAAAACATGCATGAGAACCCCAGAAGATGGTACACCGTGTGATGGGGAAAGGTTTCTAAAACGCACCTCATTTCTCATCTCCTTGTGCCCGGGTTCGCCATTCCAGCCGCGTTATTAGCAATCTCCCTACTTGGAGCATCAGCACCTTTAACCTCCTGTTCCGTACAGGTTGCAATTTGTCCTGAGGATGAACGGGAAGACGGGGAACCAACGAGAGACTAGCTCTTGGTGTCGGGACAGGCACAGGTCACTCTATTTTCCCATCAGGAAGAAGAATTAACCACAGGCTCAGCCTGCCCCCCGGAACCAGAACAGGTCCTGAAGCCATCCTGCGCTTTTGCGGCCAGCTCCCAAAAAAGCGAGTTGTAAAATGGAGGTTCAGGGCACTGCAATTCACAAACCTGCAGAGTTATAAATGATAACTCTCGTCCACAAATATATTGAGGGAAGGCAAAGAAGAGGATTTAAAATCAAGGCAGAATTGCACGAAACAGATTTCAGGAGGTAGATACGAATCACCTTTAAAGCACATGAAAAGCGGCAAAACGTTGACAATGATGCCCTTGGCCAAAAAGGGCGTATGCGTTTTTTCCTGAATATATTCAGGAAAAAACGCATACGCCCTTTTTGGCCAACCAAGCAACCTGGAAAGGCAAATCAGCGCTACAGAGAAGTCTCGCTTCCCATCCGTCAAAAGGGCCATGCTGAAAAAAGTGTCAAAACCAGAAATGCAGGACAGGCCATGGAGAAATGGGAGCCTTGCTACACTGATGGGCGGGATGTAAATTGCCAACAGCCACTCTGGAGAAGTGTACGGTGAGTCCTGAAACATCTAAAAAACACAGCTTAGAGAGCATAGGGCACTTCCACTCATGGGGGTATGAATTGGGAAAATGAAAAATCAGCAAGACACAAGCACCCCAAAGTTGAGGGCTGCTCTGTTGACAAGGACCTCCACTTCATTCCACCTTAAATATCCAAGGAAAGAGAAAAATGGATAAAGAAGTTGTGGTCCTTATGTACAATGGAATATCACTCAGCCATGAAATCAATGTCATAAGGTTAGTAGCAGCATGATGAGTGGATTTAGGTACGACGATTCTAAGTGAAATAAGTCACACAGAAAAGGACACTTCTCATAAGGTATCACTTTTAGAGGGAATGTAAAAACCGTTACACTTGAACTGAATTACAAAACAGAACAGAGTCACACATGCAGAAAACAGACTATGGCTGCTTAACGGGAAAGGTGAGGTGGGGTGATACATAAAACAAGGGTATCAAATTAGCTCAGATACCGTTCCATAAACCCAATATGTAGTAGACAAGACCTACTCCTTGCTCAGAGAACTGGACTCAACACGCCCTATTCACCGCACAAGAATATATCTGACTAGTAATAATCTTAAAACCTATGTATTGATATCTCTCTGTTAGTGTGTCAAGTGGGTGTAAAGCGGCATAAACACAGCCGTGAAAAGCAGCTAAACCCCATTATGAAAATAAATTACTTTGAAAAACCCATGAAACAACGACAGTGAAAGAGACAGAAATTCTTACACAATGAGTTCAGGGGCTGTGATGCAACCTGGATTGACCATATCTAGACCCACAGCTGGATGAGACATAAGGGTGGACACTCTTGGGGCTGAGAGGTTTGGTGAGGTTGGGTGAGCAAACGCAGACCCTTTAAAGTAATACTGCGTGGTACCCATCGCATGGGTCCCAAATCTCCAGCTTCAAGGGCATCTTCCTACATCGAAAACATGCATGAGAAACCCAGAAGATGGTACACCGTGTGATGGGGAAAGGTTTCTAAAACGCACCTCATTTCTCATCTCCTTGTGCCCGGGTTCGCCATTCCAGCCGATTTACTAGCAATCTCCCTACTTGGAGCATCAGCACCTTTAACCTCCTGTTCCGTACAGGTTGCAATTTGTCCTGAGGATGAACGGGAAGACGGGGAACCAACGAGAGACTAGCTCTTGGTGTCGGGACAGGCACAGGTCACTCTATTTTCCCATCAGGAAGAAGAATTAACCACAGGCTCAGCCTGCCCCCCGGAACCAGAACAGGTCCTGAAGCCATCCTGCGCTTTTGCGGCCAGCTCCCAAAAAAGCGAGTTGTAAAATGGAGGTTCAGGGCACTGCAATTCACAAACCTGCAGAGTTATAAATGATAACTCTCGTCCACAAATATATTGAGGGAAGGCAAAGAAGAGGATTTAAAATCAAGGCAGAATTGCACGAAACAGATTTCAGGAGGTAGATACGAATCACCTTTAAAGCACATGAAAAGCGGCAAAACGTTGACAATGATGCCCTTGGCCAAAAAGGGCGTATGCGTTTTTTCCTGAATATATTCAGGAAAAAACGCATACGCCCTTTTTGGCCAACCAAGCAACCTGGAAAGGCAAATCAGCGCTACAGAGAAGTCTCGCTTCCCATCCGTCAAAAGGGCCATGCTGAAAAAAGTGTCAAAACCAGAAATGCAGGACAGGCCATGGAGAAATGGGAGCCTTGCTACACTGATGGGCGGGATGTAAATTGCCAACAGCCACTCTGGAGAAGTGTACGGTGAGTCCTGAAACATCTAAAAAACACAGCTTAGAGAGCATAGGGCACTTCCACTCATGGGGGTATAAATTGGGAAAATGAAAAATCAGCAAGACACAAGCACCCCAAAGTTGAGGGCTGCTCTGTTGACAAGGACCTCCACTTCATTCCACCTTAAATATCCCAGGAAAGAGAAAAATGGATAAAGAAGTTGTGGTCCTTATGTACAATGGAATATCACTCAGCCATGAAATCAATGTCATAAGGTTAGTAGCAGCATGATGAGTGGATTTAGGTACGACGATTCTAAGTGAAATAAGTCACACAGAAAAGGACACTTCTCATAAGGTATCACTTTTAGAGGGAATGTAAAAACCGTTACACTTGAACTGAATTACAAAACAGAACAGAGTCACACATGCAGAAAACAGACTATGGCTGCTTAACGGGAAAGGTGAGGTGGGGTGATACATAAAACAAGGGTATCAAATTAGCTCAGATACCGTTCCATAAACCCAATATGTAGTAGACAAGACCTACTCCTTGCTCAGAGAACTGGACTCAACACGCCCTATTCACCGCACAAGAATATATCTGACTAGTAATAATCTTAAAACCTATGTATTGATATCTCTCTGTTAGTGTGTCAAGTGGGTGTAAAGCGGCATAAACACAGCCGTGAAAAGCAGCTAAACCCCATTATGAAAATAAATTACTTTGAAAAACCCATGAAACAACGACAGTGAAAGAGACAGAAATTCTTACACAATGAGTTCAGGGGCTGTGATGCAACCTGGATTGACCATATCTAGACCCACAGCTGGATGAGACATAAGGGTGGACACTCTTGGGGCTGAGAGGTTTGGTGAGGTTGGGTGAGCAAACGCAGACCCTTTAAAGTAATACTGCGTGGTACCCATCGCATGGGTCCCAAATCTCCAGCTTCAAGGGCATCTTCCTACATCGAAAACATGCATGAGAAACCCAGAAGATGGTACACCGTGTGATGGGGAAAGGTTTCTAAAACGCACCTCATTTCTCATCTCCTTGTGCCCGGGTTCGCCATTCCAGCCGATTTACTAGCAATCTCCCTACTTGGAGCATCAGCACCTTTAACCTCCTGTTCCGTACAGGTTGCAATTTGTCCTGAGGATGAACGGGAAGACGGGGAACCAACGAGAGACTAGCTCTTGGTGTCAGGACAGGCACAGGTCACTCTATTTTCCCATCAGGAAGAAGAATTAACCACAGGCTCAGCCTGCCCCCCGGAACCAGAACAGGGCCTGAAGCCATCCTGCGCTTTTGCGGCCAGCTCCCAAAAAAGCGAGTTGTAAAATGGAGGTTCAGGGCACTGCAATTCACAAACCTGCAGAGTTATAAATGATAACTCTCGTCCACAAATATATTGAGGGAAGGCAAAGAAGAGGATTTGAAATCAAGGCAGAATTGCACGAAACAGATTTCAGGAGGTAGATACGAATCGCCTTTAAAGCACATGAAAAGCGGCAAAACGTTGACAATGATGCCCTTGGCCAAAAAGGGCGTATGCGTTTTTTCCTGAATATATTCAGGAAAAAACGCATACGCCCTTTTTGGCCAACCAAGCAACCTGGAAAGGCAAATCAGCGCTACAGAGAAGTCTTGCTTCCCATCGGTCAAAAGGGCCATGCTGAAAAAAGTGTCAAAACCAGAAATGCAGGACAGGCCATGGAGAAATGGGAGCCTTGCTACACTGATGGGCGGGATGTAAATTGCCAACAGCCACTCTGGAGAAGTGTACGGTGAGTCCTGAAACATCTAAAAAACACAGCTTAGAGAGCATAGGGCACTTCCACTCATGGGGGTATAAATTGGGAAAATTAAAAATCAGCAAGACACAAGCACCCCAAAGTTTAGGGCTGCTCTGTTGACAAGGACCTCCACTTCATTCCACCTTAAATATCCCAGGAAAGAGAAAAATGGATAAAGAAGTTGTGGTCCTTATGTACAATGGAATATCACTCAGCCATGAAATCAATGTCATAAGGCTATTAGCAGCATGATGAGTGGATTTAGGTACGACGATTCTAAGTGAAATAAGTCACACAGAAAAGGTCACTTCTCATAAGGTGTCCCTTTTAGAGGGAATGTAAAAACCGTTACACTTGAACTGAATTACAAAACAGAACAGAGTCACACATGCAGAAAACAGACTATGGCTGCTTAACGGGAAAGGTGAGGTGGGGTGATACATAAAACAAGGGTATCAAATTAGCTCAGATACCGTTCCATAAACCCAATATGTAATAGACAAGACCTACTCCTTGCTCAGAGAACTGGACTCAACACGCCCTATTCACCGCACAAGAATATATCTGACTATTAATAATCTTAAAACCTATGTATTGATATCTCTCTGTTAGTGTGTCAAGGGGGTGTAAAGCGGCATAAACACAGCAGTGAAAAGCAGCTAAACCCCATTATGAAAATAAATTACTTTGAAAAACCCATGAAACAACGACAGTGAAAGAGAGAGAAATTCTTACACAATGCGTTCAGGGGCTGTGATGCAACCTGGATTGACCATATCTAGACCCACAGCTGGATGAGACATAAGGGTGGACACTCTTGGGGCTGAGAGGTTTGGTGAGGTTGGGTGAGCAAACGCAGACCCTTTAAAGTAATACTGCGTGGTACCCATCGAATGGGTCCCAAATCTCCAGCTTCAAGGGCATCTTCCTACATCGAAAACATGCATGAGAAACCCAGAAGATAGTACACCGTGTGATGGGGAAAGGTTTCTAAAACGCACCTCATTTCTCATCTCCTTGTGCCCGGGTTCACCATTCCAGCCGCTTTACTAGCAATCTCCCTACTTGGAAAATCAGCACCTTTAACCTCCTGTTCCGTACAGGTTGCAATTTGTCCTGAGGATGAACGGGAAGGCGGGGAACCAACGAGAGACTAACTCTTGGTGTTGGGACAGGCACAGGTCACTCTATTTTCCCATCAGGAAGAAGAATTAACCACAGGCTCAGCCTGCCCCCCGGAACCAGAACAGGGCCTGAAGCCATCCTGCGCTTTTGCGGCCAGCTCCCAAAAAAGCGAGTTGTAAAATGGAGGTCCAGGGCACTGCAATTCACAAACCTGCAGAGTTATAAATGATAACTCTCGTCCACAAATATATTGAGGGAAGGCAAAGAAGAGGATTTGAAATCAAGGCAGAATTGCAGGAAACAGATTTCAGGAGGTAGATTCGAATCGCCTTTAAAGCACATGAAAAGCGGCAAAACGTTGACAATGATGCCCTTGGCCAAAAAGGGCGTATGCGTTTTTTCCTGAATATATTCAGGAAAAAACGCATACGCCCTTTTTGGACAACCAAGCAACCTGGAAAGGCAAATCAGCGCTACAAAGAAGTCTCGCTTCCCATCGGTCAAAAGGGCCATGCTGAAAAAAGTGTCAAAACCAGAAATGCAGGACAGGCCATGGAGAAATGGGAGCCTTGCTACACTGATGGGCGGGATGTAAATTGCCAACAGCCACTCTGGAGAAGTGTACGGTGTGTCCTGAAACATCTGAAAAACACAGCTTAGAGAGCATAGGGCACTTCCACTCATGGGGGTATAAATTGGGAAAATGAAAAATCAGCAAGACACAAGCACCCCAAAGTTGAGGGCTGCTCTGTTGACAAGGACCTCCACTTCATTCCACCTTAAATATCCCAGGAAAGAGAAAAATGGATAAAGAAGTTGTGGTCCTCATGTACAATGGAATATCACTCAGCCATGAAATCAATGTCATAAGGTTAGTAGCAGCATGATGAGTGGATTTAGGTACGACGATTCTAAGTGAAATAAGTCACACAGAAAAGGACACTTCTCATAAGGTATCACTTTTAGAGGGAATGTAAAAACCGTTACACTTGAACTGAATTACAAAACAGAACAGAGTCACACATGCAGAAAACACACTATGGCTGCTTAACGGGAAAGGTGAGGTGGGGTGATACATAAAACAAGGGTATCAAATTAGCTCAGATACTGTTCCATAAACCCAATATGTAGTAGACAAGACCTACTCCTTGCTCAGAGAACTGGACTCAACACGCCCTATTCACCGCACAAGAATATATCTGACTAGTAATAATCTTAAAACCTATGTATTGATATCTCTCTGTTAGTGTGTCAAGTGGGTGTGAAGCGGCATAAACACAGCCGTGAAAAGCAGCTAAACCCCATTATGAAAATAAATTACTTTGAAAAACCCATGAAACAACGACAGTGAAAGAGATAGAAATTCTTACACAATGAGTTCAGGGGCTGTGATGCAACCTGGATTGACCATATCTAGACCCACAGCTGGATGAGACATAAGGGTGGACACTCTTGGGGCTGAGAGGTTTGGTGAGGTTGGGTGAGCAAACGCAGACCCTTTAAAGTAATACTGCGTGGTACCCATCGCATGGGTCCCAAATCTCCAGGTTCAAGGGCATCTTCCTACATCGAAAACATGCATGAGAAACCCAGAAGATGGTACACCGTGTGATGGGGAAAGGTTTCTAAAACGCACCTCATTTCTCATCTCCTTGTGCCCGGGTTCGCCATTCCAGCCACTTTACTAGCAATCTCCCTACTTGGAGCATCAGCACCTTTAACCTCCTGTTCCGTACAGGTTGCAATTTCTCCTTAGGATGAACGGGAAGACGGGGAACCAACGAGAGACTAGCTCTTGGTGTCGGGACAGGCACAGGTCACTCTATTTTCCCATCAGGAAGAAGAATTAACCACAGGCTCAGCCTGCCCCCCGGAACCAGAACAGGGCCTGAAGCCATCCTGCGCTTTTGCGGCCAGCTCCCAAAAAAGCGAGTTGTAAAATGGAGGTTCAGGGCACTGCAATTCACAAACCTGCAGAGTTATAAATGATAACTCTCGTCCACAAATATATTGAGGGAAGGCAAAGAAGAGGATTTGAAATCAAGGCAGAATTGCACGAAACAGATTTCAGGAGGTAGATACGAATCGCCTTTAAAGCACATGAAAAGCGGCAAAACGTTGACAATGATGCCCTTGGCCAAAAAGGGCGTATGCGTTTTTTCCTGAATATATTCAGGAAAAAACGCATACGCCCTTTTTGGCCAACCAAGCAACCTGGAAAGGCAAATCAGCGCTACAGAGAAGTCTCGCTTCCCATCGGTCAAAAGGGCCATGCTGAAAAAAGTGTCAAAACCAGAAATGCAGGACAGGCCATGGAGAAATGGGAGCCTTGCTACACTGATGGGCGGGATGTAAATTGCCAACAGCCACTCTGGAGAAGTGTACGGTGTGTCCTGAAACATCTGAAAAACACAGCTTAGAGAGCATAGGGCACTTCCACTCATGGGGGTATAAATTGGGAAAATGAAAAATCAGCAAGACACAAGCACCCCAAAGTTGAGGGCTGCTCTGTTGACAAGGACCTCCACTTCATTCCACCTTAAATATCCCAGGAAAGAGAAAAATGGATAAAGAAGTTGTGGTCCTTATGTACAATGGAATATCACTCAGCCATGAAATCAATGTCATAAGGTTAGTAGCAGCATGATGAGTGGATTTAGGTACGACGATTCTAAGTGAAATAAGTCACACAGAAAAGGACACTTCTCATAAGGTATCACTGATAGAGGGAATGTAAAAACCGTTACACTTGAACTGAATTACAAAACAGAACAGAGTCACACATGCAGAAAACACACTATGGCTGCTTAACGGGAAAGGTGAGGTGGGGTGATACATAAAACAAGGGTATCAAATTAGCTCAGATACCGTTCCATAAACCCAATATGTAGTAGACAAGACCTACTCCTTGCTCAGAGAACTGTACTCAACACGCCCTATTCACCGCACAAGAATATATCTGACTGGTAATAATCTTGAAACCTATGTATTGATATCTCTCTGTTAGTGTGTCAAGTGGGTGTAAAGCGGCATAAACACAGCCGTGAAAAGCAGCTAAACCCCATTATGAAAATAAATTACTTTGAAAAACCCATGAAACAACGACAGTGAAAGAGATAGAAATTCTTACACAATGAGTTCAGGGGCTGTGATGCAACCTGGATTGACCATATCTAGACCCACAGCTGGATGAGACATAAGGGTGGACACTCTTGGGGCTGAGAGGTTTGGTGAGGTTGGGTGAGCAAACGCAGACCCTTTAAAGTAATACTGCGTGGTACCCATCGCATGGGTCCCAAATCTCCAGCTTCAAGGGCATCTTCCTACATCGAAAACATGCATGAGAAACCCAGAAGATGGTACACCGTGTGATGGGGAAAGGTTTCTAAAACGCACCTCATTTCTCATCTCCTTGTGCCCGGGTTCGCCATTCCAGCCACTTTACTAGCAATCTCCCTACTTGGAGCATCAGCACCTTTAACCTCCTGTTCCGTACAGGTTGCAATTTGTCCTGAGGATGAACGGGAAGACGGGGAACCAACGAGAGACTAGCTCTTGGTGTCGGGACAGGCAGAGGTCACTCTATTTTCCCATCAGGAAGAAGAATTAACCACAGGCTCAGCCTGCCCCCCGGAACCAGAACAGGGCCTGAAGCCATCCTGCTCTTTTGCGGCCAGCTCCCAAAAAAGCGAGTTGTAAAATGGAGGTTCAGGGCACTGCAATTCACAAACCTGCAGAGTTATAAATGATAACTCTCGTCCACAAATATATTGAGGGAAGGCAAAGAAGAGGATTTGAAATCAAGGCAGAATTGCAGGAAACAGATTTCAGGAGGTAGATACGAATCGCCTTTAAAGCACATGAAAAGCGGCAAAACGTTGACAATGATGCCCTTGGCCAAAAAGGGCGTATGCGTTTTTTCCTGAATATATTCAGGAAAAAACGCATATGCCCTTTTTGGCCAACCAAGCAACCTGGAAAGGCAAATCAGCGCTACAGAGAAGTCTCGCTTCCCAACGGTCAAAAGGGCCATCCTAAAAAAAGTGTCAAAACCAGAAATGCAGGACAGGCCATGGAGAAATGGGAGCCTTGCTACACTGATGGGCGGGATGTAAATTGCCAACAGCCACTCTGGAGAAGTGTACGGTGTGTCCTGAAACATCTGAAAAACACAGCTTAGAGAGCATAGGGCACTTCCACTCATGGGGGTATAAATTGGGAAAATGAAAAATCAGCAAGACACAAGCACCCCAAAGTTGAGGGCTGCTCTGTTGACAAGGACCTCCACTTCATTCCACCTTAAATATCCCAGGAAAGAGAAAAATGGATAAAGAAGTTGTGGTCCTTATGTACAATGGAATATCACTCAGCCATGAAATCAATGTCATAAGGTTAGTAGCAGCATGATGAGTGGATTTAGGTACGACGATTCTAAGTGAAATAAGTCACACAGAAAAGGACACTTCTCATAAGGTATCACTTATAGAGGGAATGTAAAAACCGTTACACTTGAACTGAATTACAAAACAGAACAGAGTCACACATGCAGAAAACACACTATGGCTGCTTAACGGGAAAGGTGAGGTGGGGTGATACATAAAACAAGGGTATCAAATTAGCTCAGATACCGTTCCATAAACCCAATATGTAGTAGACAAGACCTACTCCTTGCTCAGAGAACTGGACTCAACACGCCCTATTCACTGCACAAGAATATATCTGACTAGTAATAATCTTGAAACCTATGTATTGATATCTCTCTGTTAGTGTGTCAAG
This sequence comes from Balaenoptera borealis, assembly GCF_965194805.1. NCBI lineage: Eukaryota > Metazoa > Chordata > Mammalia > Artiodactyla > Balaenopteridae > Balaenoptera > Balaenoptera borealis. The sequence goes on from NW_028123994.1 coordinate 1,547,700, forward strand.
TGGGTGTAAAGCGGCATAAACACAGCCGTGAAAAGCAGCTAAACCCCATTATGAAAATAAATTACTTTGAAAAACCCATGAAACAACGACAGTGAAAGAGATAGAAATTCTTACACAATGAGTTCAGGGGCTGTGATGCAACCTGGATTGACCATATCTAGACCCACAGCTGGATGAGACATAAGGGTGGACACTCTTGGGGCTGAGAGGTTTGGTGAGGTTGGGTGAGCAAACACAGACCCTTTAAAGTAATACTGCGTGGTACCCATCGCATGGGTCCCAAATCTCCAGCTTCAAGGGCATCTTCCTACATCGAAAACATGCATGAGAAACCCAGAAGATGGTACACCGTGTGATGGGGAAAGGTTTCTAAAACGCACCTCATTTCTCATCTCCTTGTGGCCGGGTTCGCCATTCCAGCCACTTTACTAGCAATCTCCCTACTTGGAGCATCAGCACCTTTAACCTCCTGTTCCGTACAGGTTGCAATTTGTCCTGAGGATGAACGGGAAGACGGGGAACCAACGAGAGACTAGCTCTTGGTGTTGGGACAGGCACAGGTCACTCTATTTTCCCATCAGGAAGAAGAATTAACCACAGGCTCAGCCTGCCCCCCGGAACCAGAACAGGGCCTGAAGCCATCCTGCGCTTTTGCGGCCAGCTCCCAAAAAAGCGAGTTGTAAAATGGAGGTTCAGGGCACTGCAATTCACAAACCTGCAGAGTTATAAATGATAACTCTCGTCCACAAATATATTGAGGGAAGGCAAAGAAGAGGATTTGAAATCAAGGCAGAATTGCACGAAACAGATTTCAGGAGGTAGATACGAATCGCCTTTAAAGCACATGAAAAGCGGCAAAACGTTGACAATGATGCCCTTGGCCAAAAAGGGCATATGCGTTTTTTCCTGAATATATTCAGGAAAAAACGCATATGCCCTTTTTGGCCAACCAAGCAACCTGGAAAGGCAAATCAGCGCTACAGAGAAGTCTCGCTTCCCATCGGTCAAAAGGGCCATGCTGAAAAAAGTGTCAAAACCAGAAATGCAGGACAGGCCATGGAGAAATGGGAGCCTTGCTACACTGATGGGCGGGATGTAAATTGCCAACAGCCACTCTGGAGAAGTGTACGGTGTGTCCTGAAACATCTGAAAAACACAGCTTAGAGAGCATAGGGCACTTCCACTCATGGGGGTATAAATTGGGAAAATGAAAAATCAGCAAGACACAAGCACCCCAAAGTTGAGGGCTGCTCTGTTGACAAGGACCTCCACTTCATTCCACCTTAAATATCCCAGGAAAGAGAAAAATGGATAAAGAAGTTGTGGTCCTTATGTACAATGGAATATCACTCAGCCATGAAATCAATGTCATAAGGTTAGTAGCAGCATGATGAGTGGATTTAGGTACGACGATTCTAAGAGAAATAAGTCACACAGAAAAGGACACTTCTCATAAGGTATCACTTATAGAGGGAATGTAAAAACCGTTACACTTGAACTGAATTACAAAACAGAACAGAGTCACACATGCAGAAAACACACTATGGCTGCTTAACGGGAAAGGTGAGGTGGGGTGATACATAAAACAAGGGTATCAAATTAGCTCAGATACCGTTCCATAAACCCAATATGTAATAGAAAAGACCTACTCCTTGCTCAGAGAACTGGACTCAACACGCCCTATTCACCGCACAAGAATATATCTGACTAGTAATAATCTTAAAACCTATGTATTGATATCTCTCTGTTAGTGTGTCAAGTGGGTGTAAAGCGGCATAAACACAGCCGTGAAAAGCAGCTAAACCCCATTATGAAAATAAATTACTTTGAAAAACCCATGAAACAACGACAGTGAAAGAGATAGAAATTCTTACACAATGAGTTCAGGGGCTGTGATGCAACCTGGATTGACCATATCTAGACCCACAGCTGGATGAGACATAAGGGTGGACACTCTTGGGGCTGAGAGGTTTGGTGAGGTTGGGTGAGCAAACGCAGACCCTTTAAAGTAATACTGCGTGGTACCCATCGCATGGGTCCCAAATCTCCAGGTTCAAGGGCATCTTCCTACATCGAAAACATGCATGAGAAACCCAGAAGATGGTACACCGTGTGATGGGGAAAGGTTTCTAAAACGCACCTCATTTCTCATCTCCTTGTGCCCGGGTTCGCCATTCCAGCCGCTTTACTAGCAATCTCCCTACTTGGAGCATCAGCACCTTTAACCTCCTGTTCCGTACAGGTTGCAATTTGTCCTGAGGATGAACGGGAAGACGGGGAACCAACGAGAGACTAGCTCTTGGTGTTGGGACAGGCACAGGTCACTCTATTTTCCCATCAGGAAGAAGAAGTAACCACAGGCTCAGCCTGCCCCCCGGAACCAGAACAGGGCCGGAAGCCATCCGGCGCTTTTGCGGCCAGCTCCCAAAAAAGCGAGTTGTAAAATGGAGGTTCAGGGCACTGCAATTCACAAACCTGCAGAGTTATAAATGATAACTCTCGTCTACAAATATATTGAGGGAAGGCAAAGAAGAGGATTTGAAATCAAGGCAGAATTGCACGAAACAGATTTCAGGAGGTAGATACGAATCGCCTTTAAAGCACATGAAAAGCGGCAAAACGTTGACAATGATGCCCTTGGCCAAAAAGGGCGTATGCGTTTTTTCCTGAATATATTCAGGAAAAAACGCATACGCCCTTTTTGGCCAACCAAGCAACCTGGAAAGGCAAATCAGCGCTACAGAGAAGTCTCGCTTCCCATCGGTCAAAAGGGCCATGCTGAAAAAAGTGTCAAAACCAGAAATGCAGGACAGGCCATGGAGAAATGGGAGCCTTGCTACACTGATGGGCGGGATGTAAATTGCCAACAGCCACTCTGGAGGAGTGTACGGTGTGTCCTGAAACATCTGAAAAACACAGCTTAGAGAGCATAGGGCACTTCCACTCATGGGGGTATAAATTGGGAAAATGAAAAATCAGCAAGACACAAGCACCACAAAGTTGAGGGCTGCTCTGTTGACAAGGACCTCCACTTCATTCCACCTTAAATATCCCAGGAAAGAGAAAAATGGATAAAGAAGTTGTGGTCCTTATGTACAATGGAATATCACTCAGCCATGAAATCAATGTCATAAGGTTAGTAGCAGCATGATGAGTGGATTTAGGTACGACGATTCTAAGTGAAATAAGTCACACAGAAAAGGACACTTCTCATAAGGTATCACTTATAGAGGGAATGTAAAAACCGTTACACTTGAACTGAATTACAAAACAGAACAGAGTCACACATGCAGAAAACACACTATGGCTGCTTAACGGGAAAGGTGAGGTGGGGTGATACATAAAACAAGGGTATCAAATTAGCTCAGATACCGTTCCATAAACCCAATATGTAGTAGACAAGACCTACTCCTTGCTCAGAGAACTGGACTCAACACGCCCTATTCACCGCACAAGAATATATCTGACTAGTAATAATCTTAAAACCTATGTATTGATATCTCTCTGTTAGTGTGTCAAGTGGGTGTAAAGCGGCATAAACACAGCCGTGAAAAGCAGCTAAACCCCATTATGAAAATAAATTACTTTGAAAAACCCATGAAACAACGACAGTGAAAGAGATAGAAATTCTTACACAATGAGTTCAGGGGCTGTGATGCAACCTGGATTGACCATATCTAGACCCACAGCTGGATGAGACATAAGGGTGGACACTCTTGGGGCTGAGAGGTTTGGTGAGGTTGGGTGAGCAAACGCAGACCCTTTAAAGTAATACTGCGTGGTACCCATCGCATGGGTCCCAAATCTCCAGGTTCAAGGGCATCTTCCTACATCGAAAACATGCATGAGAAACCCAGAAGATGGTACACCGTGTGATGGGGAAAGGTTTCTAAAACGCACCTCATTTCTCATCTCCTTGTGCCCGGGTTCGCCATTCCAGCCGCTTTACTAGCAATCTCCCTACTTGGAGCATCAGCACCTTTAACCTGCTGTTCCGTACAGGTTGCAATTTGTCCTGAGGATGAACGGGAAGACGGGGAACCAACGAGAGACTAGCTCTTGGTGTTGGGACAGGCACAGGTCACTCTATTTTCCCATCAGGAAGAAGAATTAACCACAGGCTCAGCCTGCCCCCCGGAACCAGAACAGGGCCTGAAGCCATCCTGCGCTTTTGCGGCCAGCTCCCAAAAAAGCGAGTTGTAAAATGGAGGTTCAGGGCACTGCAATTCACAAACCTGCAGAGTTATAAATGATAACTCTCGTCCACAAATATATTGAGGGAAGGCAAAGAAGAGGATTTGAAATCAAGGCAGAATTGCACGAAACAGATTTCAGGAGGTAGATACGAATCGCCTTTAAAGCACATGAAAAGCGGCAAAACGTTGACAATGATGCCCTTGGCCAAAAAGGGCGTATGCGTTTTTTCCTGAATATATTCAGGAAAAAACGCATACGCCCTTTTTGGCCAACCAAGCAACCTGGAAAGGCAAATCAGCGCTACAGAGAAGTCTCGCTTCCCATCGGTCAAAAGGGCCATGCTGAAAAAAGTGTCAAAACCAGAAATGCAGGACAGGCCATGGAGAAATGGGAGCCTTGCTACACTGATGGGCGGGATGTAAATTGCCAACAGCCACTCTGGAGGAGTGTACGGTGTGTCCTGAAACATCTGAAAAACACAGCTTAGAGAGCATAGGGCACTTCCACTCATGGGGGTATAAATTGGGAAAATGAAAAATCAGCAAGACACAAGCACCCCAAAGTTGAGGGCTGCTCTGTTGACAAGGACCTCCACTTCATTCCACCTTAAATATCCCAGGAAAGAGAAAAATGGATAAAGAAGTTGTGGTCCTTATGTACAATGGAATATCACTCAGCCATGAAATCAATGTCATAAGGTTAGTAGCAGCATGATGAGTGGATTTAGGTACGACGATTCTAAGTGAAATAAGTCACACAGAAAAGGACACTTCTCATAAGGTATCACTTATAGAGGGAATGTAAAAACCGTTACACTTGAACTGAATTACAAAACAAAACAGAGTCACACATGCAGAAAACACACTATGGCTGCTTAACGGGAAAGGTGAGGTGGGGTGATACATAAAACAAGGGTATCAAATTAGCTCAGATACCATTCCATAAACCCAATATGTAGTAGACAAGACCTACTCCTTGCTCAGAGAACTGGACTCAACACGCCCTATTCACCGCACAAGAATATATCTGACTAGTAATAATCTTAAAACCTATGTATTGATATCTCTCTGTTAGTGTGTCAAGTGGGTGTAAAGCGGCATAAACACAGCCGTGAAAAGCAGCTAAACCCCATTATGAAAATAAATTACTTTGAAAAACCCATGAAACAACGACAGTGAAAGAGATAGAAATTCTTACACAATGAGTTCAGGGGCTGTGATGCAACCTGGATTGACCATATCTAGACCCACAGCTGGATGAGACATAAGGGTGGACACTCTTGGGGCTGAGAGTTTTGGTGAGGTTGGGTGAGCAAACGCAGACCCTTTAAAATAATACTGCGTGGTACCCATCGCATGGGTCCCAAATCTCCAGGTTCAAGGGCATCTTCCTACATCGAAAACATGCATGAGAACCCCAGAAGATGGTACACCGTGTGATGGGGAAAGGTTTCTAAAACGCACCTCATTTCTCATCTCCTTGTGCCCGGGTTTGCCATTCCAGCCACTTTACTAGCAATCTCCCTACTTGGAGCATCAGCACCTTTAACCTCCTGTTCCGTACAGGTTGCAATTTGTCCTGAGGATGAACGGGAAGACGGGGAACCAACGAGAGACTAGCTCTTGGTGTTGGGACCGGCACAGGTCACTCTATTTTCCCATCAGGAAGAAGAATTAACCACAGGCTCAGCCTGCCCCCCGGAACCAGAACAGGGCCTGAAGCCATCCTGCGCTTTTGCGGCCAGCTCCCAAAAAAGCGAGTTGTAAAATGGAGGTTCAGGGCACTGCAATTCACAAACCTGCAGAGTTATAAATGATAACTCTCGTCCACAAATATATTGAGGGAAGGCAAAGAAGAGGATTTGAAATCAAGGCAGAATTGCACGAAACAGATTTCAGGAGGTAGATACGAATCGCCTTTAAAGCACATGAAAAGCGGCAAAACGTTGACAATGATGCCCTTGGCCAAAAAGGGCGTATGCGTTTTTTCCTGAATATATTCAGGAAAAAACGCATACGCCCTTTTTGGCCAACCAAGCAACCTGGAAAGGCAAATCAGCGCTACAGAGAAGTCTCGCTTCCCATCGGTCAAAAGGGCCATGCTGAAAAAAGTGTCAAAACCAGAAATGCAGGACAGGCCATGGAGAAATGGGAGCCTTGCTACACTGATGGGCGGGATGTAAATTGCCAACAGCCACTCTGGAGGAGTGTACGGTGTGTCCTGAAACATCTGAAAAACACAGCTTAGAGAGCATAGGGCACTTCCACTCATGGGGGTATAAATTGGGAAAATGAAAAATCAGCAAGACACAAGCACCCCAAAGTTGAGGGCTGCTCTGTTGACAAGGACCTCCACTTCATTCCACCTTAAATATCCCAGGAAAGAGAAAAATGGATAAAGAAGTTGTGGTCCTTATGTACAATGGAATATCACTCAGCCATGAAATCAATGTCATAAGGTTAGTAGCAGCATGATGAGTGGATTTAGGTACGACGATTCTAAGTGAAATAAGTCACACAGAAAAGGACACTTCTCATAAGGTATCACTTATAGAGGGAATGTAAAAACCGTTACACTTGAACTGAATTACAAAACAGAACAGAGTCACACATGCAGAAAACAGACTATGGCTGCTTAACGGGAAAGGTGAGGTGGGGTGATACATAAAACAAGGGTATCAAATTAGCTCAGATACCGTTCCATAAACCCAATATGTAGTAGACAAGACCTACTCCTTGCTCAGAGAACTGGACTCAACACGCCCTATTCACCGCACAAGAATATATCTGACTAGTAATAATCTTAAAACCTATGTATTGATATCTCTCTGTTAGTGTGTCAAGTGGGTGTAAAGCGGCATAAACACAGCCGTGAAAAGCAGCTAAACCCCATTATGAAAATAAATTACTTTGAAAAACCCATGAAACAACGACAGTGAAAGAGATAGAAATTCTTACACAATGAGTTCAGGGGCTGTGATGCAACCTGGATTGACCATATCTAGACCCACAGCTGGATGAGACATAAGGGTGGACACTCTTGGGGCTGAGAGGTTTGGTGAGGTTGGGTGAGCAAACACAGACCCTTTAAAGTAATACTGCGTGCTACCCATCGCATGGGTCCCAAATCTCCAGCTTCAAGGGCATCTTCCTACATCGAAAACATGCATGAGAAACCCAGAAGATGGTACACCGTGTGATGGGGAAAGGTTTCTAAAACGCACCTCATTTCTCATCTCCTTGTGGCCGGGTTCGCCATTCCAGCCACTTTACTAGCAATCTCCCTACTTGGAGCATCAGCACCTTTAACCTCCTGTTCCGTACAGGTTGCAATTTGTCCTGAGGATGAACGGGAAGACGGGGAACCAACGAGAGACTAGCTCTTGGTGTTGGGACAGGCACAGGTCACTCTATTTTCCCATCAGGAAGAAGAATTAACCACAGGCTCAGCCTGCCCCCCGGAACCAGAACAGGGCCTGAAGCCATCCTGCGCTTTTGCGGCCAGCTCCCAAAAAAGCGAGTTGTAAAATGGAGGTTCAGGGCACTGCAATTCACAAACCTGCAGAGTTATAAATGATAACTCTCGTCCACAAATATATTGAGGGAAGGCAAAGAAGAGGATTTGAAATCAAGGCAGAATTGCATGAAACAGATTTCAGGAGGTAGATACGAATCGCCTTTAAAGCACATGAAAAGCGGCAAAACGTTGACAATGATGCCCTTGGCCAAAAAGGGCATATGCGTTTTTTCCTGAATATATTCAGGAAAAAACGCATATGCCCTTTTTGGCCAACCAAGCAACCTGGAAAGGCAAATCAGCGCTACAGAGAAGTCTCGCTTCCCATCGGTCAAAAGGGCCATGCTGAAAAAAGTGTCAAAACCAGAAATGCAGGACAGGCCATGGAGAAATGGGAGCCTTGCTACACTGATGGGCGGGATGTAAATTGCCAACAGCCACTCTGGAGAAGTGTACGGTGTGTCCTGAAACATCTGAAAAACACAGCTTAGAGAGCATAGGGCACTTCCACTCATGGGGGTATAAATTGGGAAAATGAAAAATCAGCAAGACACAAGCACCCCAAAGTTGAGGGCTGCTCTGTTGACAAGGACCTCCACTTCATTCCACCTTAAATATCCCAGGAAAGAGAAAAATGGATAAAGAAGTTGTGGTCCTTATGTACAATGGAATATCACTCAGCCATGAAATCAATGTCATAAGGTTAGTAGCAGCATGATGAGTGGATTTAGGTACGACGATTCTAAGAGAAATAAGTCACACAGAAAAGGACACTTCTCATAAGGTATCACTTATAGAGGGAATGTAAAAACCGTTACACTTGAACTGAATTACAAAACAGAACAGAGTCACACATGCAGAAAACACACTATGGCTGCTTAACGGGAAAGGTGAGGTGGGGTGATACATAAAACAAGGGTATCAAATTAGCTCAGATACCGTTCCATAAACCCAATATGTAATAGACAAGACCTACTCCTTGCTCAGAGAACTGGACTCAACACGCCCTATTCACCGCACAAGAATATATCTGACTAGTAATAATCTTAAAACCTATGTATTGATATCTCTCTGTTAGTGTGTCAAGTGGGTGTAAAGCGGCATAAACACAGCCGTGAAAAGCAGCTAAACCCCATTATGAAAATAAATTACTTTGAAAAACCCATGAAACAACGACAGTGAAAGAGATAGAAATTCTTACACAATGAGTTCAGGGGCTGTGATGCAACCTGGATTGACCATATCTAGACCCACAGCTGGATGAGACATAAGGGTGGACACTCTTGGGGCTGAGAGGTTTGGTGAGGTTGGGTGAGCAAACGCAGACCCTTTAAAGTAATACTGCGTGGTACCCATCGCATGGGTCCCAAATCTCCAGGTTCAAGGGCATCTTCCTACATCGAAAACATGCATGAGAAACCCAGAAGATGGTACACCGTGTGATGGGGAAAGGTTTCTAAAACGCACCTCATTTCTCATCTCCTTGTGCCCGGGTTCGCCATTCCAGCCGCTTTACTAGCAATCTCCCTACTTGGAGCATCAGCACCTTTAACCTCCTGTTCCGTACAGGTTGCAATTTGTCCTGAGGATGAACGGGAAGACGGGGAACCAACGAGAGACTAGCTCTTGGTGTTGGGACAGGCACAGGTCACTCTATTTTCCCATCAGGAAGAAGAATTAACCACAGGCTCAGCCTGCCCCCCGGAACCAGAACAGGGCCGGAAGCCATCCGGCGCTTTTGCGGCCAGCTCCCAAAAAAGCGAGTTGTAAAATGGAGGTTCAGGGCACTGCAATTCACAAACCTGCAGAGTTATAAATGATAACTCTCGTCTACAAATATATTGAGGGAAGGCAAAGAAGAGGATTTGAAATCAAGGCAGAATTGCACGAAACAGATTTCAGGAGGTAGATACGAATCGCCTTTAAAGCACATGAAAAGCGGCAAAACGTTGACAATGATGCCCTTGGCCAAAAAGGGCGTATGCGTTTTTTCCTGAATATATTCAGGAAAAAACGCATACGCCCTTTTTGGCCAACCAAGCAACCTGGAAAGGCAAATCAGCGCTACAGAGAAGTCTCGCTTCCCATCGGTCAAAAGGGCCATGCTGAAAAAAGTGTCAAAACCAGAAATGCAGGACAGGCCATGGAGAAATGGGAGCCTTGCTACACTGATGGGCGGGATGTAAATTGCCAACAGCCACTCTGGAGGAGTGTACGGTGTGTCCTGAAACATCTGAAAAACACAGCTTAGAGAGCATAGGGCACTTCCACTCATGGGGGTATAAATTGGGAAAATGAAAAATCAGCAAGACACAAGCACCCCAAAGTTGAGGGCTGCTCTGTTGACAAGGACCTCCACTTCATTCCACCTTAAATATCCCAGGAAAGAGAAAAATGGATAAAGAAGTTGTGGTCCTTATGTACAATGGAATATCACTCAGCCATGAAATCAATGTCATAAGGTTAGTAGCAGCATGATGAGTGGATTTAGGTACGACGATTCTAAGTGAAATAAGTCACACAGAAAAGGACACTTCTCATAAGGTATCACTTATAGAGGGAATGTAAAAACCGTTACACTTGAACTGAATTACAAAACAAAACAGAGTCACACATGCAGAAAACACACTATGGCTGCTTAACGGGAAAGGTGAGGTGGGGTGATACATAAAACAAGGGTATCAAATTAGCTCAGATACCATTCCATAAACCCAATATGTAGTAGACAAGACCTACTCCTTGCTCAGAGAACTGGACTCAACACGCCCTATTCACCGCACAAGAATATATCTGACTAGTAATAATCTTAAAACCTATGTATTGATATCTCTCTGTTAGTGTGTCAAGTGGGTGTAAAGCGGCATAAACACAGCCGTGAAAAGCAGCTAAACCCCATTATGAAAATAAATTACTTTGAAAAACCCATGAAACAACGACAGTGAAAGAGATAGAAATTCTTACACAATGAGTTCAGGGGCTGTGATGCAACCTGGATTGACCATATCTAGACCCACAGCTGGATGAGACATAAGGGTGGACACTCTTGGGGCTGAGAGTTTTGGTGAGGTTGGGTGAGCAAACGCAGACCCTTTAAAATAATACTGCGTGGTACCCATCGCATGGGTCCCAAATCTCCAGGTTCAAGGGCATCTTCCTACATCGAAAACATGCATGAGAACCCCAGAAGATGGTACACCGTGTGATGGGGAAAGGTTTCTAAAACGCACCTCATTTCTCATCTCCTTGTGCCCGGGTTTGCCATTCCAGCCACTTTACTAGCAATCTCCCTACTTGGAGCATCAGCACCTTTAACCTCCTGTTCCGTACAGGTTGCAATTTGTCCTGAGGATGAACGGGAAGACGGGGAACCAACGAGAGACTAGCTCTTGGTGTTGGGACCGGCACAGGTCACTCTATTTTCCCATCAGGAAGAAGAATTAACCACAGGCTCAGCCTGCCCCCCGGAACCAGAACAGGGCCTGAAGCCATCCTGCGCTTTTGCGGCCAGCTCCCAAAAAAGCGAGTTGTAAAATGGAGGTTCAGGGCACTGCAATTCACAAACCTGCAGAGTTATAAATGAGAACTCTCGTCCACAAATATATTGAGGGAAGGCAAAGAAGAGGATTTGAAATCAAGGCAGAATTGCACGAAACAGATTTCAGGAGGTAGATACGAATCGCCTTTAAAGCACATGAAAAGCGGCAAAACGTTGACAATGATGCCCTTGGCCAAAAAGGGCGTATGCGTTTTTTCCTGAATATATTCAGGAAAAAACGCATACGCCCTTTTTGGCCAACCAAGCAACCTGGAAAGGCAAATCAGCGCTACAGAGAAGTCTCGCTTCCCATCGGTCAAAAGGGCCATGCTGAAAAAAGTGTCAAAACCAGAAATGCAGGACAGGCCATGGAGAAATGGGAGCCTTGCTACACTGATGGGCGGGATGTAAATTGCCAACAGCCACTCTGGAGGAGTGTACGGTGTGTCCTGAAACATCTGAAAAACACAGCTTAGAGAGCATAGGGCACTTCCACTCATGGGGGTATAAATTGGGAAAATGAAAAATCAGCAAGACACAAGCACCCCAAAGTTGAGGGCTGCTCTGTTGACAAGGACCTCCACTTCATTCCACCTTAAATATCCCAGGAAAGAGAAAAATGGATAAAGAAGTTGTGGTCCTTATGTACAATGGAATATCACTCAGCCATGAAATCAATGTCATAAGGTTAGTAGCAGCATGATGAGTGGATTTAGGTACGACGATTCTAAGTGAAATAAGTCACACAGAAAAGGACACTTCTCATAAGGTATCACTTATAGAGGGAATGTAAAAACCGTTACACTTGAACTGAATTACAAAACAGAACAGAGTCACACATGCAGAAAACAGACTATGGCTGCTTAACGGGAAAGGTGAGGTGGGGTGATACATAAAACAAGGGTATCAAATTAGCTCAGATACCGTTCCATAAACCCAATATGTAGTAGACAAGACCTACTCCTTGCTCAGAGAACTGGACTCAACACGCCCTATTCACCGCACAAGAATATATCTGACTAGTAATAATCTTAAAACCTATGTATTGATATCTCTCTGTTAGTGTGTCAAGTGGGTGTAAAGCGGCATAAACACAGCCGTGAAAAGCAGCTAAACCCCATTATGAAAATAAATTACTTTGAAAAACCCATGAAACAACGACAGTGAAAGAGATAGAAATTCTTACACAATGAGTTCAGGGGCTGTGATGCAACCTGGATTGACCATATCTAGACCCACAGCTGGATGAGACATAAGGGTGGACACTCTTGGGGCTGAGAGGTTTGGTGAGGTTGGGTGAGCAAACGCAGACCCTTTAAAGTAATACTGCGTGGTACCCATCGAATGGGTCCCAAATCTCCAGCTTCAAGGGCATTTTCCTACATCGAAAACATGCATGAGAAACCCAGAAGATAGTACACCGTGTGATGGGGAAAGGTTTCTAAAACGCACCTCATTTCTCATCTCCTTGTGCCCGGGTTCGCCATTCCAGCCGCTTTACTAGCAATCTCCCTACTTGGAAAATCAGCACCTTTAACCTCCTGTTCCGTACAGGTTGCAATTTGTCCTGAGGATGAACGGGAAGACGGGGAACCAACGAGAGACTAGCTCTTGGTGTTGGGACAGGCACAGGTCACTCTATTTTCCCATCAGGAAGAAGAATTAACCACAGGCTCAGCCTGCCCCCCGGAACCAGAACAGGGCCTGAAGCCATCCTGCGCTTTTGCGGCCAGCTCCCAAAAAAGCGAGTTGTAAAATGGAGGTCCAGGGCACTGCAATTCACAAACCTGCAGAGTTATAAATGATAACTCTCGTCCACAAATATATTGAGGGAAGGCAAAGAAGAGGATTTGAAATCAAGGCAGAATTGCAGGAAACAGATTTCAGGAGGTAGATAAGAATCGCCTTTAAAGCAATGAAAAGCGGCAAAATGTTGACAATGATGCCCTTGGCCAAAAAGGGCGTATGCGTTTTTTCCTGAATATATTCAGGAAAAAACGCATACGACCTTTTTGGCCAACCAAGCAACCTGGAAAGGCAAATCAGCGCTACAAAGAAGTCTCGCTTCCCATCGGTCAAAAGGGCCATGCTGAAAAAAGTGTCAAAACCAGAAATGCAGGACAGGCCATGGAGAAATGGGAGCCTTGCTACACTGATGGGCGGGATGTAAATTGCCAACAGCCACTCTGGAGAAGTGTACGGTGTGTCCTGAAACATCTGAAAAACACAGCTTAGAGAGCATAGGGCACTTCCACTCATGGGGGTATAAATTGGGAAAATGAAAAATCAGCAAGACACAAGCACCCCAAAGTTGAGGGCTGCTCTGTTGACAAGGACCTCCACTTCATTCCACCTTCAATATCCCAGGAAAGAGAAAAATGGATAAAGAAGTTGTGGTCCTTATGTACAATGGAATATCACTCAGCCATGAAATCAATGTCATAAGGTTAGTAGCAGCATGATGAGTGGATTTAGGTACGACGATTCTAAGTGAAATAAGTCACACAGAAAAGGACACTTCTCATAAGGTATCACTTTTAGAGGGAATGTAAAAACCGTTACACTTGAACTGAATTACAAAACAGAACAGAGTCACACATGCAGAAAACAGACTATGGCTGCTTAACGGGAAAGGTGAGGTGGGGTGATACATAAAACAAGGGTATCAAATGAGCTCAGATACCGTTCCATAAACCCAATATGTAGTAGACAAGACCTACTCCTTGCTCAGAGAACTGGACTCAACACGCCCTATTCACCGCACAAGAATATATCTGACTAGTAATAATCTTAAAACCTATGTATTGATATCTCTCTGTTAGTGTGTCAAGTGGGTGTAAAGCGGCATAAACACAGCCGTGAAAAGCAGCTAAACCCCATTATGAAAATAAATTACTTTGAAAAACCCATGAAACAACGACAGTGAAAGAGATAGAAATTCTTACACAATGAGTTCAGGGGCTGTGATGCAACCTGGATTGACCATATCTAGACCCACAGCTGGATGAAACATAAGGGTGGACACTCTTGGGGCTGAGAGGTTTGGTGAGGTTGGGTGAGCAAACGCAGACCCTTTAAAGTAATACTGCGTGGTACCCATCGCATGGGTCCCAAATCTCCAGGTTCAAGGGCATCTTCCTACATCGAAAACATGCATGAGAACCCCAGAAGATGGTACACCGTGTGATGGGGAAAGGTTTCTAAAACGCACCTCATTTCTCATCTCCTTGTGCCCGGGTTCGCCATTCCAGCCGCGTTATTAGCAATCTCCCTACTTGGAGCATCAGCACCTTTAACCTCCTGTTCCGTACAGGTTGCAATTTGTCCTGAGGATGAACGGGAAGACGGGGAACCAACGAGAGACTAGCTCTTGGTGTCGGGACAGGCACAGGTCACTCTATTTTCCCATCAGGAAGAAGAATTAACCACAGGCTCAGCCTGCCCCCCGGAACCAGAACAGGTCCTGAAGCCATCCTGCGCTTTTGCGGCCAGCTCCCAAAAAAGCGAGTTGTAAAATGGAGGTTCAGGGCACTGCAATTCACAAACCTGCAGAGTTATAAATGATAACTCTCGTCCACAAATATATTGAGGGAAGGCAAAGAAGAGGATTTAAAATCAAGGCAGAATTGCACGAAACAGATTTCAGGAGGTAGATACGAATCACCTTTAAAGCACATGAAAAGCGGCAAAACGTTGACAATGATGCCCTTGGCCAAAAAGGGCGTATGCGTTTTTTCCTGAATATATTCAGGAAAAAACGCATACGCCCTTTTTGGCCAACCAAGCAACCTGGAAAGGCAAATCAGCGCTACAGAGAAGTCTCGCTTCCCATCCGTCAAAAGGGCCATGCTGAAAAAAGTGTCAAAACCAGAAATGCAGGACAGGCCATGGAGAAATGGGAGCCTTGCTACACTGATGGGCGGGATGTAAATTGCCAACAGCCACTCTGGAGAAGTGTACGGTGAGTCCTGAAACATCTAAAAAACACAGCTTAGAGAGCATAGGGCACTTCCACTCATGGGGGTATAAATTGGGAAAATGAAAAATCAGCAAGACACAAGCACCCCAAAGTTGAGGGCTGCTCTGTTGACAAGGACCTCCACTTCATTCCACCTTAAATATCCCAGGAAAGAGAAAAATGGATAAAGAAGTTGTGGTCCTTATGTACAATGGAATATCACTCAGCCATGAAATCAATGTCATAAGGTTAGTAGCAGCATGATGAGTGGATTTAGGTACGACGATTCTAAGTGAAATAAGTCACACAGAAAAGGACACTTCTCATAAGGTATCACTTTTAGAGGGAATGTAAAAACCGTTACACTTGAACTGAATTACAAAACAGAACAGAGTCACACATGCAGAAAACAGACTATGGCTGCTTAACGGGAAAGGTGAGGTGGGGTGATACATAAAACAAGGGTATCAAATTAGCTCAGATACCGTTCCATAAACCCAATATGTAGTAGACAAGACCTACTCCTTGCTCAGAGAACTGGACTCAACACGCCCTATTCACCGCACAAGAATATATCTGACTAGTAATAATCTTAAAACCTATGTATTGATATCTCTCTGTTAGTGTGTCAAGTGGGTGTAAAGCGGCATAAACACAGCCGTGAAAAGCAGCTAAACCCCATTATGAAAATAAATTACTTTGAAAAACCCATGAAACAACGACAGTGAAAGAGACAGAAATTCTTACACAATGAGTTCAGGGGCTCTGATGCAACCTGGATTGACCATATCTAGACCCACAGCTGGATGAGACATAAGGGTGGACACTCTTGGGGCTGAGAGGTTTGGTGAGGTTGGGTGAGCAAACGCAGACCCTTTAAAGTAATACTGCGTGGTACCCATCGCATGGGTCCCAAATCTCCAGCTTCAAGGGCATCTTCCTACATCGAAAACATGCATGAGATACCCAGAAGATGGTACACCGTGTGATGGGGAAAGGTTTCTAAAACGCACCTCATTTCTCATCTCCTTGTGCCCGGGTTCGCCATTCCAGCCGATTTACTAGCAATCTCCCTACTTGGAGCATCAGCACCTTTAACCTCCTGTTCCGTACAGGTTGCAATTTGTCCTGAGGATGAACGGGAAGACGGGGAACCAACGAGAGACTAGCTCTTGGTGTCGGGACAGGCACAGGTCACTCTATTTTCCCATCAGGAAGAAGAATTAACCACAGGCTCAGCCTGCCCCCCGGAACCAGAACAGGTCCTGAAGCCATCCTGCGCTTTTGCGGCCAGCTCCCAAAAAAGCGAGTTGTAAAATGGAGGTTCAGGGCACTGCAATTCACAAACCTGCAGAGTTATAAATGATAACTCTCGTCCACAAATATATTGAGGGAAGGCAAAGAAGAGGATTTAAAATCAAGGCAGAATTGCACGAAACAGATTTCAGGAGGTAGATACGAATCACCTTTAAAGCACATGAAAAGCGGCAAAACGTTGACAATGATGCCCTTGGCCAAAAAGGGCGTATGCGTTTTTTCCTGAATATATTCAGGAAAAAACGCATACGCCCTTTTTGGCCAACCAAGCAACCTGGAAAGGCAAATCAGCGCTACAGAGAAGTCTCGCTTCCCATCCGTCAAAAGGGCCATGCTGAAAAAAGTGTCAAAACCAGAAATGCAGGACAGGCCATGGAGAAATGGGAGCCTTGCTACACTGATGGGCGGGATGTAAATTGCCAACAGCCACTCTGGAGAAGTGTACGGTGAGTCCTGAAACATCTAAAAAACACAGCTTAGAGAGCATAGGGCACTTCCACTCATGGGGGTATAAATTGGGAAAATGAAAAATCAGCAAGACACAAGCACCCCAAAGTTGAGGGCTGCTCTGTTGACAAGGACCTCCACTTCATTCCACCTTAAATATCCCAGGAAAGAGAAAAATGGATAAAGAAGTTGTGGTCCTTATGTACAATGGAATATCACTCAGCCATGAAATCAATGTCATAAGGTTAGTAGCAGCATGATGAGTGGATTTAGGTACGACGATTCTAAGTGAAATAAGTCACACAGAAAAGGACACTTCTCATAAGGTATCACTTTTAGAGGGAATGTAAAAACCGTTACACTTGAACTGAATTACAAAACAGAACAGAGTCACACATGCAGAAAACAGACTATGGCTGCTTAACGGGAAAGGTGAGGTGGGGTGATACATAAAACAAGGGTATCAAATTAGCTCAGATACCGTTCCATAAACCCAATATGTAGTAGACAAGACCTACTCCTTGCTCAGAGAACTGGACTCAACACGCCCTATTCACCGCACAAGAATATATCTGACTAGTAATAATCTTAAAACCTATGTATTGATATCTCTCTGTTAGTGTGTCAAGTGGGTGTAAAGCGGCATAAACACAGCCGTGAAAAGCAGCTAAACCCCATTATGAAAATAAATTACTTTGAAAAACCCATGAAACAACGACAGTGAAAGAGACAGAAATTCTTACACAATGAGTTCAGGGGCTGTGATGCAACCTGGATTGACCATATCTAGACCCACAGCTGGATGAGACATAAGGGTGGACACTCTTGGGGCTGAGAGGTTTGGTGAGGTTGGGTGAGCAAACGCAGACCCTTTAAAGTAATACTGCGTGGTACCCATCGCATGGGTCCCAAATCTCCAGCTTCAAGGGCATCTTCCTACATCGAAAACATGCATGAGAAACCCAGAAGATGGTACACCGTGTGATGGGGAAAGGTTTCTAAAACGCACCTCATTTCTCATCTCCTTGTGCCCGGGTTCGCCATTCCAGCCGATTTACTAGCAATCTCCCTACTTGGAGCATCAGCACCTTTAACCTCCTGTTCCGTACAGGTTGCAATTTGTCCTGAGGATGAACGGGAAGACGGGGAACCAACGAGAGACTAGCTCTTGGTGTCAGGACAGGCACAGGTCACTCTATTTTCCCATCAGGAAGAAGAATTAACCACAGGCTCAGCCTGCCCCCCGGAACCAGAACAGGGCCTGAAGCCATCCTGCGCTTTTGCGGCCAGCTCCCAAAAAAGCGAGTTGTAAAATGGAGGTTCAGGGCACTGCAATTCACAAACCTGCAGAGTTATAAATGATAACTCTCGTCCACAAATATATTGAGGGAAGGCAAAGAAGAGGATTTGAAATCAAGGCAGAATTGCACGAAACAGATTTCAGGAGGTAGATACGAATCGCCTTTAAAGCACATGAAAAGCGGCAAAACGTTGACAATGATGCCCTTGGCCAAAAAGGGCGTATGCGTTTTTTCCTGAATATATTCAGGAAAAAACGCATACGCCCTTTTTGGCCAACCAAGCAACCTGGAAAGGCAAATCAGCGCTACAGAGAAGTCTTGCTTCCCATCGGTCAAAAGGGCCATGCTGAAAAAAGTGTCAAAACCAGAAATGCAGGACAGGCCATGGAGAAATGGGAGCCTTGCTACACTGATGGGCGGGATGTAAATTGCCAACAGCCACTCTGGAGAAGTGTACGGTGAGTCCTGAAACATCTAAAAAACACAGCTTAGAGAGCATAGGGCACTTCCACTCATGGGGGTATAAATTGGGAAAATTAAAAATCAGCAAGACACAAGCACCCCAAAGTTTAGGGCTGCTCTGTTGACAAGGACCTCCACTTCATTCCACCTTAAATATCCCAGGAAAGAGAAAAATGGATAAAGAAGTTGTGGTCCTTATGTACAATGGAATATCACTCAGCCATGAAATCAATGTCATAAGGCTATTAGCAGCATGATGAGTGGATTTAGGTACGACGATTCTAAGTGAAATAAGTCACACAGAAAAGGTCACTTCTCATAAGGTGTCCCTTTTAGAGGGAATGTAAAAACCGTTACACTTGAACTGAATTACAAAACAGAACAGAGTCACACATGCAGAAAACACACTATGGCTGCTTAACGGGAAAGGTGAGGTGGGGTGATACATAAAACAAGGGTATCAAATTAGCTCAGATACCGTTCCATAAACCCAATATGTAATAGACAAGACCTACTCCTTGCTCAGAGAACTGGACTCAACACGCCCTATTCACCGCACAAGAATATATCTGACTATTAATAATCTTAAAACCTATGTATTGATATCTCTCTGTTAGTGTGTCAAGTGGGTGTAAAGCGGCATAAACACAGCAGTGAAAAGCAGCTAAACCCCATTATGAAAATAAATTACTTTGAAAAACCCATGAAACAACGACAGTGAAAGAGAGAGAAATTCTTACACAATGCGTTCAGGGGCTGTGATGCAACCTGGATTGACCATATCTAGACCCACAGCTGGATGAGACATAAGGGTGGACACTCTTGGGGCTGAGAGGTTTGGTGAGGTTGGGTGAGCAAACGCAGACCCTTTAAAGTAATACTGCGTGGTACCCATCGAATGGGTCCCAAATCTCCAGCTTCAAGGGCATCTTCCTACATCGAAAACATGCATGAGAAACCCAGAAGATAGTACACCGTGTGATGGGGAAAGGTTTCTAAAACGCACCTCATTTCTCATCTCCTTGTGCCCGGGTTCACCATTCCAGCTGCTTTACTAGCAATCTCCCTACTTGGAAAATCAGCACCTTTAACCTCCTGTTCCGTACAGGTTGCAATTTGTCCTGAGGATGAACGGGAAGGCGGGGAACCAACGAGAGACTAACTCTTGGTGTTGGGACAGGCACAGGTCACTCTATTTTCCCATCAGGAAGAAGAATTAACCACAGGCTCAGCCTGCCCCCCGGAACCAGAACAGGGCCTGAAGCCATCCTGCGCTTTTGCGGCCAGCTCCCAAAAAAGCGAGTTGTAAAATGGAGGTCCAGGGCACTGCAATTCACAAACCTGCAGAGTTATAAATGATAACTCTCGTCCACAAATATATTGAGGGAAGGCAAAGAAGAGGATTTGAAATCAAGGCAGAATTGCAGGAAACAGATTTCAGGAGGTAGATTCGAATCGCCTTTAAAGCACATGAAAAGCGGCAAAACGTTGACAATGATGCCCTTGGCCAAAAAGGGCGTATGCGTTTTTTCCTGAATATATTCAGGAAAAAACGCATACGCCCTTTTTGGACAACCAAGCAACCTGGAAAGGCAAATCAGCGCTACAAAGAAGTCTCGCTTCCCATCGGTCAAAAGGGCCATGCTGAAAAAAGTGTCAAAACCAGAAATGCAGGACAGGCCATGGAGAAATGGGAGCCTTGCTACACTGATGGGCGGGATGTAAATTGCCAACAGCCACTCTGGAGAAGTGTACGGTGTGTCCTGAAACATCTGAAAAACACAGCTTAGAGAGCATAGGGCACTTCCACTCATGGGGGTATAAATTGGGAAAATGAAAAATCAGCAAGACACAAGCACCCCAAAGTTGAGGGCTGCTCTGTTGACAAGGACCTCCACTTCATTCCACCTTAAATATCCCAGGAAAGAGAAAAATGGATAAAGAAGTTGTGGTCCTCATGTACAATGGAATATCACTCAGCCATGAAATCAATGTCATAAGGTTAGTAGCAGCATGATGAGTGGATTTAGGTACGACGATTCTAAGTGAAATAAGTCACACAGAAAAGGACACTTCTCATAAGGTATCACTTTTAGAGGGAATGTAAAAACCGTTACACTTGAACTGAATTACAAAACAGAACAGAGTCACACATGCAGAAAACACACTATGGCTGCTTAACGGGAAAGGTGAGGTGGGGTGATACATAAAACAAGGGTATCAAATTAGCTCAGATACTGTTCCATAAACCCAATATGTAGTAGACAAGACCTACTCCTTGCTCAGAGAACTGGACTCAACACGCCCTATTCACCGCACAAGAATATATCTGACTAGTAATAATCTTAAAACCTATGTATTGATATCTCTCTGTTAGTGTGTCAAGTGGGTGTGAAGCGGCATAAACACAGCCGTGAAAAGCAGCTAAACCCCATTATGAAAATAAATTACTTTGAAAAACCCATGAAACAACGACAGTGAAAGAGATAGAAATTCTTACACAATGAGTTCAGGGGCTGTGATGCAACCTGGATTGACCATATCTAGACCCACAGCTGGATGAGACATAAGGGTGGACACTCTTGGGGCTGAGAGGTTTGGTGAGGTTGGGTGAGCAAACGCAGACCCTTTAAAGTAATACTGCGTGGTACCCATCGCATGGGTCCCAAATCTCCAGGTTCAAGGGCATCTTCCTACATCGAAAACATGCATGAGAAACCCAGAAGATGGTACACCGTGTGATGGGGAAAGGTTTCTAAAACGCACCTCATTTCTCATCTCCTTGTGCCCGGGTTCGCCATTCCAGCCGCTTTACTAGCAATCTCCCTACTTGGAGCATCAGCACCTTTAACCTCCTGTTCCGTACAGGTTGCAATTTCTCCTGAGGATGAACGGGAAGACGGGGAACCAACGAGAGACTAGCTCTTGGTGTCGGGACAGGCACAGGTCACTCTATTTTCCCATCAGGAAGAAGAATTAACCACAGGCTCAGCCTGCCCCCCGGAACCAGAACAGGGCCTGAAGCCATCCTGCGCTTTTGCGGCCAGCTCCCAAAAAAGCGAGTTGTAAAATGGAGGTTCAGGGCACTGCAATTCACAAACCTGCAGAGTTATAAATGATAACTCTCGTCCACAAATATATTGAGGGAAGGCAAAGAAGAGGATTTGAAATCAAGGCAGAATTGCACGAAACAGATTTCAGGAGGTAGATACGAATCGCCTTTAAAGCACATGAAAAGCGGCAAAACGTTGACAATGATGCCCTTGGCCAAAAAGGGCGTATGCGTTTTTTCCTGAATATATTCAGGAAAAAACGCATACGCCCTTTTTGGCCAACCAAGCAACCTGGAAAGGCAAATCAGCGCTACAGAGAAGTCTCGCTTCCCATCGGTCAAAAGGGCCATGCTGAAAAAAGTGTCAAAACCAGAAATGCAGGACAGGCCATGGAGAAATGGGAGCCTTGCTACACTGATGGGCGGGATGTAAATTGCCAACAGCCACTCTGGAGAAGTGTACGGTGTGTCCTGAAACATCTGAAAAACACAGCTTAGAGAGCATAGGGCACTTCCACTCATGGGGGTATAAATTGGGAAAATGAAAAATCAGCAAGACACAAGCACCCCAAAGTTGAGGGCTGCTCTGTTGACAAGGACCTCCACTTCATTCCACCTTAAATATCCCAGGAAAGAGAAAAATGGATAAAGAAGTTGTGGTCCTTATGTACAATGGAATATCACTCAGCCATGAAATCAATGTCATAAGGTTAGTAGCAGCATGATGAGTGGATTTAGGTACGACGATTCTAAGTGAAATAAGTCACACAGAAAAGGACACTTCTCATAAGGTATCACTGATAGAGGGAATGTAAAAACCGTTACACTTGAACTGAATTACAAAACAGAACAGAGTCACACATGCAGAAAACACACTATGGCTGCTTAACGGGAAAGGTGAGGTGGGGTGATACATAAAACAAGGGTATCAAATTAGCTCAGATACCGTTCCATAAACCCAATATGTAGTAGACAAGACCTACTCCTTGCTCAGAGAACTGGACTCAACACGCCCTATTCACCGCACAAGAATATATCTGACTAGTAATAATCTTGAAACCTATGTATTGATATCTCTCTGTTAGTGTGTCAAGTGGGTGTAAAGCGGCATAAACACAGCCGTGAAAAGCAGCTAAACCCCATTATGAAAATAAATTACTTTGAAAAACCCATGAAACAACGACAGTGAAAGAGATAGAAATTCTTACACAATGAGTTCAGGGGCTGTGATGCAACCTGGATTGACCATATCTAGACCCACAGCTGGATGAGACATAAGGGTGGACACTCTTGGGGCTGAGAGGTTTGGTGAGGTTGGGTGAGCAAACACAGACCCTTTAAAGTAATACTGCGTGCTACCCATCGCATGGGTCCCAAATCTCCAGCTTCAAGGGCATCTTCCTACATCGAAAACATGCATGAGAAACCCAGAAGATGGTACACCGTGTGATGGGGAAAGGTTTCTAAAACGCACCTCATTTCTCATCTCCTTGTGGCCGGGTTCGCCATTCCAGCCACTTTACTAGCAATCTCCCTACTTGGAGCATCAGCACCTTTAACCTCCTGTTCCGTACAGGTTGCAATTTGTCCTGAGGATGAACGGGAAGACGGGGAACCAACGAGAGACTAGCTCTTGGTGTTGGGACAGGCACAGGTCACTCTATTTTCCCATCAGGAAGAAGAATTAACCACAGGCTCAGCCTGCCCCCCGGAACCAGAACAGGGCCTGAAGCCATCCTGCGCTTTTGCGGCCAGCTCCCAAAAAAGCGAGTTGTAAAATGGAGGTTCAGGGCACTGCAATTCACAAACCTGCAGAGTTATAAATGATAACTCTCGTCCACAAATATATTGAGGGAAGGCAAAGAAGAGGATTTGAAATCAAGGCAGAATTGCACGAAACAGATTTCAGGAGGTAGATACGAATCGCCTTTAAAGCACATGAAAAGCGGCAAAACGTTGACAATGATGCCCTTGGCCAAAAAGGGCATATGCGTTTTTTCCTGAATATATTCAGGAAAAAACGCATATGCCCTTTTTGGCCAACCAAGCAACCTGGAAAGGCAAATCAGCGCTACAGAGAAGTCTCGCTTCCCATCGGTCAAAAGGGCCATGCTGAAAAAAGTGTCAAAACCAGAAATGCAGGACAGGCCATGGAGAAATGGGAGCCTTGCTACACTGATGGGCGGGATGTAAATTGCCAACAGCCACTCTGGAGAAGTGTACGGTGTGTCCTGAAACATCTGAAAAACACAGCTTAGAGAGCATAGGGCACTTCCACTCATGGGGGTATAAATTGGGAAAATGAAAAATCAGCAAGACACAAGCACCCCAAAGTTGAGGGCTGCTCTGTTGACAAGGACCTCCACTTCATTCCACCTTAAATATCCCAGGAAAGAGAAAAATGGATAAAGAAGTTGTGGTCCTTATGTACAATGGAATATCACTCAGCCATGAAATCAATGTCATAAGGTTAGTAGCAGCATGATGAGTGGATTTAGGTACGACGATTCTAAGAGAAATAAGTCACACAGAAAAGGACACTTCTCATAAGGTATCACTTATAGAGGGAATGTAAAAACCGTTACACTTGAACTGAATTACAAAACAGAACAGAGTCACACATGCAGAAAACACACTATGGCTGCTTAACGGGAAAGGTGAGGTGGGGTGATACATAAAACAAGGGTATCAAATTAGCTCAGATACCGTTCCATAAACCCAATATGTAATAGACAAGACCTACTCCTTGCTCAGAGAACTGGACTCAACACGCCCTATTCACCGCACAAGAATATATCTGACTAGTAATAATCTTAAAACCTATGTATTGATATCTCTCTGTTAGTGTGTCAAGTGGGTGTAAAGCGGCATAAACACAGCCGTGAAAAGCAGCTAAACCCCATTATGAAAATAAATTACTTTGAAAAACCCATGAAACAACGACAGTGAAAGAGATAGAAATTCTTACACAATGAGTTCAGGGGCTGTGATGCAACCTGGATTGACCATATCTAGACCCACAGCTGGATGAGACATAAGGGTGGACACTCTTGGGGCTGAGAGGTTTGGTGAGGTTGGGTGAGCAAACGCAGACCCTTTAAAGTAATACTGCGTGGTACCCATCGCATGGGTCCCAAATCTCCAGGTTCAAGGGCATCTTCCTACATCGAAAACATGCATGAGAAACCCAGAAGATGGTACACCGTGTGATGGGGAAAGGTTTCTAAAACGCACCTCATTTCTCATCTCCTTGTGCCCGGGTTCGCCATTCCAGCCGCTTTACTAGCAATCTCCCTACTTGGAGCATCAGCACCTTTAACCTCCTGTTCCGTACAGGTTGCAATTTGTCCTGAGGATGAACGGGAAGACGGGGAACCAACGAGAGACTAGCTCTTGGTGTTGGGACAGGCACAGGTCACTCTATTTTCCCATCAGGAAGAAGAAGTAACCACAGGCTCAGCCTGCCCCCCGGAACCAGAACAGGGCCTGAAGCCATCCGGCGCTTTTGCGGCCAGCTCCCAAAAAAGCGAGTTGTAAAATGGAGGTTCAGGGCACTGCAATTCACAAACCTGCAGAGTTATAAATGATAACTCTCGTCTACAAATATATTGAGGGAAGGCAAAGAAGAGGATTTGAAATCAAGGCAGAATTGCACGAAACAGATTTCAGGAGGTAGATACGAATCGCCTTTAAAGCACATGAAAAGCGGCAAAACGTTGACAATGATGCCCTTGGCCAAAAAGGGCGTATGCGTTTTTTCCTGAATATATTCAGGAAAAAACGCATACGCCCTTTTTGGCCAACCAAGCAACCTGGAAAGGCAAATCAGCGCTACAGAGAAGTCTCGCTTCCCATCGGTCAAAAGGGCCATGCTGAAAAAAGTGTCAAAACCAGAAATGCAGGACAGGCCATGGAGAAATGGGAGCCTTGCTACACTGATGGGCGGGATGTAAATTGCCAACAGCCACTCTGGAGGAGTGTACGGTGTGTCCTGAAACATCTGAAAAACACAGCTTAGAGAGCATAGGGCACTTCCACTCATGGGGGTATAAATTGGGAAAATGAAAAATCAGCAAGACACAAGCACCACAAAGTTGAGGGCTGCTCTGTTGACAAGGACCTCCACTTCATTCCACCTTAAATATCCCAGGAAAGAGAAAAATGGATAAAGAAGTTGTGGTCCTTATGTACAATGGAATATCACTCAGCCATGAAATCAATGTCATAAGGTTAGTAGCAGCATGATGAGTGGATTTAGGTACGACGATTCTAAGTGAAATAAGTCACACAGAAAAGGACACTTCTCATAAGGTATCACTTATAGAGGGAATGTAAAAACCGTTACACTTGAACTGAATTACAAAACAGAACAGAGTCACACATGCAGAAAACACACTATGGCTGCTTAACGGGAAAGGTGAGGTGGGGTGATACATAAAACAAGGGTATCAAATTAGCTCAGATACCGTTCCATAAACCCAATATGTAGTAGACAAGACCTACTCCTTGCTCAGAGAACTGGACTCAACACGCCCTATTCACCGCACAAGAATATATCTGACTAGTAATAATCTTAAAACCTATGTATTGATATCTCTCTGTTAGTGTGTCAAGTGGGTGTAAAGCGGCATAAACACAGCCGTGAAAAGCAGCTAAACCCCATTATGAAAATAAATTACTTTGAAAAACCCATGAAACAACGACAGTGAAAGAGATAGAAATTCTTACACAATGAGTTCAGGGGCTGTGATGCAACCTGGATTGACCATATCTAGACCCACAGCTGGATGAGACATAAGGGTGGACACTCTTGGGGCTGAGAGGTTTGGTGAGGTTGGGTGAGCAAACGCAGACCCTTTAAAGTAATACTGCGTGGTACCCATCGCATGGGTCCCAAATCTCCAGGTTCAAGGGCATCTTCCTACATCGAAAACATGCATGAGAAACCCAGAAGATGGTACACCGTGTGATGGGGAAAGGTTTCTAAAACGCACCTCATTTCTCATCTCCTTGTGCCCGGGTTCGCCATTCCAGCCGCTTTACTAGCAATCTCCCTACTTGGAGCATCAGCACCTTTAACCTCCTGTTCCGTACAGGTTGCAATTTGTCCTGAGGATGAACGGGAAGACGGGGAACCAACGAGAGACTAGCTCTTGGTGTTGGGACAGGCACAGGTCACTCTATTTTCCCATCAGGAAGAAGAATTAACCACAGGCTCAGCCTGCCCCCCGGAACCAGAACAGGGCCTGAAGCCATCCTGCGCTTTTGCGGCCAGCTCCCAAAAAAGCGAGTTGTAAAATGGAGGTTCAGGGCACTGCAATTCACAAACCTGCAGAGTTATAAATGATAACTCTCGTCCACAAATATATTGAGGGAAGGCAAAGAAGAGGATTTGAAATCAAGGCAGAATTGCACGAAACAGATTTCAGGAGGTAGATACGAATCGCCTTTAAAGCACATGAAAAGCGGCAAAACGTTGACAATGATGCCCTTGGCCAAAAAGGGCGTATGCGTTTTTTCCTGAATATATTCAGGAAAAAACGCATACGCCCTTTTTGGCCAACCAAGCAACCTGGAAAGGCAAATCAGCGCTACAGAGAAGTCTCGCTTCCCATCGGTCAAAAGGGCCATGCTGAAAAAAGTGTCAAAACCAGAAATGCAGGACAGGCCATGGAGAAATGGGAGCCTTGCTACACTGATGGGCGGGATGTAAATTGCCAACAGCCACTCTGGAGGAGTGTACGGTGTGTCCTGAAACATCTGAAAAACACAGCTTAGAGAGCATAGGGCACTTCCACTCATGGGGGTATAAATTGGGAAAATGAAAAATCAGCAAGACACAAGCACCCCAAAGTTGAGGGCTGCTCTGTTGACAAGGACCTCCACTTCATTCCACCTTAAATATCCCAGGAAAGAGAAAAATGGATAAAGAAGTTGTGGTCCTTATGTACAATGGAATATCACTCAGCCATGAAATCAATGTCATAAGGTTAGTAGCAGCATGATGAGTGGATTTAGGTACGACGATTCTAAGTGAAATAAGTCACACAGAAAAGGACACTTCTCATAAGGTATCACTTATAGAGGGAATGTAAAAACCGTTACACTTGAACTGAATTACAAAACAAAACAGAGTCACACATGCAGAAAACACACTATGGCTGCTTAACGGGAAAGGTGAGGTGGGGTGATACATAAAACAAGGGTATCAAATTAGCTCAGATACCATTCCATAAACCCAATATGTAGTAGACAAGACCTACTCCTTGCTCAGAGAACTGGACTCAACACGCCCTATTCACCGCACAAGAATATATCTGACTAGTAATAATCTTAAAACCTATGTATTGATATCTCTCTGTTAGTGTGTCAAGTGGGTGTAAAGCGGCATAAACACAGCCGTGAAAAGCAGCTAAACCCCATTATGAAAATAAATTACTTTGAAAAACCCATGAAACAACGACAGTGAAAGAGATAGAAATTCTTACACAATGAGTTCAGGGGCTGTGATGCAACCTGGATTGACCATATCTAGACCCACAGCTGGATGAGACATAAGGGTGGACACTCTTGGGGCTGAGAGTTTTGGTGAGGTTGGGTGAGCAAACGCAGACCCTTTAAAATAATACTGCGTGGTACCCATCGCATGGGTCCCAAATCTCCAGGTTCAAGGGCATCTTCCTACATCGAAAACATGCATGAGAACCCCAGAAGATGGTACACCGTGTGATGGGGAAAGGTTTCTAAAACGCACCTCATTTCTCATCTCCTTGTGCCCGGGTTTGCCATTCCAGCCACTTTACTAGCAATCTCCCTACTTGGAGCATCAGCACCTTTAACCTCCTGTTCCGTACAGGTTGCAATTTGTCCTGAGGATGAACGGGAAGACGGGGAACCAACGAGAGACTAGCTCTTGGTGTTGGGACCGGCACAGGTCACTCTATTTTCCCATCAGGAAGAAGAATTAACCACAGGCTCAGCCTGCCCCCCGGAACCAGAACAGGGCCTGAAGCCATCCTGCGCTTTTGCGGCCAGCTCCCAAAAAAGCGAGTTGTAAAATGGAGGTTCAGGG
The DNA here is from genome assembly GCF_965194805.1 of Balaenoptera borealis. Taxonomy (NCBI): domain Eukaryota; kingdom Metazoa; phylum Chordata; class Mammalia; order Artiodactyla; family Balaenopteridae; genus Balaenoptera; species Balaenoptera borealis. Next base: position 1,576,557 of record NW_028123994.1, read on the forward strand.
CACTGCAATTCACAAACCTGCAGAGTTATAAATGATAACTCTCGTCCACAAATATATTGAGGGAAGGCAAAGAAGAGGATTTGAAATCAAGGCAGAATTGCACGAAACAGATTTCAGGAGGTAGATACGAATCGCCTTTAAAGCACATGAAAAGCGGCAAAACGTTGACAATGATGCCCTTGGCCAAAAAGGGCGTATGCGTTTTTTCCTGAATATATTCAGGAAAAAACGCATACGCCCTTTTTGGCCAACCAAGCAACCTGGAAAGGCAAATCAGCGCTACAGAGAAGTCTCGCTTCCCATCGGTCAAAAGGGCCATGCTGAAAAAAGTGTCAAAACCAGAAATGCAGGACAGGCCATGGAGAAATGGGAGCCTTGCTACACTGATGGGCGGGATGTAAATTGCCAACAGCCACTCTGGAGGAGTGTACGGTGTGTCCTGAAACATCTGAAAAACACAGCTTAGAGAGCATAGGGCACTTCCACTCATGGGGGTATAAATTGGGAAAATGAAAAATCAGCAAGACACAAGCACCCCAAAGTTGAGGGCTGCTCTGTTGACAAGGACCTCCACTTCATTCCACCTTAAATATCCCAGGAAAGAGAAAAATGGATAAAGAAGTTGTGGTCCTTATGTACAATGGAATATCACTCAGCCATGAAATCAATGTCATAAGGTTAGTAGCAGCATGATGAGTGGATTTAGGTACGACGATTCTAAGTGAAATAAGTCACACAGAAAAGGACACTTCTCATAAGGTATCACTTATAGAGGGAATGTAAAAACCGTTACACTTGAACTGAATTACAAAACAAAACAGAGTCACACATGCAGAAAACACACTATGGCTGCTTAACGGGAAAGGTGAGGTGGGGTGATACATAAAACAAGGGTATCAAATTAGCTCAGATACCATTCCATAAACCCAATATGTAGTAGACAAGACCTACTCCTTGCTCAGAGAACTGGACTCAACACGCCCTATTCACCGCACAAGAATATATCTGACTAGTAATAATCTTAAAACCTATGTATTGATATCTCTCTGTTAGTGTGTCAAGTGGGTGTAAAGCGGCATAAACACAGCCGTGAAAAGCAGCTAAACCCCATTATGAAAATAAATTACTTTGAAAAACCCATGAAACAACGACAGTGAAAGAGATAGAAATTCTTACACAATGAGTTCAGGGGCTGTGATGCAACCTGGATTGACCATATCTAGACCCACAGCTGGATGAGACATAAGGGTGGACACTCTTGGGGCTGAGAGTTTTGGTGAGGTTGGGTGAGCAAACGCAGACCCTTTAAAATAATACTGCGTGGTACCCATCGCATGGGTCCCAAATCTCCAGGTTCAAGGGCATCTTCCTACATCGAAAACATGCATGAGAACCCCAGAAGATGGTACACCGTGTGATGGGGAAAGGTTTCTAAAACGCACCTCATTTCTCATCTCCTTGTGCCCGGGTTTGCCATTCCAGCCACTTTACTAGCAATCTCCCTACTTGGAGCATCAGCACCTTTAACCTCCTGTTCCGTACAGGTTGCAATTTGTCCTGAGGATGAACGGGAAGACGGGGAACCAACGAGAGACTAGCTCTTGGTGTTGGGACCGGCACAGGTCACTCTATTTTCCCATCAGGAAGAAGAATTAACCACAGGCTCAGCCTGCCCCCCGGAACCAGAACAGGGCCTGAAGCCATCCTGCGCTTTTGCGGCCAGCTCCCAAAAAAGCGAGTTGTAAAATGGAGGTTCAGGGCACTGCAATTCACAAACCTGCAGAGTTATAAATGATAACTCTCGTCCACAAATATATTGAGGGAAGGCAAAGAAGAGGATTTGAAATCAAGGCAGAATTGCACGAAACAGATTTCAGGAGGTAGATACGAATCGCCTTTAAAGCACATGAAAAGCGGCAAAACGTTGACAATGATGCCCTTGGCCAAAAAGGGCGTATGCGTTTTTTCCTGAATATATTCAGGAAAAAACGCATACGCCCTTTTTGGCCAACCAAGCAACCTGGAAAGGCAAATCAGCGCTACAGAGAAGTCTCGCTTCCCATCGGTCAAAAGGGCCATGCTGAAAAAAGTGTCAAAACCAGAAATGCAGGACAGGCCATGGAGAAATGGGAGCCTTGCTACACTGATGGGCGGGATGTAAATTGCCAACAGCCACTCTGGAGGAGTGTACGGTGTGTCCTGAAACATCTGAAAAACACAGCTTAGAGAGCATAGGGCACTTCCACTCATGGGGGTATAAATTGGGAAAATGAAAAATCAGCAAGACACAAGCACCCCAAAGTTGAGGGCTGCTCTGTTGACAAGGACCTCCACTTCATTCCACCTTAAATATCCCAGGAAAGAGAAAAATGGATAAAGAAGTTGTGGTCCTTATGTACAATGGAATATCACTCAGCCATGAAATCAATGTCATAAGGTTAGTAGCAGCATGATGAGTGGATTTAGGTACGACGATTCTAAGTGAAATAAGTCACACAGAAAAGGACACTTCTCATAAGGTATCACTTATAGAGGGAATGTAAAAACCGTTACACTTGAACTGAATTACAAAACAGAACAGAGTCACACATGCAGAAAACAGACTATGGCTGCTTAACGGGAAAGGTGAGGTGGGGTGATACATAAAACAAGGGTATCAAATTAGCTCAGATACCGTTCCATAAACCCAATATGTAGTAGACAAGACCTACTCCTTGCTCAGAGAACTGGACTCAACACGCCCTATTCACCGCACAAGAATATATCTGACTAGTAATAATCTTAAAACCTATGTATTGATATCTCTCTGTTAGTGTGTCAAGTGGGTGTAAAGCGGCATAAACACAGCCGTGAAAAGCAGCTAAACCCCATTATGAAAATAAATTACTTTGAAAAACCCATGAAACAACGACAGTGAAAGAGATAGAAATTCTTACACAATGAGTTCAGGGGCTGTGATGCAACCTGGATTGACCATATCTAGACCCACAGCTGGATGAGACATAAGGGTGGACACTCTTGGGGCTGAGAGGTTTGGTGAGGTTGGGTGAGCAAACACAGACCCTTTAAAGTAATACTGCGTGCTACCCATCGCATGGGTCCCAAATCTCCAGCTTCAAGGGCATCTTCCTACATCGAAAACATGCATGAGAAACCCAGAAGATGGTACACCGTGTGATGGGGAAAGGTTTCTAAAACGCACCTCATTTCTCATCTCCTTGTGGCCGGGTTCGCCATTCCAGCCACTTTACTAGCAATCTCCCTACTTGGAGCATCAGCACCTTTAACCTCCTGTTCCGTACAGGTTGCAATTTGTCCTGAGGATGAACGGGAAGACGGGGAACCAACGAGAGACTAGCTCTTGGTGTTGGGACAGGCACAGGTCACTCTATTTTCCCATCAGGAAGAAGAATTAACCACAGGCTCAGCCTGCCCCCCGGAACCAGAACAGGGCCTGAAGCCATCCTGCGCTTTTGCGGCCAGCTCCCAAAAAAGCGAGTTGTAAAATGGAGGTTCAGGGCACTGCAATTCACAAACCTGCAGAGTTATAAATGATAACTCTCGTCCACAAATATATTGAGGGAAGGCAAAGAAGAGGATTTGAAATCAAGGCAGAATTGCACGAAACAGATTTCAGGAGGTAGATTCGAATCGCCTTTAAAGCACATGAAAAGCGGCAAAACGTTGACAATGATGCCCTTGGCCAAAAAGGGCATATGCGTTTTTTCCTGAATATATTCAGGAAAAAACGCATATGCCCTTTTTGGCCAACCAAGCAACCTGGAAAGGCAAATCAGCGCTACAGAGAAGTCTCGCTTCCCATCGGTCAAAAGGGCCATGCTGAAAAAAGTGTCAAAACCAGAAATGCAGGACAGGCCATGGAGAAATGGGAGCCTTGCTACACTGATGGGCGGGATGTAAATTGCCAACAGCCACTCTGGAGAAGTGTACGGTGTGTCCTGAAACATCTGAAAAACACAGCTTAGAGAGCATAGGGCACTTCCACTCATGGGGGTATAAATTGGGAAAATGAAAAATCAGCAAGACACAAGCACCCCAAAGTTGAGGGCTGCTCTGTTGACAAGGACCTCCACTTCATTCCACCTTCAATATCCCAGGAAAGAGAAAAATGGATAAAGAAGTTGTGGTCCTTATGTACAATGGAATATCACTCAGCCATGAAATCAATGTCATAAGGTTAGTAGCAGCATGATGAGTGGATTTAGGTACGACGATTCTAAGAGAAATAAGTCACACAGAAAAGGACACTTCTCATAAGGTATCACTTATAGAGGGAATGTAAAAACCGTTACACTTGAACTGAATTACAAAACAGAACAGAGTCACACATGCAGAAAACACACTATGGCTGCTTAACGGGAAAGGTGAGGTGGGGTGATACATAAAACAAGGGTATCAAATTAGCTCAGATACCGTTCCATAAACCCAATATGTAATAGACAAGACCTACTCCTTGCTCAGAGAACTGGACTCAACACGCCCTATTCACCGCACAAGAATATATCTGACTAGTAATAATCTTAAAACCTATGTATTGATATCTCTCTGTTAGTGTGTCAAGTGGGTGTAAAGCGGCATAAACACAGCCGTGAAAAGCAGCTAAACCCCATTATGAAAATAAATTACTTTGAAAAACCCATGAAACAACGACAGTGAAAGAGATAGAAATTCTTACACAATGAGTTCAGGGGCTGTGATGCAACCTGGATTGACCATATCTAGACCCACAGCTGGATGAGACATAAGGGTGGACACTCTTGGGGCTGAGAGGTTTGGTGAGGTTGGGTGAGCAAACGCAGACCCTTTAAAGTAATACTGCGTGGTACCCATCGCATGGGTCCCAAATCTCCAGGTTCAAGGGCATCTTCCTACATCGAAAACATGCATGAGAAACCCAGAAGATGGTACACCGTGTGATGGGGAAAGGTTTCTAAAACGCACCTCATTTCTCATCTCCTTGTGCCCGGGTTCGCCATTCCAGCCGCTTTACTAGCAATCTCCCTACTTGGAGCATCAGCACCTTTAACCTCCTGTTCCGTACAGGTTGCAATTTGTCCTGAGGATGAACGGGAAGACGGGGAACCAACGAGAGACTAGCTCTTGGTGTTGGGACAGGCACAGGTCACTCTATTTTCCAATCAGGAAGAAGAATTAACCACAGGCTCAGCCTGCCCCCCGGAACCAGAACAGGGCCGGAAGCCATCCGGCGCTTTTGCGGCCAGCTCCCAAAAAAGCGAGTTGTAAAATGGAGGTTCAGGGCACTGCAATTCACAAACCTGCAGAGTTATAAATGATAACTCTCGTCTACAAATATATTGAGGGAAGGCAAAGAAGAGGATTTGAAATCAAGGCAGAATTGCACGAAACAGATTTCAGGAGGTAGATACGAATCGCCTTTAAAGCACATGAAAAGCGGCAAAACGTTGACAATGATGCCCTTGGCCAAAAAGGGCGTATGCGTTTTTTCCTGAATATATTCAGGAAAAAACGCATACGCCCTTTTTGGCCAACCAAGCAACCTGGAAAGGCAAATCAGCGCTACAGAGAAGTCTCGCTTCCCATCGGTCAAAAGGGCCATGCTGAAAAAAGTGTCAAAACCAGAAATGCAGGACAGGCCATGGAGAAATGGGAGCCTTGCTACACTGATGGGCGGGATGTAAATTGCCAACAGCCACTCTGGAGGAGTGTACGGTGTGTCCTGAAACATCTGAAAAACACAGCTTAGAGAGCATAGGGCACTTCCACTCATGGGGGTATAAATTGGGAAAATGAAAAATCAGCAAGACACAAGCACCACAAAGTTGAGGGCTGCTCTGTTGACAAGGACCTCCACTTCATTCCACCTTAAATATCCCAGGAAAGAGAAAAATGGATAAAGAAGTTGTGGTCCTTATGTACAATGGAATATCACTCAGCCATGAAATCAATGTCATAAGGTTAGTAGCAGCATGATGAGTGGATTTAGGTACGACGATTCTAAGTGAAATAAGTCACACAGAAAAGGACACTTCTCATAAGGTATCACTTATAGAGGGAATGTAAAAACCGTTACACTTGAACTGAATTACAAAACAGAACAGAGTCACACATGCAGAAAACACACTATGGCTGCTTAACGGGAAAGGTGAGGTGGGGTGATACATAAAACAAGGGTATCAAATGAGCTCAGATACCGTTCCATAAACCCAATATGTAGTAGACAAGACCTACTCCTTGCTCAGAGAACTGGACTCAACACGCCCTATTCACCGCACAAGAATATATCTGACTAGTAATAATCTTAAAACCTATGTATTGATATCTCTCTGTTAGTGTGTCAAGTGGGTGTAAAGCGGCATAAACACAGCCGTGAAAAGCAGCTAAACCCCATTATGAAAATAAATTACTTTGAAAAACCCATGAAACAACGACAGTGAAAGAGATAGAAATTCTTACACAATGAGTTCAGGGGCTGTGATGCAACCTGGATTGACCATATCTAGACCCACAGCTGGATGAGACATAAGGGTGGACACTCTTGGGGCTGAGAGGTTTGGTGAGGTTGGGTGAGCAAACGCAGACCCTTTAAAGTAATACTGCGTGGTACCCATCGCATGGGTCCCAAATCTCCAGGTTCAAGGGCATCTTCCTACATCGAAAACATGCATGAGAAACCCAGAAGATGGTACACCGTGTGATGGGGAAAGGTTTCTAAAACGCACCTCATTTCTCATCTCCTTGTGCCCGGGTTCGCCATTCCAGCCGCTTTACTAGCAATCTCCCTACTTGGAGCATCAGCACCTTTAACCTCCTGTTCCGTACAGGTTGCAATTTGTCCTGAGGATGAACGGGAAGACGGGGAACCAACGAGAGACTAGCTCTTGGTGTTGGGACCGGCACAGGTCACTCTATTTTCCCATCAGGAAGAAGAATTAACCACAGGCTCAGCCTGCCCCCCGGAACCAGAACAGGGCCTGAAGCCATCCTGCGCTTTTGCGGCCAGCTCCCAAAAAAGCGAGTTGTAAAATGGAGGTTCAGGGCACTGCAATTCACAAACCTGCAGAGTTATAAATGATAACTCTCGTCCACAAATATATTGAGGGAAGGCAAAGAAGAGGATTTGAAATCAAGGCAGAATTGCACGAAACAGATTTCAGGAGGTAGATACGAATCGCCTTTAAAGCACATGAAAAGCGGCAAAACGTTGACAATGATGCCCTTGGCCAAAAAGGGCGTATGCGTTTTTTCCTGAATATATTCAGGAAAAAACGCATACGCCCTTTTTGGCCAACCAAGCAACCTGGAAAGGCAAATCAGCGCTACAGAGAAGTCTCGCTTCCCATCGGTCAAAAGGGCCATGCTGAAAAAAGTGTCAAAACCAGAAATGCAGGACAGGCCATGGAGAAATGGGAGCCTTGCTACACTGATGGGCGGGATGTAAATTGCCAACAGCCACTCTGGAGGAGTGTACGGTGTGTCCTGAAACATCTGAAAAACACAGCTTAGAGAGCATAGGGCACTTCCACTCATGGGGGTATAAATTGGGAAAATGAAAAATCAGCAAGACACAAGCACCCCAAAGTTGAGGGCTGCTCTGTTGACAAGGACCTCCACTTCATTCCACCTTAAATATCCCAGGAAAGAGAAAAATGGATAAAGAAGTTGTGGTCCTTATGTACAATGGAATATCACTCAGCCATGAAATCAATGTCATAAGGTTAGTAGCAGCATGATGAGTGGATTTAGGTACGACGATTCTAAGTGAAATAAGTCACACAGAAAAGGACACTTCTCATAAGGTATCACTTATAGAGGGAATGTAAAAACCGTTACACTTGAACTGAATTACAAAACAGAACAGAGTCACACATGCAGAAAACACACTATGGCTGCTTAACGGGAAAGGTGAGGTGGGGTGATACATAAAACAAGGGTATCAAATTAGCTCAGATACCGTTCCATAAACCCAATATGTAGTAGACAAGACCTACTCCTTGCTCAGAGAACTGGACTCAACACGCCCTATTCACCGCACAAGAATATATCTGACTAGTAATAATCTTAAAACCTATGTATTGATATCTCTCTGTTAGTGTGTCAAGTGGGTGTAAAGCGGCATAAACACAGCCGTGAAAAGCAGCTAAACCCCATTATGAAAATAAATTACTTTGAAAAACCCATGAAACAACGACAGTGAAAGAGATAGAAATTCTTACACAATGAGTTCAGGGGCTGTGATGCAACCTGGATTGACCATATCTAGACCCACAGCTGGATGAGACATAAGGGTGGACACTCTTGGGGCTGAGAGGTTTGGTGAGGTTGGGTGAGCAAACACAGACCCTTTAAAGTAATACTGCGTGGTACCCATCGCATGGGTCCCAAATCTCCAGCTTCAAGGGCATCTTCCTACATCGAAAACATGCATGAGAAACCCAGAAGATGGTACACCGTGTGATGGGGAAATGTTTCTAAAACGCACCTCATTTCTCATCTCCTTGTGCCCGGGTTCGCCATTCCAGCCACTTTACTAGCAATCTCCCTACTTGGAGCATCAGCACCTTTAACCTCCTGTTCCGTACAGGTTGCAATTTGTCCTGAGGATGAACGGGAAGACGGGGAACCAACGAGAGACTAGCTCTTGGTGTTGGGACAGGCACAGGTCACTCTATTTTCCCATCAGGAAGAAGAATTAACCACAGGCTCAGCCTGCCCCCCGGAACCAGAACAGGGCCTGAAGCCATCCTGCGCTTTTGCGGCCAGCTCCCAAAAAAGCGAGTTGTAAAATGGAGGTTCAGGGCACTGCAATTCACAAACCTGCAGAGTTATAAATGATAACTCTCGTCCACAAATATATTGAGGGAAGGCAAAGAAGAGGATTTGAAATCAAGGCAGAATTGCACGAAACAGATTTCAGGAGGTAGATACGAATCGCCTTTAAAGCACATGAAAAGCGGCAAAACGTTGACAATGATGCCCTTGGCCAAAAAGGGCGTATGCGTTTTTTCCTGAATATATTCAGGAAAAAACGCATACGCCCTTTTTGGCCAACCAAGCAACCTGGAAAGGCAAATCAGCGCTACAGAGAAGTCTCGCTTCCCATCGGTCAAAAGGGCCATGCTGAAAAAAGTGTCAAAACCAGAAATGCAGGACAGGCCATGGAGAAATGGGAGCCTTGCTACACTGATGGGCGGGATGTAAATTGCCAACAGCCACTCTGGAGAAGTGTACGGTGTGTCCTGAAACATCTGAAAAACACAGCTTAGAGAGCATAGGGCACTTCCACTCATGGGGGTATAAATTGGGAAAATGAAAAATCAGCAAGACACAAGCACCCCAAAGTTGAGGGCTGCTCTGTTGACAAGGACCTCCACTTCATTCCACCTTAAATATCCCAGGAAAGAGAAAAATGGATAAAGAAGTTGTGGTCCTTATGTACAATGGAATATCACTCAGCCATGAAATCAATGTCATAAGGTTAGTAGCAGCATGATGAGTGGATTTAGGTACGACGATTCTAAGAGAAATAAGTCACACAGAAAAGGACACTTCTCATAAGGTATCACTTATAGAGGGAATGTAAAAACCGTTACACTTGAACTGAATTACAAAACAGAACAGAGTCACACATGCAGAAAACACACTATGGCTGCTTAACGGGAAAGGTGAGGTGGGGTGATACATAAAACAAGGGTATCAAATTAGCTCAGATACCGTTCCATAAACCCAATATGTAATAGACAAGACCTACTCCTTGCTCAGAGAACTGGACTCAACACACCCTATTCACCGCACAAGAATATATCTGACTAGTAATAATCTTAAAACCTATGTATTGATATCTCTCTGTTAGTGTGTCAAGTGGGTGTAAAGCGGCATAAACACAGCCGTGAAAAGCAGCTAAACCCCATTATGAAAATAAATTACTTTGTAAAACCCATGAAACAACGACAGTGAAAGAGATAGAAATTCTTACACAATGAGTTCAGGGGCTGTGATGCAACCTGGATTGACCATATCTAGACCCACAGCTGGATGAGACATAAGGGTGGACACTCTTGGGGCTGAGAGGTTTGGTGAGGTTGGGTGAGCAAACGCAGACCCTTTAAAGTAATACTGCGTGGTACCCATCACATGGGTCCCAAATCTCCAGGTTCAAGGGCATCTTCCTACATCGAAAACATGCATGAGAAACCCAGAAGATGGTACACCGTGTGATGGGGAAAGGTTTCTAAAACGCACCTCATTTCTCATCTCCTTGTGCCCGGGTTCGCCATTCCAGCCGTTTTACTAGCAATCTCCCTACTTGGAGCATCAGCACCGTTAACCTCCTGTTCCGTACAGGTTGCAATTTGTCCTGAGGATGAACGGGAAGACGGGGAACCAACGAGAGACTAGCTCTTGGTGTTGGGACAAGCACAGGTCACTCTATTTTCCCATCAGGAAGAAGAATTAACCACAGGCTCAGCCTGCCCCCCGGAACCAGAACAGGGCCTGAAGCCATCCTGCGCTTTTGCGGCCAGCTCCCAAAAAAGCGAGTTGTAAAATGGAGGTTCAGGGCACTGCAATTCACAAACCTGCAGAGTTATAAATGATAACTCTCGTCCACAAATATATTGAGGGAAGGCAAAGAAGAGGATTTGAAATCAAGGCAGAATTGCACGAAACAGATTTCAGGAGGTAGATACGAATCGCCTTTAAAGCACATGAAAAGCGGCAAAACGTTGACAATGATGCCCTTGGCCAAAAAGGGCGTATGCGTTTTTTCCTGAATATATTCAGGAAAAAACGCATACGCCCTTTTTGGCCAACCAAGCAACCTGGAAAGGCAAATCAGCGCTACAGAGAAGTCTCGCTTCCCATCGGTCAAAAGGGCCATGCTGAAAAAAGTGTCAAAACCAGAAATGCAGGACAGGCCATGGAGAAATGGGAGCCTTGCTACACTGATGGGCGGGATGTAAATTGCCAACAGCCACTCTGGAGGAGTGTACGGTGTGTCCTGAAACATCTGAAAAACACAGCTTAGAGAGCATAGGGCACTTCCACTCATGGGGGTATAAATTGGGAAAATGAAAAATCAGCAAGACACAAGCACCCCAAAGTTAAGGGCTGCTCTGTTGACAAGGACCTCCACTTCATTCCACCTTAAATATCCCAGGAAAGAGAAAAATGGATAAAGAAGTTGTGGTCCTTATGTACAATGGAATATCACTCAGCCATGAAATCAATGTCATAAGGTTAGTAGCAGCATGATGAGTGGATTTAGGTACGACGATTCTAAGTGAAATAAGTCACACAGAAAAGGACACTTCTCATAAGGTATCACTTATAGAGGGAATGTAAAAACCGTTACACTTGAACTGAATTACAAAACAAAACAGAGTCACACATGCAGAAAACACACTATGGCTGCTTAACGGGAAAGGTGAGGTGGGGTGATACATAAAACAAGGGTATCAAATTAGCTCAGATACCATTCCATAAACCCAATATGTAGTAGACAAGACCTACTCCTTGCTCAGAGAACTGGACTCAACACGCCCTATTCACCGCACAAGAATATATCTGACTAGTAATAATCTTAAAACCTATGTATTGATATCTCTCTGTTAGTGTGTCAAGTGGGTGTAAAGCGGCATAAACACAGCCGTGAAAAGCAGCTAAACCCCATTATGAAAATAAATTACTTTGAAAAACCCATGAAACAACGACAGTGAAAGAGATAGAAATTCTTACACAATGAGTTCAGGGGCTGTGATGCAACCTGGATTGACCATATCTAGACCCACAGCTGGATGAGACATAAGGGTGGACACTCTTGGGGTTGAGAGTTTTGGTGAGGTTGGGTGAGCAAACGCAGACCCTTTAAAATAATACTGCGTGGTACCCATCGCATGGGTCCCAAATCTCCAGGTTCAAGGGCATCTTCCTACATCGAAAACATGCATGAGAACCCCAGAAGATGGTACACCGTGTGATGGGGAAAGGTTTCTAAAACGCACCTCATTTCTCATCTCCTTGTGCCCGGGTTTGCCATTCCAGCCACTTTACTAGCAATCTCCCTACTTGGAGCATCAGCACCTTTAACCTCCTGTTCCGTACAGGTTGCAATTTGTCCTGAGGATGAACGGGAAGACGGGGAACCAACGAGAGACTAGCTCTTGGTGTTGGGACCGGCACAGGTCACTCTATTTTCCCATCAGGAAGAAGAATTAACCACAGGCTCAGCCTGCCCCCCGGAACCAGAACAGGGCCTGAAGCCATCCTGCGCTTTTGCGGCCAGCTCCCAAAAAAGCGAGTTGTAAAATGGAGGTTCAGGGCACTGCAATTCACAAACCTGCAGAGTTATAAATGATAACTCTCGTCCACAAATATATTGAGGGAAGGCAAAGAAGAGGATTTGAAATCAAGGCAGAATTGCACGAAACAGATTTCAGGAGGTAGATACGAATCGCCTTTAAAGCACATGAAAAGCGGCAAAACGTTGACAATGATGCCCTTGGCCAAAAAGGGCGTATGCGTTTTTTCCTGAATATATTCAGGAAAAAACGCATACGCCCTTTTTGGCCAACCAAGCAACCTGGAAAGGCAAATCAGCGCTACAGAGAAGTCTCGCTTCCCATCGGTCAAAAGGGCCATGCTGAAAAAAGTGTCAAAACCAGAAATGCAGGACAGGCCATGGAGAAATGGGAGCCTTGCTACACTGATGGGCGGGATGTAAATTGCCAACAGCCACTCTGGAGGAGTGTACGGTGTGTCCTGAAACATCTGAAAAACACAGCTTAGAGAGCATAGGGCACTTCCACTCATGGGGGTATAAATTGGGAAAATGAAAAATCAGCAAGACACAAGCACCCCAAAGTTGAGGGCTGCTCTGTTGACAAGGACCTCCACTTCATTCCACCTTAAATATCCCAGGAAAGAGAAAAATGGATAAAGAAGTTGTGGTCCTTATGTACAATGGAATATCACTCAGCCATGAAATCAATGTCATAAGGTTAGTAGCAGCATGATGAGTGGATTTAGGTACGACGATTCTAAGTGAAATAAGTCACACAGAAAAGGACACTTCTCATAAGGTATCACTTATAGAGGGAATGTAAAAACCGTTACACTTGAACTGAATTACAAAACAGAACAGAGTCACACATGCAGAAAACAGACTATGGCTGCTTAACGGGAAAGGTGAGGTGGGGTGATACATAAAACAAGGGTATCAAATTAGCTCAGATACCGTTCCATAAACCCAATATGTAGTAGACAAGACCTACTCCTTGCTCAGAGAACTGGACTCAACACGCCCTATTCACCGCACAAGAATATATCTGACTAGTAATAATCTTAAAACCTATGTATTGATATCTCTCTGTTAGTGTGTCAAGTGGGTGTAAAGCGGCATAAACACAGCCGTGAAAAGCAGCTAAACCCCATTATGAAAATAAATTACTTTGAAAAACCCATGAAACAACGACAGTGAAAGAGATAGAAATTCTTACACAATGAGTTCATGGGCTGTGATGCAACCTGGATTGACCATATCTAGACCCACAGCTGGATGAGACATAAGGGTGGACACTCTTGGGGCTGAGAGGTTTGGTGAGGTTGGGTGAGCAAACACAGACCCTTTAAAGTAATACTGCGTGGTACCCATCGCATGGGTCCCAAATCTCCAGCTTCAAGGGCATCTTCCTACATCGAAAACATGCATGAGAAACCCAGAAGATGGTACACCGTGTGATGGGGAAATGTTTCTAAAACGCACCTCATTTCTCATCTCCTTGTGCCCGGGTTCGCCATTCCAGCCACTTTACTAGCAATCTCCCTACTTGGAGCATCAGCACCTTTAACCTCCTGTTCCGTACAGGTTGCAATTTGTCCTGAGGATGAACGGGAAGACGGGGAACCAACGAGAGACTAGCTCTTGGTGTTGGGACAGGCACAGGTCACTCTATTTTCCCATCAGGAAGAAGAATTAACCACAGGCTCAGCCTGCCCCCCGGAACCAGAACAGGGCCTGAAGCCATCCTGCGCTTTTGCGGCCAGCTCCCAAAAAAGCGAGTTGTAAAATGGAGGTTCAGGGCACTGCAATTCACAAACCTGCAGAGTTATAAATGATAACTCTCGTCCACAAATATATTGAGGGAAGGCAAAGAAGAGGATTTGAAATCAAGGCAGAATTGCACGAAACAGATTTCAGGAGGTAGATACGAATCGCCTTTAAAGCACATGAAAAGCGGCAAAACGTTGACAATGATGCCCTTGGCCAAAAAGGGCGTATGCGTTTTTTCCTGAATATATTCAGGAAAAAACGCATACGCCCTTTTTGGCCAACCAAGCAACCTGGAAAGGCAAATCAGCGCTACAGAGAAGTCTCGCTTCCCATCGGTCAAAAGGGCCATGCTGAAAAAAGTGTCAAAACCAGAAATGCAGGACAGGCCATGGAGAAATGGGAGCCTTGCTACACTGATGGGCGGGATGTAAATTGCCAACAGCCACTCTGGAGAAGTGTACGGTGTGTCCTGAAACATCTGAAAAACACAGCTTAGAGAGCATAGGGCACTTCCACTCATGGGGGTATAAATTGGGAAAATGAAAAATCAGCAAGACACAAGCACCCCAAAGTTGAGGGCTGCTCTGTTGACAAGGACCTCCACTTCATTCCACCTTAAATATCCCAGGAAAGAGAAAAATGGATAAAGAAGTTGTGGTCCTTATGTACAATGGAATATCACTCAGCCATGAAATCAATGTCATAAGGTTAGTAGCAGCATGATGAGTGGATTTAGGTACGACGATTCTAAGAGAAATAAGTCACACAGAAAAGGACACTTCTCATAAGGTATCACTTATAGAGGGAATGTAAAAACCGTTACACTTGAACTGAATTACAAAACAGAACAGAGTCACACATGCAGAAAACACACTATGGCTGCTTAACGGGAAAGGTGAGGTGGGGTGATACATAAAACAAGGGTATCAAATTAGCTCAGATACCGTTCCATAAACCCAATATGTAATAGACAAGACCTACTCCTTGCTCAGAGAACTGGACTCAACACACCCTATTCACCGCACAAGAATATATCTGACTAGTAATAATCTTAAAACCTATGTATTGATATCTCTCTGTTAGTGTGTCAAGTGGGTGTAAAGCGGCATAAACACAGCCGTGAAAAGCAGCTAAACCCCATTATGAAAATAAATTACTTTGTAAAACCCATGAAACAACGACAGTGAAAGAGATAGAAATTCTTACACAATGATTTCAGGGGCTGTGATGCAACCTGGATTGACCATATCTAGACCCACAGCTGGATGAGACATAAGGGTGGACACTCTTGGGGCTGAGAGGTTTGGTGAGGTTGGGTGAGCAAACGCAGACCCTTTAAAGTAATACTGCGTGGTACCCATCACATGGGTCCCAAATCTCCAGGTTCAAGGGCATCTTCCTACATCGAAAACATGCATGAGAAACCCAGAAGATGGTACACCGTGTGATGGGGAAAGGTTTCTAAAACGCACCTCATTTCTCATCTCCTTGTGCCCGGGTTCGCCATTCCAGCCATTTTACTAGCAATCTCCCTACTTGGAGCATCAGCACCTTTAACCTCCTGTTCCGTACAGGTTGCAATTTGTCCTGAGGATGAACGGGAAGACGGGGAACCAACGAGAGACTAGCTCTTGGTGTTGGGACAAGCACAGGTCACTCTATTTTCCCATCAGGAAGAAGAATTAACCACAGGCTCAGCCTGCCCCCCGGAACCAGAACAGGGCCTGAAGCCATCCTGCGCTTTTGCGGCCAGCTCCCAAAAAAGCGAGTTGTAAAATGGAGGTTCAGGGCACTGCAATTCACAAACCTGCAGAGTTATAAATGATAACTCTCGTCTACAAATATATTGAGGGAAGGCAAAGAAGAGGATTTGAAATCAAGGCAGAATTGCACGAAACAGATTTCAGGAGGTAGATACGAATCGCCTTTAAAGCACATGAAAAGCGGCAAAACGTTGACAATGATGCCCTTGGCCAAAAAGGGCGTATGCGTTTTTTCCTGAATATATTCAGGAAAAAACGCATACGCCCTTTTTGGCCAACCAAGCAACCTGGAAAGGCAAATCAGCGCTACAGAGAAGTCTCGCTTCCCATCGGTCAAAAGGGCCATGCTGAAAAAAGTGTCAAAACCAGAAATGCAGGACAGGCCATGGAGAAATGGGAGCCTTGCTACACTGATGGGCGGGATGTAAATTGCCAACAGCCACTCTGGAGGAGTGTACGGTGTGTCCTGAAACATCTGAAAAACACAGCTTAGAGAGCATAGGGCACTTCCACTCATGGGGGTATAAATTGGGAAAATGAAAAATCAGCAAGACACAAGCACCCCAAAGTTGAGGGCTGCTCTGTTGACAAGGACCTCCACTTCATTCCACCTTAAATATCCCAGGAAAGAGAAAAATGGATAAAGAAGTTGTGGTCCTTATGTACAATGGAATATCACTCAGCCATGAAATCAATGTCATAAGGTTAGTAGCAGCATGATGAGTGGATTTAGGTACGACGATTCTAAGTGAAATAAGTCACACAGAAAAGGACACTTCTCATAAGGTATCACTTATAGAGGGAATGTAAAAACCGTTACACTTGAACTGAATTACAAAACAGAACAGAGTCACACATGCAGAAAACACACTATGGCTGCTTAACGGGAAAGGTGAGGTGGGGTGATACATAAAACAAGGGTATCAAATTAGCTCAGATACCATTCCATAAACCCAATATGTAGTAGACAAGACCTACTCCTTGCTCAGAGAACTGGACTCAACACGCCCTATTCACCGCACAAGAATATATCTGACTAGTAATAATCTTAAAACCTATGTATTGATATCTCTCTGTTAGTGTGTCAAGTGGGTGTAAAGCGGCATAAACACAGCCGTGAAAAGCAGCTAAACCCCATTATGAAAATAAATTACTTTGAAAAACCCATGAAACAACGACAGTGAAAGAGATAGAAATTCTTACACAATGAGTTCAGGGGCTGTGATGCAACCTGGATTGACCATATCTAGACCCACAGCTGGATGAGACATAAGAGTGGACACTCTTGGGGCTGAGAGTTTTGGTGAGGTTGGGTGAGCAAACGCAGACCCTTTAAAATAATACTGCGTGGTACCCATCGCATGGGTCCCAAATCTCCAGGTTCAAGGGCATCTTCCTACATCGAAAACATGCATGAGAACCCCAGAAGATGGTACACCGTGTGATGGGGAAAGGTTTCTAAAACGCACCTCATTTCTCATCTCCTTGTGCCCGGGTTTGCCATTCCAGCCACTTTACTAGCAATCTCCCTACTTGGAGCATCAGCACCTTTAACCTCCTGTTCCGTACAGGTTGCAATTTGTCCTGAGGATGAACGGGAAGACGGGGAACCAACGAGAGACTAGCTCTTGGTGTTGGGACCGGCACAGGTCACTCTATTTTCCCATCAGGAAGAAGAATTAACCACAGGCTCAGCCTGCCCCCCGGAACCAGAACAGGGCCTGAAGCCATCCTGCGCTTTTGCGGCCAGCTCCCAAAAAAGCGAGTTGTAAAATGGAGCTTCAGGGCACTGAAATTCACAAAACTGCAGAGTTATAAATGATAACTCTCGTCCACAAATATATTGAGGGAAGGCAAAGAAGAGGATTTGAAATCAAGGCAGAATTGCACGAAACAGATTTCAGGAGGTAGATACGAATCGCCTTTAAAGCACATGAAAAGCGGCAAAACGTTGACAATGATGCCCTTGGCCAAAAAGGGCGTATGCGTTTTTTCCTGAATATATTCAGGAAAAAACGCATACGCCCTTTTTGGCCAACCAAGCAACCTGGAAAGGCAAATCAGCGCTACAGAGAAGTCTCGCTTCCCATCGGTCAAAAGGGCCATGCTGAAAAAAGTGTCAAAACCAGAAATGCAGGACAGGCCATGGAGAAATGGGAGCCTTGCTACACTGATGGGCGGGATGTAAATTGCCAACAGCCACTCTGGAGGAGTGTACGGTGTGTCCTGAAACATCTGAAAAACACAGCTTAGAGAGCATAGGGCACTTCCACTCATGGGGGTATAAATTGGGAAAATGAAAAATCAGCAAGACACAAGCACCCCAAAGTTGAGGGCTGCTCTGTTGACAAGGACCTCCACTTCATTCCACCTTAAATATCCCAGGAAAGAGAAAAATGGATAAAGAAGTTGTGGTCCTTATGTACAATGGAATATCACTCAGCCATGAAATCAATGTCATAAGGTTAGTAGCAGCATGATGAGTGGATTTAGGTACGACGATTCTAAGAGAAATAAGTCACACAGAAAAGGACACTTCTCATAAGGTATCACTTATAGAGGGAATGTAAAAACCGTTACACTTGAACTGAATTACAAAACAGAACAGAGTCACACATGCAGAAAACACACTATGGCTGCTTAACGGGAAAGGTGAGGTGGGGTGATACATAAAACAAGGGTATCAAATTAGCTCAGATACCGTTCCATAAACCCAATATGTAATAGACAAGACCTACTCCTTGCTCAGAGAACTGGACTCAACACGCCCTATTCACCGCACAAGAATATATCTGACTAGTAACAATCTTAAAACCTATGTATTGATATCTCTCTGTTAGTGTGTCAAGTGGGTGTAAAGCGGCATAAACACAGCAGTGAAAAGCAGCTAAACCCCATTATGAAAATAAATTACTTTGAAAAACCCATGAAACAACGACAGTGAAAGAGAGAGAAATTCTTACACAATGCGTTCATGGGCTGTGATGCAACCTGGATTGACCATATCTAGACCCACAGCTGGATGAGACATAAGGGTGGACACTCTTGGGGCTGAGAGGTTTGGTGAGGTTGGGTGAGCAAACACAGACCCTTTAAAGTAATACTGCGTGGTACCCATCGCATGGGTCCCAAATCTCCAGCTTCAAGGGCATCTTCCTACATCGAAAACATGCATGAGAAACCCAGAAGATGGTACACCATGTGATGGGGAAAGGTTTCTAAAACGCACCTCATTTCTCATCTCCTTGTGCCCGGGTTCGCCATTCCAGCCACTTTACTAGCAATCTCCCTACTTGGAGCATCAGCACCTTTAACCTCCTGTTCCGTACAGGTTGCAATTTGTCCTGAGGATGAACGGGAAGACGGGGAACCAACGAGAGACTAGCTCTTGGTGTTGGGACAGGCACAGGTCACTCTATTTTCCCATCAGGAAGAAGAATTAACCACAGGCTCAGCCTGCCCCCCGGAACCAGAACAGGGCCTGAAGCCATCCTGCGCTTTTGCGGCCAGCTCCCAAAAAAGCGAGTTGTAAAATGGAGGTTCAGGGCACTGCAATTCACAAACCTGCAGAGTTATAAATGATAACTCTCGTCCACAAATATATTGAGGGAAGGCAAAGAAGAGGATTTGAAATCAAGGCAGAATTGCACGAAACAGATTTCAGGAGGTAGATACGAATCGCCTTTAAAGCACATGAAAAGCGGCAAAACGTTGACAATGATGCCCTTGGCCAAAAAGGGCGTATGCGTTTTTTCCTGAATATATTCAGGAAAAAACGCATACGCCCTTTTTGGCCAACCAAGCAACCTGGAAAGGCAAATCAGCGCTACAGAGAAGTCTCGCTTCCCATCGGTCAAAAGGGCCATGCTGAAAAAAGTGTCAAAACCAGAAATGCAGGACAGGCCATGGAGAAATGGGAGCCTTGCTACACTGATGGGCGGGATGTAAATTGCCAACAGCCACTCTGGAGAAGTGTACGGTGTGTCCTGAAACATCTGAAAAACACAGCTTAGAGAGCATAGGGCACTTCCACTCATGGGGGTATAAATTGGGAAAATGAAAAATCAGCAAGACACAAGCACCCCAAAGTTGAGGGCTGCTCTGTTGACAAGGACCTCCACTTCATTCCACCTTCAATATTCCAGGAAAGAGAAAAATGGATAAAGAAGTTGTGGTCCTTATGTACAATGGAATATCACTCAGCCATGAAATCAATGTCATAAGGTTAGTAGCAGCATGATGAGTGGATTTAGGTACGACGATTCTAAGAGAAATAAGTCACACAGAAAAGGACACTTCTCATAAGGTATCACTTATAGAGGGAATGTAAAAACCGTTACACTTGAACTGAATTACAAAACAGAACAGAGTCACACATGCAGAAAACACACTATGGCTGCTTAACGGGAAAGGTGAGGTGGGGTGATACATAAAACAAGGGTATCAAATTAGCTCAGATACCGTTCCATAAACCCAATATGTAATAGACAAGACCTACTCCTTGCTCAGAGAACTGGACTCAACACGCCCTATTCACCGCACAAGAATATATCTGACTAGTAATAATCTTAAAACCTATGTATTGATATGTCTCTGTTAGTGTGTCAAGTGGGTGTAAAGCGGCATAAACACAGCCGTGAAAAGCGGCTAAACCCCATTATGAAAATAAATTACTTTGTAAAACCCATGAAACAACGACAGTGAAAGAGATAGAAATTCTTACACAATGAGTTCAGGGGCTGTGATGCAACCTGGATTGACCATATCTAGACCCACAGCTGGATGAGACATAAGGGTGGACACTCTTGGGGCTGAGAGGTTTGGTGAGGTTGGGTGAGCAAACACAGACCCTTTAAAGTAATACTGCGTGGTACCCATCGCATGGGTCCCAAATCTCCAGCTTCAAGGGCATCTTCCTACATCGAAAACATGCATGAGAAACCCAGAAGATGGTACACCATGTGATGGGGAAAGGTTTCTAAAACGCACCTCATTTCTCATCTCCTTGTGCCCGGGTTCGCCATTCCAGCCACTTTACTAGCAATCTCCCTACTTGGAGCATCAGCACCTTTAACCTCCTGTTCCGTACAGGTTGCAATTTGTCCTGAGGATGAACGGGAAGACGGGGAACCAACGAGAGACTAGCTCTTGGTGTTGGGACAGGCACAGGTCACTCTATTTTCCCATCAGGAAGAAGAATTAACCACAGGCTCAGCCTGCCCCCCGGAACCAGAACAGGGCCTGAAGCCATCCTGCGCTTTTGCGGCCAGCTCCCAAAAAAGCGAGTTGTAAAATGGAGGTTCAGGGCACTGCAATTCACAAACCTGCAGAGTTATAAATGATAACTCTCGTCCACAAATATATTGAGGGAAGGCAAAGAAGAGGATTTGAAATCAAGGCAGAATTGCACGAAACAGATTTCAGGAGGTAGATACGAATCGCCTTTAAAGCACATGAAAAGCGGCAAAACGTTGACAATGATGCCCTTGGCCAAAAAGGGCGTATGCGTTTTTTCCTGAATATATTCAGGAAAAAACGCATACGCCCTTTTTGGCCAACCAAGCAACCTGGAAAGGCAAATCAGCGCTACAGAGAAGTCTCGCTTCCCATCGGTCAAAAGGGCCATGCTGAAAAAAGTGTCAAAACCAGAAATGCAGGACAGGCCATGGAGAAATGGGAGCCTTGCTACACTGATGGGCGGGATGTAAATTGCCAACAGCCACTCTGGAGGAGTGTACGGTGTGTCCTGAAACATCTGAAAAACACAGCTTAGAGAGCATAGGGCACTTCCACTCATGGGGGTATAAATTGGGAAAATGAAAAATCAGCAAGACACAAGCACCCCAAAGTTGAGGGCTGCTCTGTTGACAAGGACCTCCACTTCATTCCACCTTAAATATCCCAGGAAAGAGAAAAATGGATAAAGAAGTTGTGGTCCTTATGTACAATGGAATATCACTCAGCCATGAAATCAATGTCATAAGGTTAGTAGCAGCATGATGAGTGGATTTAGGTACGACGATTCTAAGTGAAATAAGTCACACAGAAAAGGACACTTCTCATAAGGTATCACTTATAGAGGGAATGTAAAAACCGTTACACTTGAACTGAATTACAAAACAAAACAGAGTCACACATGCAGAAAACACACTATGGCTGCTTAACGGGAAAGGTGAGGTGGGGTGATACATAAAACAAGGGTATCAAATTAGCTCAGATACCATTCCATAAACCCAATATGTAGTAGACAAGACCTACTCCTTGCTCAGAGAACTGGACTCAACACGCCCTATTCACCGCACAAGAATATATCTGACTAGTAATAATCTTAAAACCTATGTATTGATATCTCTCTGTTAGTGTGTCAAGTGGGTGTAAAGCGGCATAAACACAGCCGTGAAAAGCAGCTAAACCCCATTATGAAAATAAATTACTTTGAAAAACCCATGAAACAACGACAGTGAAAGAGATAGAAATTCTTACACAATGAGTTCAGGGGCTGTGATGCAACCTGGATTGACCATATCTAGACCCACAGCTGGATGAGACATAAGGGTGGACACTCTTGGGGCTGAGAGTTTTGGTGAGGTTGGGTGAGCAAACGCAGACCCTTTAAAATAATACTGCGTGGTACCCATCGCATGGGTCCCAAATCTCCAGGTTCAAGGGCATCTTCCTACATCGAAAACATGCATGAGAACCCCAGAAGATGGTACACCGTGTGATGGGGAAAGGTTTCTAAAACGCACCTCATTTCTCATCTCCTTGTGCCCGGGTTTGCCATTCCAGCCACTTTACTAGCAATCTCCCTACTTGGAGCATCAGCACCTTTAACCTCCTGTTCCGTACAGGTTGCAATTTGTCCTGAGGATGAACGGGAAGACGGGGAACCAACGAGAGACTAGCTCTTGGTGTTGGGACCGGCACAGGTCACTCTATTTTCCCATCAGGAAGAAGAATTAACCACAGGCTCAGCCTGCCCCCCGGAACCAGAACAGGGCCTGAAGCCATCCTGCGCTTTTGCGGCCAGCTCCCAAAAAAGCGAGTTGTAAAATGGAGGTTCAGGGCACTGCAATTCACAAACCTGCAGAGTTATAAATGATAACTCTCGTCCACAAATATATTGAGGGAAGGCAAAGAAGAGGATTTGAAATCAAGGCAGAATTGCACGAAACAGATTTCAGGAGGTAGATACGAATCGCCTTTAAAGCACATGAAAAGCGGCAAAACGTTGACAATGATGCCCTTGGCCAAAAAGGGCGTATGCGTTTTTTCCTGAATATATTCAGGAAAAAACGCATACGCCCTTTTTGGCCAACCAAGCAACCTGGAAAGGCAAATCAGCACTACAGAGAAGTCTCGCTTCCCATCGGTCAAAAGGGCCATGCTGAAAAAAGTGTCAAAACCAGAAATGCAGGACAGGCCATGGAGAAATGGGAGCCTTGCTACACTGATGGGCGGGATGTAAATTGCCAACAGCCACTCTGGAGGAGTGTACGGTGTGTCCTGAAACATCTGAAAAACACAGCTTAGAGAGCATAGGGCACTTCCACTCATGGGGGTATAAATTGGGAAAATGAAAAATCAGCAAGACACAAGCACCCCAAAGTTGAGGGCTGCTCTGTTGACAAGGACCTCCACTTCATTCCACCTTAAATATCCCAGGAAAGAGAAAAATGGATAAAGAAGTTGTGGTCCTTATGTACAATGGAATATCACTCAGCCATGAAATCAATGTCATAAGGTTAGTAGCAGCATGATGAGTGGATTTAGGTACGACGATTCTAAGTGAAATAAGTCACACAGAAAAGGACACTTCTCATAAGGTATCACTTATAGAGGGAATGTAAAAACCGTTACACTTGAACTGAATTACAAAACAGAACAGAGTCACACATGCAGAAAACAGACTATGGCTGCTTAACGGGAAAGGTGAGGTGGGGTGATACATAAAACAAGGGTATCAAATTAGCTCAGATACCGTTCCATAAACCCAATATGTAGTAGACAAGACCTACTCCTTGCTCAGAGAACTGGACTCAACACGCCCTATTCACCGCACAAGAATATATCTGACTAGTAATAATCTTAAAACCTATGTATTGATATCTCTCTGTTAGTGTGTCAAGTGGGTGTAAAGCGGCATAAACACAGCCGTGAAAAGCAGCTAAACCCCATTATGAAAATAAATTACTTTGAAAAACCCATGAAACAACGACAGTGAAAGAGATAGAAATTCTTACACAATGAGTTCAGGGGCTGTGATGCAACCTGGATTGACCATATCTAGACCCACAGCTGGATGAGACATAAGGGTGGACACTCTTGGGGCTGAGAGGTTTGGTGAGGTTGGGTGAGCAAACGCAGACCCTTTAAAGTAATACTGCGTGGTACCCATCGCATGGGTCCCAAATCTCCAGGTTCAAGGGCATCTTCCTACATCGAAAACATGCATGAGAAACCCAGAAGATGGTACACCGTGTGATGGGGAAAGGTTTCTAAAACGCACCTCATTTCTCATCTCCTTGTGCCCGGGTTCGCCATTCCAGCCACTTTACTAGCAATCTCCCTACTTGGAGCATCAGCACCTTTAACCTCCTGTTCCGTACAGGTTGCAATTTGTCCTGAGGATGAACGGGAAGACGGGGAACCAACGAGAGACTAGCTCTTGGTGTTGGGACAGGCACAGGTCACTCTATTTTCCCATCAGGAAGAAGAATTAACCACAGGCTCAGCCTGCCCCCCGGAACCAGAACAGGGCCTGAAGCCATCCTGCGCTTTTGCGGCCAGCTCCCAAAAAAGCGAGTTGTAAAATGGAGGTTCAGGGCACTGCAATTCACAAACCTGCAGAGTTATAAATGATAACTCTCGTCCACAAATATATTGAGGGAAGGCAAAGAAGAGGATTTGAAATCAAGGCAGAATTGCACGAAACAGATTTCAGGAGGTAGATACGAATCGCCTTTAAAGCACATGAAAAGCGGCAAAACGTTGACAATGATGCCCTTGGCCAAAAAGGGCGTATGCGTTTTTTCCTGAATATATTCAGGAAAAAACGCATACGCCCTTTTTGGCCAACCAAGCAACCTGGAAAGGCAAATCAGCGCTACAGAGAAGTCTCGCTTCCCATCGGTCAAAAGGGCCATGCTGAAAAAAGTGTCAAAACCAGAAATGCAGGACAGGCCATGGAGAAATGGGAGCCTTGCTACACTGATGGGCGGGATGTAAATTGCCAACAGCCACTCTGGAGAAGTGTACGGTGTGTCCTGAAACATCTGAAAAACACAGCTTAGAGAGCATAGGGCACTTCCACTCATGGGGGTATAAATTGGGAAAATGAAAAATCAGCAAGACACAAGCACCCCAAAGTTGAGGGCTGCTCTGTTGACAAGGACCTCCACTTCATTCCACCTTAAATATCCCAGGAAAGAGAAAAATGGATAAAGAAGTTGTGGTCCTTATGTACAATGGAATATCACTCAGCCATGAAATCAATGTCATAAGGTTAGTAGCAGCATGATGAGTGGATTTAGGTACGACGATTCTAAGAGAAATAAGTCACACAGAAAAGGACACTTCTCATAAGGTATCACTTATAGAGGGAATGTAAAAACCGTTACACTTGAACTGAATTACAAAACAGAACAGAGTCACACATGCAGAAAACACACTATGGCTGCTTAACGGGAAAGGTGAGGTGGGGTGATACATAAAACAAGGGTATCAAATTAGCTCAGATACCGTTCCATAAACCCAATATGTAATAGACAAGACCTACTCCTTGCTCAGAGAACTGGACTCAACACACCCTATTCACCGCACAAGAATATATCTGACTAGTAATAATCTTAAAACCTATGTATTGATATCTCTCTGTTAGTGTGTCAAGTGGGTGTAAAGCGGCATAAACACAGCCGTGAAAAGCAGCTAAACCCCATTATGAAAATAAATTACTTTGTAAAACCCATGAAACAACGACAGTGAAAGAGATAGAAATTCTTACACAATGAGTTCAGGGGCTGTGATGCAACCTGGATTGACCATATCTAGACCCACAGCTGGATGAGACATAAGGGTGGACACTCTTGGGGCTGAGAGGTTTGGTGAGGTTGGGTGAGCAAACGCAGACCCTTTAAAGTAATACTGCGTGGTACCCATCACATGGGTCCCAAATCTCCAGGTTCAAGGGCATCTTCCTACATCGAAAACATGCATGAGAAACCCAGAAGATGGTACACCGTGTGATGGGGAAAGGTTTCTAAAACGCACCTCATTTCTCATCTCCTTGTGCCCGGGTTCGCCATTCCAGCCGTTTTACTAGCAATCTCCCTACTTGGAGCATCAGCACCTTTAACCTCCTGTTCCGTACAGGTTGCAATTTGTCCTGAGGATGAACGGGAAGACGGGGAACCAACGAGAGACTAGCTCTTGGTGTTGGGACAGGCACAGGTCACTCTATTTTCCCATCAGGAAGAAGAATTAACCACAGGCTCAGCCTGCCCCCCGGAACCAGAACAGGGCCTGAAGCCATCCTGCGCTTTTGCGGCCAGCTCCCAAAAAAGCGAGTTGTAAAATGGAGGTTCAGGGCACTGCAATTCACAAACCTGCAGAGTTATAAATGATAACTCTCGTCCACAAATATATTGAGGGAAGGCAAAGAAGAGGATTTGAAATCAAGGCAGAATTGCACGAAACAGATTTCAGGAGGTAGATACGAATCGCCTTTAAAGCACATGAAAAGCGGCAAAACGTTGACAATGATGCCCTTGGCCAAAAAGGGCGTATGCGTTTTTTCCTGAATATATTCAGGAAAAAACGCATACGCCCTTTTTGGCCAACCAAGCAACCTGGAAAGGCAAATCAGCGCTACAGAGAAGTCTCGCTTCCCATCGGTCAAAAGGGCCATGCTGAAAAAAGTGTCAAAACCAGAAATGCAGGACAGGCCATGGAGAAATGGGAGCCTTGCTACACTGATGGGCGGGATGTAAATTGCCAACAGCCACTCTGGAGGAGTGTACGGTGTGTCCTGAAACATCTGAAAAACACAGCTTAGAGAGCATAGGGCACTTCCACTCATGGGGGTATAAATTGGGAAAATGAAAAATCAGCAAGACACAAGCACCCCAAAGTTGAGGGCTGCTCTGTTGACAAGGACCTCCACTTCATTCCACCTTCAATATCCCAGGAAAGAGAAAAATGGATAAAGAAGTTGTGGTCCTTATGTACAATGGAATATCACTCAGCCATGAAATCAATGTCATAAGGTTAGTAGCAGCATGATGAGTGGATTTAGGTACGACGATTCTAAGTGAAATAAGTCACACAGAAAAGGACACTTCTCATAAGGTATCACTTATAGAGGGAATGTAAAAACCGTTACACTTGAACTGAATTACAAAACAGAACAGAGTCACACATGCAGAAAACACACTATGGCTGCTTAACGGGAAAGGTGAGGTGGGGTGATACATAAAACAAGGGTATCAAATTAGCTCAGATACCATTCCATAAACCCAATATGTAGTAGACAAGACCTACTCCTTGCTCAGAGAACTGGACTCAACACGCCCTATTCACCGCACAAGAATATATCTGACTAGTAATAATCTTAAAACCTATGTATTGATATCTCTCTGTTAGTGTGTCAAGTGGGTGTAAAGCGGCATAAACACAGCCGTGAAAAGCAGCTAAACCCCATTATGAAAATAAATTACTTTGAAAAACCCATGAAACAACGACAGTGAAAGAGATAGAAATTCTTACACAATGAGTTCAGGGGCTGTGATGCAACCTGGATTGACCATATCTAGACCCACAGCTGGATGAGACATAAGGGTGGACACTCTTGGGGCTGAGAGGTTTGGTGAGGTTGGGTGAGCAAACACAGACCCTTTAAAGTAATACTGCGTGGTACCCATCGCATGGGTCCCAAATCTCCAGCTTCAAGGGCATCTTCCTACATCGAAAACATGCATGAGAAACCCAGAAGATGGTACACCGTGTGATGGGGAAAGGTTTCTAAAACGCACCTCATTTCTCATCTCCTTGTGCCCGGGTTCGCCATTCCAGCCGCTTTACTAGCAATCTCCCTATTGGAGCATCAGCACCTTTAACCTCCTGTTCCGTACAGGTTGCAATTTGTCCTGAGGATGAACGGGAAGACGGGGAACCAACGAGAGACTAGCTCTTGGTGTTGGGACAGGCACAGGTCACTCTATTTTCCCATCAGGAAGAAGAATTAACCACAGGCTCAGCCTGACCCCCCAGAACCAGAACAGGGCCTGAAGCCATCCTGCGCTTTTGCGGCCAGCTCCCAAAAAAGCGAGTTGTAAAATGGAGGTTCAGGGCACTGCAATTCACAAACCTGCAGAGTTATAAATGATAACTCTCGTCCACAAATATATTGAGGGAAGGCAAAGAAGAGGATTTGAAATCAAGGCAGAATTGCACGAAACAGATTTCAGGAGGTAGATACGAATCGCCTTTAAAGCACATGAAAAGCGGCAAAACGTTGACAATGATGCCCTTGGCCAAAAAGGGCGTATGCGTTTTTTCCTGAATATATTCAGGAAAAAACGCATACGCCCTTTTTGGCCAACCAAGCAACCTGGAAAGGCAAATCAGCGCTACAGAGAAGTCTCGCTTCCCATCGGTCAAAAGGGCCATGCTGAAAAAAGTGTCAAAACCAGAAATGCAGGACAGGCCATGGAGAAATGGGAGCCTTGCTACACTGATGGGCGGGATGTAAATTGCCAACAGCCACTCTGGAGAAGTGTACGGTGTGTCCTGAAACATCTGAAAAACACAGCTTAGAGAGCATAGGGCACTTCCACTCATGGGGGTATAAATTGGGAAAATGAAAAATCAGCAAGACACAAGCACCCCAAAGTTGAGGGCTGCTCTGTTGACAAGGACCTCCACTTCATTCCACCTTAAATATCCCAGGAAAGAGAAAAATGGATAAAGAAGTTGTGGTCCTTATGTACAATGGAATATCACTCAGCCATGAAATCAATGTCATAAGGTTAGTAGCAGCATGATGAGTGGATTTAGGTACGACGATTCTAAGAGAAATAAGTCACACAGAAAAGGACACTTCTCATAAGGTATCACTTATAGAGGGAATGTAAAAACCGTTACACTTGAACTGAATTACAAAACAGAACAGAGTCACACATGCAGAAAACACACTATGGCTGCTTAACGGGAAAGGTGAGGTGGGGTGATACATAAAACAAGGGTATCAAATTAGCTCAGATACCGTTCCATAAACCCAATATGTAATAGACAAGACCTACTCCTTGCTCAGAGAACTGGACTCAACACGCCCTATTCACCGCACAAGAATATATCTGACTAGTAACAATCTTAAAACCTATGTATTGATATCTCTCTGTTAGTGTGTCAAGTGGGTGTAAAGCGGCATAAACACAGCCGTGAAAAGCAGCTAAACCCCATTATGAAAATAAATTACTTTGAAAAACCCATGAAACAACGACAGTGAAAGAGAGAGAAATTCTTACACAATGCGTTCATGGGCTGTGATGCAACCTGGATTGACCATATCTAGACCCACAGCTGGATGAGACATAAGGGTGGACACTCTTGGGGCTGAGAGGTTTGGTGAGGTTGGGTGAGCAAACACAGACCCTTTAAAGTAGTACTGCGTGGTACCCATCGCATGGGTCCCAAATCTCCAGCTTCAAGGGCATCTTCCTACATCGAAAACATGCATGAGAAACCCAGAAGATGGTACACCATGTGATGGGGAAAGGTTTCTAAAACGCACCTCATTTCTCATCTCCTTGTGCCCGGGTTCGCCATTCCAGCCACTTTACTAGCAATCTCCCTACTTGGAGCATCAGCACCTTTAACCTCCTGTTCCGTACAGGTTGCAATTTGTCCTGAGGATGAACGGGAAGACGGGGAACCAACGAGAGACTAGCTCTTGGTGTTGGGACAGGCACAGGTCACTCTATTTTCCCATCAGGAAGAAGAATTAACCACAGGCTCAGCCTGCCCCCCGGAACCAGAACAGGGCCTGAAGCCATCCTGCGCTTTTGCGGCCAGCTCCCAAAAAAGCGAGTTGTAAAATGGAGGTTCAGGGCACTGCAATTCACAAACCTGCAGAGTTATAAATGATAACTCTCGTCCACAAATATATTGAGGGAAGGCAAAGAAGAGGATTTGAAATCAAGGCAGAATTGCACGAAACAGATTTCAGGAGGTAGATACGAATCGCCTTTAAAGCACATGAAAAGCGGCAAAACGTTGACAATGATGCCCTTGGCCAAAAAGGGCGTATGCGTTTTTTCCTGAATATATTCAGGAAAAAACGCATACGCCCTTTTTGGCCAACCAAGCAACCTGGAAAGGCAAATCAGCGCTACAGAGAAGTCTCGCTTCCCATCGGTCAAAAGGGCCATGCTGAAAAAAGTGTCAAAACCAGAAATGCAGGACAGGCCATGGAGAAATGGGAGCCTTGCTACACTGATGGGCGGGATGTAAATTGCCAACAGCCACTCTGGAGAAGTGTACGGTGTGTCCTGAAACATCTGAAAAACACAGCTTAGAGAGCATAGGGCACTTCCACTCATGGGGGTATACATTGGGAAAATGAAAAATCAGCAAGACACAAGCACCCCAAAGTTGAGGGCTGCTCTGTTGACAAGGACCTCCACTTCATTCCACCTTAAATATCCCAGGAAAGAGAAAAATGGATAAAGAAGTTGTGGTCCTTATGTACAATGGAATATCACTCAGCCATGAAATCAATGTCATAAGGTTAGTAGCAGCATGATGAGTGGATTTAGGTACGACGATTCTAAGAGAAATAAGTCACACAGAAAAGGACACTTCTCATAAGGTATCACTTATAGAGGGAATGTAAAAACCGTTACACTTGAACTGAATTACAAAACAGAACAGAGTCACACATGCAGAAAACACACTATGGCTGCTTAACGGGAAAGGTGAGGTGGGGTGATACATAAAACAAGGGTATCAAATTAGCTCAGATACCGTTCCATAAACCCAATATGTAATAGACAAGACCTACTCCTTGCTCAGAGAACTGGACTCAACATGCCCTATTCACCGCACAAGAATATATCTGACTAGTAACAATCTTAAAACCTATGTATTGATATCTCTCTGTTAGTGTGTCAAGTGGGTGTAAAGCGGCATAAACACAGCCGTGAAAAGCAGCTAAACCCCATTATGAAAATAAATTACTTTAAAAAACCCATGAAACAACGACAGTGAAAGAGAGAGAAATTCTTACACAATGCGTTCATGGGCTGTGATGCAACCTGGATTGACCATATCTAGACCCACAGCTGGATGAGACATAAGGGTGGACACTCTTGGGGCTGAGAGGTTTGGTGAGGTTGGGTGAGCAAACGCAGACCCTTTAAAGTAATACTGCGTGGTACCCATCGCATGGGTCCCAAATCTCCAGCTTCAAGGGCATCTTCCTACATCGAAAACATGCATGAGAAACCCAGAAGATGGTACACCATGTGATGGGGAAAGGTTTCTAAAACGCACCTCATTTCTCATCTCCTTGTGCCCGGGTTCGCCATTCCAGCCACTTTACTAGCAATCTCCCTACTTGGAGCATCAGCACCTTTAACCTCCTGTTCCGTACAGGTTGCAATTTGTCCTGAGGATGAACGGGAAGACGGGGAACCAACGAGAGACTAGCTCTTGGTGTTGGGACAGGCACAGGTCACTCTATTTTCCCATCAGGAAGAAGAATTAACCACAGGCTCAGCCTGCCCCCCGGAACCAGAACAGGGCCTGAAGCCATCCTGCGCTTTTGCGGCCAGCTCCCAAAAAAGCGAGTTGTAAAATGGAGGTTCAGGGCACTGCAATTCACAAACCTGCAGAGTTATAAATGATAACTCTCGTCCACAAATATATTGAGGGAAGGCAAAGAAGAGGATTTGAAATCAAGGCAGAATTGCACGAAACAGATTTCAGGAGGTAGATACGAATCGCCTTTAAAGCACATGAAAAGCGGCAAAACGTTGACAATGATGCCCTTGGCCAAAAAGGGCGTATGCGTTTTTTCCTGAATATATTCAGGAAAAAACGCATACGCCCTTTTTGGCCAACCAAGCAACCTGGAAAGGCAAATCAGCGCTACAGAGAAGTCTCGCTTCCCATCGGTCAAAAGGGCCATGCTGAAAAAAGTGTCAAAACCAGAAATGTAGGAAAGGCCATTGAGAAATGGGAGCCTTGCTACACTGATGGGCGGGATGTAAATTGCCAACAGCCACTCTGGAGAAGTGTACGGTGTGTCCTGAAACATCTGAAAAACACAGCTTAGAGAGCATAGGGCACTTCCACTCATGGGGGTATAAATTGGGAAAATGAAAAATCAGCAAGACACAAGCACCCCAAAGTTGAGGGCTGCTCTGTTGACAAGGACCTCCACTTCATTCCACCTTCAATATTCCAGGAAAGAGAAAAATGGATAAAGAAGTTGTGGTCCTTATGTACAATGGAATATCACTCAGCCATGAAATCAATGTCATAAGGTTAGTAGCAGCATGATGAGTGGATTTAGGTACGACGATTCTAAGAGAAATAAGTCACACAGAAAAGGACACTTCTCATAAGGTATCACTTATAGAGGGAATGTAAAAACCGTTACACTTGAACTGAATTACAAAACAGAACAGAGTCACACATGCAGAAAACACACTATGGCTGCTTAACGGGAAAGGTGAGGTGGGGTGATACATAAAACAAGGGTATCAAATTAGCTCAGATACCGTTCCATAAACCCAATATGTAATAGACAAGACCTACTCCTTGCTCAGAGAACTGGACTCAACACGCCCTATTCACCGCACAAGAATATATCTGACTAGTAATAATCTTAAAACCTATGTATTGATATGTCTCTGTTAGTGTGTCAAGTGGGTGTAAAGCGGCATAAACACAGCCGTGAAAAGCGGCTAAACCCCATTATGAAAATAAATTACTTTGTAAAACCCATGAAACAACGACAGTGAAAGAGATAGAAATTCTTACACAATGAGTTCAGGGGCTGTGATGCAACCTGGATTGACCATATCTAGACCCACAGCTGGATGAGACATAAGGGTGGACACTCTTGGGGCTGAGAGGTTTGGTGAGGTTGGGTGAGCAAACGCAGACCCTTTAAAGTAATACTGCGTGGTACCCATCGCATGGGTCCCAAATCTTCAGGTTCAAGGGCATCTTCCTACATCGAAAACATGCATGAGAAACCCAGAAGATGGTACACCGTGTGATGGGGAAAGGTTTCTAAAACGCACCTCATTTCTCATCTCCTTGTGCCCGGGTTCGCCATTCCAGCCGCTTTACTAGCAATCTCCCTATTGGAGCATCAGCACCTTTAACCTCCTGTTCCGTACAGGTTGCAATTTGTCCTGAGGATGAACGGGAAGACGGGGAACCAACGAGAGACTAGCTCTTGGTGTTGGGACAGGCACAGGTCACTCTATTTTCCCATCAGGAAGAAGAATTAACCACAGGCTCAGCCTGACCCCCCAGAACCAGAACAGGGCCTGAAGCCATCCTGCGCTTTTGCGGCCAGCTCCCAAAAAAGCGAGTTGTAAAATGGAGGTTCAGGGCACTGCAATTCACAAACCTGCAGAGTTATAAATGATAACTCTCGTCCACAAATATATTGAGGGAAGGCAAAGAAGAGGATTTGAAATCAAGGCAGAATTGCACGAAACAGATTTCAGGAGGTAGATACGAATCGCCTTTAAAGCACATGAAAAGCGGCAAAACG
Source organism: Balaenoptera borealis (assembly GCF_965194805.1). Lineage (NCBI taxonomy): Eukaryota > Metazoa > Chordata > Mammalia > Artiodactyla > Balaenopteridae > Balaenoptera > Balaenoptera borealis. The sequence goes on from NW_028123994.1 coordinate 1,610,161, forward strand.
TTGACAATGATGCCCTTGGCCAAAAAGGGCGTATGCGTTTTTTCCTGAATATATTCAGGAAAAAACGCATACGCCCTTTTTGGCCAACCAAGCAACCTGGAAAGGCAAATCAGCGCTACAGAGAAGTCTCGCTTCCCATCGGTCAAAAGGGCCATGCTGAAAAAAGTGTCAAAACCAGAAATGCAGGACAGGCCATGGAGAAATGGGAGCCTTGCTACACTGATGGGCGGGATGTAAATTGCCAACAGCCACTCTGGAGAAGTGTACGGTGTGTCCTGAAACATCTGAAAAACACAGCTTAGAGAGCATAGGGCACTTCCACTCATGGGGGTATAAATTGGGAAAATGAAAAATCAGCAAGACACAAGCACCCCAAAGTTGAGGGCTGCTCTGTTGACAAGGACCTCCACTTCATTCCACCTTAAATATCCCAGGAAAGAGAAAAATGGATAAAGAAGTTGTGGTCCTTATGTACAATGGAATATCACTCAGCCATGAAATCAATGTCATAAGGTTAGTAGCAGCATGATGAGTGGATTTAGGTACGACGATTCTAAGAGAAATAAGTCACACAGAAAAGGACACTTCTCATAAGGTATCACTTATAGAGGGAATGTAAAAACCGTTACACTTGAACTGAATTACAAAACAGAACAGAGTCACACATGCAGAAAACACACTATGGCTGCTTAACGGGAAAGGTGAGGTGGGGTGATACATAAAACAAGGGTATCAAATTAGCTCAGATACCGTTCCATAAACCCAATATGTAATAGACAAGACCTACTCCTTGCTCAGAGAACTGGACTCAACACGCCCTATTCACCGCACAAGAATATATCTGACTAGTAACAATCTTAAAACCTATGTATTGATATCTCTCTGTTAGTGTGTCAAGTGGGTGTAAAGCGGCATAAACACAGCAGTGAAAAGCAGCTAAACCCCATTATGAAAATAAATTACTTTGAAAAACCCATGAAACAACGACAGTGAAAGAGAGAGAAATTCTTACACAATGCGTTCATGGGCTGTGATGCAACCTGGATTGACCATATCTAGACCCACAGCTGGATGAGACATAAGGGTGGACACTCTTGGGGCTGAGAGGTTTGGTGAGGTTGGGTGAGCAAACACAGACCCTTTAAAGTAGTACTGCGTGGTACCCATCGCATGGGTCCCAAATCTCCAGCTTCAAGGGCATCTTCCTACATCGAAAACATGCATGAGAAACCCAGAAGATGGTACACCATGTGATGGGGAAAGGTTTCTAAAACGCACCTCATTTCTCATCTCCTTGTGCCCGGGTTCGCCATTCCAGCCACTTTACTAGCAATCTCCCTACTTGGAGCATCAGCACCTTTAACCTCCTGTTCCGTACAGCTTGCAATTTGTCCTGAGGATGAACGGGAAGACGGGGAACCAACGAGAGACTAGCTCTTGGTGTTGGGACAGGCACAGGTCACTCTATTTTCCCATCAGGAAGAAGAATTAACCACAGGCTCAGCCTGCCCCCCGGAACCAGAACAGGGCCTGAAGCCATCCTGCGCTTTTGCGGCCAGCTCCCAAAAAAGCGAGTTGTAAAATGGAGGTTCAGGGCACTGCAATTCACAAACCTGCAGAGTTATAAATGATAACTCTCGTCCACAAATATATTGAGGGAAGGCAAAGAAGAGGATTTGAAATCAAGGCAGAATTGCACGAAACAGATTTCAGGAGGTAGATACGAATCGCCTTTAAAGCACATGAAAAGCGGCAAAACGTTGACAATGATGCCCTTGGCCAAAAAGGGCGTATGCGTTTTTTCCTGAATATATTCAGGAAAAAACGCATACGCCCTTTTTGGCCAACCAAGCAACCTGGAAAGGCAAATCAGCGCTACAGAGAAGTCTCGCTTCCCATCGGTCAAAAGGGCCATGCTGAAAAAAGTGTCAAAACCAGAAATGCAGGAAAGGCCATGGAGAAATGGGAGCCTTGCTACACTGATGGGCGGGATGTAAATTGCCAACAGCCACTCTGGAGAAGTGTACGGTGTGTCCTGAAACATCTGAAAAACACAGCTTAGAGAGCATAGGGCACTTCCACTCATGGGGGTATAAATTGGGAAAATGAAAAATCAGCAAGACACAAGCACCCCAACGTTGAGGGCTGCTCTGTTGACAAGGACCTCCACTTCATTCCACCTTCAATATTCCAGGAAAGAGAAAAATGGATAAAGAAGTTGTGGTCCTTATGTACAATGGAATATCACTCAGCCATGAAATCAATGTCATAAGGTTAGTAGCAGCATGATGAGTGGATTTAGGTACGACGATTCTAAGTGAAATAAGTCACACAGAAAAGGTCACTTCTCATAAGGTATCACTTTTAGAGGGAATGTAAAAACCGTTACACTTGAACTGAATTACAAAACAGAACAGAGTCACACATGCAGAAAACAGACTATGGCTGCTTAACGGGAAAGGTGAGGTGGGGTGATACATAAAACAAGGGTATCAAATTAGCTCAGATACCGTTCCATAAACCCAATATGTAATAGACAAGACCTACTCCTTGCTCAGAGAACTGGACTCAACACGCCCTATTCACCGCACAAGAATATATCTGACTAGTAATAATCTTAAAACCTATGTATTGATATCTCTCTGTTAGTGTGTCAAGTGGGTGTAAAGCGGCATAAACACAGCCGTGAAAAGCAGCTAAACCCCATTATGAAAATAAATTACTTTGTAAAACCCATGAAACAACGACAGTGAAAGAGATAGAAATTCTTACACAATGAGTTCAGGGGCTGTGATGCAACCTGGATTGACCATATCTAGACCCACAGCTGGATGAGACATAAGGGTGGACACTCTTGGGGCTGAGAGGTTTGGTGAGGTTGGGTGAGCAAACGCAGACCCTTTAAAGTAATACTGCGTGGTACCCATCGCATGGGTCCCAAATCTCCAGGATCAAGGGCATCTTCCTACATCGAAAACATGCATGAGAAACCCAGAAGATGGTATACCGTGTGATGGGGAAAGGTTTCTAAAACGCACCTCATTTCTCATCTCCTTGTGCCCGGGTTCGCCATTCCAGCCGCTTTACTAGCAATCTCCCTACTTGGAGCATCAGCACCTTTAACCTCCTGTTCCGTACAGCTTGCAATTTGTCCTGAGGATGAACGGGAAGACGGGGAACCAACGAGAGACTAGCTCTTGGTGTTGGGACAGGCACAGGTCACTCTATTTTCCCATCAGGAAGAAGAATTAACCACAGGCTCAGCCTGCCCCCCAGAACCAGAACAGGGCCTGAAGCCATCCTGCGCTTTTGCGGCCAGCTCCCAAAAAAGCGAGTTGTAAAATGGAGGTTCAGGGCACTGCAATTCACAAACCTGCAGAGTTATAAATGATAACTCTCGTCCACAAATATATTGAGGGAAGGCAAAGAAGAGGATTTGAAATCAAGGCAGAATTGCACGAAACAGATTTCAGGAGGTAGATACGAATCGCCTTTAAAGCACATGAAAAGCGGCAAAACGTTGACAATGATGCCCTTGGCCAAAAAGGGCGTATGCGTTTTTTCCTGAATATATTCAGGAAAAAACGCATACGCCCTTTTTGGCCAACCAAGCAACCTGGAAAGGCAAATCAGCGCTACAGAGAAGTCTCGCTTCCCATCGGTCAAAAGGGCCATCCTGAAAAAAGTGTCAAAACCAGAAATGCAGGACAGGCCATGGAGAAATGGGAGCCTTGCTACACTGATGGGCGGGATGTAAATTGCCAACAGCCACTCTGGAGAAGTGTACGGTGTGTCCTGAAACATCTGAAAAACACAGCTTAGAGAGCATAGGGCACTTCCACTCATGGGGGTATAAATTGGGATAATGAAAAATCAGCAAGACACAAGCACCCCAAAGTTGAGGGCTGCTCTGTTGACAAGGACCTCCACTTCATTCCACCTTAAATATCCCAGGAAAGAGAAAAATGGATAAAGAAGTTGTGGTCCTTATGTACAATGGAATATCACTCAGCCATGAAATCAATGTCATAAGGTTAGTAGCAGCATGATGAGTGGATTTAGGTACGACGATTCTAAGAGAAATAAGTCACACAGAAAAGCACACTTCTCATAAGGTATCACTTATAGAGGGAATGTAAAAACCGTTACACTTGAACTGAATTACAAAACAGAACAGAGTCACACATGCAGAAAACACACTATGGCTGCTTAACGGGAAAGGTGAGGTGGGGTGATACATAAAACAAGGGTATCAAATTAGCTCAGATACCGTTCCATAAACCCAATATGTAGTAGACAAGACCTACTCCTTGCTCAGAGAACTGTACTCAACACGCCCTATTCACCGCACAAGAATATATCTGACTAGTAATAATCTTAAAACCTATGTATTGATATCTCTCTGTTAGTGTGTCAAGTGGGTGTAAAGCGGCATAAACACAGCCGTGAAAAGCAGCTAAACCCCATTATGAAAATAAATTACTTTGTAAAACCCATGAAACAACGACAGTGAAAGAGATAGAAATTCTTACACAATGAGTTCAGGGGCTGTGATGCAACCTGGATTGACCATATCTAGACCCACAGCTGGATGAGACATAAGGGTGGACACTCTTGGGGCTGAGAGGTTTGGTGAGGTTGGGTGAGCAAACGCAGACCCTTTAAAGTAATACTGCGTGGTACCCATCGCATGGGTCCCAAATCTCCAGCTTCAAGGGCATCTTCCTACATCGAAAATATGCATGAGAAACCCAGAAGATGGTACACCGTGTGATGGGGAATGGTTTCTAAAACGCACCTCATTTCTCATCTCCTTGTGCCCGGGTTCGCCATTCCAGCCGCTTTACTAGCAATCTCCCTACTTGGAAAATCAGCACCTTTAACCTCCTGTTCCGTACAGGTTGCAATTTGTCCTGAGGATAAACGGGAAGACGGGGAACCAACGAGAGACTAGCTCTTGGTGTTGGGACAGGCACAGGTCACTCTATTTTCCCATCAGGAAGAAGAATTAACCACAGGCTCAGCCTGCCCCCCGGAACCAGAACAGGGCCTGAAGCCATCCTGCGCTTTTGCGGCCAGCTCCCAAAAAAGCGAGTTGTAAAATGGAGGTCCAGGGCACTGCAATTCACAAACCTGCAGAGTTATAAATGATAACTCTCGTCCACAAATATATTGAGGGAAGGCAAAGAAGAGGATTTGAAATCAAGGCAGAATTGCAGGAAACAGATTTCAGGAGGTAGATTCGAATCGCCTTTAAAGCACATGAAAAGCGGCAAAACGTTGACAATGATGCCCTTGGCCAAAAAGGGCGTATGCGTTTTTTCCTGAATATATTCAGGAAAAAACGCATACGCCCTTTTTGGCCAACCAAGCAACCTGGAAAGGCAAATCAGTGCTACAAAGAAGTCTCGCTTCCCATCGGTCAAAAGGGCCATGCTGAAAAAAGTGTCAAAACCAGAAATGCAGGACAGGCCATGGAGAAATGGGAGCCTTGCTACACTGATGGGCGGGATGTAAATTGCCAACAGCCACTCTGGAGAAGTGTACAGTGTGTCCTGAAACATCTGAAAAACACAGCTTAGAGAGCATAGGGCACTTCCACTCATGGGGGTATAAATTGGGAAAATGAAAAATCAGCAAGACACAAGCACCCCAAAGTTGAGGGCTGCTCTGTTGACAAGGACCTCCACTTCATTCCACCTTAAATATCCCAGGAAAGAGAAAAATGGATAAAGAAGTTGTGGTCCTTATGTACAATGGAATATCACTCAGCCATGAAATCAATGTCATAAGGTTAGTAGCAGCATGATGAGTGGATTTAGGTACGACGATTCTAAGAGAAATAAGTCACACAGAAAAGGACACTTCTCATAAGGTATCACTTATAGAGGGAATGTAAAAACTATTACACTTGAACTGAATTACAAAACAGAACAGAGTCACACATGCAGAAAACACACTATGGCTGCTTAACGGGAAAGGTGAGGTGGGGTGATACATAAAACAAGGGTATCAAATTAGCTCAGATACCGTTCCATAAACCCAATATGTAATAGACAAGACCTACTCCTTGCTCAGAGAACTGGACTCAACACGCCCTATTCACCGCACAAGAATATATCTGACTAGTAATAATCTTAAAACCTATGTATTGATATCTCTCTGTTAGTGTGTCAAGTGGGTGTAAAGCGGCATAAACACAGCCGTGAAAAGCAGCTAAACCCCATTATGAAAATAAATTACTTTGTAAAACCCATGAAACAACGACAGTGAAAGAGATAGAAATTCTTACACAATGAGTTCAGGGGCTGTGATGCAACCTGGATTGACCATATCTAGACCCACAGCTGGATGAGACATAAGGGTGGACACTCTTGGGGCTGAGAGGTTTGGTGAGGTTGGGTGAGCAAACGCAGACCCTTTAAAGTAATACTGCGTGGTACCCATCGCATGGGTCCCAAATCTCCAGGATCAAGGGCATCTTCCTACATCGAAAACATGCATGAGAAACCCAGAAGATGGTATACCGTGTGATGGGGAAAGGTTTCTAAAACGCACCTCATTTCTCATCTCCTTGTGCCCGGGTTCGCCATTCCAGCCGCTTTACTAGCAATCTCCCTACTTGGAGCATCAGCACCTTTAACCTCCTGTTCCGTACAGCTTGCAATTTGTCCTGAGGATGAACGGGAAGACGGGGAACCAACGAGAGACTAGCTCTTGGTGTTGGGACAGGCACAGGTCACTCTATTTTCCCATCAGGAAGAAGAATAAACCACAGGCTCAGCCTGCCCCCCAGAACCAGAACAGGGCCTGAAGCCATCCTGCGCTTTTGCGGCCAGCTCCCAAAAAAGCGAGTTGTAAAATGGAGGTTCAGGGCACTGCAATTCACAAACCTGCAGAGTTATAAATGATAACTCTCGTCCACAAATATATTGAGGGAAGGCAAAGAAGAGGATTTGAAATCAAGGCAGAATTGCACGAAACAGATTTCAGGAGGTAGATACGAATCGCCTTTAAAGCACATGAAAAGCGGCAAAACGTTGACAATGATGCCCTTGGCCAAAAAGGGCGTATGCGTTTTTTCCTGAATATATTCAGGAAAAAACGCATACGCCCTTTTTGGCCAACCAAGCAACCTGGAAAGGCAAATCAGCGCTACAGAGAAGTCTCGCTTCCCATCGGTCAAAAGGGCCATCCTGAAAAAAGTGTCAAAACCAGAAATGCAGGACAGGCCATGGAGAAATGGGAGCCTTGCTACACTGATGGGCGGGATGTAAATTGCCAACAGCCACTCTGGAGAAGTGTACGGTGTGTCCTGAAACATCTGAAAAACACAGCTTAGAGAGCATAGGGCACTTCCACTCATGGGGGTATAAATTGGGAAAATGAAAAATCAGCAAGACACAAGCACCCCAAAGTTGAGGGCTGCTCTGTTGACAAGGACCTCCACTTCATTCCACCTTAAATATCCCAGGAAAGAGAAACATGGATAAAGAAGTTGTGGTCCTTATGTACAATGGAATATCACTCAGCCATGAAATCAATGTCATAAGGTTAGTAGCAGCATGATGAGTGGATTTAGGTACGACGATTCTAAGAGAAATAAGTCACACAGAAAAGCACACTTCTCATAAGGTATCACTTATAGAGGGAATGTAAAAACCGTTACACTTGAACTGAATTACAAAACAGAACAGAGTCACACATGCAGAAAACACACTATGGCTGCTTAACGGGAAGGTGAGGTGGGGTGATACATAAAACAAGGGTATCAAATTAGCTCAGATACTGTTCCATAAACCCAATATGTAGTAGACAAGACCTACTCCTTGCTCAGAGAACTGTACTCAACACGCCCTATTCACCGCACAAGAATATATCTGACTAGTAATAATCTTAAAACCTATGTATTGATATCTCTCTGTTAGTGTGTCAAGTGGGTGTAAAGCGGCATAAACACAGCCGTGAAAAGCAGCTAAACCCCATTATGAAAATAAATTACTTTGTAAAACCCATGAAACAACGACAGTGAAAGAGATAGAAATTCTTACACAATGAGTTCAGGGGCTGTGATGCAACCTGGATTGACCATATCTAGACCCACAGCTGGATGAGACATAAGGGTGGACACTCTTGGGGCTGAGAGGTTTGGTGAGGTTGGGTGAGCAAACGCAGACCCTTTAAAGTAATACTGCGTGGTACCCATCGCATGGGTCCCAAATCTCCAGCTTCAAGGGCATCTTCCTACATCGAAAACATGCATGAGAAACCCAGAAGATGGTACACCGTGTGATGGGGAATGGTTTCTAAAACGCACCTCATTTCTCATCTCCTTGTGCCCGGGTTCGCCATTCCAGCCGCTTTACTAGCAATCTCCCTACTTGGAAAATCAGCACCTTTAACCTCCTGTTCCGTACAGGTTGCAATTTGTCCTGAGGATAAACGGGAAGACGGGGAACCAACGAGAGACTAGCTCTTGGTGTTGGGACAGGCACAGGTCACTCTATTTTCCCATCAGGAAGAAGAATTAACCACAGGCTCAGCCTGCCCCCCGGAACCAGAACAGGGCCTGAAGCCATCCTGCGCTTTTGCGGCCAGCTCCCAAAAAAGCGAGTTGTAAAATGGAGGTCCAGGGCACTGCAATTCACAAACCTGCAGAGTTATAAATGATAACTCTCGTCCACAAATATATTGAGGGAAGGCAAAGAAGAGGATTTGAAATCAAGGCAGAATTGCAGGAAACAGATTTCAGGAGGTAGATTCGAATCGCCTTTAAAGCACATGAAAAGCGGCAAAACGTTGACAATGATGCCCTTGGCCAAAAAGGGCGTATGCGTTTTTTCCTGAATATATTCAGGAAAAAACGCATACGCCCTTTTTGGCCAACCAAGCAACCTGGAAAGGCAAATCAGCGCTACAAAGAAGTCTCGCTTCCCATCGGTCAAAAGGGCCATGCTGAAAAAAGTGTCAAAACCAGAAATGCAGGACAGGCCATGGAGAAATGGGAGCCTTGCTACACTGATGGGCGGGATGTAAATTGCCAACAGCCACTCTGGAGAAGTGTACAGTGTGTCCTGAAACATCTGAAAAACACAGCTTAGAGAGCATAGGGCACTTCCACTCATGGGGGTATAAATTGGGAAAATGAAAAATCAGCAAGACACAAGCACCCCAAAGTTGAGGGCTGCTCTGTTGACAAGGACCTCCACTTCATTCCACCTTAAATATCCCAGGAAAGAGAAAAATGGATAAAGAAGTTGTGGTCCTTATGTACAATGGAATATCACTCAGCCATGAAATCAATGTCATAAGGTTAGTAGCAGCATGATGAGTGGATTTAGGTACGATGATTCTAAGTGAAATAAGTCACACAGAAAAGGACACTTCTCATAAGGTATCACTGATAGAGGGAATGTAAAAACCGTTACACTTGAACTGAATTACAAAACAGAACAGAGTCACACATGCAGAAAACACACTATGGCTGCTTAACGGGAAAGGTGAGGTGGGGTGATACATAAAACAAGGGTATCAAATTAGCTCAGATACCGTTCCATAAACCCAATATGTAATAGACAAGACCTACTCCTTGCTCAGAGAACTGGACTCAACACGCCCTATTCACCGCACAAGAATATATCTGACTGGTAATAATCTTGAAACCTATGTATTGATATCTCTCTGTTAGTGTGTCAAGTGGGTGTAAAGCGGCATAAACACAGCCGTGAAAAGCAGCTAAACCCCATTATGAAAATAAATTACTTTGAAAAACCCATGAAACAACGACAGTGAAAGAGATAGAAATTCTTACACAATGAGTTCAGGGGCTGTGATGCAACCTGGATTGACCATATCTAGACCCACAGCTGGATGAGACATAAGGGTGGACACTCTTGGGGCTGAGAGGTTTGGTGAGGTTGGGTGAGCAAACGCAGACCCTTTAAAGTAATACAGCGTGGTACCCATCGCATGGGTCCCAAATCTCCAGGTTCAAGGGCATCTTCCTACATCGAAAACATGCATGAGAAACCCAGAAGATGGTACACCGTGTGATGAGGAAAAGTTTCTAAAACGCACCTCATTTCTCATCTCCTTGTGCCCGGATTCGCCATTCCAGCCACTTTACTAGCAATCTCCCTACTTGGAGCATCAGCACCTTTAACCTCCTGTTCCGTACAGGTTGCAATTTGTCCTGAGGATGAACGGGAAGACGGGGAACCAACGAGAGACTAGCTCTTGGTGTTGGGACAGGCACAGGTCACTCTATTTTCCCATCAGGATGAAGAATTAACCACAGGCTCAGCCTGCCCCCCGGAACCAGAACAGGGCCTGAAGCCATCCTGCGCTTTTGCGGCCAGCTCCCAAAAAAGCGAGTTGTAAAATGGAGCTTCAGGGCACTGCAATTCACAAACCTGCAGAGTTATAAATGATAACTCTCGTCCACAAATATATTGAGGGAAGGCAAAGAAGAGGATTTGAAATCAAGGCAGAATTGCACGAAACAGATTTCAGGAGGTAGATACGAATCGCCTTTAAAGCACATGAAAAGCGGCAAAACGTTGACAATGATGCCCTTGGCCAAAAAGGGCGTATGCGTTTTTTCCTGAATATATTCAGGAAAAAACGCATACGCCCTTTTTGGCCAACCAAGCAACCTGGAAAGGCAAATCAGCGCTACAGAGAAGTCTCGCTTCCCAACGGTCAAAAGGGCCATCCTAAAAAAAGTGTCAAAACCAGAAATGCAGGACAGGCCATGGAGAAATGGGAGCCTTGCTACACTGATGGGCGGGATGTAAATTGCCAACAGCCACTCTGGAGAAGTGTACGGTGTGTCCTGAAACATCTGAAAAACACAGCTTAGAGAGCATAGGGCACTTCCACTCATGGGGGTATAAATTGGGAAAATGAAAAATCAGCAAGACACAAGCACCCCAAAGTTGAGGGCTGCTCTGTTGACAAGGACCTCCACTTCATTCCACCTTAAATATCCCAGGAAAGAGAAAAATGGATAAAGAAGTTGTGGTCCTTATGTACAATGGAATATCACTCAGCCATGAAATCAATGTCATAAGGTTAGTAGCAGCATGATGAGTGGATTTAGGTACGACGATTCTAAGTGAAATAAGTCACACAGAAAAGGACACTTCTCATAAAGTATCACTTATAGAGGGAATGTAAAAACTGTTACACTTGAACTGAATTACAAAACAGAACAGAGTCACACATGCAGAAAACACACTATGGCTGCTTAACGGGAAAGGTGAGGTGGGGTGATACATAAAACAAGGGTATCAAATTAGCTCAGATACCGTTCCATAAACCCAATATGTAGTAGACAAGACCTACTCCTTGCTCATAGAACTGGACTCAACACGCCCTATTCACCGCACAAGAATATATCTGACTAGTAATAATCTTGAAACCTATGTATTGATATCTCTCTGTTAGTGTGTCAAGTGGGTGTAAAGCGGCATAAACACAGCCGTGAAAAGCAGCTAAACCCCATTATGAAAATAAATTACTTTGAAAAACCCATGAAACAACGACAGTGAAAGAGATAGAAATTCTTACACAATGAGTTCAGGGGCTGTGATGCAACCTGGATTGACCATATCTAGACCCACAGCTGGATGAGACATAAGGGTGGACACTCTTGGGGCTGAGAGGTTTGGTGAGGTTGGGTGAGCAAACGCAGACCCTTTAAAGTAATACTGCGTGCTACCCATCGCATGGGTCCCAAATCTCCAGCTTCAAGGGCATCTTCCTACATCGAAAACATGCATGAGAAACCCAGAAGATGGTACACCGTGTGATGGGGAAAGGTTTCTAAAACGCACCTCATTTCTCATCTCCTTGTGCCCGGGTTCGCCATTCCAGCCACTTTACTAGCAATCTCCCTACTTGGAGCATCAGCACCTTTAACCTCCTGTTCCGTACAGGTTGCAATTTGTCCTGAGGATGAACGGGAAGACGGGGAACCAACGAGAGACTAGCTCTTGGTGTCGGGACAGGCACAGGTCACTCTATTTTCCCATCAGGAAGAAGAATTAACCACAGGCTCAGCCTGCCCCCCGGAACCAGAACAGGGCTTGAAGCCATCCTGCGCTTTTGCGGCCAGCTCCCAAAAAAGCGAGTTGTAAAATGGAGGTTCAGGGCACTGCAATTCACAAACCTGCAGAGTTATAAATGATAACTCTCGTCCACAAATATATTGAGGGAAGGCAAAGAAGAGGATTTGAAATCAAGGCAGAATTGCACGAAACAGATTTCAGGAGGTAGATACGAATCGCCTTTAAAGCACATGAAAAGCGGCAAAACGTTGACAATGATGCCCTTGGCCAAAAAGGGCGTATGCGTTTTTTCCTGAATATATTCAGGAAAAAACGCATACGCCCTTTTTGGCCAACCAAGCAACCTGGAAAGGCAAATCAGCGCTACAGAGAAGTCTCGCTTCCCATCGGTCAAAAGGGCCATGCTGAAAAAAGTGTCAAAACCAGAAATGAAGGACAGGCCATGGAGAAATGGGAGCCTTGCTACACTGATGGGCGGGATGTAAATTGCCAACAGCCACTCTGGAGAAGTGTATGGTGAGTCCTGAAACATCTAAAAAACACAGCTTAGAGAGCATAGGGCACTTCCACTCATGGGGGTATAAATTGGGAAAATGAAAAATCAGCAAGACACAAGCACCCCAAAGTTGAGGGCTGCTCTGTTGACAAGGACCTCCACTTCATTCCACCTTAAATATCCCAGGAAAGAGAAAAATGGATAAAGAAGTTGTGGTCCTTATGTACAATGGAATATCACTCAGCCATGAAATCAATGTCATAAGGTTAGTAGCAGCATGATGAGTGGATTTAGGTATGACGATTCTAAGTGAAATAAGTCACACAGAAAAGGACACTTCTCATAAGGTATCACTTTTAGAGGGAATGTAAAAACCGTTACACTTGAACTGAATTACAAAACAGAACAGAGTCACACATGCAGAAAACACACTATGGCTGCTTAACGGGAAAGGTGAGGTGGGGTGATACATAAAACAAGGGTATCAAATTAGCTCAGATACCGTTCCATAAACCCAATATGTAATAGACAAGACCTACTCCTTGCTCAGAGAACTGGACTCAACACGCCCTATTCACCGCACAAGAATATATCTGACTAGTAATAATCTTAAAACCTATGTATTGATATCTCTCTGTTAGTGTGTCAAGTGGGTGTAAAGCGGCATAAACACAGCAGTGAAAAGCAGCTAAACCCCATTATGAAAATAAATTACTTTGAAAAACCCATGAAACAACGACAGTGAAAGAGAGAGAAATTCTTACACAATGCGTTCAGGGGCTGTGATGCAACCTGGATTGACCATATCTAGACCCACAGCTGGATGAGACATAAGGGTGGACACTCTTGGGGCTGAGAGGTTTGGTGAGGTTGGGTGAGCAAACGCAGACCCTTTAAAGTAATACTGCGTGGTACCCATCGAATGGGTCCCAAATCTCCAGCTTCAAGGGCATCTTCCTACATCGAAAACATGCATGAGAAACCCAGAAGATAGTACACCGTGTGATGGGGAAAGGTTTCTAAAACGCATCTCATTTCTCATCTCCTTGTGCCCGGGTTCGCCATTCCAGCCGCTTTACTAGCAATCTCCCTACTTGGAAAATCAGCACCTTTAACCTCCTGTTCCGTACAGGTTGCAATTTGTCCTGAGGATGAACGGGAAGACGGGGAACCAACGAGAGACTAGCTCTTGGTGTTGAGACAGGCAGAGGTCACTCTATTTTCCAATCAGGAAGAAGAATTAACCACAGGCTCAGCCTGCCCCCCGGAACCAGAACAGGGCCTGAAGCCATCCTGCGCTTTTGCGGCCAGCTCCCAAAAAAGCGAGTTGTAAAATGGAGGTCCAGGGCACTGCAATTCACAAACCTGCAGAGTTATAAATGATAACTCTCGTCCACAAATATATTGAGGGAAGGCAAAGAAGAGGATTTGAAATCAAGGCAGAATTGCAGGAAACAGATTTCAGGAGGTAGATTCGAATCGCCTTTAAAGCACATGAAAAGCGGCAAAATGTTGACAATGATGCCCTTGGCCAAAAAGGGCGTATGCGTTTTTTCCTGAATATATTCAGGAAAAAACGCATACGCCCTTTTTGGCCAACCAAGCAACCTGGAGAGGCAAATCAGCGCTACAAAGAAGTCTCGCTTCCCATCGGTCAAAAGGGCCATGCTGAAAAAAGTGTCAAAACCAGAAATGCAGGACAGGCCATGGAGAAATGGGAGCCTTGCTACACTGATGGGCGGGATGTAAATTGCCAACAGCCACTCTGGAGAAGTGTACGGTGTGTCCTGAAACATCTGAAAAACACAGCTTAGAGAGCATAGGGCACTTCCACTCATGGGGGTATAAATTGGGAAAATGAAAAATCAGCAAGACACAAGCACCCCAAAGTTTAGGGCTGCTCTGTTGACAAGGACCTCCACTTCATTCCACCTTAAATATCCAAGGAAAGAGAAAAATGGATAAAGAAGTTGTGGTCCTTATGTACAATGGAATATCACTCAGCCATGAAATCAATGTCATAAGGTTAGTAGCAGCATGATGAGTGGATTTAGGTACGACGATTCTAAGTGAAATAAGTCACACAGAAAAGGACACTTCTCATAAGGTATCACTTTTAGAGGGAATGTAAAAACCGTTACACTTGAACTGAATTACAAAACAGAACAGAGTCACACATGCAGAAAACAGACTATGGCTGCTTAACGGGAAAGGTGAGGTGGGGTGATACATAAAACAAGGGTATCAAATTAGCTCAGATACTGTTCCATAAACCCAATATGTAGTAGACAAGACCTACTCCTTGCTCAGAGAACTGGACTCAACACGCCCTATTCACCGCACAAGAATATATCTGACTAGTAATAATCTTAAAACCTATGTATTGATATCTCTCTGTTAGTGTGTCAAGTGGGTGTGAAGCGGCATAAACACAGCCGTGAAAAGCAGCTAAACCCCATTATGAAAATAAATTACTTTGAAAAACCCATGAAACAACGACAGTGAAAGAGATAGAAATTCTTACACAATGAGTTCAGGGGCTGTGATGCAACCTGGATTGACCATATCTAGACCCACAGCTGGATGAGACATAAGGGTGGACACTCTTGGGGCTGAGAGGTTTGGTGAGGTTGGGTGAGCAAACGCAGACCCTTTAAAGTAATACTGCGTGGTACCCATCGCATGGGTCCCAAATCTCCAGGTTCAAGGGCATCTTCCTACATCAAAAACATGCATGAGAAACCCAGAAGATGGTACACCGTGTGATGGGGAAAGGTTTGTAAAACGCACCTCATTTCTCATCTCCTTGTGCCCGGGTTCGCCATTCCAGCCACTTTACTAGCAATCTCCCTACTTGGAGCATCAGCACCTTTAACCTCCTGTTCCGTACAGGTTGCAATTTGTCCTGAGGATGAACAGGAAGACGGGGAACCAACGAGAGACTAGCTCTTGGTGTCGGGACAGGCACAGGTCACTCTATTTTCCCATCAGGAAGAAGAATTAACCACAGGCTCAGCCTGCCCCCCGGAACCAGAACAGGGCCTGAAGCCATCCTGCGCTTTTGCGGCCAGCTCCCAAAAAAGCGAGTTGTAAAATGGAGGTTCAGGGCACTGCAATTCACAAACCTGCAGAGTTATAAATGATAACTCTCGTCCACAAATATATTGAGGGAAGGCAAAGAAGAGGATTTGAAATCAAGGCAGAATTGCACGAAACAGATTTCAGGAGGTAGATACGAATCGCCTTTAAAGCACATGAAAAGCGGCAAAACGTTGACAATGATGCCCTTGGCCAAAAAGGGCGTATGCGTTTTTTCCTGAATATATTCAGGAAAAAACGCATACGCCCTTTTTGGCCAACCAAGCAACCTGGAAAGGCAAATCAGCGCTACAAACAAGTCTCGCTTCCCATCGGTCAAAAGGGCCATGCTGAAAAAAGTGTCAAAACCAGAAATGCAGGACAGGCCATGGAGAAATGGGAGCCTTGCTACACTGATGGGCGGGATGTAAATTGCCAACAGCCACTCTGGAGAAGTGTACGGTGTGTCCTGAAACATCTGAAAAACACAGCTTAGAGAGCATAGAGCACTTCCACTCATGGGGGTATAAATTGGGAAAATGAAAAATCAGCAAGACACAAGCACCCCAAAGTTGAGGGCTGCTCTGTTGACAAGGACCTCCACTTCATTCCACCTTCAATATCCCAGGAAAGAGAAAAATGGATGAAGAAGTTGTGGTCCTTATGTACAATGGAATATCACTCAGCCATGAAATCAATGTCATAAGGTTAGTAGCAGCATGATGAGTGGATTTAGGTACGACGATTCTAAGTGAAATAAGTCACACAGAAAAGGACACTTCTCATAAGGTATCACTGATAGAGGGAATGTAAAAACCGTTACACTTGAACTGAATTACAAAACAGAACAGAGTCACACATGCAGAAAACACACTATGGCTGCTTAACGGGAAAGGTGAGGTGGGGTGATACATAAAACAAGGGTATCAAATTAGCTCAGATACCGTTCCATAAACCCAATATGTAGTAGACAAGACCTACTCCTTGCTCAGAGAACTGTACTCAACACGCCCTATTCACCGCACAAGAATATATCTGACTGGTAATAATCTTGAAACCTATGTATTGATATCTCTCTGTTAGTGTGTCAAGTGGTTGTAAAGCGGCATAAACACAGCCGTGAAAAGCAGCTAAACCCCATTATGAAAATAAATTACTTTGAAAAACCCATGAAACAACGACAGTGAAAGAGATAGAAATTCTTACACAATGAGTTCAGGGGCTGTGATGCAACCTGGATTGACCATATCTAGACCCACAGCTGGATGAGACATAAGGGTGGACACTCTTGGGGCTGAGAGGTTTGGTGAGGTTGGGTGAGCAGACGCAGACCCTTTAAAGTAATACTGCGTGCTACCCATCGCATGGGTCCCAAATCTCCAGCTTCAAGGGCATCTTCCTACATCGAAAACATGCATGAGAAACCCAGAAGATGGTACACCGTGTGATGGGGAAAGGTTTCTAAAACGCACCTCATTTCTCATCTCCTTGTGCCCGGGTTCGCCATTCCAGCCACTTTACTAGCAATCTCCCTACTTGGAGCATCAGCACCTTTAACCTCCTGTTCCGTACAGGTTGCAATTTGTCCTGAGGATGAACGGGAAGACGGGGAACCAACGAGAGACTAGCTCTTGGTGTCGGGACAGGCACAGGTCACTCTATTTTCCCATCAGGAAGAAGAATTAACCACAGGCTCAGCCTGCCCCCCGGAACCAGAACAGGGCCTGAAGCCATCCTGCGCTTTTGCGGCCAGCTCCCAAAAAAGCGAGTTGTAAAATGGAGGTTCAGGGCACTGCAATTCACAAACCTGCAGAGTTATAATTGATAACTCTCGTCCACAAATATATTGAGGGAAGGCAAAGAAGAGGATTTGAAATCAAGGCAGAATTGCACGAAACAGATTTCAGGAGGTAGATACGAATCGCCTTTAAAGCACATGAAAAGCGGCAAAACGTTGACAATGATGCCCTTGGCCAAAAAGGGCGTATGCGTTTTTTCCTGAATATATTCAGGAAAAAACGCATACGCCCTTTTTGGCCAACCAAGCAACCTGGAAAGGCAAATCAGCGCTACAGAGAAGTCTCGCTTCCCATCGGTCAAAAGGGCCATGCTGAAAAAAGTGTCAAAACCAGAAATGAAGGACAGGCCATGGAGAAATGGGAGCCTTGCTACACTGATGGGCGGGATGTAAATTGCCAACAGCCACTCTGGAGAAGTGTATGGTGAGTCCTGAAACATCTAAAAAACACAGCTTAGAGAGCATAGGGCACTTCCACTCATGGGGGTATAAATTGGGAAAATGAAAAATCAGCAAGACACAAGCACCCCAAAGTTGAGGGCTGCTCTGTTGACAAGGACCTCCACTTCATTCCACCTTAAATATCCCAGGAAAGAGAAAAATGGATAAAGAAGTTGTGGTCCTTATGTACAATGGAATATCACTCAGCCATGAAATCAATGTCATAAGGTTAGTAGCAGCATGATGAGTGGATTTAGGTATGACGATTCTAAGTGAAATAAGTCACACAGAAAAGGACACTTCTCATAAGGTATCACTTTTAGAGGGAATGTAAAAACCGTTACACTTGAACTGAATTACAAAACAGAACAGAGTCACACATGCAGAAAACAGACTATGGCTGCTTAACGGGAAAGGTGAGGTGGGGTGATACATAAAACAAGGGTATCAAATTAGCTCAGATACCGTTCCATAAACCCAATATGTAATAGACAAGACCTACTCCTTGCTCAGAGAACTGGACTCAACACGCCCTATTCACCGCACAAGAATATATCTGACTAGTAATAATCTTAAAACCTATGTATTGATATCTCTCTGTTAGTGTGTCAAGTGGGTGTAAAGCGGCATAAACACAGCAGTGAAAAGCAGCTAAACCCCATTATGAAAATAAATTACTTTGAAAAACCCATGAAACAACGACAGTGAAAGAGAGAGAAATTCTTACACAATGCGTTCAGGGGCTGTGATGCAACCTGGATTGACCATATCTAGACCCACAGCTGGATGAGACATAAGGGTGGACACTCTTGGGGCTGAGAGGTTTGGTGAGGTTGGGTGAGCAAACGCAGACCCTTTAAAGTAATACTGCGTGGTACCCATCGAATGGGTCCCAAATCTCCAGCTTCAAGGGCATCTTCCTACATCGAAAACATGCATGAGAAACCCAGAAGATAGTACACCGTGTGATGGGGAAAGGTTTCTAAAACGCACCTCATTTCTCATCTCCTTGTGCCCGGGTTCGCCATTCCAGCCGCTTTACTAGCAATCTCCCTACTTGGAAAATCAGCACCTTTAACCTCCTGTTCCGTACAGGTTGCAATTTGTCCTGAGGATGAACGGGAAGACGGGGAACCAACGAGAGACTAGCTCTTGGTGTTGAGACAGGCAGAGGTCACTCTATTTTCCAATCAGGAAGAAGAATTAACCACAGGCTCAGCCTGCCCCCCGGAACCAGAACAGGGCCTGAAGCCATCCTGCGCTTTTGCGGCCAGCTCCCAAAAAAGCGAGTTGTAAAATGGAGGTCCAGGGCACTGCAATTCACAAACCTGCAGAGTTATAAATGATAACTCTCGTCCACAAATATATTGAGGGAAGGCAAAGAAGAGGATTTGAAATCAAGGCAGAATTGCAGGAAACAGATTTCAGGAGGTAGATTCGAATCGCCTTTAAAGCACATGAAAAGCGGCAAAATGTTGACAATGATGCCCTTGGCCAAAAAGGGCGTATGCGTTTTTTCCTGAATATATTCAGGAAAAAACGCATACGCCCTTTTTGGCCAACCAAGCAACCTGGAGAGGCAAATCAGCGCTACAAAGAAGTCTCGCTTCCCATCGGTCAAAAGGGCCATGCTGAAAAAAGTGTCAAAACCAGAAATGCAGGACAGGCCATGGAGAAATGGGAGCCTTGCTACACTGATGGGCGGGATGTAAATTGCCAACAGCCACTCTGGAGAAGTGTACGGTGTGTCCTGAAACATCTGAAAAACACAGCTTAGAGAGCATAGGGCACTTCCACTCATGGGGGTATAAATTGGGAAAATGAAAAATCAGCAAGACACAAGCACCCCAAAGTTGAGGGCTGCTCTGTTGACAAGGACCTCCACTTCATTCCACCTTAAATATCCAAGGAAAGAGAAAAATGGATAAAGAAGTTGTGGTCCTTATGTACAATGGAATATCACTCAGCCATGTAATCAATGTCATAAGGTTAGTAGCAGCATGATGAGTGGATTTAGGTACGACGATTCTAAGTGAAATAAGTCACACAGAAAAGGACACTTCTCATAAGGTATCACTTTTAGAGGGAATGTAAAAACCGTTACACTTGAACTGAATTACAAAACAGAACAGAGTCACACATGCAGAAAACAGACTATGGCTGCTTAACGGGAAAGGTGAGGTGGGGTGATACATAAAACAAGGGTATCAAATTAGCTCAGATACTGTTCCATAAACCCAATATGTAGTAGACAAGACCTACTCCTTGCTCAGAGAACTGGACTCAACACGCCCTATTCACCGCACAAGAATATATCTGACTAGTAATAATCTTAAAACCTATGTATTGATATCTCTCTGTTAGTGTGTCAAGTGGGTGTGAAGCGGCATAAACACAGCCGTGAAAAGCAGCTAAACCCCATTATGAAAATAAATTACTTTGAAAAACCCATGAAACAACGACAGTGAAAGAGATAGAAATTCTTACACAATGAGTTCATGGGCTGTGATGCAACCTGGATTGACCATATCTAGACCCACAGCTGGATGAGACATAAGGGTGGACACTCTTGGGGCTGAGAGGTTTGGTGAGGTTGGGTGAGCAAACACAGACCCTTTAAAGTAATACTGCGTGGTACCCATCGCATGGGTCCCAAATCTCCAGCTTCAAGGGCATCTTCCTACATCGAAAACATGCATGAGAAACCCAGAAGATGGTACACCGTGTGATGGGGAAAGGTTTCTAAAACGCACCTCATTTCTCATCTCCTTGTGCCCGGGTTCGCCATTCCAGCTGCTTTACTAGCAATCTCCCTACTTGGAGCATCAGCACCTTTAACCTCCTGTTCCGTACAGGTTGCAATTTGTCCTGAGGATGAACGGGAAGACGGGGAACCAACGAGAGACTAGCTCTTGGTGTTGGGACAGGCACAGGTCACTCTATTTTCCCATCAGGAAGAAGAATTAACCACAGGCTCAGCCTGCCCCCCGGAACCAGAACAGGGCCTGAAGCCATCCTGCACTTTTGCGGCCAGCTCCCAAAAAAGCGAGTTGTAAAATGGAGGTTCAGGGCACTGCAATTCACAAACCTGCAGAGTTATAAATGAGAACTCTCGTCCACAAATATATTGAGGGAAGGCAAAGAAGAGGATTTGAAATCAAGGCAGAATTGCACGAAACAGATTTCAGGAGGTAGATACGAATCGCCTTTAAAGCACATGAAAAGCGGCAAAACGTTGACAATGATGCCCTTGGCCAAAAAGGGCGTATGCGTTTTTTCCTGAATATATTCAGGAAAAAACGCATACGCCCTTTTTGGCCAACCAAGCAACCTGGAAAGGCAAATCAGCGCTACAGAGAAGTCTCGCTTCCCATCGGTCAAAAGGGCCATGCTGAAAAAAGTGTCAAAACCAGAAATGCAGGACAGGCCATGGAGAAATGGGAGCCTTGCTACACTGATGGGCGGGATGTAAATTGCCAACAGCCACTCTGGAGAAGTGTACGGTGTGTCCTGAAACATCTGAAAAACACAGCTTAGAGAGCATAGGGCACTTCCACTCATGGGGGTATAAATTGGGAAAATGAAAAATCAGCAAGACACAAGCACCCCAAAGTTGAGGGCTGCTCTGTTGACAAGGACCTCCACTTCATTCCACCTTCAATATCCCAGGAAAGAGAAAAATGGATAAAGAAGTTGTGGTCCTTATGTACAATGGAATATCACTCAGCCATGAAATCAATGTCATAAGGTTAGTAGCAGCATGATGAGTGGATTTAGGTACGACGATTCTAAGAGAAATAAGTCACACAGAAAAGGACACTTCTCATAAGGTATCACTTATAGAGGGAATGTAAAAACCGTTACACTTGAACTGAATTACAAAACAGAACAGAGTCACACATGCAGAAAACACACTATGGCTGCTTAACGGGAAAGGTGAGGTGGGGTGATACATAAAACAAGGGTATCAAATTAGCTCAGATACCTTTCCATAAACCCAATATGTAATAGACAAGACCTACTCCTTGCTCAGAGAACTGGACTCAACACGCCCTATTCACCGCACAAGAATATATCTGACTAGTAATAATCTTAAAACCTATGTATTGATATCTCTCTGTTAGTGTGTCAAGTGGGTGTAAAGCGGCATAAACACAGCCGTGAAAAGCAGCTAAACCCCATTATGAAAATAAATTACTTTGTAAAACCCATGAAACAACGACAGTGAAAGAGAGAGAAATTCTTACACAATGAGTTCAGGGGCTGTGATGCAACCTGGATTGACCATATCTAGACCCACAGCTGGATGAGACATAAGGGTGGACACTCTTGGGGCTGAGAGGTTTGGTGAGGTTGGGTGAGCAAACGCAGACCCTTTAAAGTAATACTGCGTGGTACCCATCGCATGGGTCCCAAATCTCCAGGTTCAAGGGCATCTTCCTACATCGAAAACATGCATGAGAAACCCAGAAGATGGTACACCGTGTGATGGGGAAAGGTTTCTAAAACGCACCTCATTTCTCATCTCCTTGTGCCCGGGTTCGCCATTCCAGCCACTTTACTAGCAATCTCCCTACTTGGAGCATCAGCACCTTTAACCTCCTGTTCCGTACAGGTTGCAATTTGTCCTGAGGATGAACGGGAAGACGGGGAACCAACGAGAGACTAGCTCTTGGTGTTGGGACAGGCACAGGTCACTCTATTTTCCCATCAGGAAGAAGAATTAACCACAGGCTCAGCCTGCCCCCCGGAACCAGAATAGGGCCTGAAGCCATCCTGCGCTTTTGCGGCCAGCTCCCAAAAAAGCGAGTTGTAAAATGGAGGTTCAGGGCACTGCAATTCACAAACCTGCAGAGTTATAAATGATAACTCTCGTCCACAAATATATTGAGGGAAGGCAAAGAAGAGGATTTGAAATCAAGGCAGAATTGCACGAAACAGATTTCAGGAGGTAGATACGAATCGCCTTTAAAGCACATGAAAAGCGGCAAAACGTTGACAATGATGCCCTTGGCCAAAAAGGGCGTATGTGTTTTTTCCTGAATATATTCAGGAAAAAACGCATACGCCCTTTTTGGCCAACCAACCAACCTGGAAAGGCAAATCAGCGCTACGGAGAAGTCTCGCTTCCCATCGGTCAAAAGGGCCATGCTGAAAAAAGTTTCAAAACCAGAAATGCAGGACAGGCCATGGAGAAATGGGAGCCTTGCTACACTGATGGGCGGGATGTAAATTGCCAACAGCCACTCTGGAGAAGTGTACGGTGTGTCCTGAAACATCTGAAAAACACAGCTTAGAGAGCATAGGGCACTTCCACTCATGGGGGTATATATTGGGAAAATGAAAAATCAGCAAGACACAAGCACCCCAAAGTTGAGGGCTGCTCTGTTGACAAGGACCTCCACTTCATTCCACCTTAAATATCCCAGGAAAGAGAAAAATGGATAAAGAAGTTGTGGTCCTTATGTACAATGGAATATCACTCAGCCATGAAATCAATGTCATAAGGTTAGTAGCAGCATGATGAGTGGATTTAGGTACGACGATTCTAAGTGAAATAAGTCACACAGAAAAGGACACTTCTCATAAGGTATCACTTATAGAGGGAATGTAAAAACCGTTACACTTGAACTGAATTACAAAACAGAACAGA
Source organism: Balaenoptera borealis (assembly GCF_965194805.1). Classification (NCBI taxonomy): domain Eukaryota; kingdom Metazoa; phylum Chordata; class Mammalia; order Artiodactyla; family Balaenopteridae; genus Balaenoptera; species Balaenoptera borealis. The sequence continues at coordinate 1,633,698 of NW_028123994.1, forward strand.
GTCACACATGCAGAAAACACACTATGGCTGCTTAACGGGAAAGGTGAGGTGGGGTGATACATAAAACAAGGGTATCAAATTAGCTCAGATACCGTTCCATAAACCCAATATGTAGTAGACAAGACCTACTCCTTGCTCAGAGAACTGGATTCAACACGCCCTATTCACCGCACAAGAATATATCTGACTAGTAATAATCTTGAAACCTATGTATTGATATCTCTCTGTTAGTGTGTCAAGTGGTTGTAAAGCGGCATAAACACAGCCGTGAAAAGCAGCTAAACCCCATTATAAAAATAAATTACTTTGAAAAACCCATGAAACAACGACAGTGAAAGAGAGAGAAATTCTTACACAATGCGTTCATGGGCTGTGATGCAACCTGGATTGACCATATCTAGACCCACAGCTGGATGAGACATAAGGGTGGACACTCTTGGGGCTGAGAGGTTTGGTGAGGTTGGGTGAGCAAACGCAGACCCTTTAAAGTAATACTGCGTGGTACCCATCGCATGGGTCCCAAATCTCCAGCTTCAAGGGCATCTTCCTACATCGAAAACATGCATGAGAAACCCAGAAGATGGTACACCGTGTGATGGGGAAAGGTTTCTAAAACGCACCTCATTTCTCATCTCCTTGTGCCCGGGTTCGCCATTCCAGCCACTTTACTAGCAATCTCCCTACTTGGAGCATCAGCACCTTTAACCTCCTGTTCCGTACAGGTTGCAATTTGTCCTGAGGATGAACGGGAAGACGGGGAACCAACGAGAGACTAGCTCTTGGTGTTGGGACAGGCACAGGTCACTCTATTTTCCCATCAGGAAGAAGAATTAACCACAGACTCAGCCTGCCCCCCGGAACCAGAACAGGGCCTGAAGCCATCCTGCGCTTTTGCGGCCAGCTCCCAAAAAAGCGAGTTGTAAAATGGAGGTTCAGGGCACTGCAATTCACAAACCTGCAGAGTTATAAATGATAACTCTCGTCCACAAATATATTGAGGGAAGGCAAAGAAGAGGATTTGAAATCAAGGCAGAATTGCACGAAACAGATTTCAGGAGGTAGATACGAATCGCCTTTAAAGCACATGAAAAGCGGCAAAACGTTGACAATGATGCCCTTGGCCAAAAAGGGCGTATGCGTTTTTTCCTGAATATATTCAGGAAAAAACGCATACGCCCTTTTTGGCCAACCAAGCAACCTGGAAAGGCAAATCAGCGCTACAGAGAAGTCTCGCTTCCCATCGGTCAAAAGGGCCATGCTGAAAAAAGTGTCAAAACCAGAAATGCAGGACAGGCCATGGAGAAATGGGAGCCTTGCTACACTGATGGGCGGGATGTAAATTGCCAACAGCCACTCTGGAGAAGTGTACGGTGTGTCCTGAAACATCTGAAAAACACAGCTTAGAGAGCATAGGGCACTTCCACTCATGGGGGTATAAATTGGGAAAATGAAAAATCAGCAAGACACAAGCACCCCAAAGTTGAGGGCTGCTCTGTTGACAAGGACCTCCACTTCATTCCACCTTAAATATCCCAGGAAAGAGAAAAATGGATAAAGAAGTTGTGGTCCTTATGTACAATGGAATATCACTCAGCCATGAAATCAATGTCATAAGGTTAGTAGCAGCATGATGAGTGGATTTAGGTACGACGATTCTAAGAGAAATAAGTCACACAGAAAAGGACACTTCTCATAAGGTATCACTTATAGAGGGAATGTAAAAACCGTTACACTTGAACTGAATTACAAAACAGAACAGAGTCACACATGCAGAAAACACACTATGGCTGCTTAACGGGAAAGGTGAGGTGGGGTGATACATAAAACAAGGGTATCAAATTAGCTCAGATACCGTTCCATAAACCCAATATGTAATAGACAAGACCTACTCCTTGCTCAGAGAACTGGACTCAACACGCCCTATTCACCGCACAAGAATATATCTGACTAGTAACAATCTTAAAACCTATGTATTGATATCTCTCTGTTAGTGTGTCAAGTGGGTGTAAAGCGGCATAAACACAGCCGTGAAAAGCAGCTAAACCCCATTATGAAAATAAATTACTTTGAAAAACCCATGAAACAACGACAGTGAAAGAGAGAGAAATTCTTACACAATGCGTTCATGGGCTGTGATGCAACCTGGATTGACCATATCTAGACCCACAGCTGGATGAGACATAAGGGTGGACACTCTTGGGGCTGAGAGGTTTGGTGAGGTTGGGTGAGCAAACACAGACCCTTTAAAGTAATACTGCGTGGTACCCATCGCATGGGTCCCAAATCTCCAGCTTCAAGGGCATCTTCCTACATCGAAAACATGCATGAGAAACCCAGAAGATGGTACACCGTGTGATGGGGAAAGGTTTCTAAAACGCACCTCATTTCTCATCTCCTTGTGCCCGGGTTCGCCATTCCAGCCACTTTACTAGCAATCTCCCTACTTGGAGCATCAGCACCTTTAACCTCCTGTTCCGTACAGGTTGCAATTTGTCCTGAGGATGAACGGGAAGACGGGGAACCAACGAGAGACTAGCTCTTGGTGTTGGGACAGGCACAGGTCACTCTATTTTCCCATCAGGAAGAAGAATTAACCACAGGCTCAGCCTGCCCCCCGGAACCAGAACAGGGCCTGAAGCCATCCTGCGCTTTTGCAGCCAGCTCCCAAAAAAGCGAGTTGTAAAATGGAGGTTCAGGGCACTGCAATTCACAAACCTGCAGAGTTATAAATGATAACTCTCGTCCACAAATATATTGAGGGAAGGCAAAGAAGAGGATTTGAAATCAAGGCAGAATTGCACGAAACAGATTTCAGGAGGTAGATACGAATCGCCTTTAAAGCACATGAAAAGCGGCAAAACGTTGACAATGATGCCCTTGGCCAAAAAGGGCGTATGCGTTTTTTCCTGAATATATTCAGGAAAAAACGCATACGCCCTTTTTGGCCAACCAAGCAACCTGGAAAGGCAAATCAGCGCTACAGAGAAGTCTCGCTTCCCATCGGTCAAAAGGGCCATGCTGAAAAAAGTGTCAAAACCAGAAATGCAAGACAGGCCATGGAGAAATGGGAGCCTTGCTACACTGATGGGCGGGATGTAAATTGCCAACAGCCACTCTGGAGAAGTGTACGGTGTGTCCTGAAACATCTGAAAAACACAGCTTAGAGAGCATAGGGCACTTCCACTCATGGGGGTATAAATTGGGAAAATGAAAAATCAGCAAGACACAAGCACCCCAAAGTTGAGGGCTGCTCTGTTGACAAGGACCTCCACTTCATTCCACCTTCAATATCCCAGGAAAGAGAAAAATGGATAAAGAAGTTGTGGTCCTTATGTACAATGGAATATCACTCAGCCATGAAATCAATGTCATAAGGTTAGTAGCAGCATGATGAGTGGATTTAGGTACGACGATTCTAAGTGAAATAAGTCACACAGAAAAGGACACTTCTCATAAGGTATCACTTATAGAGGGAATGTAAAAACCGTTACACTTGAACTGAATTACAAAACAGAACAGAGTCACACATGCAGAAAACACACTATGGCTGCTTAACGGGAAAGGTGAGGTGGGGTGATACATAAAACAAGGGTATCAAATTAGCTCAGATACCGTTCCATAAACCCAATATGTAGTAGACAAGACCTACTCCTTGCTCAGAGAACTGGACTCAACACGCCCTATTCACCGCACAAGAATATATCTGACTAGTAATAATCTTGAAACCTATGTATTGATATCTCTCTGTTAGTGTGTCAAGTGGGTGTAAAGCGGCATAAACACAGCCGTGAAAAGCAGCTAAACCCCATTATGAAAATAAATTACTTTGAAAAATCCATGAAACAACGACAGTGAAAGAGATAGAAATTCTTACACAATGAGTTCAGGGGCTGAGATGCAACCTGGATTGAACATATCTAGACCCACAGCTGGATGAGACATAAGGGTGGACACTCTTGGGGCTGAGAGGTTTGGTGAGGTTGGGTGAGCAAACACAGACCCTTTAAAGTAATACTGCGTGGTACCCATCGCATGGGTCCCAAATCTGCAGCTTCAAGGGCATCTTCCTACATCGAAAACATGCATGAGAAACCCAGAAGATGGTACACCGTGTGATGGGGAAAGGTTTCTAAAACGCACCTCATTTCTCATCTCCTTGTGCCCGGGTTCGCCATTCCAGCCACTTTACTAGCAATCTCCCTACTTGGAGCATCAGCACCTTTAACCTCCTGTTCCGTACAGGTTGCAATTTGTCCTGAGGATGAACGGGAAGACGGGGAACCAACGAGAGACTAGCTCTTGGTGTTGGGACAGGCACAGGTCACTCTATTTTCCCATCAGGAAGAAGAATTAACCACAGGCTCAGCCTGCCCCCCGGAACCAGAATAGGGCCTGAAGCCATCCTGCGCGTTTGCAGCCAGCTCCCAAAAAAGCGAGTTGTAAAATGGAGGTTCAGGGCACTGCAATTCACAAACCTGCAGAGTTATAAATGATAACTCTCGTCCACAAATATATTGAGGGAAGGCAAAGAAGAGGATTTGAAATCAAGGCAGAATTGCACGAAACAGATTTCAGGAGGTAGATACGAATCGCCTTTAAGGCACATGAAAAGCGGCAAAACGTTGACAATGATGCCCTTGGCCAAAAAGGGCGTATGCGTTTTTTCCTGAATATATTCAGGAAAAAACGCATACGCCCTTTTTGGCCAACCAACCAACCTGGAAAGGCAAATAAGCGCTACGGAGAAGTCTCGCTTCCCATCGGTCAAAAGGGCCATGCTGAAAAAAGTGTCAAAACCAGAAATGCAGGACAGGCCATGGAGAAATGGGAGCCTTGCTACACTGATGGGCGGGATGTAAATTGCCAACAGCCACTCTGGAGAAGTGTACGGTGTGTCCTGAAACATCTGAAAAACACAGCTTAGAGAGCATAGGGCACTTCCACTCATGGGGGTATATATTGGGAAAATGAAAAATCAGCAAGACACAAGCACCCCAAAGTTGAGGGCTGCTCTGTTGACAAGGACCTCCACTTCATTCCACCTTAAATATCCCAGGAAAGAGAAAAATGGATAAAGAAGTTGTGGTCCTTATGTACAATGGAATATCACTCAGCCATGAAATCAATGTCATAAGGTTAGTAGCAGCATGATGAGTAGATTTAGGTACGACGATTCTAAGTGAAATAAGTCACACAGAAAAGGACACTTCTCATAAGGTATCACTTATAGAGGGAATGTAAAAACCGTTACACTTGAACTGAATTACAAAACAGAACAGAGTCACACATGCAGAAAACACACTATGGCTGCTTAACGGGAAAGGTGAGGTGGGGTGATACATAAAACAAGGGTATCAAATTAGCTCAGATACCGTTCCATAAACCCAATATGTAGTAGACAAGACCTACTCCTTGCTCAGAGAACTGGACTCAACACGCCCTATTCACCGCACAAGAATATATCTGACTAGTAATAATCTTGAAACCTATGTATTGATATCTCTCTGTTAGTGTGTCAAGTGGGTGTAAAGCGGCATAAACACAGCCGTGAAAAGCAGCTAAACCCCATTATGAAAATAAATTACTTTGAAAAACCCATGAAACAACGACAGTGAAAGAGAGAGAAATTCTTACACAATGCGTTCATGGGCTGTGATGCAACCTGGATTGACCATATCTAGACCCACAGCTGGATGAGACATAAGGGTGGACACTCTTGGGGCTGAGAGTTTTGGTGAAGTTGGGTGAGCAAACGCAGACCCTTTAGAGTAATACTTCGTGGTACCCATCGCATGGGTCCCAAATCTCCAGGTTCAAGGGCATCTTCCTACATCGAAAACATGCATGAGAAACCCAGAAGATGGTACACCGTGTGATGGGGAAAGGTTTCTAAAACGCACCTCATTTCTCATCTCCTTGTGCCCGGGTTCGCCATTCCAGCTGCTTTACTAGCAATCTCCCTACTTGGAGCATCAGCACCTTTAACCTCCTGTTCCGTACAGGTTGCAATTTGTCCTGAGGATGAACGGGAAGACGGGGAACCAACGAGAGACTAGCTCTTGGTGTTGGGACAGGCACAGGTCACTCTATTTTCCCATCAGGAAGAAGAATTAACCACAGGCTCATCCTGCCCCCCGGAACCAGAACAGGGCCTGAAGCCATCCTGCGCTTTTGCGGCCAGCTCCCAAAAAAGCGAGTTGTAAAATGGAGGTTCAGGGCACTGCAATTCACAAACCTGCAGAGTTATAAATGAGAACTCTCGTCCACAAATATATTGAGGGAAGGCAAAGAAGAGGATTTGAAATCAAGGCAGAATTGCACGAAACAGATTTCAGGAGGTAGATACGAATCGCCTTTAAAGCACATGAAAAGCGGCAAAACGTTGACAATGATGCCCTTGGCCAAAAAGGGCGTATGCGTTTTTTCCTGAATATATTCAGGAAAAAACGCATACGCCCTTTTTGGCCAACCAAGCAACCTGGAAAGGCAAATCAGCGCTACAGAGAAGTCTCGCTTCCCATCGGTCAAAAGGGCCATGCTGAAAAAAGTGTCAAAACCAGAAATGCAGGACAGGCCATGGAGAAATGGGAGCCTTGCTACACTGATGGGCGGGATGTAAATTGCCAACAGCCACTCTGGAGAAGTGTACGGTGTGTCCTGAAACATCTGAAAAACACAGCTTAGAGAGCATAGGGCACTTCCACTCATGGGGGTATAAATTGGGAAAATGAAAAATCAGCAAGACACAAGCACCCCAAAGTTGAGGGCTGCTCTGTTGACAAGGACCTCCACTTCATTCCACCTTAAATATCCCAGGAAAGAGAAAAATGGATAAAGAAGTTGTGGTCCTTATGTACAATGGAATATCACTCAGCCATGAAATCAATGTCATAAGGTTAGTAGCAGCATGATGAGTGGATTTAGGTACGACGATTCTAAGAGAAATAAGTCACACAGAAAAGGACACTTCTCATAAGGTATCACTTATAGAGGGAATGTAAAAACCGTTACACTTGAACTGAATTACAAAACAGAACAGAGTCACACATGCAGAAAACACACTATGGCTGCTTAACGGGAAAGGTGAGGTGGGGTGATACATAAAACAAGGGTATCAAATTAGCTCAGATACCTTTCCATAAACCCAATATGTAATAGACAAGACCTACTCCTTGCTCAGAGAACTGGACTCAACACGCCCTATTCACCGCACAAGAATATATCTGACTAGTAATAATCTTAAAACCTATGTATTGATATCTCTCTGTTAGTGTGTCAAGTGGGTGTAAAGCGGCATAAACACAGCCGTGAAAAGCAGCTAAACCCCATTATGAAAATAAATTACTTTGAAAAATCCATGAAACAACGACAGTGAAAGAGATAGAAATTCTTACACAATGAGTTCAGGGGCTGAGATGCAACCTGGATTGAACATATCTAGACCCACAGCTGGATGAGACATAAGGGTGGACACTCTTGGGGCTGAGAGGTTTGGTGAGGTTGGGTGAGCAAACACAGACCCTTTAAAGTAATACTGCGTGGTACCCATCGCATGGGTCCCAAATCTGCAGCTTCAAGGGCATCTTCCTACATCGAAAACATGCATGAGAAACCCAGAAGATGGTACACCGTGTGATGGGGAAAGGTTTCTAAAACGCACCTCATTTCTCATCTCCTTGTGCCCGGGTTCGCCATTCCAGCCACTTTACTAGCAATCTCCCTACTTGGAGCATCAGCACCTTTAACCTCCTGTTCCGTACAGGTTGCAATTTGTCCTGAGGATGAACGGGAAGACGGGGAACCAACGAGAGACTAGCTCTTGGTGTTGGGACAGGCACAGGTCACTCTATTTTCCCATCAGGAAGAAGAATTAACCACAGGCTCAGCCTGCCCCCCGGAACCAGAATAGGGCCTGAAGCCATCCTGCGCGTTTGCAGCCAGCTCCCAAAAAAGCGAGTTGTAAAATGGAGGTTCAGGGCACTGCAATTCACAAACCTGCAGAGTTATAAATGATAACTCTCGTCCACAAATATATTGAGGGAAGGCAAAGAAGAGGATTTGAAATCAAGGCAGAATTGCACGAAACAGATTTCAGGAGGTAGATACGAATCGCCTTTAAGGCACATGAAAAGCGGCAAAACGTTGACAATGATGCCCTTGGCCAAAAAGGGCGTATGCGTTTTTTCCTGAATATATTCAGGAAAAAACGCATACGCCCTTTTTGGCCAACCAACCAACCTGGAAAGGCAAATAAGCGCTACGGAGAAGTCTCGCTTCCCATCGGTCAAAAGGGCCATGCTGAAAAAAGTGTCAAAACCAGAAATGCAGGACAGGCCATGGAGAAATGGGAGCCTTGCTACACTGATGGGCGGGATGTAAATTGCCAACAGCCACTCTGGAGAAGTGTACGGTGTGTCCTGAAACATCTGAAAAACACAGCTTAGAGAGCATAGGGCACTTCCACTCATGGGGGTATATATTGGGAAAATGAAAAATCAGCAAGACACAAGCACCCCAAAGTTGAGGGCTGCTCTGTTGACAAGGACCTCCACTTCATTCCACCTTAAATATCCCAGGAAAGAGAAAAATGGATAAAGAAGTTGTGGTCCTTATGTACAATGGAATATCACTCAGCCATGAAATCAATGTCATAAGGTTAGTAGCAGCATGATGAGTAGATTTAGGTACGACGATTCTAAGTGAAATAAGTCACACAGAAAAGGACACTTCTCATAAGGTATCACTTATAGAGGGAATGTAAAAACCGTTACACTTGAACTGAATTACAAAACAGAACAGAGTCACACATGCAGAAAACACACTATGGCTGCTTAACGGGAAAGGTGAGGTGGGGTGATACATAAAACAAGGGTATCAAATTAGCTCAGATACCGTTCCATAAACCCAATATGTAGTAGACAAGACCTACTCCTTGCTCAGAGAACTGGACTCAACACGCCCTATTCACCGCACAAGAATATATCTGACTAGTAATAATCTTGAAACCTATGTATTGATATCTCTCTGTTAGTGTGTCAAGTGGGTGTAAAGCGGCATAAACACAGCCGTGAAAAGCAGCTAAACCCCATTATGAAAATAAATTACTTTGAAAAACCCATGAAACAACGACAGTGAAAGAGAGAGAAATTCTTACACAATGCGTTCATGGGCTGTGATGCAACCTGGATTGACCATATCTAGACCCACAGCTGGATGAGACATAAGGGTGGACACTCTTGGGGCTGAGAGTTTTGGTGAAGTTGGGTGAGCAAACGCAGACCCTTTAGAGTAATACTTCGTGGTACCCATCGCATGGGTCCCAAATCTCCAGGTTCAAGGGCATCTTCCTACATCGAAAACATGCATGAGAAACCCAGAAGATGGTACACCGTGTGATGGGGAAAGGTTTCTAAAACGCACCTCATTTCTCATCTCCTTGTGCCCGGGTTCGCCATTCCAGCTGCTTTACTAGCAATCTCCCTACTTGGAGCATCAGCACCTTTAACCTCCTGTTCCGTACAGGTTGCAATTTGTCCTGAGGATGAACGGGAAGACGGGGAACCAACGAGAGACTAGCTCTTGGTGTTGGGACAGGCACAGGTCACTCTATTTTCCCATCAGGAAGAAGAATTAACCACAGGCTCATCCTGCCCCCCGGAACCAGAACAGGGCCTGAAGCCATCCTGCGCTTTTGCGGCCAGCTCCCAAAAAAGCGAGTTGTAAAATGGAGGTTCAGGGCACTGCAATTCACAAACCTGCAGAGTTATAAATGAGAACTCTCGTCCACAAATATATTGAGGGAAGGCAAAGAAGAGGATTTGAAATCAAGGCAGAATTGCACGAAACAGATTTCAGGAGGTAGATACGAATCGCCTTTAAAGCACATGAAAAGCGGCAAAACGTTGACAATGATGCCCTTGGCCAAAAAGGGCGTATGCGTTTTTTCCTGAATATATTCAGGAAAAAACGCATACGCCCTTTTTGGCCAACCAAGCAACCTGGAAAGGCAAATCAGCGCTACAGAGAAGTCTCGCTTCCCATCGGTCAAAAGGGCCATGCTGAAAAAAGTGTCAAAACCAGAAATGCAGGACAGGCCATGGAGAAATGGGAGCCTTGCTACACTGATGGGCGGGATGTAAATTGCCAACAGCCACTCTGGAGAAGTGTACGGTGTGTCCTGAAACATCTGAAAAACACAGCTTAGAGAGCATAGGGCACTTCCACTCATGGGGGTATAAATTGGGAAAATGAAAAATCAGCAAGACACAAGCACCCCAAAGTTGAGGGCTGCTCTGTTGACAAGGACCTCCACTTCATTCCACCTTAAATATCCCAGGAAAGAGAAAAATGGATAAAGAAGTTGTGGTCCTTATGTACAATGGAATATCACTCAGCCATGAAATCAATGTCATAAGGTTAGTAGCAGCATGATGAGTGGATTTAGGTACGACGATTCTAAGAGAAATAAGTCACACAGAAAAGGACACTTCTCATAAGGTATCACTTATAGAGGGAATGTAAAAACCGTTACACTTGAACTGAATTACAAAACAGAACAGAGTCACACATGCAGAAAACACACTATGGCTGCTTAACGGGAAAGGTGAGGTGGGGTGATACATAAAACAAGGGTATCAAATTAGCTCAGATACCTTTCCATAAACCCAATATGTAATAGACAAGACCTACTCCTTGCTCAGAGAACTGGACTCAACACGCCCTATTCACCGCACAAGAATATATCTGACTAGTAATAATCTTAAAACCTATGTATTGATATCTCTCTGTTAGTGTGTCAAGTGGGTGTAAAGCGGCATAAACACAGCCGTGAAAAGCAGCTAAACCCCATTATGAAAATAAATTACTTTGTAAAACCCATGAAACAACGACAGTGAAAGAGAGAGAAATTCTTACACAATGAGTTCAGGGGCTGTGATGCAACCTGGATTGACCATATCTAGACCCACAGCTGGATGAGACATAAGGGTGGACACTCTTGGGGCTGAGAGGTTTGGTGAGGTTGGGTGAGCAAACGCAGACCCTTTAAAGTAATACTGCGTGGTACCCATCGCATGGGTCCCAAATCTCCAGGTTCAAGGGCATCTTCCTACATCGAAAACATGCATGAGAAACCCAGAAGATGGTACACCGTGTGATGGGGAAAGGTTTCTAAAACGCACCTCATTTCTCATCTCCTTGTGCCCGGGTTCGCCATTCCAGCCACTTTACTAGCAATCTCCCTACTTGGAGCATCAGCACCTTTAACCTCCTGTTCCGTACAGGTTGCAATTTGTCCTGAGGATGAACGGGAAGACGGGGAACCAACGAGAGACTAGCTCTTGGTGTTGGGACAGGCACAGGTCACTCTATTTTCCCATCAGGAAGAAGAATTAACCACAGGCTCAGCCTGCCCCCCGGAACCAGAATAGGGCCTGAAGCCATCCTGCGCTTTTGCGGCCAGCTCCCAAAAAAGCGAGTTGTAAAATGGAGGTTCAGGGCACTGCAATTCACAAACCTGCAGAGTTATAAATGATAACTCTCGTCCACAAATATATTGAGGGAAGGCAAAGAAGAGGATTTGAAATCAAGGCAGAATTGCACGAAACAGATTTCAGGAGGTAGATACGAATCGCCTTTAAAGCACATGAAAAGCGGCAAAACGTTGACAATGATGCCCTTGGCCAAAAAGGGCGTATGTGTTTTTTCCTGAATATATTCAGGAAAAAACGCATACGCCCTTTTTGGCCAACCAACCAACCTGGAAAGGCAAATCAGCGCTACGGAGAAGTCTCGCTTCCCATCGGTCAAAAGGGCCATGCTGAAAAAAGTTTCAAAACCAGAAATGCAGGACAGGCCATGGAGAAATGGGAGCCTTGCTACACTGATGGGCGGGATGTAAATTGCCAACAGCCACTCTGGAGAAGTGTACGGTGTGTCCTGAAACATCTGAAAAACACAGCTTAGAGAGCATAGGGCACTTCCACTCATGGGGGTATATATTGGGAAAATGAAAAATCAGCAAGACACAAGCACCCCAAAGTTGAGGGCTGCTCTGTTGACAAGGACCTCCACTTCATTCCACCTTAAATATCCCAGGAAAGAGAAAAATGGATAAAGAAGTTGTGGTCCTTATGTACAATGGAATATCACTCAGCCATGAAATCAATGTCATAAGGTTAGTAGCAGCATGATGAGTGGATTTAGGTACGACGATTCTAAGTGAAATAAGTCACACAGAAAAGGACACTTCTCATAAGGTATCACTTATAGAGGGAATGTAAAAACCGTTACACTTGAACTGAATTACAAAACAGAACAGAGTCACACATGCAGAAAACACACTATGGCTGCTTAACGGGAAAGGTGAGGTGGGGTGATACATAAAACAAGGGTATCAAATTAGCTCAGATACCGTTCCATAAACCCAATATGTAGTAGACAAGACCTACTCCTTGCTCAGAGAACTGGATTCAACACGCCCTATTCACCGCACAAGAATATATCTGACTAGTAATAATCTTGAAACCTATGTATTGATATCTCTCTGTTAGTGTGTCAAGTGGTTGTAAAGCGGCATAAACACAGCCGTGAAAAGCAGCTAAACCCCATTATGAAAATAAATTACTTTGAAAAACCCATGAAACAACGACAGTGAAAGAGAGAGAAATTCTTACACAATGCGTTCATGGGCTGTGATGCAACCTGGATTGACCATATCTAGACCCACAGCTGGATGAGACATAAGGGTGGACACTCTTGGGGCTGAGAGGTTTGGTGAGGTTGGGTGAGCAAACGCAGACCCTTTAAAGTAATACTGCGTGGTACCCATCGCATGGGTCCCAAATCTCCAGCTTCAAGGGCATCTTCCTACATCGAAAACATGCATGAGAAACCCAGAAGATGGTACACCGTGTGATGGGGAAAGGTTTCTAAAACGCACCTCATTTCTCATCTCCTTGTGCCCGGGTTCGCCATTCCAGCCACTTTACTAGCAATCTCCCTACTTGGAGCATCAGCACCTTTAACCTCCTGTTCCGTACAGGTTGCAATTTGTCCTGAGGATGAACGGGAAGACGGGGAACCAACGAGAGACTAGCTCTTGGTGTCGGGACAGGCACAGGTCACTCTATTTTCCCATCAGGAAGAAGAATTAACCACAGGCTCAGCCTGCCCCCCGGAACCAGAACAGGGCTTGAAGCCATCCTGCGCTTTTGCGGCCAGCTCCCAAAAAAGCGAGTTGTAAAATGGAGGTTCAGGGCACTGCAATTCACAAACCTGCAGAGTTATAAATGAGAACTCTCGTCCACAAATATATTGAGGGAAGGCAAAGAAGAGGATTTGAAATCAAGGCAGAATTGCACGAAACAGATTTCAGGAGGTAGATACGAATCGCCTTTAAAGCACATGAAAAGCGGCAAAACGTTGACAATGATGCCCTTGGCCAAAAAGGGCGTATGCGTTTTTTCCTGAATATATTCAGGAAAAAACGCATACGCCCTTTTTGGCCAACCAAGCAACCTGGAAAGGCAAATCAGCGCTACAGAGAAGTCTCGCTTCCCATCGGTCAAAAGGGCCATGCTGAAAAAAGTGTCAAAACCAGAAATGCAGGACAGGCCATGGAGAAATGGGAGCCTTGCTACACTGATGGGCGGGATGTAAATTGCCAACAGCCACTCTGGAGAAGTGTACGGTGTGTCCTGAAACATCTGAAAAACACAGCTTAGAGAGCATAGGGCACTTCCACTCATGGGGGTATAAATTGGGAAAATGAAAAATCAGCAAGACACAAGCACCCCAAAGTTGAGGGCTGCTCTGTTGACAAGGACCTCCACTTCATTCCACCTTAAATATCCCAGGAAAGAGAAAAATGGATAAAGAAGTTGTGGTCCTTATGTACAATGGAATATCACTCAGCCATGAAATCAATGTCATAAGGTTAGTAGCAGCATGATGAGTGGATTTAGGTACGACGATTCTAAGAGAAATAAGTCACACAGAAAAGGACACTTCTCATAAGGTATCACTTATAGAGGGAATGTAAAAACCGTTACACTTGAACTGAATTACAAAACAGAACAGAGTCACACATGCAGAAAACACACTATGGCTGCTTAACGGGAAAGGTGAGGTGGGGTGATACATAAAACAAGGGTATCAAATTAGCTCAGATACCTTTCCATAAACCCAATATGTAATAGACAAGACCTACTCCTTGCTCAGAGAACTGGACTCAACACGCCCTATTCACCGCACAAGAATATATCTGACTAGTAATAATCTTAAAACCTATGTATTGATATCTCTCTGTTAGTGTGTCAAGTGGGTGTAAAGCGGCATAAACACAGCCGTGAAAAGCAGCTAAACCCCATTATGAAAATAAATTACTTTGTAAAACCCATGAAACAACGACAGTGAAAGAGAGAGAAATTCTTACACAATGAGTTCAGGGGCTGTGATGCAACCTGGATTGACCATATCTAGACCCACAGCTGGATGAGACATAAGGGTGGACACTCTTGGGGCTGAGAGGTTTGGTGAGGTTGGGTGAGCAAACGCAGACCCTTTAAAGTAATACTGCGTGGTACCCATCGCATGGGTCCCAAATCTCCAGGTTCAAGGGCATCTTCCTACATCGAAAACATGCATGAGAAACCCAGAAGATGGTACACCGTGTGATGGGGAAAGGTTTCTAAAACGCACCTCATTTCTCATCTCCTTGTGCCCGGGTTCGCCATTCCAGCCACTTTACTAGCAATCTCCCTACTTGGAGCATCAGCACCTTTAACCTCCTGTTCCGTACAGGTTGCAATTTGTCCTGAGGATGAACGGGAAGACGGGGAACCAACGAGAGACTAGCTCTTGGTGTTGGGACAGGCACAGGTCACTCTATTTTCCCATCAGGAAGAAGAATTAACCACAGGCTCAGCCTGCCCCCCGGAACCAGAATAGGGCCTGAAGCCATCCTGCGCTTTTGCGGCCAGCTCCCAAAAAAGCGAGTTGTAAAATGGAGGTTCAGGGCACTGCAATTCACAAACCTGCAGAGTTATAAATGATAACTCTCGTCCACAAATATATTGAGGGAAGGCAAAGAAGAGGATTTGAAATCAAGGCAGAATTGCACGAAACAGATTTCAGGAGGTAGATACGAATCGCCTTTAAAGCACATGAAAAGCGGCAAAACGTTGACAATGATGCCCTTGGCCAAAAAGGGCGTATGTGTTTTTTCCTGAATATATTCAGGAAAAAACGCATACGCCCTTTTTGGCCAACCAACCAACCTGGAAAGGCAAATCAGCGCTACGGAGAAGTCTCGCTTCCCATCGGTCAAAAGGGCCATGCTGAAAAAAGTTTCAAAACCAGAAATGCAGGACAGGCCATGGAGAAATGGGAGCCTTGCTACACTGATGGGCGGGATGTAAATTGCCAACAGCCACTCTGGAGAAGTGTACGGTGTGTCCTGAAACATCTGAAAAACACAGCTTAGAGAGCATAGGGCACTTCCACTCATGGGGGTATATATTGGGAAAATGAAAAATCAGCAAGACACAAGCACCCCAAAGTTGAGGGCTGCTCTGTTGACAAGGACCTCCACTTCATTCCACCTTCAATATCCCAGGAAAGAGAAAAATGGATAAAGAAGTTGTGGTCCTTATGTACAATGGAATATCACTCAGCCATGAAATCAATGTCATAAGGTTAGTAGCAGCATGATGAGTGGATTTAGGTACGACGATTCTAAGTGAAATAAGTCACACAGAAAAGGACACTTCTCATAAGGTATCACTTATAGAGGGAATGTAAAAACCGTTACACTTGAACTGAATTACAAAACAGAACAGAGTCACACATGCAGAAAACACACTATGGCTGCTTAACGGGAAAGGTGAGGTGGGGTGATACATAAAACAAGGGTATCAAATTAGCTCAGATACCGTTCCATAAACCCAATATGTAGTAGACAAGACCTACTCCTTGCTCAGAGAACTGGATTCAACACGCCCTATTCACCGCACAAGAATATATCTGACTAGTAATAATCTTGAAACCTATGTATTGATATCTCTCTGTTAGTGTGTCAAGTGGTTGTAAAGCGGCATAAACACAGCCGTGAAAAGCAGCTAAACCCCATTATGAAAATAAATTACTTTGAAAAACCCATGAAACAACGACAGTGAAAGAGAGAGAAATTCTTACACAATGCGTTCATGGGCTGTGATGCAACCTGGATTGACCATATCTAGACCCACAGCTGGATGAGACATAAGGGTGGACACTCTTGGGGCTGAGAGGTTTGGTGAGGTTGGGTGAGCAAACGCAGACCCTTTAAAGTAATACTGCGTGGTACCCATCGCATGGGTCCCAAATCTCCAGCTTCAAGGGCATCTTCCTACATCGAAAACATGCATGAGAAACCCAGAAGATGGTACACCGTGTGATGGGGAAAGGTTTCTAAAACGCACCTCATTTCTCATCTCCTTGTGCCCGGGTTCGCCATTCCAGCCACTTTACTAGCAATCTCCCTACTTGGAGCATCAGCACCTTTAACCTCCTGTTCCGTACAGGTTGCAATTTGTCCTGAGGATGAACGGGAAGACGGGGAACCAACGAGAGACTAGCTCTTGGTGTCGGGACAGGCACAGGTCACTCTATTTTCCCATCAGGAAGAAGAATTAACCACAGGCTCAGCCTGCCCCCCGGAACCAGAACAGGGCTTGAAGCCATCCTGCGCTTTTGCGGCCAGCTCCCAAAAAAGCGAGTTGTAAAATGGAGGTTCAGGGCACTGCAATTCACAAACCTGCAGAGTTATAAATGAGAACTCTCGTCCACAAATATATTGAGGGAAGGCAAAGAAGAGGATTTGAAATCAAGGCAGAATTGCACGAAACAGATTTCAGGAGGTAGATACGAATCGCCTTTAAAGCACATGAAAAGCGGCAAAACGTTGACAATGATGCCCTTGGCCAAAAAGGGCGTATGCGTTTTTTCCTGAATATATTCAGGAAAAAACGCATACGCCCTTTTTGGCCAACCAAGCAACCTGGAAAGGCAAATCAGCGCTACAGAGAAGTCTCGCTTCCCATCGGTCAAAAGGGCCATGCTGAAAAAAGTGTCAAAACCAGAAATGCAGGACAGGCCATGGAGAAATGGGAGCCTTGCTACACTGATGGGCGGGATGTAAATTGCCAACAGCCACTCTGGAGAAGTGTACGGTGTGTCCTGAAACATCTGAAAAACACAGCTTAGAGAGCATAGGGCACTTCCACTCATGGGGGTATAAATTGGGAAAATGAAAAATCAGCAAGACACAAGCACCCCAAAGTTGAGGGCTGCTCTGTTGACAAGGACCTCCACTTCATTCCACCTTAAATATCCCAGGAAAGAGAAAAATGGATAAAGAAGTTGTGGTCCTTATGTACAATGGAATATCACTCAGCCATGAAATCAATGTCATAAGGTTAGTAGCAGCATGATGAGTGGATTTAGGTACGACGATTCTAAGAGAAATAAGTCACACAGAAAAGGACACTTCTCATAAGGTATCACTTATAGAGGGAATGTAAAAACCGTTACACTTGAACTGAATTACAAAACAGAACAGAGTCACACATGCAGAAAACACACTATGGCTGCTTAACGGGAAAGGTGAGGTGGGGTGATACATAAAACAAGGGTATCAAATTAGCTCAGATACCTTTCCATAAACCCAATATGTAATAGACAAGACCTACTCCTTGCTCAGAGAACTGGACTCAACACGCCCTATTCACCGCACAAGAATATATCTGACTAGTAATAATCTTAAAACCTATGTATTGATATCTCTCTGTTAGTGTGTCAAGTGGGTGTAAAGCGGCATAAACACAGCCGTGAAAAGCAGCTAAACCCCATTATGAAAATAAATTACTTTGTAAAACCCATGAAACAACGACAGTGAAAGAGAGAGAAATTCTTACACAATGAGTTCAGGGGCTGTGATGCAACCTGGATTGACCATATCTAGACCCACAGCTGGATGAGACATAAGGGTGGACACTCTTGGGGCTGAGAGGTTTGGTGAGGTTGGGTGAGCAAACGCAGACCCTTTAAAGTAATACTGCGTGGTACCCATCGCATGGGTCCCAAATCTCCAGGTTCAAGGGCATCTTCCTACATCGAAAACATGCATGAGAAACCCAGAAGATGGTACACCGTGTGATGGGGAAAGGTTTCTAAAACGCACCTCATTTCTCATCTCCTTGTGCCCGGGTTCGCCATTCCAGCCACTTTACTAGCAATCTCCCTACTTGGAGCATCAGCACCTTTAACCTCCTGTTCCGTACAGGTTGCAATTTGTCCTGAGGATGAACGGGAAGACGGGGAACCAACGAGAGACTAGCTCTTGGTGTTGGGACAGGCACAGGTCACTCTATTTTCCCATCAGGAAGAAGAATTAACCACAGGCTCAGCCTGCCCCCCGGAACCAGAATAGGGCCTGAAGCCATCCTGCGCTTTTGCGGCCAGCTCCCAAAAAAGCGAGTTGTAAAATGGAGGTTCAGGGCACTGCAATTCACAAACCTGCAGAGTTATAAATGATAACTCTCGTCCACAAATATATTGAGGGAAGGCAAAGAAGAGGATTTGAAATCAAGGCAGAATTGCACGAAACAGATTTCAGGAGGTAGATACGAATCGCCTTTAAAGCACATGAAAAGCGGCAAAACGTTGACAATGATGCCCTTGGCCAAAAAGGGCGTATGTGTTTTTTCCTGAATATATTCAGGAAAAAACGCATACGCCCTTTTTGGCCAACCAACCAACCTGGAAAGGCAAATCAGCGCTACGGAGAAGTCTCGCTTCCCATCGGTCAAAAGGGCCATGCTGAAAAAAGTTTCAAAACCAGAAATGCAGGACAGGCCATGGAGAAATGGGAGCCTTGCTACACTGATGGGCGGGATGTAAATTGCCAACAGCCACTCTGGAGAAGTGTACGGTGTGTCCTGAAACATCTGAAAAACACAGCTTAGAGAGCATAGGGCACTTCCACTCATGGGGGTATATATTGGGAAAATGAAAAATCAGCAAGACACAAGCACCCCAAAGTTGAGGGCTGCTCTGTTGACAAGGACCTCCACTTCATTCCACCTTCAATATCCCAGGAAAGAGAAAAATGGATAAAGAAGTTGTGGTCCTTATGTACAATGGAATATCACTCAGCCATGAAATCAATGTCATAAGGTTAGTAGCAGCATGATGAGTGGATTTAGGTACGACGATTCTAAGTGAAATAAGTCACACAGAAAAGGACACTTCTCATAAGGTATCACTTATAGAGGGAATGTAAAAACCGTTACACTTGAACTGAATTACAAAACAGAACAGAGTCACACATGCAGAAAACACACTATGGCTGCTTAACGGGAAAGGTGAGGTGGGGTGATACATAAAACAAGGGTATCAAATTAGCTCAGATACCGTTCCATAAACCCAATATGTAGTAGACAAGACCTACTCCTTGCTCAGAGAACTGGATTCAACACGCCCTATTCACCGCACAAGAATATATCTGACTAGTAATAATCTTGAAACCTATGTATTGATATCTCTCTGTTAGTGTGTCAAGTGGTTGTAAAGCGGCATAAACACAGCCGTGAAAAGCAGCTAAACCCCATTATGAAAATAAATTACTTTGAAAAACCCATGAAACAACGACAGTGAAAGAGAGAGAAATTCTTACACAATGCGTTCATGGGCTGTGATGCAACCTGGATTGACCATATCTAGACCCACAGCTGGATGAGACATAAGGGTGGACACTCTTGGGGCTGAGAGGTTTGGTGAGGTTGGGTGAGCAAACGCAGACCCTTTAAAGTAATACTGCGTGGTACCCATCGCATGGGTCCCAAATCTCCAGCTTCAAGGGCATCTTCCTACATCGAAAACATGCATGAGAAACCCAGAAGATGGTACACCGTGTGATGGGGAAAGGTTTCTAAAACGCACCTCATTTCTCATCTCCTTGTGCCCGGGTTCGCCATTCCAGCCACTTTACTAGCAATCTCCCTACTTGGAGCATCAGCACCTTTAACCTCCTGTTCCGTACAGGTTGCAATTTGTCCTGAGGATGAACGGGAAGACGGGGAACCAACGAGAGACTAGCTCTTGGTGTTGGGACAGGCACAGGTCACTCTATTTTCCCATCAGGAAGAAGAATTAACCACAGGCTCAGCCTGCCCCCCGGAACCAGAACAGGGCCTGAAGCCATCCTGCGCTTTTGCGGCCAGCTCCCAAAAAAGCGAGTTGTAAAATGGAGGTTCAGGGCACTGCAATTCACAAACCTGCAGAGTTATAAATGATAACTCTCGTCCACAAATATATTGAGGGAAGGCAAAGAAGAGGATTTGAAATCAAGGCAGAATTGCACGAAACAGATTTCAGGAGGTAGATACGAATCGCCTTTAAAGCACATGAAAAGCGGCAAAACGTTGACAATGATGCCCTTGGCCAAAAAGGGCGTATGCGTTTTTTCCTGAATATATTCAGGAAAAAACGCATACGCCCTTTTTGGCCAACCAAGCAACCTGGAAAGGCAAATCAGCGCTACAGAGAAGTCTCGCTTCCCATCGGTCAAAAGGGCCATGCTGAAAAAAGTGTCAAAACCAGAAATGCAGGACAGGCCATGGAGAAATGGGAGCCTTGCTACACTGATGGGCGGGATGTAAATTGCCAACAGCCACTCTGGAGAAGTGTACGGTGTGTCCTGAAACATCTGAAAAACACAGCTTAGAGAGCATAGGGCACTTCCACTCATGGGGGTATAAATTGGGAAAATGAAAAATCAGCAAGACACAAGCACCCCAAAGTTGAGGGCTGCTCTGTTGACAAGGACCTCCACTTCATTCCACCTTAAATATCCCAGGAAAGAGAAAAATGGATAAAGAAGTTGTGGTCCTTATGTACAATGGAATATCACTCAGCCATGAAATCAATGTCATAAGGTTAGTAGCAGCATGATGAGTGGATTTAGGTACGACGATTCTAAGAGAAATAAGTCACACAGAAAAGGACACTTCTCATAAGGTATCACTTATAGAGGGAATGTAAAAACCGTTACACTTGAACTGAATTACAAAACAGAACAGAGTCACACATGCAGAAAACACACTATGGCTGCTTAACGGGAAAGGTGAGGTGGGGTGATACATAAAACAAGGGTATCAAATTAGCTCAGATACCGTTCCATAAACCCAATATGTAATAGACAAGACCTACTCCTTGCTCAGAGAACTGGACTCAACACGCCCTATTCACCGCACAAGAATATATCTGACTAGTAACAATCTTAAAACCTATGTATTGATATCTCTCTGTTAGTGTGTCAAGTGGGTGTAAAGCGGCATAAACACAGCCGTGAAAAGCAGCTAAACCCCATTATGAAAATAAATTACTTTGAAAAACCCATGAAACAACGACAGTGAAAGAGAGAGAAATTCTTACACAATGCGTTCATGGGCTGTGATGCAACCTGGATTGACCATATCTAGACCCACAGCTGGATGAGACATAAGGGTGGACACTCTTGGGGCTGAGAGGTTTGGTGAGGTTGGGTGAGCAAACACAGACCCTTTAAAGTAATACTGCGTGGTACCCATCGCATGGGTCCCAAATCTCCAGCTTCAAGGGCATCTTCCTACATCGAAAACATGCATGAGAAACCCAGAAGATGGTACACCGTGTGATGGGGAAAGGTTTCTAAAACGCACCTCATTTCTCATCTCCTTGTGCCCGGGTTCGCCATTCCAGCCACTTTACTAGCAATCTCCCTACTTGGAGCATCAGCACCTTTAACCTCCTGTTCCGTACAGGTTGCAATTTGTCCTGAGGATGAACGGGAAGACGGGGAACCAACGAGAGACTAGCTCTTGGTGTTGGGACAGGCACAGGTCACTCTATTTTCCCATCAGGAAGAAGAATTAACCACAGGCTCAGCCTGCCCCCCGGAACCAGAACAGGGCCTGAAGCCATCCTGCGCTTTTGCGGCCAGCTCCCAAAAAAGCGAGTTGTAAAATGGAGGTTCAGGGCACTGCAATTCACAAACCTGCAGAGTTATAAATGATAACTCTCGTCCACAAATATATTGAGGGAAGGCAAAGAAGAGGATTTGAAATCAAGGCAGAATTGCACGAAACAGATTTCAGGAGGTAGATACGAATCGCCTTTAAAGCACATGAAAAGCGGCAAAACGTTGACAATGATGCCCTTGGCCAAAAAGGGCGTATGCGTTTTTTCCTGAATATATTCAGGAAAAAACGCATACGCCCTTTTTGGCCAACCAAGCAACCTGGAAAGGCAAATCAGCGCTACAGAGAAGTCTCGCTTCCCATCGGTCAAAAGGGCCATGCTGAAAAAAGTGTCAAAACCAGAAATGCAGGACAGGCCATGGAGAAATGGGAGCCTTGCTACACTGATGGGCGGGATGTAAATTGCCAACAGCCACTCTGGAGAAGTGTACGGTGTGTCCTGAAACATCTGAAAAACACAGCTTAGAGAGCATAGGGCACTTCCACTCATGGGGGTATAAATTGGGAAAATGAAAAATCAGCAAGACACAAGCACCCCAAAGTTGAGGGCTGCTCTGTTGACAAGGACCTCCACTTCATTCCACCTTCAATATCCCAGGAAAGAGAAAAATGGATAAAGAAGTTGTGGTCCTTATGTACAATGGAATATCACTCAGCCATGAAATCAATGTCATAAGGTTAGTAGCAGCATGATGAGTGGATTTAGGTACGACGATTCTAAGTGAAATAAGTCACACAGAAAAGGACACTTCTCATAAGGTATCACTTATAGAGGGAATGTAAAAACCGTTACACTTGAACTGAATTACAAAACAGAACAGAGTCACACATGCAGAAAACACACTATGGCTGCTTAACGGGAAAGGTGAGGTGGGGTGATACATAAAACAAGGGTATCAAATTAGCTCAGATACCGTTCCATAAACCCAATATGTAGTAGACAAGACCTACTCCTTGCTCAGAGAACTGGACTCAACACGCCCTATTCACCGCACAAGAATATATCTGACTAGTAATAATCTTGAAACCTATGTATTGATATCTCTCTGTTAGTGTGTCAAGTGGGTGTAAAGCGGCATAAACACAGCCGTGAAAAGCAGCTAAACCCCATTATGAAAATAAATTACTTTGAAAAACCCATGAAACAACGACAGTGAAAGAGATAGAAATTCTTACACAATGAGTTCATGGGCTGTGATGCAACCTGGATTGACCATATCTAGACCCACAGCTGGATGAGACATAAGGGTGGACACTCTTGGGGCTGAGAGGTTTGGTGAGGTTGGGTGAGCAAACACAGACCCTTTAAAGTAATACTGCGTGGTACCCATCGCATGGGTCCCAAATCTCCAGCTTCAAGGGCATCTTCCTACATCGAAAACATGCATGAGAAACCCAGAAGATGGTACACCGTGTGATGGGGAAAGGTTTCTAAAACGCACCTCATTTCTCATCTCCTTGTGCCCGGGTTCGCCATTCCAGCCACTTTACTAGCAATCTCCCTACTTGGAGCATCAGCACCTTTAACCTCCTGTTCCGTACAGGTTGCAATTTGTCCTGAGGATGAACGGGAAGACGGGGAACCAACGAGAGACTAGCTCTTGGTGTTGGGACAGGCACAGGTCACTCTATTTTCCCATCAGGAAGAAGAATTAACCACAGGCTCAGCCTGCCCCCCGGAACCAGAACAGGGCCTGAAGCCATCCTGCGCTTTTGCGGCCAGCTCCCAAAAAAGCGAGTTGTAAAATGGAGGTTCAGGGCACTGCAATTCACAAACCTGCAGAGTTATAAATGATAACTCTCGTCCACAAATATATTGAGGGAAGGCAAAGAAGAGGATTTGAAATCAAGGCAGAATTGCACGAAACAGATTTCAGGAGGTAGATACGAATCGCCTTTAAAGCACATGAAAAGCGGCAAAACGTTGACAATGATGCCCTTGGCCAAAAAGGGCGTATGCGTTTTTTCCTGAATATATTCAGGAAAAAACGCATACGCCCTTTTTGGCCAACCAAGCAACCTGGAAAGGCAAATCAGCGCTACAGAGAAGTCTCGCTTCCCATCGGTCAAAAGGGCCATGCTGAAAAAAGTGTCAAAACCAGAAATGCAGGACAGGCCATGGAGAAATGGGAGCCTTGCTACACTGATGGGCGGGATGTAAATTGCCAACAGCCACTCTGGAGAAGTGTACGGTGTGTCCTGAAACATCTGAAAAACACAGCTTAGAGAGCATAGGGCACTTCCACTCATGGGGGTATAAATTGGGAAAATGAAAAATCAGCAAGACACAAGCACCCCAAAGTTGAGGGCTGCTCTGTTGACAAGGACCTCCACTTCATTCCACCTTCAATATCCCAGGAAAGAGAAAAATGGATAAAGAAGTTGTGGTCCTTATGTACAATGGAATATCACTCAGCCATGAAATCAATGTCATAAGGTTAGTAGCAGCATGATGAGTGGATTTAGGTACGACGATTCTAAGTGAAATAAGTCACACAGAAAAGGACACTTCTCATAAGGTATCACTTATAGAGGGAATGTAAAAACCGTTACACTTGAACTGAATTACAAAACAGAACAGAGTCACACATGCAGAAAACACACTATGGCTGCTTAACGGGAAAGGTGAGGTGGGGTGATACATAAAACAAGGGTATCAAATTAGCTCAGATACCGTTCCATAAACCCAATATGTAGTAGACAAGACCTACTCCTTGCTCAGAGAACTGGACTCAACACGCCCTATTCACCGCACAAGAATATATCTGACTAGTAATAATCTTGAAACCTATGTATTGATATCTCTCTGTTAGTGTGTCAAGTGGGTGTAAAGCGGCATAAACACAGCCGTGAAAAGCAGCTAAACCCCATTATGAAAATAAATTACTTTGAAAAATCCATGAAACAACGACAGTGAAAGAGATAGAAATTCTTACACAATGAGTTCATGGGCTGTGATGCAACCTGGATTGACCATATCTAGACCCACAGCTGGATGAGACATAAGGGTGGACACTCTTGGGGCTGAGAGGTTTGGTGAGGTTGGGTGAGCAAACACAGACCCTTTAAAGTAATACTGCGTGGTACCCATCGCATGGGTCCCAAATCTCCAGCTTCAAGGGCATCTTCCTACATCGAAAACATGCATGAGAAACCCAGAAGATGGTACACCGTGTGATGGGGAAAGGTTTCTAAAACGCACCTCATTTCTCATCTCCTTGTGCCCGGGTTCGCCATTCCAGCCACTTTACTAGCAATCTCCCTACTTGGAGCATCAGCACCTTTAACCTCCTGTTCCGTACAGGTTGCAATTTGTCCTGAGGATGAACGGGAAGACGGGGAACCAACGAGAGACTAGCTCTTGGTGTTGGGACAGGCACAGGTCACTCTATTTTCCCATCAGGAAGAAGAATTAACCACAGGCTCAGCCTGCCCCCCGGAACCAGAACAGGGCCTGAAGCCATCCTGCGCTTTTGCGGCCAGCTCCCAAAAAAGCGAGTTGTAAAATGGAGGTTCAGGGCACTGCAATTCACAAACCTGCAGAGTTATAAATGATAACTCTCGTCCACAAATATATTGAGGGAAGGCAAAGAAGAGGATTTGAAATCAAGGCAGAATTGCACGAAACAGATTTCAGGAGGTAGATACGAATCGCCTTTAAAGCACATGAAAAGCGGCAAAACGTTGACAATGATGCCCTTGGCCAAAAAGGGCGTATGCGTTTTTTCCTGAATATATTCAGGAAAAAACGCATACGCCCTTTTTGGCCAACCAAGCAACCTGGAAAGGCAAATCAGCGCTACAGAGAAGTGTCGCTTCCCATCGGTCAAACGGGCCATGTTGAAAAAAGTGTCAAAACCAGAAATGCAGGACAGGCCATGGAGAAATGGGAGCCTTGCTACACTGATGGGCGGGATGTAAATTGCCAACAGCCACTCTGGAGAAGTGTACGGTGTGTCCTGAAACATCTGAAAAACACAGCTTAGAGAGCATAGGGCACTTCCACTCATGGGGGTATAAATTGGGAAAATGAAAAATCAGCAAGACACAAGCACCCCAAAGTTGAGGGCTGCTCTGTTGACAAGGACCTCCACTTCATTCCACCTTCAATATCCCAGGAAAGAGAAAAATGGATAAAGAAGTTGTGGTCCTTATGTACAATGGAATATCACTCAGCCATGAAATCAATGTCATAAGGTTAGTAGCAGCATGATGAGTGGATTTAGGTACGACGATTCTAAGAGAAATAAGTCACACAGAAAAGGACACTTCTCATAAGGTATCACTTATAGAGGGAATGTAAAAACCGTTACACTTGAACTGAATTACAAAACAGAACAGAGTCACACATGCAGAAAACACACTATGGCTGCTTAACGGGAAAGGTGAGGTGGGGTGATACATAAAACAAGGGTATCAAATTAGCTCAGATACCGTTCCATAAACCCAATATGTAGTAGACAAGACCTACTCCTTGCTCAGAGAACTGGACTCAACACGCCCTATTCACCGCACAAGAATATATCTGACTAGTAATAATCTTGAAACCTATGTATTGATATCTCTCTGTTAGTGTGTCAAGTGGGTGTAAAGCGGCATAAACACAGCCGTGAAAAGCAGCTAAACCCCATTATGAAAATAAATTACTTTGAAAAACCCATGAAACAACGACAGTGAAAGAGATAGAAATTCTTACACAATGAGTTCATGGGCTGTGATGCAACCTGGATTGACCATATCTAGACCCACAGCTGGATGAGACATAAGGGTGGACACTCTTGGGGCTGAGAGGTTTGGTGAGGTTGGGTGAGCAAACACAGACCCTTTAAAGTAATACTGCGTGGTACCCATCGCATGGGTCCCAAATCTCCAGCTTCAAGGGCATCTTCCTACATCGAAAACATGCATGAGAAACCCAGAAGATGGTACACCGTGTGATGGGGAAAGGTTTCTAAAACGCACCTCATTTCTCATCTCCTTGTGCCCGGGTTCGCCATTCCAGCCACTTTACTAGCAATCTCCCTACTTGGAGCATCAGCACCTTTAACCTCCTGTTCCGTACAGGTTGCAATTTGTCCTGAGGATGAACGGGAAGACGGGGAACCAACGAGAGACTAGCTCTTGGTGTTGGGACAGGCACAGGTCACTCTATTTTCCCATCAGGAAGAAGAATTAACCACAGGCTCAGCCTGCCCCCCGGAACCAGAACAGGGCCTGAAGCCATCCTGCGCTTTTGCGGCCAGCTCCCAAAAAAGCGAGTTGTAAAATGGAGGTTCAGGGCACTGCAATTCACAAACCTGCAGAGTTATAAATGATAACTCTCGTCCACAAATATATTGAGGGAAGGCAAAGAAGAGGATTTGAAATCAAGGCAGAATTGCACGAAACAGATTTCAGGAGGTAGATACGAATCGCCTTTAAAGCACATGAAAAGCGGCAAAACGTTGACAATGATGCCCTTGGCCAAAAAGGGCGTATGCGTTTTTTCCTGAATATATTCAGGAAAAAACGCATACGCCCTTTTTGGCCAACCAAGCAACCTGGAAAGGCAAATCAGCGCTACAGAGAAGTCTCGCTTCCCATCGGTCAAAAGGGCCATGCTGAAAAAAGTGTCAAAACCAGAAATGCAGGACAGGCCATGGAGAAATGGGAGCCTTGCTACACTGATGGGCGGGATGTAAATTGCCAACAGCCACTCTGGAGAAGTGTACGGTGTGTCCTGAAACATCTGAAAAACACAGCTTAGAGAGCATAGGGCACTTCCACTCATGGGGGTATAAATTGGGAAAATGAAAAATCAGCAAGACACAAGCACCCCAAAGTTGAGGGCTGCTCTGTTGACAAGGACCTCCACTTCATTCCACCTTCAATATCCCAGGAAAGAGAAAAATGGATAAAGAAGTTGTGGTCCTTATGTACAATGGAATATCACTCAGCCATGAAATCAATGTCATAAGGTTAGTAGCAGCATGATGAGTGGATTTAGGTACGACGATTCTAAGTGAAATAAGTCACACAGAAAAGGACACTTCTCATAAGGTATCACTTATAGAGGGAATGTAAAAACCGTTACACTTGAACTGAATTACAAAACAGAACAGAGTCACACATGCAGAAAACACACTATGGCTGCTTAACGGGAAAGGTGAGGTGGGGTGATACATAAAACAAGGGTATCAAATTAGCTCAGATACCGTTCCATAAACCCAATATGTAGTAGACAAGACCTACTCCTTGCTCAGAGAACTGGACTCAACACGCCCTATTCACCGCACAAGAATATATCTGACTAGTAATAATCTTGAAACCTATGTATTGATATCTCTCTGTTAGTGTGTCAAGTGGGTGTAAAGCGGCATAAACACAGCCGTGAAAAGCAGCTAAACCCCATTATGAAAATAAATTACTTTGAAAAATCCATGAAACAACGACAGTGAAAGAGATAGAAATTCTTACACAATGAGTTCAGGGGCTGAGATGCAACCTGGATTGACCATATCTAGACCCACAGCTGGATGAGACATAAGGGTGGACACTCTTGGGGCTGAGAGGTTTGGTGAGGTTGGGTGAGCAAACACAGACCCTTTAAAGTAATACTGCGTGGTACCCATCGCATGGGTCCCAAATCTCCAGCTTCAAGGGCATCTTCCTACATCGAAAACATGCATGAGAAACCCAGAAGATGGTACACCGTGTGATGGGGAAAGGTTTCTAAAACGCACCTCATTTCTCATCTCCTTGTGCCCGGGTTCGCCATTCCAGCCACTTTACTAGCAATCTCCCTACTTGGAGCATCAGCACCTTTAACCTCCTGTTCCGTACAGGTTGCAATTTGTCCTGAGGATGAACGGGAAGACGGGGAACCAACGAGAGACTAGCTCTTGGTGTTGGGACAGGCACAGGTCACTCTATTTTCCCATCAGGAAGAAGAATTAACCACAGGCTCAGCCTGCCCCCCGGAACCAGAACAGGGCCTGAAGCCATCCTGCGCTTTTGCGGCCAGCTCCCAAAAAAGCGAGTTGTAAAATGGAGGTTCAGGGCACTGCAATTCACAAACCTGCAGAGTTATAAATGATAACTCTCGTCCACAAATATATTGAGGGAAGGCAAAGAAGAGGATTTGAAATCAAGGCAGAATTGCACGAAACAGATTTCAGGAGGTAGATACGAATCGCCTTTAAAGCACATGAAAAGCGGCAAAACGTTGACAATGATGCCCTTGGCCAAAAAGGGCGTATGCGTTTTTTCCTGAATATATTCAGGAAAAAACGCATACGCCCTTTTTGGCCAACCAAGCAACCTGGAAAGGCAAATCAGCGCTACAGAGAAGTGTCGCTTCCCATCGGTCAAACGGGCCATGCTGAAAAAAGTGTCAAAACCAGAAATGCAGGACAGGCCATGGAGAAATGGGAGCCTTGCTACACTGATGGGCGGGATGTAAATTGCCAACAGCCACTCTGGAGAAGTGTACGGTGTGTCCTGAAACATCTGAAAAACACAGCTTAGAGAGCATAGGGCACTTCCACTCATGGGGGTATAAATTGGGAAAATGAAAAATCAGCAAGACACAAGCACCCCAAAGTTGAGGGCTGCTCTGTTGACAAGGACCTCCACTTCATTCCACCTTCAATATCCCAGGAAAGAGAAAAATGGATAAAGAAGTTGTGGTCCTTATGTACAATGGAATATCACTCAGCCATGAAATCAATGTCATAAGGTTAGTAGCAGCATGATGAGTGGATTTAGGTACGACGATTCTAAGAGAAATAAGTCACACAGAAAAGGACACTTCTCATAAGGTATCACTTATAGAGGGAATGTAAAAACCGTTACACTTGAACTGAATTACAAAACAGAACAGAGTCACACATGCAGAAAACACACTATGGCTGCTTAACGGGAAAGGTGAGGTGGGGTGATACATAAAACAAGGGTATCAAATTAGCTCAGATACCGTTCCATAAACCCAATATGTAGTAGACAAGACCTACTCCTTGCTCAGAGAACTGGACTCAACACGCCCTATTCACCGCACAAGAATATATCTGACTAGTAATAATCTTGAAACCTATGTATTGATATCTCTCTGTTAGTGTGTCAAGTGGGTGTAAAGCGGCATAAACACAGCCGTGAAAAGCAGCTAAACCCCATTATGAAAATAAATTACTTTGAAAAACCCATGAAACAACGACAGTGAAAGAGATAGAAATTCTTACACAATGAGTTCATGGGCTGTGATGCAACCTGGATTGACCATATCTAGACCCACAGCTGGATGAGACATAAGGGTGGACACTCTTGGGGCTGAGAGGTTTGGTGAGGTTGGGTGAGCAAACACAGACCCTTTAAAGTAATACTGCGTGGTACCCATCGCATGGGTCCCAAATCTCCAGCTTCAAGGGCATCTTCCTACATCGAAAACATGCATGAGAAACCCAGAAGATGGTACACCGTGTGATGGGGAAAGGTTTCTAAAACGCACCTCATTTCTCATCTCCTTGTGCCCGGGTTCGCCATTCCAGCCACTTTACTAGCAATCTCCCTACTTGGAGCATCAGCACCTTTAACCTCCTGTTCCGTACAGGTTGCAATTTGTCCTGAGGATGAACGGGAAGACGGGGAACCAACGAGAGACTAGCTCTTGGTGTTGGGACAGGCACAGGTCACTCTATTTTCCCATCAGGAAGAAGAATTAACCACAGGCTCAGCCTGCCCCCCGGAACCAGAACAGGGCCTGAAGCCATCCTGCGCTTTTGCGGCCAGCTCCCAAAAAAGCGAGTTGTAAAATGGAGGTTCAGGGCACTGCAATTCACAAACCTGCAGAGTTATAAATGATAACTCTCGTCCACAAATATATTGAGGGAAGGCAAAGAAGAGGATTTGAAATCAAGGCAGAATTGCACGAAACAGATTTCAGGAGGTAGATACGAATCGCCTTTAAAGCACATGAAAAGCGGCAAAACGTTGACAATGATGCCCTTGGCCAAAAAGGGCGTATGCGTTTTTTCCTGAATATATTCAGGAAAAAACGCATACGCCCTTTTTGGCCAACCAAGCAACCTGGAAAGGCAAATCAGCGCTACAGAGAAGTCTCGCTTCCCATCGGTCAAAAGGGCCATGCTGAAAAAAGTGTCAAAACCAGAAATGCAGGACAGGCCATGGAGAAATGGGAGCCTTGCTACACTGATGGGCGGGATGTAAATTGCCAACAGCCACTCTGGAGAAGTGTACGGTGTGTCCTGAAACATCTGAAAAACACAGCTTAGAGAGCATAGGGCACTTCCACTCATGGGGGTATAAATTGGGAAAATGAAAAATCAGCAAGACACAAGCACCCCAAAGTTGAGGGCTGCTCTGTTGACAAGGACCTCCACTTCATTCCACCTTAAATATCCCAGGAAAGAGAAAAATGGATAAAGAAGTTGTGGTCCTTATGTACAATGGAATATCACTCAGCCATGAAATCAATGTCATAAGGTTAGTAGCAGCATGATGAGTGGATTTAGGTACGACGATTCTAAGAGAAATAAGTCACACAGAAAAGGACACTTCTCATAAGGTATCACTTATAGAGGGAATGTAAAAACCGTTACACTTGAACTGAATTACAAAACAGAACAGAGTCACACATGCAGAAAACACACTATGGCTGCTTAACGGGAAAGGTGAGGTGGGGTGATACATAAAACAAGGGTATCAAATTAGCTCAGATACCGTTCCATAAACCCAATATGTAGTAGACAAGACCTACTCCTTGCTCAGAGAACTGGACTCAACACGCCCTATTCACCGCACAAGAATATATCTGACTAGTAATAATCTTGAAACCTATGTATTGATATCTCTCTGTTAGTGTGTCAAGTGGGTGTAAAGCGGCATAAACACAGCCGTGAAAAGCAGCTAAACCCCATTATGAAAATAAATTACTTTGAAAAACCCATGAAACAACGACAGTGAAAGAGATAGAAATTCTTACACAATGAGTTCATGGGCTGTGATGCAACCTGGATTGACCATATCTAGACCCACAGCTGGATGAGACATAAGGGTGGACACTCTTGGGGCTGAGAGGTTTGGTGAGGTTGGGTGAGCAAACACAGACCCTTTAAAGTAATACTGCGTGGTACCCATCGCATGGGTCCCAAATCTCCAGCTTCAAGGGCATCTTCCTACATCGAAAACATGCATGAGAAACCCAGAAGATGGTACACCGTGTGATGGGGAAAGGTTTCTAAAACGCACCTCATTTCTCATCTCCTTGTGCCCGGGTTCGCCATTCCAGCCACTTTACTAGCAATCTCCCTACTTGGAGCATCAGCACCTTTAACCTCCTGTTCCGTACAGGTTGCAATTTGTCCTGAGGATGAATGGGAAGACGGGGAACCAACGAGAGACTAGCTCTTGGTGTTGGGACAGGCACAGGTCACTCTATTTTCCCATCAGGAAGAAGAATTAACCACAGGCTCAGCCTGCCCCCCGGAACCAGAACAGGGCCTGAAGCCATCCTGCGCTTTTGCGGCCAGCTCCCAAAAAAGCGAGTTGTAAAATGGAGGTTCAGGGCACTGCAATTCACAAACCTGCAGAGTTATAAATGATAACTCTCGTCCACAAATATATTGAGGGAAGGCAAAGAAGAGGATTTGAAATCAAGGCAGAATTGCACGAAACAGATTTCAGGAGGTAGATACGAATCGCCTTTAAAGCACATGAAAAGCGGCAAAACGTTGACAATGATGCCCTTGGCCAAAAAGGGCGTATGCGTTTTTTCCTGAATATATTCAGGAAAAAACGCATACGCCCTTTTTGGCCAACCAAGCAACCTGGAAAGGCAAATCAGCGCTACAGAGAAGTCTCGCTTCCCATCGGTCAAAAGGGCCATGCTGAAAAAAGTGTCAAAACCAGAAATGCAGGACAGGCCATGGAGAAATGGGAGCCTTGCTACACTGATGGGCGGGATGTAAATTGCCAACAGCCACTCTGGAGAAGTGTACGGTGTGTCCTGAAACATCTGAAAAACACAGCTTAGAGAGCATAGGGCACTTCCACTCATGGGGGTATAAATTGGGAAAATGAAAAATCAGCAAGACACAAGCACCCCAAAGTTGAGGGCTGCTCTTTTGACAAGGACCTCCACTTCATTCCACCTTCAATATCCCAGGAAAGAGAAAAATGGATAAAGAAGTTGTGGTCCTTATGTACAATGGAATATCACTCAGCCATGAAATCAATGTCATAAGGTTAGTAGCAGCATGATGAGTGGATTTAGGTACGACGATTCTAAGAGAAATAAGTCACACAGAAAAGGACACTTCTCATAAGGTATCACTTATAGAGGGAATGTAAAAACCGTTACACTTGAACTGAATTACAAAACAGAACAGAGTCACACATGCAGAAAACACACTATGGCTGCTTAACGGGAAAGGTGAGGTGGGGTGATACATAAAACAAGGGTATCAAATTAGCTCAGATACCTTTCCATAAACCCAATATGTAATAGACAAGACCTACTCCTTGCTCAGAGAACTGGACTCAACACGCCCTATTCACCGCACAAGAATATATCTGACTAGTAATAATCTTAAAACCTATGTATTGATATCTCTCTGTTAGTGTGTCAAGTGGGTGTAAAGCGGCATAAACACAGCCGTGAAAAGCAGCTAAACCCCATTATGAAAATAAATTACTTTGTAAAACCCATGAAACAACGACAGTGAAAGAGATAGAAATTCTTACACAATGAGTTCAGGGGCTGTGATGCAACCTGGATTGACCATATCTAGACCCACAGCTGGATGAGACATAAGGGTGGACACTCTTGGGGCTGAGAGGTTTGGTGAGGTTTGGGTGAGCAAACGCAGACCCTTTAAACTAATACTGCGTGGTACCCATCGCATGGGTCCCAAATCTCCAGGTTCAAGGGCATCTTCCTACATCGAAAACATGCATGAGAAACCCAGAAGATGGTACACCGTGTGATGGGGAAAGGTTTCTAAAACGCACCTCATTTCTCATCTCCTTGTGCCCGGGTTCGCCATTCCAGCCACTTTACTAGCAATCTCCCTACTTGGAGCATCAGCACCTTTAACCTCCTGTTCCGTACAGGTTGCAATTTGTCCTGAGGATGAACGGGAAGACGGGGAACCAACGAGAGACTAGCTCTTGGTGTTGGGACAGGCACAGGTCACTCTATTTTCCCATCAGGAAGAAGAATTAACCACAGGCTCAGCCTGCCCCCCGGAACCAGAATAGGGCCTGAAGCCATCCTGCGCGTTTGCGGCCAGCTCCCAAAAAAGCGAGTTGTAAAATGGAGGTTCAGGGCACTGCAATTCACAAACCTGCAGAGTTATAAATGATAACTCTCGTCCACAAATATATTGAGGGAAGGCAAAGAAGAGGATTTGAAATCAAGGCAGAATTGCACGAAACAGATTTCAGGAGGTAGATACGAATCGCCTTTAAAGCACATGAAAAGCGGCAAAACGTTGACAATGATGCCCTTGGCCAAAAAGGGCGTATGCGTTTTTTCCTGAATATATTCAGGAAAAAACGCATACGCCCTTTTTGGCCAACCAACCAACCTGGAAAGGCAAATAAGCGCTACGGAGAAGTCTCGCTTCCCATCGGTCAAAAGGGCCATGCTGAAAAAAGTGTCAAAACCAGAAATGCAGGACAGGCCATGGAGAAATGGGAGCCTTGCTACACTGATGGGCGGGATGTAAATTGCCAACAGCCACTCTGGAGAAGTGTACGGTGTGTCCTGAAACATCTGAAAAACACAGCTTAGAGAGCATAGGGCACTTCCACTCATGGGGGTATATATTGGGAAAATGAAAAATCAGCAAGACACAAGCACCCCAAAGTTGAGGGCTGCTCTGTTGACAAGGACCTCCACTTCATTCCACCTTAAATATCCCAGGAAAGAGAAAAATGGATAAAGAAGTTGTGGTCCTTATGTACAATGGAATATCACTCAGCCATGAAATCAATGTCATAAGGTTAGTAGCAGCATGATGAGTAGATTTAGGTACGACGATTCTAAGTGAAATAAGTCACACAGAAAAGGACACTTCTCATAAGGTATCACTTATAGAGGGAATGTAAAAACCGTTACACTTGAACTGAATTACAAAACAGAACAGAGTCACACATGCAGAAAACACACTATGGCTGCTTAACGGGAAAGGTGAGGTGGGGTGATACATAAAACAAGGGTATCAAATTAGCTCAGATACCGTTCCATAAACCCAATATGTAGTAGACAAGACCTACTCCTTGCTCAGAGAACTGGACTCAACACGCCCTATTCACCGCACAAGAATATATCTGACTAGTAATAATCTTGAAACCTATGTATTGATATCTCTCTGTTAGTGTGTCAAGTGGGTGTAAAGCGGCATAAACACAGCCGTGAAAAGCAGCTAAACCCCATTATGAAAATAAATTACTTTGAAAAACCCATGAAACAACGACAGTGAAAGAGAGAGAAATTCTTACACAATGCGTTCATGGGCTGTGATGCAACCTGGATTGACCATATCTAGACCCACAGCTGGATGAGACATAAGGGTGGACACTCTTGGGGCTGAGAGTTTTGGTGAAGTTGGGTGAGCAAACGCAGACCCTTTAGAGTAATACTTCGTGGTACCCATCGCATGGGTCCCAAATCTCCAGGTTCAAGGGCATCTTCCTACATCGAAAACATGCATGAGAAACCCAGAAGATGGTACACCGTGTGATGGGGAAAGGTTTCTAAAACGCACCTCATTTCTCATCTCCTTGTGCCCGGGTTCGCCATTCCAGCTGCTTTACTAGCAATCTCCCTACTTGGAGCATCAGCACCTTTAACCTCCTGTTCCGTACAGGTTGCAATTTGTCCTGAGGATGAACGGGAAGACGGGGAACCAACGAGAGACTAGCTCTTGGTGTTGGGACAGGCACAGGTCACTCTATTTTCCCATCAGGAAGAAGAATTAACCACAGGCTCAGCCTGCCCCCCGGAACCAGAACAGGGCCTGAAGCCATCCTGCGCTTTTGCGGCCAGCTCCCAAAAAAGCGAGTTGTAAAATGGAGGTTCAGGGCACTGCAATTCACAAACCTGCAGAGTTATAAATGATAACTCTCGTCCACAAATATATTGAGGGAAGGCAAAGAAGAGGATTTGAAATCAAGGCAGAATTGCACGAAACAGATTTCAGGAGGTAGATACGAATCGCCTTTAAAGCACATGAAAAGCGGCAAAACGTTGACAATGATGCCCTTGGCCAAAAAGGGCGTATGCGTTTTTTCCTGAATATATTCAGGAAAAAACGCATACGCCCTTTTTGGCCAACCAAGCAACCTGGAAAGGCAAATCAGCGCTACAGAGAAGTCTCGCTTCCCATCGGTCAAAAGGGCCATGCTGAAAAAAGTGTCAAAACCAGAAATGCAGGACAGGCCATGGAGAAATGGGAGCCTTGCTACACTGATGGGCGGGATGTAAATTGCCAACAGCCACTCTGGAGAAGTGTACGGTGTGTCCTGAAACATCTGAAAAACACAGCTTAGAGAGCATAGGGCACTTCCACTCATGGGGGTATAAATTGGGAAAATGAAAAATCAGCAAGACACAAGCACCCCAAAGTTGAGGGCTGCTCTGTTGACAAGGACCTCCACTTCATTCCACCTTAAATATCCCAGGAAAGAGAAAAATGGATAAAGAAGTTGTGGTCCTTATGTACAATGGAATATCACTCAGCCATGAAATCAATGTCATAAGGTTAGTAGCAGCATGATGAGTGGATTTAGGTACGACGATTCTAAGAGAAATAAGTCACACAGAAAAGGACACTTCTCATAAGGTATCACTTATAGAGGGAATGTAAAAACCGTTACACTTGAACTGAATTACAAAACAGAACAGAGTCACACATGCAGATAACACACTATGGCTGCTTAACGGGAAAGGTGAGGTGGGGTGATACATAAAACAAGGGTATCAAATTAGCTCAGATACCTTTCCATAAACCCAATATGTAATAGACAAGACCTACTCCTTGCTCAGAGAACTGGACTCAACACGCCCTATTCACCGCACAAGAATATATCTGACTAGTAATAATCTTAAAACCTATGTATTGATATCTCTCTGTTAGTGTGTCAAGTGGGTGTAAAGCGGCATAAACACAGCCGTGAAAAGCAGCTAAACCCCATTATGAAAATAAATTACTTTGTAAAACCCATGAAACAACGACAGTGAAAGAGATAGAAATTCTTACACAATGAGTTCAGGGGCTGTGATGCAACCTGGATTGACCATATCTAGACCCACAGCTGGATGAGACATAAGGGTGGACACTCTTGGGGCTGAGAGGTTTGGTGAGGTTGGGTGAGCAAACGCAGACCCTTTAAAGTAATACTGCGTGGTACCCATCGCATGGGTCCCAAATCTCCAGGTTCAAGGGCATCTTCCTACATCGAAAACATGCATGAGAAACCCAGAAGATGGTACACCGTGTGATGGGGAAAGGTTTCTAAAACGCACCTCATTTCTCATCTCCTTGTGCCCGGGTTCGCCATTCCAGCCACTTTACTAGCAATCTCCCTACTTGGAGCATCAGCACCTTTAACCTCCTGTTCCGTACAGGTTGCAATTTGTCCTGAGGATGAACGGGAAGACGGGGAACCAACGAGAGACTAGCTCTTGGTGTTGGGACAGGCACAGGTCACTCTATTTTCCCATCAGGAAGAAGAATTAACCACAGGCTCAGCCTGCCCCCTGGAACCAGAATAGGGCCTGAAGCCATCCTGCGCTTTTGCGGCCAGCTCCCAAAAAAGCGAGTTGTAAAATGGAGGTTCAGGGCACTGCAATTCACAAACCTGCAGAGTTATAAATGATAACTCTCGTCCACAAATATATTGAGGGAAGGCAAAGAAGAGGATTTGAAATCAAGGCAGAATTGCACGAAACAGATTTCAGGAGGTAGATACGAATCGCCTTTAAAGCACATGAAAAGCGGCAAAACGTTGACAATGATGCCCTTGGCCAAAAAGGGCGTATGCGTTTTTTCCTGAATATATTCAGGAAAAAACGCATACGCCCTTTTTGGCCAACCAACCAACCTGGAAAGGCAAATCAGCGCTACGGAGAAGTCTCGCTTCCCATCGGTCAAAAGGGCCATGCTGAAAAAAGTGTCAAAACCAGAAATGCAGGACAGGCCATGGAGAAATGGGAGCCTTGCTACACTGATGGGCGGGATGTAAATTGCCAACAGCCACTCTGGAGAAGTGTACGGTGTGTCCTGAAACATCTGAAAAACACAGCTTAGAGAGCATAGGGCACTTCCACTCATGGGGGTATATATTGGGAAAATGAAAAATCAGCAAGACACAAGCACCCCAAAGTTGAGGGCTGCTCTGTTGACAAGGACCTCCACTTCATTCCACCTTAAATATCCCAGGAAAGAGAAAAATGGATAAAGAAGTTGTGGTCCTTATGTACAATGGAATATCACTCAGCCATGAAATCAATGTCATAAGGTTAGTAGCAGCATGATGAGTGGATTTAGGTACGACGATTCTAAGTGAAATAAGTCACACAGAAAAGGACACTTCTCATAAGGTATCACTTATAGAGGGAATGTAAAAACCGTTACACTTGAACTGAATTACAAAACAGAACAGAGTCACACATGCAGAAAACACACTATGGCTGCTTAACGGGAAAGGTGAGGTGGGGTGATACATAAAACAAGGGTATCAAATTAGCTCAGATACCGTTCCATAAACCCAATATGTAGTAGACAAGACCTACTCCTTGCTCAGAGAACTGGATTCAACACGCCCTATTCACCGCACAAGAATATATCTGACTAGTAATAATCTTGAAACCTATGTATTGATATCTCTCTGTTAGTGTGTCAAGTGGGTGTAAAGCGGCATAAACACAGCCGTGAAAAGCAGCTAAACCCCATTATGAAAATAAATTACTTTGTAAAACCCATGAAACAACGACAGTGAAAGAGATAGAAATTCTTACACAATGAGTTCAGGGGCTGTGATGCAACCTGGATTGACCATATCTAGACCCACAGCTGGATGAGACATAAGGGTGGACACTCTTGGGGCTGAGAGGTTTGGTGAGGTTGGGTGAGGAAACGCAGACCCTTTAAAGTAATACTGCGTGGTACCCATCGCATGGGTCCCAAATCTCCAGGATCAAGGGCATCTTCCTACATCGAAAACATGCATGAGAAACCCAGAAGATGGTATACCGTGTGATGGGGAAAGGTTTCTAAAACGCACCTAATTTCTCATCTCCTTGTGCCCGGGTTCGCCATTCCAGCCGCTTTACTAGCAATCTCCCTACTTGGAGCATCAGCACCTTTAACCTCCTGTTCCGTACAGGTTGCAATTTGTCCTGAGGATGAACGGGAAGACGGGGAACCAACGAGAGACTAGCTCTTGGTGTTGGGACAGGCACAGGTCACTCTATTTTCCCATCAGGAAGAAGAATTAACCACAGGCTCAGCCTGCCCCCCAGAACCAGAACAGGGCCTGAAGCCATCCTGCGCTTTTGCGGCCAGCTCCCAAAAAAGCGAGTTGTAAAATGGAGGTTCAGGGCACTGCAATTCACAAACCTGCAGAGTTATAAATGATAACTCTCGTCCACAAATATATTGAGGGAAGGCAAAGAAGAGGATTTGAAATCAAGGCAGAATTGCACGAAACAGATTTCAGGAGGTAGATACGAATCGCCTTTAAAGCACATGAAAAGCAGCAAAACGTTGACAATGATGCCCTTGGCCAAAAAGGGCGTATGCGTTTTTTCCTGAATATATTCAGGAAAAAACGCATACGCCCTTTTTGGCCAACCAAGCAACCTGGAAACGCAAATCAGCGCTACAGAGAAGTCTCGCTTCGCATCGGTCAAAAGGGCCATGCTGAAAAAAGTGTCAAAACCAGAAATGCAGGACAGGCCATGGAGAAATGGGAGCCTTGCTACACTGATGGGCGGGATGTAAATTGCCAACAGCCACTCTGGAGAAGTGTACGGTGTGTCCTGAAACATCTGAAAAACACAGCTTAGAGAGCATAGGGCACTTCCACTCATGGGGGTATAAATTGGGAAAATGAAAAATCAGCAAGACACAAGCACCCCAAAGTTGAGGGCTGCTCTGTTGACAAGGACCTCCACTTCATTCCACCTTCAATATCCCAGGAAAGAGAAAAATGGATAAAGAAGTTGTGGTCCTTATGTACAATGGAATATCACTCAGCCATGAAATCAATGTCATAAGGTTAGTAGCAGCATGATGAGTGGATTTAGGTACGACGATTCTAAGAGAAATAAGTCACACAGAAAAGGACACTTCTCATAAGGTATCACTTATAGAGGGAATGTAAAAACCGTTACACTTGAACTGAATTACAAAACAGAACAGAGTCACACATGCAGAAAACACACTATGGCTGCTTAACGGGAAAGGTGAGGTGGGGTGATACATAAAACAAGGGTATCAAATTAGCTCAGATACCGTTCCATAAACCCAATATGTAATAGACAAGACCTACTCCTTGCTCAGAGAACTGGACTCAACACGCCCTATTCACCGCACAAGAATATATCTGACTAGTAATAATCTTAAAACCTATGTATTGATATCTCTCTGTTAGTGTGTCAAGTGGGTGTAAAGCGGCATAAACACAGCCGTGAAAAGCGGCTAAACCCCATTATGAAAATAAATTACTTTGTAAAACCCATGAAACAACGACAGTGAAAGAGATAGAAATTCTTACACAATGAGTTCAGGGGCTGTGATGCAACCTGGATTGACCATATCTAGACCCACAGCTGGATGAGACATAAGGGTGGACACTCTTGGGGCTGAGAGGTTTGGTGAGGTTGGGTGAGCAAACGCAGACCCTTTAAAGTAATACTGCGTGGTACCCATCGCATGGGTCCCAAATCTCCAGGTTCAAGGGCATCTTCCTACATCGAAAACATGCATGAGAAACCCAGAAGATGGTATACCGTGTGATGGGGAAAGGTTTATAAAACGCACCTAATTTCTCATCTCCTTGTGCCCGGGTTCGCCATTCCAGCCGCTTTACTAGCAATCTCCCTACTTGGAGCATCAGCACCTTTAACCTCCTGTTCCGTACAGGTTGCAATTTGTCCTGAGGATGAACAGGAAGACGGGGAACCAACGAGAGACTAGCTCTTGGTGTTGGGACAGGCACAGGTCACTCTATTTTCCCATCAGGAAGAAGAATTAACCACAGGCTCAGCCTGCCCCCCAGAACCAGAACAGGGCCTGAAGCCATCCTGCGCTTTTGCGGCCAGCTCCCAAAAAAGCGAGTTGTAAAATGGAGGTTCAGGGCACTGCAATTCACAAACCTGCAGAGTTATAAATGATAACTCTCGTCCACAAATATATTGAGGGAAGGCAAAGAAGAGGATTTGAAATCAAGGCAGAATTGCACGAAACAGATTTCAGGAGGTAGATAAGAATCGCCTTTAAAGCACATGAAAAGCGGCAAAACGTTGACAATGATGCCCTTGGCCAAAAAGGGCGTATGCGTTTTTTCCTGAATATATTCAGGAAAAAACGCATACGCCCTTTTTGGCCAACCAAGCAACCTGGAAAGGCAAATCAGCGCTACAGAGAAGTCTCGCTTCCCATCGGTCAAAAGGGCCATGCTGAAAAAAGTGTCAAAACCAGAAATGCAGGACAGGCCATGGAGAAATGGGAGCCTTGCTACACTGATGGGCGGGATGTAAATTGCCAACAGCCACTCTGGAGAAGTGTACGGTGTGTCCTGAAACATCTGAGAAACACAGCTTAGAGAGCATAGGGCACTTCCACTCATGGGGGTATAAATTGGGAAAATGAAAAATCAGCAAGACACAAGCACCCCAAAGTTGAGGGCTGCTCTGTTGACAAGGACCTCCACTTCATTCCACCTTAAATATCCCAGGAAAGAGAAAAATGGATAAAGAAGTTGTGGTCCTTATGTACAATGGAATATCACTCAGCCATGAAATCAATGTCATAAGGTTAGTAGCAGCATGATAAGTGGATTTAGGTACGACGATTCTAAGAGAAATAAGTCACACAGAAAAGGACACTTCTCATAAGGTATCACTTATAGAGGGAATGTAAAAACCGTTACACTTGAACTGAATTACAAAACAGAACAGAGTCACACATGCAGAAAACACACTATGGCTGCTTAACGGGAAAGGTGAGGTGGGGTGATACATAAAACAAGGGTATCAAATTAGCTCAGATACCGTTCCATAAACCCAATATGTAATAGACAAGACCTACTCCTTGCTCAGAGAACTGGACTCAA
The DNA here is from genome assembly GCF_965194805.1 of Balaenoptera borealis. Classification (NCBI taxonomy): domain Eukaryota; kingdom Metazoa; phylum Chordata; class Mammalia; order Artiodactyla; family Balaenopteridae; genus Balaenoptera; species Balaenoptera borealis. Next base: position 1,676,093 of record NW_028123994.1, read on the forward strand.
CACGCACTATTCACCGCACAAGAATATATCTGACTAGTAACAATCTTAAAACCTATGTATTGATATCTCTCTGTTAGTGTGTCAAGTGGGTGTAAAGCGGCATAAACACAGCCGTGAAAAGCAGCTAAACCCCATTATGAAAATAAATTACTTTGAAAAACCCATGAAACAACGACAGTGAAAGAGAGAGAAATTCTTACACAATGCGTTCATGGGCTGTGATGCAACCTGGATTGACCATATCTAGACCCACAGCTGGATGAGACATAAGGGTGGACACTCTTGGGGCTGAGAGGTTTGGTGAGGTTGGGTGAGCAAACACAGACCCTTTAAAGTAATACTGCGTGGTACCCATCGCATGGGTCCCAAATCTCCAGCTTCAAGGGCATCTTCCTACATCGAAAACATGCATGAGAAACCCAGAAGATGGTACACCATGTGATGGGGAAAGGTTTCTAAAACGCACCTCATTTCTCATCTCCTTGTGCCCGGGTTCGCCATTCCAGCCACTTTACTAGCAATCTCCCTACTTGGAGCATCAGCACCTTTAACCTCCTGTTCCGTACAGGTTGCAATTTGTCCTGAGGATGAACGGGAAGACGGGGAACCAACGAGAGACTAGCTCTTGGTGTTGGGACAGGCACAGGTCACTCTATTTTCCCATCAGGAAGAAGAATTAACCACAGGCTCAGCCTGCCCCCCGGAACCAGAACAGGGCCTGAAGCCATCCTGCGCTTTTGCGGCCAGCTCCCAAAAAAGCGAGTTGTAAAATGGAGGTTCAGGGCACTGCAATTCACAAACCTGCAGAGATATAAATGATAACTCTCGTCCACAAATATATTGAGGGAAGGCAAAGAAGAGGATTTGAAATCAAGGCAGAATTGCACGAAACAGATTTCAGGAGGTAGATACGAATCGCCTTTAAAGCACATGAAAAGCGGCAAAACGTTGACAATGATGCCCTTGGCCAAAAAGGGCGTATGCGTTTTTTCCTGAATATATTCAGGAAAAAACGCATACGCCCTTTTTGGCCAACCAAGCAACCTGGAAAGGCAAATCAGCGCTACAGAGAAGTCTCGCTTCCCATCGGTCAAAAGGGCCATGCTGAAAAAATGTCAAAACCAGAAATGCAGGAAAGGCCATGGAGAAATGGGAGCCTTGCTACACTGATGGGCGGGATGTAAATTGCCAACAGCCACTCTGGAGAAGTGTACGGTGTGTCCTGAAACATCTGAAAAACACAGCTTAGAGAGCATAGGGCACTTCCACTCATGGGGGTATAAATTGGGAAAATGAAAAATCAGCAAGACACAAGCACCCCAAAGTTGAGGGCTGCTCTGTTGACAAGGACCTCCACTTCATTCCACCTTCAATATTCCAGGAAAGAGAAAAATGGATAAAGAAGTTGTGGTCCTTATGTACAATGGAATATCACTCAGCCATGAAATCAATGTCATAAGGTTAGTAGCAGCATGATGAGTGGATTTAGGTACGACGATTCTAAGAGAAATAAGTCACACAGAAAAGGACACTTCTCATAAGGTATCACTTATAGAGGGAATGTAAAAACCGTTACACTTGTACTGAATTACAAAACAGAACAGAGTCACACATGCAGAAAACACACTATGGCTGCTTAACGGGAAAGGTGAGGTGGGGTGATACATAAAACAAGGGTATCAAATTAGCTCAGATACCGTTCCATAAACCCAATATGTAATAGACAAGACCTACTCCTTGCTCAGAGAACTGGACTCAACACGCCCTATTCACCGCACAAGAATATATCTGACTAGTAATAATCTTAAAACCTATGTATTGATATGTCTCTGTTAGTGTGTCAAGTGGGTGTAAAGCGGCATAAACACAGCCGTGAAAAGCGGCTAAACCCCATTATGAAAATAAATTACTTTGTAAAACCCATGAAACAACGACAGTGAAAGAGATAGAAATTCTTACACAATGAGTTCAGGGGCTGTGATGCAACCTGGATTGACCATATCTAGACCCACAGCTGGATGAGACATAAGGGTGGACACTCTTGGGGCTGAGAGGTTTGGTGAGGTTGGGTGAGCAAACGCAGACCCTTTAAAGTAATACTGCGTGGTACCCATCGCATGGGTCCCAAATCTCCAGGATCAAGGGCATCTTCCTACATCGAAAACATGCATGAGAAACCCAGAAGATGGTATACCGTGTGATGGGGAAAGGTTTCTAAAACGCACCTAATTTCTCATCTCCTTGTGCCCGGGTTCGCCATTCCAGCCGCTTTACTAGCAATCTCCCTACTTGGAGCATCAGCACCTTTAACCTCCTGTTCCGTACAGGTTGCAATTTGTCCTGAGGATGAACGGGAAGACGGGGAACCAACGAGAGACTAGCTCTTGGTGTTGGGACAGGCACAGGTCACTCTATTTTCCCATCAGGAAGAAGAATTAACCACAGGCTCAGCCTGCCCCCCAGAACCAGAACAGGGCCTGAAGCCATCCTGTGCTTTTGCGGCCAGCTCCCAAAAAAGCGAGTTGTAAAATGGAGGTTCAGGGCACTGCAATTCACAAACCTGCAGAGTTATAAATGATAACTCTCGTCCACAAATATATTGAGGGAAGGCAAAGAAGAGGATTTGAAATCAAGGCAGAATTGCACGAAACAGATTTCAGGAGGTAGATACGAATCGCCTTTAAAGCACATGAAAAGCAGCAAAACGTTGACAATGATGCCCTTGGCCAAAAAGGGCGTATGCGTTTTTTCCTGAATATATTCAGGAAAAAACGCATACGCCCTTTTTGGCCAACCAAGCAACCTGGAAACGCAAATCAGCGCTACAGAGAAGTCTCGCTTCGCATCGGTCAAAAGGGCCATGCTGAAAAAAGTGTCAAAACCAGAAATGCAGGACAGGCCATGGAGAAATGGGAGCCTTGCTACACTGATGGGCGGGATGTAAATTGCCAACAGCCACTCTGGAGAAGTGTACGGTGTGTCCTGAAACATCTGAAAAACACAGCTTAGAGAGCATAGGGCACTTCCACTCATGGGGGTATAAATTGGGAAAATGAAAAATCAGCAAGACACAAGCACCCCAAAGTTGAGGGCTGCTCTGTTGACAAGGACCTCCACTTCATTCCACCTTAAATATCCCAGGAAAGAGAAAAATGGATAAAGAAGTTGTGGTCCTTATGTACAATGGAATATCACTCAGCCATGAAATCAATGTCATAAGGTTAGTAGCAGCATGATGAGTGGATTTAGGTCCGACGATTCTAAGAGAAATAAGTCACACAGAAAAGGACACTTCTCATAAGGTATCACTTATAGAGGGAATGTAAAAACCGTTACACTTGAACTGAATTACAAAACAGAACAGAGTCACACATGCAGAAAACACACTATGGCTGCTTAACGGGAAAGGTGAGGTGGGGTGATACATAAAACAAGGGTATCAAATTAGCTCAGATACCGTTCCATAAACCCAATATGTAATAGACAAGACCTACTCCTTGCTCAGAGAACTGGACTCAACACGCCCTATTCACCGCACAAGAATATATCTGACTAGTAATAATCTTAAAACCTATGTATTGATATCTCTCTGTTAGTGTGTCAAGTGGGTGTAAAGCGGCATAAACACAGCCGTGAAAAGGGGCTAAACCCCATTATGAAAATAAATTACTTTGTAAAACCCATGAAACAACGACAGTGAAAGAGATAGAAATTCTTACACAATGAGTTCAGGGGCTGTGATGCAACCTGGATTGACCATATCTAGACCCACAGCTGGATGAGACATAAGGGTGGACACTCTTGGGGCTGAGAGGTTTGGTGAGGTTGGGTGAGCAAACGCAGACCCTTTAAAGTAATACTGCGTGGTACCCATCGCATGGGTCCCAAATCTCCAGGTTCATGGGCATCTTCCTACATCGAAAACATGCATGAGAAACCCAGAAGATGGTATACCGTGTGATGGGGAAAGGTTTATAAAACGCACCTAATTTCTCATCTCCTTGTGCCCGGGTTCGCCATTCCAGCCGCTTTACTAGCAATCTCCCTACTTGGAGCATCAGCACCTTTAACCTCCTGTTCCCTACAGGTTGCAATTTGTCCTGAGGATGAACAGGAAGACGGGGAACCAACGAGAGACTAGCTCTTGGTGTTGGGACAGGCACAGGTCACTCTATTTTCCCATCAGGAAGAAGAATTAACCACAGGCTCAGCCTGCCCCCCAGAACCAGAACAGGGCCTGAAGCCATCCTGCGCTTTTGCGGCCAGCTCCCAAAAAAGCGAGTTGTAAAATGGAGGTTCAGGCCACTGCAATTCACAAACCTGCAGAGTTATAAATGATAACTCTCGTCCACAAATATATTGAGGGAAGGCAAAGAAGAGGATTTGAAATCAAGGCAGAATTGCACGAAACAGATTTCAGGAGGTAGATACGAATCGCCTTTAAAGCACATGAAAAGCGGCAAAACGTTGACAATGATGCCCTTGGCCAAAAAGGGCGTATGCGTTTTTTCCTGAATATATTCAGGAAAAAACGCATACGCCCTTTTTGGCCAACCAAGCAACCTGGAAAGGCAAATCAGCGCTACAGAGAAGTCTCGCTTCCCATCGGTCAAAAGGGCCATCCTGAAAAAAGTGTCAAAACCAGAAATGCAGGACAGGCCATGGAGAAATGGGAGCCTTGCTACACTGATGGGCGGGATGTAAATTGCCAACAGCCACTCTGGAGAAGTGTACGGTGTGTCCTGAAACATCTGAGAAACACAGCTTAGAGAGCATAGGGCACTTCCACTCATGGGGGTATAAATTGGGAAAATGAAAAATCAGCAAGACACAAGCACCCCAAAGTTGAGGGCTGCTCTGTTGACAAGGACCTCCACTTCATTCCACCTTAAATATCCCAGGAAAGAGAAACATGGATAAAGAAGTTGTGGTCCTTATGTACAATGGAATATCACTCAGCCATGAAATCAATGTCATAAGGTTAGTAGCAGCATGATGAGTGGATTTAGGTACAACGATTCTAAGAGAAATAAGTCACACAGAAAAGGACACTTCTCATAAGGTATCACTTATAGAGGGAATGTAAAAACCGTTACACTTGAACTGAATTATAAAACAGAACAGAGTCACACATGCAGAAAACACACTATGGCTGCTTAACGGGAAAGGTGAGGTGGGGTGATACATAAAACAAGGGTATCAAATTAGCTCAGATACCTTTCCATAAACCCAATATGTAATAGACAAGACCTACTCCTTGCTCAGAGAACTGGACTCAACACGCCCTATTCACCGCACAAGAATATATCTGACTAGTAATAATCTTAAAACCTATGTATTGATATCTCTCTGTTAGTGTGTCAAGTGGGTGTAAAGCGGCATAAACACAGCCGTGAAAAGCAGCTAAACCCCATTATGAAAATAAATTACTTTGTAAAACCCATGAAACAACGACAGTGAAAGAGATAGAAATTCTTACACAATGAGTTCAGGGGCTGTGATGCAACCTGGATTGACCATATCTAGACCCACAGCTGGATGAGACATAAGGGTGGACACTCTTGGGGCTGAGAGGTTTGGTGAGGTTGGGTGAGCAAACACAGACCCTTTAAAGTAATACTGCGTGGTACCCATCGCATGGGTCCCAAATCTCCAGGTTCAAGGGCATCTTCCTACATCGAAAACATGCATGAGAAACCCAGAAGATGGTACACCGTGTGATGGGGAAAGGTTTCTAAAACGCACCTCATTTCTCATCTCCTTGTGCCCGGGTTCGCCAATCCAGCCACTTTACTAGCAATCTCCCTACTTGGAGCATCAGCACCTTTAACCTCCTGTTCCGTACAGGTTGCAATTTGTCCTGAGGATGAACGGGAAGACGGGGAACCAACGAGAGACTAGCTCTTGGTGTTGGGACAGGCACAGGTCACTCTATTTTCCCATCAGGAAGAAGAATTAACCACAGGCTCAGCCTGCCCCCCGGAACCAGAACAGGGCCTGAAGCCATCCTGCGCTTTTGCGGCCAGCTCCCAAAAAAGCGAGTTGTAAAATGGAGGTTCAGGGCACTGCAATTCACAAACCTGCAGAGTTATAAATGATAACTCTCGTCCACAAATATATTGAGGGAAGGCAAAGAAGAGGATTTGAAATCAAGGCAGAATTGCACGAAACAGATTTCAGGAGGTAGATACGAATCGCCTTTAAAGCACATGAAAAGCGGCAAAACGTTGACAATGATGCCCTTGGCCAAAAAGGGCGTATGCGTTTTTTCCTGAATATATTCAGGAAAAAACGCATACGCCCTTTTTGGCCAAACAAGCAACCTGGAAAGGCAAATCAGCGCTACAGAGAAGTCTCGCTTCCCATCGGTCAAAAGGGCCATGCTGAAAAAAGTGTCAAAACCAGAAATGCAGGACAGGCCATGGAGAAATGGGAGCCTTGCTACACTGATGGGCGGGATGTAAATTGCCAACAGCCACCCTGGAGAAGTGTACGGTGAGTCCTGAAACATCTGAAAAACACAGCTTAGAGAGCATAGGGCACTTCCACTCATGGGGGTATAAATTGGGAAAATTGAAAATCAGCAAGACACAAGCACCCCAAAGTTGAGGACTGCTCTGTTGACAAGGACCTCCACTTCATTCCACCTTAAATATCCCAGGAAAGAGAAAAATTGATAAAGAAGTTGTGGTCCTGATGTACAATGGAATATCACTCAGCCATGAAATCAATGTCATAAGGTTAGTAGCAGCATGATGAGTGGATATAGGTACGACGATTCTAAGTGAAATAAGTCACACAGAAAAGGACACTTCTCATAAGGTATCACTTATAGAGGGAATGTAAAAACCGTTACACTTGAACTGAATTACAAAACAGAACAGAGTCACACATGCAGAAAACAGACTATGACTGCTTATCGGGAAAGGTGAGGTGGGGTGATACATAAAACAAGGGTATCAAATTAGCTCAGATACCGTTCCATAAACCCAATATGTAATAGACAAGACCTACTCCTTGCTCAGAGAACTGGACTCAACACGCCCTATTCACCGCACAAGAATATATTTGACTAGTAATAATCTTAAAACCTATGTATTGATATCTCTCTGTTAGTGTGTCAAGTGTGTGTAAAGCGGCATAAACACAGCCGTGAAAAGCAGCTAAACCCCATTATGAAAATAAATTACTTTGTAAAACCCATGAAACAACGACAGTGAAAGAGATAGAAATTCTTACACAATGAGTTCAGGGGCTGTGATGCAACCTGGATTGACCATATCTAGACCCACAGCTGGATGAGACATAAGGGTGGACACTCTTGGGGCTGAGAGGTTTGGTGAGGTTGGGTGAGCAAACGCAGACCCTTTAAAGTAATACTGCGTGGTACCCATCGCATGGGTCCCAAATCTCCAGCTTCAAGGGCATCTTCCTACATCGAAAACATGCATGAGAAACCCAGAAGATGGTACACCGTGTGATGGGGAAAGGTTTCTAAAACGCACCTCATTTCTCATCTCCTTGTGCCCGGGTTCGCCATTCCAGCCGCTTTACTAGCAATCTCCCTACTTGGAGCATCAGCACCTTTAACCTCCTGTTCCGTACAGGTTGCAATTTGTCCTGAGGATGAACGGGAAGACGGGGAACCAACGAGAGACTAGCTCTTGGTGTTGGGACAGGCACAGGTCACTCTATTTTCCCATCAGGAAGAAGAATTAACCACAGGCTCAGCCTGCCCCCCGGAACCAGAACAGGGCCTGAAGCCATCCTGCGCTTTTGCGGCCAGCTCCCAAAAAAGCGAGTTGTAAAATGGAGGTTCAGGGCACTGCAATTCACAAACCTGCAGAGTTATAAATGATAACTCTCGTCCACAAATATATTGAGGGAAGGCAAAGAAGAGGATTTGAAATCAAGGCAGAATTGCACGAAACAGATTTCAGGAGGTAGATACGAATCGCCTTTAAAGCACATGAAAAGCGGCAAAACGTTGACAATGATGCCCTTGGCCAAAAAGGGCGTATGCGTTTTTTCCTGAATATATTCAGGAAAAAACGCATACGCCCTTTTTGGCCAACCAAGCAACCTGGAAAGGCAAATCAGCGCTACAGAGAAGTCTCGCTTCCCATCGGTCAAAAGGGCCATGCTGAAAAAAGTGTCGAAACCAGAAATGCAGGACAGGCCATGGAGAAATGGGAGCCTTGCTACACTGATGGGCGGGATGTAAATTGCCAACAGCCACTCTGGAGAAGTGTACGGTGTGTCCTGAAACATCTGAAAAACACAGCTTAGAGAGCATAGGGCACTTCCTCTCATGGGGGTATAAATTGGGAAAATGAAAAATCAGCAAGACACAAGCACCCCAAAGTTGAGGGCTGCTCTGTTGACAAGGACCTCCACTTCATTCCACCTTAAATATCCCAGGAAAGAGAAAAATGGATAAAGAAGTTGTGGTCCTTATGTACAATGGAATATCACTCAGCCATGAAATCAATGTCATAAGGTTAGTAGCAGCATGATGAGTGGATTTAGGTACGACGATTCTAAGTGAAATAAGTCACACAGAAAAGGACACTTCTCATAAGGTATCACTTATAGAGGGAATGTAAAAACCGTTACACTTGAACTGAATTACAAAACAGAACAGAGTCACACATGCAGAAAACACACTATGGCTGCTTAACGGGAAAGGTGAGGTGGGGTGATACATAAAACAAGGGTATCAAATTAGCTCAGATACCGTTCCATAAACCCAATATGTAGTAGACAAGACCTACTCCTTGCTCAGAGAACTGGACTCAACACGCCCTATTCACCGCACAAGAATATATCTGACTAGTAATAATCTTGAAACCTATGTATTGATATCTCTCTGTTAGTGTGTCAAGTGGGTGTAAAGCGGCATAAACACAGCCGTGAAAAGCAGCTAAACCCCATTATGAAAAGAAATTACTTTGAAAAACCCATGAAACAACGACAGTGAAAGAGAGAGAAATTCTTACACAATGCGTTCATGGGCTGTGATGCAACCTGGATTGACCATATCTAGACCCACAGCTGGATGAGACATAAGGGTGGACACTCTTGGGGCTGAGAGGTTTGGTGAGGTTGGGTGAGCAAACACAGACCCTTTAAAGTAATACTGCGTGGTACCCATCGCATGGGTCCCAAATCTCCAGCTTCAAGGGCATCTTCCTACATCGAAAACATGCATGAGAAACCCAGAAGATGGTACACCGTGTGATGGGGAAAGGTTTCTAAAACGCACCTCATTTCTCATCTCCTTGTGCCCGGGTTCGCCATTCCAGCCACTTTACTAGCAATCTCCCTACTTGGAGCATCAGCACCTTTAACCTCCTGTTCCGTACAGGTTGCAATTTGTCCTGAGGATGAACGGGAAGACGGGGAACCAACGAGAGACTAGCTCTTGGTGTTGGGACAGGCACAGGTCACTCTATTTTCCCATCAGGAAGAAGAATTAACCACAGGCTCAGCCTGCCCCCCGGAACCAGAACAGGGCCTGAAGCCATCCTGCGCTTTTGCGGCCAGCTCCCAAAAAAGCGAGTTGTAAAATGGAGGTTCAGGGCCCTGCAATTCACAAACCTGCAGAGTTATAAATGATAACTCTCGTCCACAAATATATTGAGGGAAGGCAAAGAAGAGGATTTGAAATCAAGGCAGAATTGCACGAAACAGATTTCAGGAGGTAGATACGAATCGCCTTTAAAGCACATGAAAAGCGGCAAAACGTTGACAATGATGCCCTTGGCCAAAAAGGGCGTATGCGTTTTTTCCTGAATATATTCAGGAAAAAACGCATACGCCCTTTTTGGCCAACCAAGCAACCTGGAAAGGCAAATCAGCGCTACAGAGAAGTCTCGCTTCCCATCCGTCAAAAGGGCCATGCTGAAAAAAGTGTCAAAATCAGAAATGCAGGAAAGGCCATGGAGAAATGGGAGCCTTGCTACACTGATGGGCGGGATGTAAATTGCCAACAGCCACTCTGGAGAAGTGTACGGTGTGTCCTGAAACATCTGAAAAACACAGCTTAGAGAGCATAGGGCACTTCCACTCATGGGGGTATAAATTGGGAAAATGAAAAATCAGCAAGACACAAGCACCCCAAAGTTGAGGGCTGCTCTGTTGACAAGGACCTCCACTTCATTCCACCTTCAATATTCCAGGAAAGAGAAAAATGGATAAAGAAGTTGTGGTCCTTATGTACAATGGAATATCACTCAGCCATGAAATCAATGTCATAAGGTTAGTAGCAGCATGATGAGTGGATTTAGGTACGACGATTCTAAGAGAAATAAGTCACACAGAAAAGGACACTTCTCATAAGGTATCACTTATAGAGGGAATGTAAAAACCGTTACACTTGAACTGAATTACAAAACAGAACAGAGTCACACATGCAGAAAACACACTATGGCTGCTTAACGGGAAAGGTGAGGTGGGGTGATACATAAAACAAGGGTATCAAATTAGCTCAGATACCGTTCCATAAACCCAATATGTAATAGACAAGACCTACTCCTTGCTCAGAGAACTGGACTCAACACGCCCTATTCACCGCACAAGAATATATCTGACTAGTAATAATCTTAAAACCTATGTATTGATATGTCTCTGTTAGTGTGTCAAGTGGGTGTAAAGCGGCATAAACACAGCCGTGAAAAGCGGCTAAACCCCATTATGAAAATAAATTACTTTGAAAAACCCATGAAACAACGACAGTGAAAGAGATAGAAATTCTTACACAATGAGTTCAGGGGCTGTGATGCAACCTGGATTGACCATATCTAGACCCACAGCTGGATGAGACATAAGGGTGGACACTCTTGGGGCTGAGAGGTTTGGTGCGGTTGGGTGAGCAAACGCAGACCCTTTAAAGTAATACTGCGTGGTACCCATCGCATGGGTCCCAAATCTCCAGGATCAAGGGCATCTTCCTACATCGAAAACATGCATGAGAAACCCAGAAGATGGTATACCGTGTGATGGGGAAAGGTTTCTAAAACGCACCTAACTTCTCATCTCCTTGTGCCCGGGTTCGCCATTCCAGCCGCTTTACTAGCAATCTCCCTACTTGGAGCATCAGCACCTTTAACCTCCTGTTCCGTACAGGTTGCAATTTGTCCTGAGGATGAACGGGAAGACGGGGAACCAACGAGAGACTAGCTCTTGGTGTTGGGACAGGCACAGGTCACTCTATTTTCCCATCAGGAAGAAGAATTAACCACAGGCTCAGCCTGCCCCCCAGAACCAGAACAGGGCCTGAAGCCATCCTGCGCTTTTGCGGCCAGCTCCCAAAAAAGCGAGTTGTAAAATGGAGGTTCAGGGCACTGCAATTCACAAACCTGCAGAGTTATAAATGATAACTCTCGTCCACAAATATATTGAGGGAAGGCAAAGAAGAGGATTTGAAATCAAGGCAGAATTGCACGAAACAGATTTCAGGAGGTAGATACGAATCGCCTTTAAAGCACATGAAAAGCAGCAAAACGTTGACAATGATGCCCTTGGCCAAAAAGGGCGTATGCGTTTTTTCCTGAATATATTCAGGAAAAAACGCATACGCCCTTTTTGGCCAACCAAGCAACCTGGAAACGCAAATCAGCGCTACAGAGAAGTCTCGCTTCGCATCGGTCAAAAGGGCCATGCTGAAAAAAGTGTCAAAACCAGAAATGCAGGACAGGCCATGGAGAAATGGGAGCCTTGCTACACTGATGGGCGGGATGTAAATTGCCAACAGCCACTCTGGAGAAGTGTACGGTGTGTCCTGAAACATCTGAAAAACACAGCTTAGAGAGCATAGGGCACTTCCACTCATGGGGGTATAAATTGGGAAAATGAAAAATCAGCAAGACACAAGCACCCCAAAGTTGAGGGCTGCTCTGTTGACAAGGACCTCCACTTCATTCCAACTTAAATATCCCAGGAAAGAGAAAAATGGATAAAGAAGTTGTGGTCCTTATGTACAATGGAATATCACTCAGCCATGAAATCAATGTCATAAGGTTAGTAGCAGCATGATGAGTGGATTTAGGTACGACGATTCTAAGAGAAATAAGTCACACAGAAAAGGACACTTCTCATAAGGTATCACTTATAGAGGGAATGTAAAAACCGTTACACTTGAACTGAATTACAAAACAGAACAGAGTCACACATGCAGAAAACACACTATGGCTGCTTAACGGGAAAGGTGAGGTGGGGTGATACATAAAACAAGGGTATCAAATTAGCTCAGATACCGTTCCATAAACCCAATATGTAATAGACAAGACCTACTCCTTGCTCAGAGAACTGGACTCAACACGCCCTATTCACCGCACAAGAATATATCTGACTAGTAATAATCTTAAAACCTATGTATTGATATGTCTCTGTTAGTGTGTCAAGTGGGTGTAAAGCGGCATAAACACAGCCGTGAAAAGCGGCTAAACCCCATTATGAAAATAAATTACTTTGTAAAACCCATGAAACAACGACAGTGAAAGAGATAGAAATTCTTACACAATGAGTTCAGGGGCTGTGATGCAACCTGGATTGACCATATCTAGACCCACAGCTGGATGAGACATAAGGGTGGACACTCTTGGGGCTGAGAGGTTTGGTGAGGTTGGGTGAGCAAACGCAGACCCTTTAAAGTAATACTGCGTGGTACCCATCGCATGGGTCCCAAATCTCCAGCTTCAAGGGCATCTTCCTACATCGAAAACATGCATGAGAAACCCAGAAGATGGTACACCGTGTGATGGGGAAAGGTTTATAAAACGCACCTAATTTCTCATCTCCTTGTGCCCGGGTTCGCCATTCCAGCCGCTTTACTAGCAATCTCCCTACTTGGAGCATCAGCACCTTTAACCTCCTGTTCCGTACAGGTTGCAATTTGTCCTGAGGATGAACAGGAAGACGGGGAACCAACGAGAGACTAGCTCTTGGTGTTGGGACAGGCACAGGTCACTCTATTTTCCCATCAGGAAGAAGAATTAACCACAGGCTCAGCCTGCCCCCCAGAACCAGAACAGGGCCTGAAGCCATCCTGCGCTTTTGCGGCCAGCTCCCAAAAAAGCGAGTTGTAAAATGGAGGTTCAGGGCACTGCAATTCACAAACCTGCAGAGTTATAAATGATAACTCTCGTCCACAAATATATTGAGGGAAGGCAAAGAAGAGGATTTGAAATCAAGGCAGAATTGCACGAAACAGATTTCAGGAGGTAGATACGAATCGCCTTTAAAGCACATGAAAAGCGGCAAAACGTTGACAATGATGCCCTTGGCCAAAAAGGGCGTATGCGTTTTTTCCTGAATATATTCAGGAAAAAACGCATACGCCCTTTTTGGCCAACCAAGCAACCTGGAAAGGCAAATCAGCGCTACAGAGAAGTCTCGCTTCCCATCGGTCAAAAGGGCCATCCTGAAAAAAGTGTCAAAACCAGAAATGCAGGACAGGCCATGGAGAAATGGGAGCCTTGCTACACTGATGGGCGGGATGTAAATTGCCAACAGCCACTCTGGAGAAGTGTACGGTGTGTCCTGAAACATCTGAGAAACACAGCTTAGAGAGCATAGGGCACTTCCACTCATGGGGGTATAAATTGGGAAAATGAAAAATCAGCAAGACACAAGCACCCCAAAGTTGAGGGCTGCTCTGTTGACAAGGACCTCCACTTCATTCCACCTTAAATATCCCAGGAAAGAGAAACATGGATAAAGAAGTTGTGGTCCTTATGTACAATGGAATATCACTCAGCCATGAAATCAATGTCATAAGGTTAGTAGCAGCATGATGAGTGGATTTAGGTACAACGATTCTAAGAGAAATAAGTCACACAGAAAAGGACACTTCTCATAAGGTATCACTTATAGAGGGAATGTAAAAACCGTTACACTTGAACTGAATTATAAAACAGAACAGAGTCACACATGCAGAAAACACACTATGGCTGCTTAACGGGAAAGGTGAGGTGGGGTGATACATAAAACAAGGGTATCAAATTAGCTCAGATACCTTTCCATAAACCCAATATGTAATAGACAAGACCTACTCCTTGCTCAGAGAACTGGACTCAACACGCCCTATTCACCGCACAAGAATATATCTGACTAGTAATAATCTTAAAACCTATGTATTGATATCTCTCTGTTAGTGTGTCAAGTGGGTGTAAAGCGGCATAAACACAGCCGTGAAAAGCAGCTAAACCCCATTATGAAAATAAATTACTTTGTAAAACCCATGAAACAACGACAGTGAAAGAGATAGAAATTCTTACACAATGAGTTCAGGGGCTGTGATGCAACCTGGATTGACCATATCTAGACCCACAGCTGGATGAGACATAAGGGTGGACACTCTTGGGGCTGAGAGGTTTGGTGAGGTTGGGTGAGCAAACACAGACCCTTTAAAGTAATACTGCGTGGTACCCATCGCATGGGTCCCAAATCTCCAGGTTCAAGGGCATCTTCCTACATCGAAAACATGCATGAGAAACCCAGAAGATGGTACACCGTGTGATGGGGAAAGGTTTCTAAAACGCACCTCATTTCTCATCTCCTTGTGCCCGGGTTCGCCAATCCAGCCACTTTACTAGCAATCTCCCTACTTGGAGCATCAGCACCTTTAACCTCCTGTTCCGTACAGGTTGCAATTTGTCCTGAGGATGAACGGGAAGACGGGGAACCAACGAGAGACTAGCTCTTGGTGTTGGGACAGGCACAGGTCACTCTATTTTCCCATCAGGAAGAAGAATTAACCACAGGCTCAGCCTGCCCCCCGGAACCAGAACAGGGCCTGAAGCCATCCTGCGCTTTTGCGGCCAGCTCCCAAAAAAGCGAGTTGTAAAATGGAGGTTCAGGGCACTGCAATTCACAAACCTGCAGAGTTATAAATGATAACTCTCGTCCACAAATATGTTGAGGGAAGGCAAAGAAGAGGATTTGAAATCAAGGCAGAATTGCACGAAACAGATTTCAGGAGGTAGATAGGAATCGCCTTTAAAGCACATGAAAAGCGGCAAAACGTTGACAATGATGCCCTTGGCCAAAAAGGGCGTATGCGTTTTTTCCTGAATATATTCAGGAAAAAACGCATACGCCCTTTTTGGCCAACCAAGCAACCTGGAAAGGCAAATCAGCGCTACAGAGAAGTCTCGCTTCCCATCGGTCAAAAGGGCCATGCTGAAAAAAGTGTCAAAACCAGAAATGCAGGACAGGCCATGGAGAAATGGGAGCCTTGCTACACTGATGGGCGGGATGTAAATTGCCAACAGCCACCCTGGAGAAGTGTACGGTGAGTCCTGAAACATCTGAAAAACACAGCTTAGAGAGCATAGGGCACTTCCACTCATGGGGGTATAAATTGGGAAAATGAAAAATCAGCAAGACACAAGCACCCCAAAGTTGAGGACTGCTCTGTTGACAAGGACCTCCACTTCATTCCACCTTAAATATCCCAGGAAAGAGAAAAATTGATAAAGAAGTTGTGGTCCTTATGTACAATGGAATATCACTCAGCCATGAAATCAATGTCATAAGGTTAGTAGCAGCATGATGAGTGGATATAGGTACGACGATTCTAAGTGAAATAAGTCACACAGAAAAGGACACTTCTCATAAGGTATCACTTATAGAGGGAATGTAAAAACCGTTACACTTGAACTGAATTACAAAACAGAACAGAGTCACACATGCAGAAAACAGACTATGACTGCTTATCGGGAAAGGTGAGGTGGGGTGATACATAAAACAAGGGTATCAAATTAGCTCAGATACCGTTCCATAAACCCAATATGTAATAGACAAGACCTACTCCTTGCTCAGAGAACTGGACTCAACACGCCCTATTCACCGCACAAGAATATATCTGACTAGTAATAATCTTAAAACCTATGTATTGATATCTCTCTGTTAGTGTGTCAAGTGTGTGTAAAGCGGCATAAACACAGCCGTGAAAAGCAGCTAAACCCCATTATGAAAATAAATTACTTTGTAAAACCCATGAAACAACGACAGTGAAAGAGATAGAAATTCTTACACAATGAGTTCAGGGGCTGTGATGCAACCTGGATTGACCATATCTAGACCCACAGCTGGATGAGACATAAGGGTGGACACTCTTGGGGCTGAGAGGTTTGGTGAGGTTGGGTGAGCAAACGCAGACCCTTTAAAGTAATACTGCGTGGTACCCATCGCATGGGTCCCAAATCTCCAGCTTCAAGGGCATCTTCCTACATCGAAAACATGCATGAGAAACCCAGAAGATGGTACACCGTGTGATGGGGAAAGGTTTCTAAAACGCACCTCATTTCTCATCTACTTGTGCCCGGGTTCGCCATTCCAGTCGCTTTACTAGCAATCTCCCTACTTGGAGCATCAGCACCTTTAACCTCCTGTTCCGTACAGGTTGCAATTTGTCCTGAGGATGAACGGGAAGACGGGGAACCAACGAGAGACTAGCTCTTGGTGTTGGGACAGGCACAGGTCACTCTATTTTCCCATCAGGAAGAAGAATTAACCACAGGCTCAGCCTGTCCCCCCCAGAACCAGAACAGGGCCTGAAGCCATCCTGCGCTTTTGCGGCCAGCTCCCAAAAAAGCGAGTTGTAAAATGGAGGTTCAGGGCACTGCAATTCACAAACCTGCAGAGTTATAAATGATAACTCTCGTCCACAAATATGTTGAGGGAAGGCAAAGAAGAGGATTTGAAATCAAGGCAGAATTGCACGAAACAGATTTCAGGAGGTAGATAGGAATCGCCTTTAAAGCACATGAAAAGCGGCAAAACGTTGACAATGATGCCCTTGGCCAAAAAGGGCGTATGCGTTTTTTCCTGAATATATTCAGGAAAAAACGCATACGCCCTTTTTGGCCAACCAAGCAACCTGGAAAGGCAAATCAGCGCTACAGAGAAGTCTCGCTTCCCATCGGTCAAAAGGGCCATGCTGAAAAAAGTGTCAAAACCAGAAATGCAGGACAGGCCATGGAGAAATGGGAGCCTTGCTACACTGATGGGCGGGATGTAAATTGCCAACAGCCACTCTGGAGAAGTGTATGGTGAGTCCTGAAACATCTGAAAAACACAGCTTAGAGAGCATAGGGCACTTCCACTCATGGGGGTATAAATTGGGAAAATGAAAAATCAGCAAGACACAAGCACCCCAAAGTTGAGGACTGCTCTGTTGACAAGGACCTCCACTTCATTCCAGCTTAAATATCCCAGGAAAGAGAAAAATTGATAAAGAAGTTGTGGTCCTTATGTACAATGGAATATCACTCAGCCATGAAATCAATGTCATAAGGTTAGTAGCAGCATGATGAGTGGATATAGGTACGACGATTCTAAGTGAAATAAGTCACACAGAAAAGGACACTTCTCATAAGGTATCACTTATAGAGGGAATGTAAAAACCGTTACACTTGAACTGAATTACAAAACAGAACAGAGTCACACATGCAGAAAACACACTATGGCTGCTTAACGGGAAAGGTGAGGTGGGGTGATACATGAAACAAGGGTATCAAATTAGCTCAGATACCGTTCCATAAACCCAATATGTAGTAGACAAGACCTACTCCTTGCTCAGAGAACTGGACTCAACACGCCCTATTCACCGCACTAGAATATATCTGACTAGTAATAATCTTGAAACCTATGTATTGATATCTCTCTGTTAGTGTGTCAAGTGGGTGTAAAGCGGCATAAACACAGCCGTGAAAAGCAGCTAAACCCCATTATGAAAATAAATTACTTTGAAAAACCCATGAAACAACGACAGTGAAAGAGAGAGAAATTCTTACACAATGCGTTCATGGGCTGTGATGCAACCTGGATTGACCATATCTAGACCCACAGCTGGATGAGACATAAGGGTGGACACTCTTGGGGCTGAGAGGTTTGGTGAGGTTGGGTGAGCAAACACAGACCCTTTAAAGTAATACTGCGTGGTACCCATCGCATGGGTCCCAAATCTCCAGCTTCAAGGGCATCTTCCTACATCGAAAACATGCATGAGAAACCCAGAAGATGGTACACCGTGTGATGGAGAAAGGTTTCTAAAACGCACCTCATTTCTCATCTCCTTGTGTCCGGGTTCGCCATTCCAGCCACTTTACTAGCAATCTCCCTACTTGGAGCATCAGCACCTTTAACCTCCTGTTCCGTACAGGTTGCAATTTGTCCTGAGGATGAACGGGAAGACGGGGAACCAACGAGAGACTAGCTCTTGGTGTTGGGACAGGCACAGGTCACTCTATTTTCCCATCAGGAAGAAGAATTAACCACAGGCTCAGCCTGCCCCCTGGAACCAGAACAGGGCCTGAAGCCATCCTGCGCTTTTGCGGCCAGCTCCCAAAAAAGCGAGTTGTAAAATGGAGGTTCAGGGCACTGCAATTCACAAACCTGCAGAGTTATAAATGATAACTCTCGTCCACAAATATATTGAGGGAAGGCAAAGAAGAGGATTTGAAATCAAGGCAGAATTGCACGAAACAGATTTCAGGAGGTAGATAAGAATCGCCTTTAAAGCACATGAAAAGCGGCAAAACGTTGACAATGATGCCCTTGCCCAAAAAGGGCGTATGCGTTTTTTCCTGAATATATTCAGGAAAAAACGCATACGCCCTTTTTGGCCAACCAAGCAACCTGGAAAGGCAAATCAGCGCTACAGAGAAGTCTCGCTTCCCATCGGTCAAAAGGGCCATGCTGAAAAAAGTCTCAAAACCAGAAATGCAGGACAGGCCATGGAGAAATGGGAGCCTTGCTACACTGATGGGCGGGATGTAAATTGCCAACAGCCACTCTGGAGAAGTGTACGGTGTGTCCTGAAACATCTGAAAAACACAGCTTAGAGAGCATAGGGCACTTCCACTCATGGGGGTATAAATTGGGAAAATGAAAAATCAGCAAGACACAAGCACCCCAAAGTTGAGGGCTGCTCTGTTGACAAGGACCTCCACTTCATTCCACCTTAAATATCCCAGGAAAGAGAAAAATGGATAAAGAAGTTGTGGTCCTTATGTACAATGGAATATCACTCAGCCATGAAATCAATGTCATAAGGTTAGTAGCAGCATGATGAGTGGATTTAGGTACGACGATTCTAAGAGAAATAAGTCACACAGAAAAGGACACTTCTCATAAGGTATCACTTATAGAGGGAATGTAAAAACCGTTACACTTGAACTGAATTACAAAACAGAACAGAGTCACACATGCAGAAAACACACTATGGCTGCTTAACGGGAAAGGTGAGGTGGGGTGATACATAAAACAAGGGTATCAAATTAGCTCAGATACCGTTCCATAAACCCAATATGTAATAGACAAGACCTACTCCTTGCTCAGAGAACTGGACTCAACACGCCCTATTCACCGCACAAGAATATATCTGACTAGTAACAATCTTAAAACCTATGTATTGATATCTCTCTGTTAGTGTGTCAAGTGGGTGTAAAGCGGCATAAACACAGCCGTGAAAAGCAGCTAAACCCCATTATGAAAATAAATTACTTTGAAAAACCCATGAAACAACGACAGTGAAAGAGAGAGAAATTCTTACACAATGCGTTCATGGGCTGTGATGCAACCTGGATTGACCATATCTAGACCCACAGCTGGATGAGACATAAGGGTGGACACTCTTGGGGCTGAGAGGTTTGGTGAGGTTGGGTGAGCAAACGCAGACCCTTTAAAGTAATACTGCGTGGTACCCATCGCATGGGTCCCAAATCTCCAGCTTCAAGGGCATCTTCCTACATCGAAAACATGCATGAGAAACCCAGAAGATGGTACACCGTGTGATGGGGAAAGGTTTCTAAAACGCACCTCATTTCTCATCTCCTTGTGCCCGGGTTCGCCATTCCAGCCGCTTTACTAGCAATCTCCCTACTTGGAGCATCAGCACCTTTAACCTCCTGTTCCGTACAGGTTGCAATTTGTCCTGAGGATGAACGGGAAGACGGGGAACCAACGAGAGACTAGCTCTTGGTGTTGGGACAGGCACAGGTCACTCTATTTTCCCATCAGGAAGAAGAATTAACCACAGGCTCAGCCTGCCCCCCGGAACCAGAACAGGGCCTGAAGCCATCCTGCGCTTTTGCGGCCAGCTCCCAAAAAAGCGAGTTGTAAAATGGAGGTTCAGGGCACTGCAATTCACAAACCTGCAGAGTTATAAATGATAACTCTCGTCCACAAATATATTGAGGGAAGGCAAAGAAGAGGATTTGAAATCAAGGCAGAATTGCACGAAACAGATTTCAGGAGGTAGATACGAATCGCCTTTAAAGCACATGAAAAGCGGCAAAACGTTGACAATGATGCCCTTGGCCAAAAAGGGCGTATGCGTTTTTTCCTGAATATATTCAGGAAAAAACGCATACGCCCTTTTTGGCCAACCAAGCAACCTGGAAAGGCAAATCAGCGCTACAGAGAAGTCTCGCTTCCCATCGGTCAAAAGGGCCATGCTGAAAAAGTGTCAAAACCAGAAATGCAGGACAGGCCATGGAGAAATGGGAGCCTTGCTACACTGATGGGCGGGATGTAAATTGCCAACAGCCACTCTGGAGAAGTGTACGGTGTGTCCTGAAACATCTGAAAAACACAGCTTAGAGAGCATAGGGCACTTCCTCTCATGGGGGTATAAATTGGGAAAATGAAAAATCAGCAAGACACAAGCACCCCAAAGTTGAGGGCTGCTCTGTTGACAAGGACCTCCACTTCATTCCACCTTAAATATCCCAGGAAAGAGAAAAATGGATAAAGAAGTTGTGGTCCTTATGTACAATGGAATATCACTCAGCCATGAAATCAATGTCATAAGGTTAGTAGCAGCATGATGAGTAGATTTAGGTACGACGATTCTAAGTGAAATAAGTCACACAGAAAAGGACACTTCTCATAAGGTATCACTTATAGAGGGAATGTAAAAACCGTTACACTTGAACTGAATTACAAAACAGAACAGAGTCACACATGCAGAAAACACACTATGGCTGCTTAACGGGAAAGGTGAGGTGGGGTGATACATAAAACAAGGGTATCAAATTAGCTCAGATACCGTTCCATAAACCCAATATGTAGTAGACAAGACCTACTCCTTGCTCAGAGAACTGGACTCAACACGCCCTATTCACCGCACAAGAATATATCTGACTAGTAATAATCTTGAAACCTATGTATTGATATCTCTCTGTTAGTGTGTCAAGTGGGTGTAAAGCGGCATAAACACAGCCGTGAAAAGCAGCTAAACCCCATTATGAAAAGAAATTACTTTGAAAAACCCATGAAACAACGACAGTGAAAGAGAGAGAAATTCTTACACAATGCGTTCATGGGCTGTGATGCAACCTGGATTGACCATATCTAGACCCACAGCTGGATGAGACATAAGGGTGGACACTCTTGGGGCTGAGAGGTTTGGTGAGGTTGGGTGAGCAAACACAGACCCTTTAAAGTAATACTGCGTGGTACCCATCGCATGGGTCCCAAATCTCCAGCTTCAAGGGCATCTTCCTACATCGAAAACATGCATGAGAAACCCAGAAGATGGTACACCGTGTGATGGGGAAAGGTTTCTAAAACGCACCTCATTTCTCATCTCCTTGTGCCCGGGTTCGCCATTCCAGCCACTTTACTAGCAATCTCCCTACTTGGAGCATCAGCACCTTTAACCTCCTGTTCCGTACAGGTTGCAATTTGTCCTGAGGATGAACGGGAAGACGGGGAACCAACGAGAGACTAGCTCTTGGTGTTGGGACAGGCACAGGTCACTCTATTTTCCCATCAGGAAGAAGAATTAACCACAGGCTCAGCCTGCCCCCCGGAACCAGAACAGGGCCTGAAGCCATCCTGCGCTTTTGCGGCCAGCTCCCAAAAAAGCGAGTTGTAAAATGGAGGTTCAGGGCCCTGCAATTCACAAACCTGCAGAGTTATAAATGATAACTCTCGTCCACAAATATATTGAGGGAAGGCAAAGAAGAGGATTTGAAATCAAGGCAGAATTGCACGAAACAGATTTCAGGAGGTAGATACGAATCGCCTTTAAAGCACATGAAAAGCGGCAAAACGTTGACAATGATGCCCTTGGCCAAAAAGGGCGTATGCGTTTTTTCCTGAATATATTCAGGAAAAAACGCATACGCCCTTTTTGGCCAACCAAGCAACCTGGAAAGGCAAATCAGCGCTACAGAGAAGTCTCGCTTCCCATCCGTCAAAAGGGCCATGCTGAAAAAAGTGTCAAAATCAGAAATGCAGGAAAGGCCATGGAGAAATGGGAGCCTTGCTACACTGATGGGCGGGATGTAAATTGCCAACAGCCACTCTGGAGAAGTGTACGGTGTGTCCTGAAACATCTGAAAAACACAGCTTAGAGAGCATAGGGCACTTCCACTCATGGGGGTATAAATTGGGAAAATGAAAAATCAGCAAGACACAAGCACCCCAAAGTTGAGGGCTGCTCTGTTGACAAGGACCTCCACTTCATTCCACCTTCAATATTCCAGGAAAGAGAAAAATGGATAAAGAAGTTGTGGTCCTTATGTACAATGGAATATCACTCAGCCATGAAATCAATGTCATAAGGTTAGTAGCAGCATGATGAGTGGATTTAGGTACGACGATTCTAAGAGAAATAAGTCACACAGAAAAGGACACTTCTCATAAGGTATCACTTATAGAGGGAATGTAAAAACCGTTACACTTGAACTGAATTACAAAACAGAACAGAGTCACACATGCAGAAAACACACTATGGCTGCTTAACGGGAAAGGTGAGGTGGGGTGATACATAAAACAAGGGTATCAAATTAGCTCAGATACCGTTCCATAAACCCAATATGTAATAGACAAGACCTACTCCTTGCTCAGAGAACTGGACTCAACACGCCCTATTCACCGCACAAGAATATATCTGACTAGTAATAATCTTAAAACCTATGTATTGATATGTCTCTGTTAGTGTGTCAAGTGGGTGTAAAGCGGCATAAACACAGCCGTGAAAAGCGGCTAAACCCCATTATGAAAATAAATTACTTTGAAAAACCCATGAAACAACGACAGTGAAAGAGATAGAAATTCTTACACAATGAGTTCAGGGGCTGTGATGCAACCTGGATTGACCATATCTAGACCCACAGCTGGATGAGACATAAGGGTGGACACTCTTGGGGCTGAGAGGTTTGGTGCGGTTGGGTGAGCAAACGCAGACCCTTTAAAGTAATACTGCGTGGTACCCATCGCATGGGTCCCAAATCTCCAGGATCAAGGGCATCTTCCTACATCGAAAACATGCATGAGAAACCCAGAAGATGGTATACCGTGTGATGGGGAAAGGTTTCTAAAACGCACCTAACTTCTCATCTCCTTGTGCCCGGGTTCGCCATTCCAGCCGCTTTACTAGCAATCTCCCTACTTGGAGCATCAGCACCTTTAACCTCCTGTTCCGTACAGGTTGCAATTTGTCCTGAGGATGAACGGGAAGACGGGGAACCAACGAGAGACTAGCTCTTGGTGTTGGGACAGGCACAGGTCACTCTATTTTCCCATCAGGAAGAAGAATTAACCACAGGCTCAGCCTGCCCCCCAGAACCAGAACAGGGCCTGAAGCCATCCTGCGCTTTTGCGGCCAGCTCCCAAAAAAGCGAGTTGTAAAATGGAGGTTCAGGGCACTGCAATTCACAAACCTGCAGAGTTATAAATGATAACTCTCGTCCACAAATATATTGAGGGAAGGCAAAGAAGAGGATTTGAAATCAAGGCAGAATTGCACGAAACAGATTTCAGGAGGTAGATACGAATCGCCTTTAAAGCACATGAAAAGCAGCAAAACGTTGACAATGATGCCCTTGGCCAAAAAGGGCGTATGCGTTTTTTCCTGAATATATTCAGGAAAAAACGCATACGCCCTTTTTGGCCAACCAAGCAACCTGGAAACGCAAATCAGCGCTACAGAGAAGTCTCGCTTCGCATCGGTCAAAAGGGCCATGCTGAAAAAAGTGTCAAAACCAGAAATGCAGGACAGGCCATGGAGAAATGGGAGCCTTGCTACACTGATGGGCGGGATGTAAATTGCCAACAGCCACTCTGGAGAAGTGTACGGTGTGTCCTGAAACATCTGAAAAACACAGCTTAGAGAGCATAGGGCACTTCCACTCATGGGGGTATAAATTGGGAAAATGAAAAATCAGCAAGACACAAGCACCCCAAAGTTGAGGGCTGCTCTGTTGACAAGGACCTCCACTTCATTCCACCTTAAATATCCCAGGAAAGAGAAAAATGGATAAAGAAGTTGTGGTCCTTATGTACAATGGAATATCACTCAGCCATGAAATCAATGTCATAAGGTTAGTAGCAGCATGATGAGTGGATTTAGGTACGACGATTCTAAGAGAAATAAGTCACACAGAAAAGGACACTTCTCATAAGGTATCACTTATAGAGGGAATGTAAAAACCGTTACACTTGAACTGAATTACAAAACAGAACAGAGTCACACATGCAGAAAACACACTATGGCTGCTTAACGGGAAAGGTGAGGTGGGGTGATACATAAAACAAGGGTATCAAATTAGCTCAGATACCGTTCCATAAACCCAATATGTAATAGACAAGACCTACTCCTTGCTCAGAGAACTGGACTCAACACGCCCTATTCACCGCACAAGAATATATCTGACTAGTAATAATCTTAAAACCTATGTATTGATATGTCTCTGTTAGTGTGTCAAGTGGGTGTAAAGCGGCATAAACACAGCCGTGAAAAGCGGCTAAACCCCATTATGAAAATAAATTACTTTGTAAAACCCATGAAACAACGACAGTGAAAGAGATAGAAATTCTTACACAATGAGTTCAGGGGCTGTGATGCAACCTGGATTGACCATATCTAGACCCACAGCTGGATGAGACATAAGGGTGGACACTCTTGGGGCTGAGAGGTTTGGTGAGGTTGGGTGAGCAAACGCAGACCCTTTAAAGTAATACTGCGTGGTACCCATCGCATGGGTCCCAAATCTCCAGCTTCAAGGGCATCTTCCTACATCGAAAACATGCATGAGAAACCCAGAAGATGGTACACCGTGTGATGGGGAAAGGTTTATAAAACGCACCTAATTTCTCATCTCCTTGTGCCCGGGTTCGCCATTCCAGCCGCTTTACTAGCAATCTCCCTACTTGGAGCATCAGCACCTTTAACCTCCTGTTCCGTACAGGTTGCAATTTGTCCTGAGGATGAACAGGAAGACGGGGAACCAACGAGAGACTAGCTCTTGGTGTTGGGACAGGCACAGGTCACTCTATTTTCCCATCAGGAAGAAGAATTAACCACAGGCTCAGCCTGCCCCCCAGAACCAGAACAGGGCCTGAAGCCATCCTGCGCTTTTGCGGCCAGCTCCCAAAAAAGCGAGTTGTAAAATGGAGGTTCAGGGCACTGCAATTCACAAACCTGCAGAGTTATAAATGATAACTCTCGTCCACAAATATATTGAGGGAAGGCAAAGAAGAGGATTTGAAATCAAGGCAGAATTGCACGAAACAGATTTCAGGAGGTAGATACGAATCGCCTTTAAAGCACATGAAAAGCGGCAAAACGTTGACAATGATGCCCTTGGCCAAAAAGGGCGTATGCGTTTTTTCCTGAATATATTCAGGAAAAAACGCATACGCCCTTTTTGGCCAACCAAGCAACCTGGAAAGGCAAATCAGCGCTACAGAGAAGTCTCGCTTCCCATCGGTCAAAAGGGCCATCCTGAAAAAAGTGTCAAAACCAGAAATGCAGGACAGGCCATGGAGAAATGGGAGCCTTGCTACACTGATGGGCGGGATGTAAATTGCCAACAGCCACTCTGGAGAAGTGTACGGTGTGTCCTGAAACATCTGAGAAACACAGCTTAGAGAGCATAGGGCACTTCCACTCATGGGGGTATAAATTGGGAAAATGAAAAATCAGCAAGACACAAGCACCCCAAAGTTGAGGGCTGCTCTGTTGACAAGGACCTCCACTTCATTCCACCTTAAATATCCCAGGAAAGAGAAAAATGGATAAAGAAGTTGTGGTCCTTATGTACAATGGAATATCACTCAGCCATGAAATCAATGTCATAAGGTTAGTAGCAGCATGATGAGTGGATTTAGGTACGACGATTCTAAGAGAAATAAGTCACACAGAAAAGGACACTTCTCATAAGGTATCACTTATAGAGGGAATGTAAAAACCGTTACACTTGAACTGAATTACAAAACAGAACAGAGTCACACATGCAGAAAACACACTATGGCTGCTTAACGGGAAAGGTGAGGTGGGGTGATACATAAAACAAGGGTATCAAATTAGCTCAGATACCGTTCCATAAACCCAATATGTAATAGACAAGACCTACTCCTTGCTCAGAGAACTGGACTCAACACGCCCTATTCACCGCACAAGAATATATCTGACTAGTAATAATCTTAAAACCTATGTATTGATATGTCTCTGTTAGTGTGTCAAGTGGGTGTAAAGCGGCATAAACACAGCCGTGAAAAGCGGCTAAACCCCATTATGAAAATAAATTACTTTGAAAAACCCATGAAACAACGACAGTGAAAGAGATAGAAATTCTTACACAATGAGTTCAGGGGCTGTGATGCAACCTGGATTGACCATATCTAGACCCACAGCTGGATGAGACATAAGGGTGGACACTCTTGGGGCTGAGAGGTTTGGTGCGGTTGGGTGAGCAAACGCAGACCCTTTAAAGTAATACTGCGTGGTACCCATCGCATGGGTCCCAAATCTCCAGGATCAAGGGCATCTTCCTACATCGAAAACATGCATGAGAAACCCAGAAGATGGTATACCGTGTGATGGGGAAAGGTTTCTAAAACGCACCTAACTTCTCATCTCCTTGTGCCCGGGTTCGCCATTCCAGCCGCTTTACTAGCAATCTCCCTACTTGGAGCATCAGCACCTTTAACCTCCTGTTCCGTACAGGTTGCAATTTGTCCTGAGGATGAACGGGAAGACGGGGAACCAACGAGAGACTAGCTCTTGGTGTTGGGACAGGCACAGGTCACTCTATTTTCCCATCAGGAAGAAGAATTAACCACAGGCTCAGCCTGCCCCCCAGAACCAGAACAGGGCCTGAAGCCATCCTGCGCTTTTGCGGCCAGCTCCCAAAAAAGCGAGTTGTAAAATGGAGGTTCAGGGCACTGCAATTCACAAACCTGCAGAGTTATAAATGATAACTCTCGTCCACAAATATATTGAGGGAAGGCAAAGAAGAGGATTTGAAATCAAGGCAGAATTGCACGAAACAGATTTCAGGAGGTAGATACGAATCGCCTTTAAAGCACATGAAAAGCAGCAAAACGTTGACAATGATGCCCTTGGCCAAAAAGGGCGTATGCGTTTTTTCCTGAATATATTCAGGAAAAAACGCATACGCCCTTTTTGGCCAACCAAGCAACCTGGAAACGCAAATCAGCGCTACAGAGAAGTCTCGCTTCGCATCGGTCAAAAGGGCCATGCTGAAAAAAGTGTCAAAACCAGAAATGCAGGACAGGCCATGGAGAAATGGGAGCCTTGCTACACTGATGGGCGGGATGTAAATTGCCAACAGCCACTCTGGAGAAGTGTACGGTGTGTCCTGAAACATCTGAAAAACACAGCTTAGAGAGCATAGGGCACTTCCACTCATGGGGGTATAAATTGGGAAAATGAAAAATCAGCAAGACACAAGCACCCCAAAGTTGAGGGCTGCTCTGTTGACAAGGACCTCCACTTCATTCCACCTTAAATATCCCAGGAAAGAGAAAAATGGATAAAGAAGTTGTGGTCCTTATGTACAATGGAATATCACTCAGCCATGAAATCAATGTCATAAGGTTAGTAGCAGCATGATGAGTGGATTTAGGTACGACGATTCTAAGAGAAATAAGTCACACAGAAAAGGACACTTCTCATAAGGTATCACTTATAGAGGGAATGTAAAAACCGTTACACTTGAACTGAATTACAAAACAGAACAGAGTCACACATGCAGAAAACACACTATGGCTGCTTAACGGGAAAGGTGAGGTGGGGTGATACATAAAACAAGGGTATCAAATTAGCTCAGATACCGTTCCATAAACCCAATATGTAATAGACAAGACCTACTCCTTGCTCAGAGAACTGGACTCAACACGCCCTATTCACCGCACAAGAATATATCTGACTAGTAATAATCTTAAAACCTATGTATTGATATGTCTCTGTTAGTGTGTCAAGTGGGTGTAAAGCGGCATAAACACAGCCGTGAAAAGCGGCTAAACCCCATTATGAAAATAAATTACTTTGTAAAACCCATGAAACAACGACAGTGAAAGAGATAGAAATTCTTACACAATGAGTTCAGGGGCTGTGATGCAACCTGGATTGACCATATCTAGACCCACAGCTGGATGAGACATAAGGGTGGACACTCTTGGGGCTGAGAGGTTTGGTGAGGTTGGGTGAGCAAACGCAGACCCTTTAAAGTAATACTGCGTGGTACCCATCGCATGGGTCCCAAATCTCCAGCTTCAAGGGCATCTTCCTACATCGAAAACATGCATGAGAAACCCAGAAGATGGTACACCGTGTGATGGGGAAAGGTTTATAAAACGCACCTAATTTCTCATCTCCTTGTGCCCGGGTTCGCCATTCCAGCCGCTTTACTAGCAATCTCCCTACTTGGAGCATCAGCACCTTTAACCTCCTGTTCCGTACAGGTTGCAATTTGTCCTGAGGATGAACAGGAAGACGGGGAACCAACGAGAGACTAGCTCTTGGTGTTGGGACAGGCACAGGTCACTCTATTTTCCCATCAGGAAGAAGAATTAACCACAGGCTCAGCCTGCCCCCCAGAACCAGAACAGGGCCTGAAGCCATCCTGCGCTTTTGCGGCCAGCTCCCAAAAAAGCGAGTTGTAAAATGGAGGTTCAGGGCACTGCAATTCACAAACCTGCAGAGTTATAAATGATAACTCTCGTCCACAAATATATTGAGGGAAGGCAAAGAAGAGGATTTGAAATCAAGGCAGAATTGCACGAAACAGATTTCAGGAGGTAGATACGAATCGCCTTTAAAGCACATGAAAAGCGGCAAAACGTTGACAATGATGCCCTTGGCCAAAAAGGGCGTATGCGTTTTTTCCTGAATATATTCAGGAAAAAACGCATACGCCCTTTTTGGCCAACCAAGCAACCTGGAAAGGCAAATCAGCGCTACAGAGAAGTCTCGCTTCCCATCGGTCAAAAGGGCCATCCTGAAAAAAGTGTCAAAACCAGAAATGCAGGACAGGCCATGGAGAAATGGGAGCCTTGCTACACTGATGGGCGGGATGTAAATTGCCAACAGCCACTCTGGAGAAGTGTACGGTGTGTCCTGAAACATCTGAGAAACACAGCTTAGAGAGCATAGGGCACTTCCACTCATGGGGGTATAAATTGGGAAAATGAAAAATCAGCAAGACACAAGCACCCCAAAGTTGAGGGCTGCTCTGTTGACAAGGACCTCCACTTCATTCCACCTTAAATATCCCAGGAAAGAGAAAAATGGATAAAGAAGTTGTGGTCCTTATGTACAATGGAATATCACTCAGCCATGAAATCAATGTCATAAGGTTAGTAGCAGCATGATGAGTGGATTTAGGTACGACGATTCTAAGAGAAATAAGTCACACAGAAAAGGACACTTCTCATAAGGTATCACTTATAGAGGGAATGTAAAAACCGTTACACTTGAACTGAATTACAAAACAGAACAGAGTCACACATGCAGAAAACACACTATGGCTGCTTAACGGGAAAGGTGAGGTGGGGTGATACATAAAACAAGGGTATCAAATTAGCTCAGATACCGTTCCATAAACCCAATATGTAATAGACAAGACCTACTCCTTGCTCAGAGAACTGGACTCAACACGCCCTATTCACCGCACAAGAATATATCTGACTAGTAATAATCTTAAAACCTATGTATTGATATGTCTCTGTTAGTGTGTCAAGTGGGTGTAAAGCGGCATAAACACAGCCGTGAAAAGCGGCTAAACCCCATTATGAAAATAAATTACTTTGAAAAACCCATGAAACAACGACAGTGAAAGAGATAGAAATTCTTACACAATGAGTTCAGGGGCTGTGATGCAACCTGGATTGACCATATCTAGACCCACAGCTGGATGAGACATAAGGGTGGACACTCTTGGGGCTGAGAGGTTTGGTGCGGTTGGGTGAGCAAACGCAGACCCTTTAAAGTAATACTGCGTGGTACCCATCGCATGGGTCCCAAATCTCCAGGATCAAGGGCATCTTCCTACATCGAAAACATGCATGAGAAACCCAGAAGATGGTATACCGTGTGATGGGGAAAGGTTTCTAAAACGCACCTAACTTCTCATCTCCTTGTGCCCGGGTTCGCCATTCCAGCCGCTTTACTAGCAATCTCCCTACTTGGAGCATCAGCACCTTTAACCTCCTGTTCCGTACAGGTTGCAATTTGTCCTGAGGATGAACGGGAAGACGGGGAACCAACGAGAGACTAGCTCTTGGTGTTGGGACAGGCACAGGTCACTCTATTTTCCCATCAGGAAGAAGAATTAACCACAGGCTCAGCCTGCCCCCCAGAACCAGAACAGGGCCTGAAGCCATCCTGCGCTTTTGCGGCCAGCTCCCAAAAAAGCGAGTTGTAAAATGGAGGTTCAGGGCACTGCAATTCACAAACCTGCAGAGTTATAAATGATAACTCTCGTCCACAAATATATTGAGGGAAGGCAAAGAAGAGGATTTGAAATCAAGGCAGAATTGCACGAAACAGATTTCAGGAGGTAGATACGAATCGCCTTTAAAGCACATGAAAAGCAGCAAAACGTTGACAATGATGCCCTTGGCCAAAAAGGGCGTATGCGTTTTTTCCTGAATATATTCAGGAAAAAACGCATACGCCCTTTTTGGCCAACCAAGCAACCTGGAAACGCAAATCAGCGCTACAGAGAAGTCTCGCTTCGCATCGGTCAAAAGGGCCATGCTGAAAAAAGTGTCAAAACCAGAAATGCAGGACAGGCCATGGAGAAATGGGAGCCTTGCTACACTGATGGGCGGGATGTAAATTGCCAACAGCCACTCTGGAGAAGTGTACGGTGTGTCCTGAAACATCTGAAAAACACAGCTTAGAGAGCATAGGGCACTTCCACTCATGGGGGTATAAATTGGGAAAATGAAAAATCAGCAAGACACAAGCACCCCAAAGTTGAGGGCTGCTCTGTTGACAAGGACCTCCACTTCATTCCACCTTAAATATCCCAGGAAAGAGAAAAATGGATAAAGAAGTTGTGGTCCTTATGTACAATGGAATATCACTCAGCCATGAAATCAATGTCATAAGGTTAGTAGCAGCATGATGAGTGGATTTAGGTACGACGATTCTAAGAGAAATAAGTCACACAGAAAAGGACACTTCTCATAAGGTATCACTTATAGAGGGAATGTAAAAACCGTTACACTTGAACTGAATTACAAAACAGAACAGAGTCACACATGCAGAAAACACACTATGGCTGCTTAACGGGAAAGGTGAGGTGGGGTGATACATAAAACAAGGGTATCAAATTAGCTCAGATACCGTTCCATAAACCCAATATGTAATAGACAAGACCTACTCCTTGCTCAGAGAACTGGACTCAACACGCCCTATTCACCGCACAAGAATATATCTGACTAGTAATAATCTTAAAACCTATGTATTGATATGTCTCTGTTAGTGTGTCAAGTGGGTGTAAAGCGGCATAAACACAGCCGTGAAAAGCGGCTAAACCCCATTATGAAAATAAATTACTTTGTAAAACCCATGAAACAACGACAGTGAAAGAGATAGAAATTCTTACACAATGAGTTCAGGGGCTGTGATGCAACCTGGATTGACCATATCTAGACCCACAGCTGGATGAGACATAAGGGTGGACACTCTTGGGGCTGAGAGGTTTGGTGAGGTTGGGTGAGCAAACGCAGACCCTTTAAAGTAATACTGCGTGGTACCCATCGCATGGGTCCCAAATCTCCAGCTTCAAGGGCATCTTCCTACATCGAAAACATGCATGAGAAACCCAGAAGATGGTACACCGTGTGATGGGGAAAGGTTTATAAAACGCACCTAATTTCTCATCTCCTTGTGCCCGGGTTCGCCATTCCAGCCGCTTTACTAGCAATCTCCCTACTTGGAGCATCAGCACCTTTAACCTCCTGTTCCGTACAGGTTGCAATTTGTCCTGAGGATGAACAGGAAGACGGGGAACCAACGAGAGACTAGCTCTTGGTGTTGGGACAGGCACAGGTCACTCTATTTTCCCATCAGGAAGAAGAATTAACCACAGGCTCAGCCTGCCCCCCAGAACCAGAACAGGGCCTGAAGCCATCCTGCGCTTTTGCGGCCAGCTCCCAAAAAAGCGAGTTGTAAAATGGAGGTTCAGGGCACTGCAATTCACAAACCTGCAGAGTTATAAATGATAACTCTCGTCCACAAATATATTGAGGGAAGGCAAAGAAGAGGATTTGAAATCAAGGCAGAATTGCACGAAACAGATTTCAGGAGGTAGATACGAATCGCCTTTAAAGCACATGAAAAGCGGCAAAACGTTGACAATGATGCCCTTGGCCAAAAAGGGCGTATGCGTTTTTTCCTGAATATATTCAGGAAAAAACGCATACGCCCTTTTTGGCCAACCAAGCAACCTGGAAAGGCAAATCAGCGCTACAGAGAAGTCTCGCTTCCCATCGGTCAAAAGGGCCATCCTGAAAAAAGTGTCAAAACCAGAAATGCAGGACAGGCCATGGAGAAATGGGAGCCTTGCTACACTGATGGGCGGGATGTAAATTGCCAACAGCCACTCTGGAGAAGTGTACGGTGTGTCCTGAAACATCTGAGAAACACAGCTTAGAGAGCATAGGGCACTTCCACTCATGGGGGTATAAATTGGGAAAATGAAAAATCAGCAAGACACAAGCACCCCAAAGTTGAGGGCTGCTCTGTTGACAAGGACCTCCACTTCATTCCACCTTAAATATCCCAGGAAAGAGAAACATGGATAAAGAAGTTGTGGTCCTTATGTACAATGGAATATCACTCAGCCATGAAATCAATGTCATAAGGTTAGTAGCAGCATGATGAGTGGATTTAGGTACAACGATTCTAAGAGAAATAAGTCACACAGAAAAGGACACTTCTCATAAGGTATCACTTATAGAGGGAATGTAAAAACCGTTACACTTGAACTGAATTATAAAACAGAACAGAGTCACACATGCAGAAAACACACTATGGCTGCTTAACGGGAAAGGTGAGGTGGGGTGATACATAAAACAAGGGTATCAAATTAGCTCAGATACCTTTCCATAAACCCAATATGTAATAGACAAGACCTACTCCTTGCTCAGAGAACTGGACTCAACACGCCCTATTCACCGCACAAGAATATATCTGACTAGTAATAATCTTAAAACCTATGTATTGATATCTCTCTGTTAGTGTGTCAAGTGGGTGTAAAGCGGCATAAACACAGCCGTGAAAAGCAGCTAAACCCCATTATGAAAATAAATTACTTTGTAAAACCCATGAAACAACGACAGTGAAAGAGATAGAAATTCTTACACAATGAGTTCAGGGGCTGTGATGCAACCTGGATTGACCATATCTAGACCCACAGCTGGATGAGACATAAGGGTGGACACTCTTGGGGCTGAGAGGTTTGGTGAGGTTGGGTGAGCAAACACAGACCCTTTAAAGTAATACTGCGTGGTACCCATCGCATGGGTCCCAAATCTCCAGGTTCAAGGGCATCTTCCTACATCGAAAACATGCATGAGAAACCCAGAAGATGGTACACCGTGTGATGGGGAAAGGTTTCTAAAACGCACCTCATTTCTCATCTCCTTGTGCCCGGGTTCGCCAATCCAGCCACTTTACTAGCAATCTCCCTACTTGGAGCATCAGCACCTTTAACCTCCTGTTCCGTACAGGTTGCAATTTGTCCTGAGGATGAACGGGAAGACGGGGAACCAACGAGAGACTAGCTCTTGGTGTTGGGACAGGCACAGGTCACTCTATTTTCCCATCAGGAAGAAGAATTAACCACAGGCTCAGCCTGCCCCCCGGAACCAGAACAGGGCCTGAAGCCATCCTGCGCTTTTGCGGCCAGCTCCCAAAAAAGCGAGTTGTAAAATGGAGGTTCAGGGCACTGCAATTCACAAACCTGCAGAGTTATAAATGATAACTCTCGTCCACAAATATGTTGAGGGAAGGCAAAGAAGAGGATTTGAAATCAAGGCAGAATTGCACGAAACAGATTTCAGGAGGTAGATAGGAATCGCCTTTAAAGCACATGAAAAGCGGCAAAACGTTGACAATGATGCCCTT
Source organism: Balaenoptera borealis (assembly GCF_965194805.1). NCBI lineage: Eukaryota > Metazoa > Chordata > Mammalia > Artiodactyla > Balaenopteridae > Balaenoptera > Balaenoptera borealis. The sequence continues at coordinate 1,710,498 of NW_028123994.1, forward strand.
GGCCAAAAAGGGCGTATGCGTTTTTTCCTGAATATATTCAGGAAAAAACGCATACGCCCTTTTTGGCCAACCAAGCAACCTGGAAAGGCAAATCAGCGCTACAGAGAAGTCTCGCTTCCCATCGGTCAAAAGGGCCATGCTGAAAAAAGTGTCAAAACCAGAAATGCAGGACAGGCCATGGAGAAATGGGAGCCTTGCTACACTGATGGGCGGGATGTAAATTGCCAACAGCCACCCTGGAGAAGTGTACGGTGAGTCCTGAAACATCTGAAAAACACAGCTTAGAGAGCATAGGGCACTTCCACTCATGGGGGTATAAATTGGGAAAATGAAAAATCAGCAAGACACAAGCACCCCAAAGTTGAGGACTGCTCTGTTGACAAGGACCTCCACTTCATTCCACCTTAAATATCCCAGGAAAGAGAAAAATTGATAAAGAAGTTGTGGTCCTTATGTACAATGGAATATCACTCAGCCATGAAATCAATGTCATAAGGTTAGTAGCAGCATGATGAGTGGATATAGGTACGACGATTCTAAGTGAAATAAGTCACACAGAAAAGGACACTTCTCATAAGGTATCACTTATAGAGGGAATGTAAAAACCGTTACACTTGAACTGAATTACAAAACAGAACAGAGTCACACATGCAGAAAACAGACTATGACTGCTTATCGGGAAAGGTGAGGTGGGGTGATACATAAAACAAGGGTATCAAATTAGCTCAGATACCGTTCCATAAACCCAATATGTAATAGACAAGACCTACTCCTTGCTCAGAGAACTGGACTCAACACGCCCTATTCACCGCACAAGAATATATCTGACTAGTAATAATCTTAAAACCTATGTATTGATATCTCTCTGTTAGTGTGTCAAGTGTGTGTAAAGCGGCATAAACACAGCCGTGAAAAGCAGCTAAACCCCATTATGAAAATAAATTACTTTGTAAAACCCATGAAACAACGACAGTGAAAGAGATAGAAATTCTTACACAATGAGTTCAGGGGCTGTGATGCAACCTGGATTGACCATATCTAGACCCACAGCTGGATGAGACATAAGGGTGGACACTCTTGGGGCTGAGAGGTTTGGTGAGGTTGGGTGAGCAAACGCAGACCCTTTAAAGTAATACTGCGTGGTACCCATCGCATGGGTCCCAAATCTCCAGCTTCAAGGGCATCTTCCTACATCGAAAACATGCATGAGAAACCCAGAAGATGGTACACCGTGTGATGGGGAAAGGTTTCTAAAACGCACCTCATTTCTCATCTACTTGTGCCCGGGTTCGCCATTCCAGTCGCTTTACTAGCAATCTCCCTACTTGGAGCATCAGCACCTTTAACCTCCTGTTCCGTACAGGTTGCAATTTGTCCTGAGGATGAACGGGAAGACGGGGAACCAACGAGAGACTAGCTCTTGGTGTTGGGACAGGCACAGGTCACTCTATTTTCCCATCAGGAAGAAGAATTAACCACAGGCTCAGCCTGTCCCCCCCAGAACCAGAACAGGGCCTGAAGCCATCCTGCGCTTTTGCGGCCAGCTCCCAAAAAAGCGAGTTGTAAAATGGAGGTTCAGGGCACTGCAATTCACAAACCTGCAGAGTTATAAATGATAACTCTCGTCCACAAATATGTTGAGGGAAGGCAAAGAAGAGGATTTGAAATCAAGGCAGAATTGCACGAAACAGATTTCAGGAGGTAGATAGGAATCGCCTTTAAAGCACATGAAAAGCGGCAAAACGTTGACAATGATGCCCTTGGCCAAAAAGGGCGTATGCGTTTTTTCCTGAATATATTCAGGAAAAAACGCATACGCCCTTTTTGGCCAACCAAGCAACCTGGAAAGGCAAATCAGCGCTACAGAGAAGTCTCGCTTCCCATCGGTCAAAAGGGCCATGCTGAAAAAAGTGTCAAAACCAGAAATGCAGGACAGGCCATGGAGAAATGGGAGCCTTGCTACACTGATGGGCGGGATGTAAATTGCCAACAGCCACTCTGGAGAAGTGTATGGTGAGTCCTGAAACATCTGAAAAACACAGCTTAGAGAGCATAGGGCACTTCCACTCATGGGGGTATAAATTGGGAAAATGAAAAATCAGCAAGACACAAGCACCCCAAAGTTGAGGACTGCTCTGTTGACAAGGACCTCCACTTCATTCCAGCTTAAATATCCCAGGAAAGAGAAAAATTGATAAAGAAGTTGTGGTCCTTATGTACAATGGAATATCACTCAGCCATGATATCAATGTCATAAGGTTAGTAGCAGCATGATGAGTGGATATAGGTACGACGATTCTAAGTGAAATAAGTCACACAGAAAAGGACACTTCTCATAAGGTATCACTTATAGAGGGAATGTAAAAACCGTTACACTTGAACTGAATTACAAAACAGAACAGAGTCACACATGCAGAAAACACACTATGGCTGCTTAACGGGAAAGGTGAGGTGGGGTGATACATGAAACAAGGGTATCAAATTAGGTCAGATACCGTTCCATAAACCCAATATGTAGTAGACAAGACCTACTCCTTGCTCAGAGAACTGGACTCAACACGCCCTATTCACCGCACTAGAATATATCTGACTAGTAATAATCTTGAAACCTATGTATTGATATCTCTCTGTTAGTGTGTCAAGTGGGTGTAAAGCGGCATAAACACAGCCGTGAAAAGCAGCTAAACCCCATTATGAAAATAAATTACTTTGAAAAACCCATGAAACAACGACAGTGAAAGAGAGAGAAATTCTTACACAATGCGTTCATGGGCTGTGATGCAACCTGGATTGACCATATCTAGACCCACAGCTGGATGAGACATAAGGGTGGACACTCTTGGGGCTGAGAGGTTTGGTGAGGTTGGGTGAGCAAACACAGACCCTTTAAAGTAATACTGCGTGGTACCCATCGCATGGGTCCCAAATCTCCAGCTTCAAGGGCATCTTCCTACATCGAAAACATGCATGAGAAACCCAGAAGATGGTACACCGTGTGATGGAGAAAGGTTTCTAAAACGCACCTCATTTCTCATCTCCTTGTGCCCGGGTTCGCCATTCCAGCCACTTTACTAGCAATCTCCCTACTTGGAGCATCAGCACCTTTAACCTCCTGTTCCGTACAGGTTGCAATTTGTCCTGAGGATGAACGGGAAGACGGGGAACCAACGAGAGACTAGCTCTTGGTGTTGGGACAGGCACAGGTCACTCTATTTTCCCATCAGGAAGAAGAATTAACCACAGGCTCAGCCTGCCCCCTGGAACCAGAACAGGGCCTGAAGCCATCCTGCGCTTTTGCGGCCAGCTCCCAAAAAAGCGAGTTGTAAAATGGAGGTTCAGGGCACTGCAATTCACAAACCTGCAGAGTTATAAATGATAACTCTCGTCCACAAATATATTGAGGGAAGGCAAAGAAGAGGATTTGAAATCAAGGCAGAATTGCACGAAACAGATTTCAGGAGGTAGATAAGAATCGCCTTTAAAGCACATGAAAAGCGGCAAAACGTTGACAATGATGCCCTTGCCCAAAAAGGGCGTATGCGTTTTTTCCTGAATATATTCAGGAAAAAACGCATACGCCCTTTTTGGCCAACCAAGCAACCTGGAAAGGCAAATCAGCGCTACAGAGAAGTCTCGCTTCCCATCGGTCAAAAGGGCCATGCTGAAAAAAGTCTCAAAACCAGAAATGCAGGACAGGCCATGGAGAAATGGGAGCCTTGCTACACTGATGGGCGGGATGTAAATTGCCAACAGCCACTCTGGAGAAGTGTACGGTGTGTCCTGAAACATCTGAAAAACACAGCTTAGAGAGCATAGGGCACTTCCACTCATGGGGGTATAAATTGGGAAAATGAAAAATCAGCAAGACACAAGCACCCCAAAGTTGAGGGCTGCTCTGTTGACAAGGACCTCCACTTCATTCCACCTTAAATATCCCAGGAAAGAGAAAAATGGATAAAGAAGTTGTGGTCCTTATGTACAATGGAATATCACTCAGCCATGAAATCAATGTCATAAGGTTAGTAGCAGCATGATGAGTGGATTTAGGTACGACGATTCTAAGAGAAATAAGTCACACAGAAAAGGACACTTCTCATAAGGTATCACTTATAGAGGGAATGTAAAAACCGTTACACTTGAACTGAATTACAAAACAGAACAGAGTCACACATGCAGAAAACACACTATGGCTGCTTAACGGGAAAGGTGAGGTGGGGTGATACATAAAACAAGGGTATCAAATTAGCTCAGATACCGTTCCATAAACCCAATATGTAATAGACAAGACCTACTCCTTGCTCAGAGAACTGGACTCAACACGCCCTATTCACCGCACAAGAATATATCTGACTAGTAACAATCTTAAAACCTATGTATTGATATCTCTCTGTTAGTGTGTCAAGTGGGTGTAAAGCGGCATAAACACAGCCGTGAAAAGCAGCTAAACCCCATTATGAAAATAAATTACTTTGAAAAACCCATGAAACAACGACAGTGAAAGAGAGAGAAATTCTTACACAATGCGTTCATGGGCTGTGATGCAACCTGGATTGACCATATCTAGACCCACAGCTGGATGAGACATAAGGGTGGACACTCTTGGGGCTGAGAGGTTTGGTGAGGTTGGGTGAGCAAACACAGATCCTTTAAAGTAATACTGCGTGGTACCCATCGCATGGGTCCCAAATCTCCAGCTTCAAGGGCATCTTCCTACATCGAAAACATGCATGTGAAACCCAGAAAATGGTACACCGTGTGATGGGGAAAGGTTTCTAAAACGCACCTCATTTCTCATCTCCTTGTGCCCGGGTTCGCCATTCCAGCCACTTTACTAGCAATCTCCCTACTTGGAGCATCAGCACCTTTAACCTCCTGTTCCGTACAGGTTGCAATTTGTCCTGAGGATGAACGGGAAGACGGGGAACCAACGAGAGACTAGCTCTTGGTGTTGGGACAGGCACAGGTCACTCTATTTTCCCATCAGGAAGAAGAATTAACCACAGGCTCAGCCTGCCCCCCGGAACCAGAACAGGGCCTGAAGCCATCCTGCGCTTTTGCGGCCAGCTCCCAAAAAAGCGAGTTGTAAAATGGAGGTTCAGGGCACTGCAATTCACAAACCTGCAGAGTTATAAATGATAACTCTCGTCCACAAATATATTGAGGGAAGGCAAAGAAGAGGATTTGAAATCAAGGCAGAATTGCACGAAACAGATTTCAGGAGGTAGATACGAATCGCCTTTAAAGCACATGAAAAGCGGCAAAACGTTGACAATGATGCCCTTGGCCAAAAAGGGCGTATGCGTTTTTTCCTGAATATATTCAGGAAAAAACGCATACGCCCTTTTTGGCCAACCAAGCAACCTGGAAAGGCAAATCAGCGCTACAGAGAACTCTCGCTTCCCATCGGTCAAAAGGGCCATGCTGAAAAAAGTGTCAAAACCAGAAATGCAGGACAGGCCATGGAGAAATGGGAGCCTTGCTACACTGATGGGCGGGATGTAAATTGCCAACAGCCACTCTGGAGAAGTGTACGGTGTGTCCTGAAACATCTGAAAAACACAGCTTAGAGAGCATAGGGCACTTCCACTCATGGGGGTATAAATTGGGAAAATGAAAAATCAGCAAGACACAAGCACCCCAAAGTTGAGGGCTGCTCTGTTGACAAGGACCTCCACTTCATTCCACCTTCAATATTCCAGGAAAGAGAAAAATGGATAAAGAAGTTGTGGTCCTTATGTACAATGGAATATCACTCAGCCATGAAATCAATGTCATAAGGTTAGTAGCAGCATGATGAGTGGATTTAGGTACGACGATTCTAAGAGAAATAAGTCACACAGAAAAGGACACTTCTCATAAGGTATCACTTATAGAGGGAATGTAAAAACCGTTACACTTGAACTGAATTACAAAACAGAACAGAGTCACACATGCAGAAAACACACTATGGCTGCTTAACGGGAAAGGTGAGGTGGGGTGATACATAAAACAAGGGTATCAAATTAGCTCAGATACCATTCCATAAACCCAATATGTAATAGACAAGACCTACTCCTTGCTCAGAGAACTGGACTCAACACGCCCTATTCACCGCACAAGAATATATCTGACTAGTAATAATCTTAAAACCTATGTATTGATATGTCTCTGTTAGTGTGTCAAGTGGGTGTAAAGCGGCATAAACACAGCCGTGAAAAGCGGCTAAACCCCATTATGAAAATAAATTACTTTGTAAAACCCATGAAACAACGACAGTGAAAGAGATAGAAATTCTTACACAATGAGTTCAGGGGCTGTGATGCAACCTGGATTGACCATATCTAGACCCACAGCTGGATGAGACATAAGGGTGGACACTCTTGGGGCTGAGAGGTTTGGTGAGGTTGGGTGAGCAAACGCAGACCCTTTAAAGTAATACTGCGTGGTACCCATCGCATGGGTCCCAAATCTCCAGGATCAAGGGCATCTTCCTACATCGAAAACATGCATGAGAAACCCAGAAGATGGTATACCGTGTGATGGGGAAAGGTTTCTAAAACGCACCTAATTTCTCATCTCCTTGTGCCCGGGTTCGCCATTCCAGCCGCTTTACTAGCAATCTCCCTACTTGGAGCATCAGCACCTTTAACCTCCTGTTCCGTACAGGTTGCAATTTGTCCTGAGGATGAACGGGAAGACGGGGAACCAACGAGAGACTAGTTCTTGGTGTTGGGACAGGCACAGGTCACTCTATTTTCCCATCAGGAAGAAGAATTAACCACAGGCTCAGCCTGCCCCCCAGAACCAGAACAGGGCCTGAAGCCATCCTGCGCTTTTGCAGCCAGCTCCCAAAAAAGCGAGTTGTAAAATGGAGGTTCAGGGCACTGCAATTCACAAACCTGCAGAGTTATAAATGATAACTCTCGTCCACAAATATATTGAGGGAAGGCAAAGAAGAGGATTTGAAATCAAGGCAGAATTGCACGAAACAGATTTCAGGAGGTAGATACGAATCGCCTTTAAAGCACATGAAAAGCAGCAAAACGTTGACAATGATGCCCTTGGCCAAAAAGGGCGTATGCGTTTTTTCCTGAATATATTCAGGAAAAAACGCATACGCCCTTTTTGGCCAACCAAGCAACCTGGAAACGCAAATCAGCGCTACAGAGAAGTCTCGCTTCGCATCGGTCAAAAGGGCCATGCTGAAAAAAGTGTCAAAACCAGAAATGCAGGACAGGCCATGGAGAAATGGGAGCCTTGCTACACTGATGGGCGGGATGTAAATTGCCAACAGCCACTCTGGAGAAGTGTACGGTGTGTCCTGAAACATCTGAAAAACACAGCTTAGAGAGCATAGGGCACTTCCACTCATGGGGGTATAAATTGGGAAAATGAAAAATCAGCAAGACACAAGCACCCCAAAGTTGAGGGCTGCTCTGTTGACAAGGACCTCCACTTCATTCCACCTTCAATATTCCAGGAAAGAGAAAAATGGATAAAGAAGTTGTGGTCCTTATGTACAATGGAATATCACTCAGCCATGAAATCAATGTCATAAGGTTAGTAGCAGCATGATGAGTGGATTTAGGTACGACGATTCTAAGAGAAATAAGTCACACAGAAAAGGACACTTCTCATAAGGTATCACTTATAGAGGGAATGTAAAAACCGTTACACTTGAACTGAATTACAAAACAGAACAGAGTCACACATGCAGAAAACACACTATGGCTGCTTAACGGGAAAGGTGAGGTGGGGTGATACATAAAACAAGGGTATCAAATTAGCTCAGATACCATTCCATAAACCCAATATGTAATAGACAAGACCTACTCCTTGCTCAGAGAACTGGACTCAACACGCCCTATTCACCGCACAAGAATATATCTGACTAGTAATAATCTTAAAACCTATGTATTGATATGTCTCTGTTAGTGTGTCAAGTGGGTGTAAAGCGGCATAAACACAGCCGTGAAAAGCGGCTAAACCCCATTATGAAAATAAATTACTTTGTAAAACCCATGAAACAACGACAGTGAAAGAGATAGAAATTCTTACACAATGAGTTCAGGGGCTGTGATGCAACCTGGATTGACCATATCTAGACCCACAGCTGGATGAGACATAAGGGTGGACACTCTTGGGGCTGAGAGGTTTGGTGAGGTTGGGTGAGCAAACGCAGACCCTTTAAAGTAATACTGCGTGGTACCCATCGCATGGGTCCCAAATCTCCAGGATCAAGGGCATCTTCCTACATCGAAAACATGCATGAGAAACCCAGAAGATGGTATACCGTGTGATGGGGAAAGGTTTCTAAAACGCACCTAATTTCTCATCTCCTTGTGCCCGGGTTCGCCATTCCAGCCGCTTTACTAGCAATCTCCCTACTTGGAGCATCAGCACCTTTAACCTCCTGTTCCGTACAGGTTGCAATTTGTCCTGAGGATGAACGGGAAGACGGGGAACCAACGAGAGACTAGTTCTTGGTGTTGGGACAGGCACAGGTCACTCTATTTTCCCATCAGGAAGAAGAATTAACCACAGGCTCAGCCTGCCCCCCAGAACCAGAACAGGGCCTGAAGCCATCCTGCGCTTTTGCAGCCAGCTCCCAAAAAAGCGAGTTGTAAAATGGAGGTTCAGGGCACTGCAATTCACAAACCTGCAGAGTTATAAATGATAACTCTCGTCCACAAATATATTGAGGGAAGGCAAAGAAGAGGATTTGAAATCAAGGCAGAATTGCACGAAACAGATTTCAGGAGGTAGATACGAATCGCCTTTAAAGCACATGAAAAGCAGCAAAACGTTGACAATGATGCCCTTGGCCAAAAAGGGCGTATGCGTTTTTTCCTGAATATATTCAGGAAAAAACGCATACGCCCTTTTTGGCCAACCAAGCAACCTGGAAACGCAAATCAGCGCTACAGAGAAGTCTCGCTTCGCATCGGTCAAAAGGGCCATGCTGAAAAAAGTGTCAAAACCAGAAATGCAGGACAGGCCATGGAGAAATGGGAGCCTTGCTACACTGATGGGCGGGATGTAAATTGCCAACAGCCACTCTGGAGAAGTGTACGGTGTGTCCTGAAACATCTGAAAAACACAGCTTAGAGAGCATAGGGCACTTCCACTCATGGGGGTATAAATTGGGAAAATGAAAAATCAGCAAGACACAAGCACCCCAAAGTTGAGGGCTGCTCTGTTGACAAGGACCTCCACTTCATTCCACCTTAAATATCCCAGGAAAGAGAAAAATGGATAAAGAAGTTGTGGTCCTTATGTACAATGGAATATCACTCAGCCATGAAATCAATGTCATAAGGTTAGTAGCAGCATGATGAGTGGATTTAGGTACGACGATTCTAAGAGAAATAAGTCACACAGAAAAGGACACTTCTCATAAGGTATCACTTATAGAGGGAATGTAAAAACCGTTACACTTGAACTGAATTACAAAACAGAACAGAGTCACACATGCAGAAAACACACTATGGCTGCTTAACGGGAAAGGTGAGGTGGGGTGATACATAAAACAAGGGTATCAAATTAGCTCAGATACCGTTCCATAAACCCAATAAGTAATAGACAAGACCTACTCCTTGCTCAGAGAACTGGACTCAACACGCCCTATTCACCGCACAAGAATATATCTGACTAGTAATAATCGTAAAACCTATGTATTGATATCTCTCTGTTAGTGTGTCAAGTGGGTGTAAAGCGGCATAAACACAGCCGTGAAAAGCGGCTAAACCCCATTATGAAAATAAATTACTTTGTAAAACCCATGAAACAACGACAGTGAAAGAGATAGAAATTCTTACACAATGAGTTCAGGGGCTGTGATGCAACCTGGATTGACCATATCTAGACCCACAGCTGGATGAGACATAAGGGTGGACACTCTTGGGGCTGAGAGGTTTGGTGAGGTTGGGTGAGCAAACGCAGACCCTTTAAAGTAATACTGCGTGGTACCCATCGCATGGGTCCCAAATCTCCAGGTTCAAGGGCATCTTCCTACATCGAAAACATGCATGAGAAACCCAGAAGATGGTACACCGTGTGATGGGGAAAGGTTTCTAAAACGCACCTCATTTCTCATCTCCTTGTGCCCGGGTTGGCCATTCCAGCCACTTTACTAGCAATCTCCCTACTTGGAGCATCAGCACCTTTAACCTCCTGTTCCGTACAGGTTGCAATTTGTCCTGAGGATGAACGGGAAGACGGGGAACCAACGAGAGACTAGCTCTTGGTGTTGGGACAGGCACAGGTCACTCTATTTTCCCATCAGGAAGAAGAATTAACCACAGGCTCAGCCTGCCCCCCAGAACCAGAACAGGGCCTGAAGCCATCCTGCGCTTTTGCGGCCAGCTCCCAAAAAAGCGAGTTGTAAAATGGAGGTTCAGGGCACTGCAATTCACAAACCTGCAGAGTTATAAATGATAACTCTCGTCCACAAATATATTGAGGGAAGGCAAAGAAGAGGATTTGAAATCAAGGCAGAATTGCACGAAACAGATTTCAGGAGGTAGATAAGAATCGCCTTTAAAGCACATGAAAAGCGGCAAAACGTTGACAATGATGCCCTTGGCCAAAAAGGGCGTATGCGTTTTTTGCTGAATATATTCAGGAAAAAACGCATACGCCCTTTTTGGCCAACCAAGCAACCTGGAAAGGCAAATCAGCGCTACAGAGAAGTCTCGCTTCCCATCGGTCAAAAGGGCCATCCTGAAAAAAGTGTCAAAACCAGAAATGCAGGACAGGCCATGGAGAAATGGGAGCCTTGCTACACTGATGGGCGGGATGTAAATTGCCAACAGCCACTCTGGAGAAGTGTACGGTGTGTCCTGAAACATCTGAGAAACACAGCTTAGAGAGCATAGGGCACTTCCACTCATGGGGGTATAAATTGGGAAAATGAAAAATCAGCAAGACACAAGCACCCCAAAGTTGAGGGCTGCTCTGTTGACAAGGACCTCCACTTCATTCCACCTTAAATATCCCAGGAAAGAGAAACATGGATAAAGAAGTTGTGGTCCTTATGTACAATGGAATATCACTCAGCCATGAAATCAATGTCATAAGGCTAGTAGCAGCATGATGAGTGGATTTAGGTACGACGATTCTAAGAGAAATAAGTCACACAGAAAAGGACACTTCTCATAAGGTATCACTGATAGAGGGAATGTAAAAACCGTTACACTTGAACTGAATTACAAAACAGAAGAGAGTCACACATGCAGAAAACACACTATGGCTGCTTAACGGGAAAGGTGAGGTGGGGTGATACATAAAACAAGGGTATCAAATTAGCTCAGATACCATTCCATAAACCCAATATGTAATAGACAAGACCTACTCCTTGCTCAGAGAACTGGACTCAACACGCCCTATTCACCGCACAAGAATATATCTGACTAATAATAATCGTAAAACCTATGTATTGATATCTCTCTGTTAGTGTGTCAAGTGGGTGTAAAGCGGCATAAACACAGCAGTGAAAAGCAGCTAAACCCCATTATAAAAATAAATTACTTTGAAACACCCATGAAACAAAGACAGTGAAAGAGAGAGAAATTCTTACACAATGCGTTCAGGGGCTGTGATGCAACCTGGATTGACCATATCTAGACCCACAGCTGGATGAGACATAAGGGTGGACACTCTTGGGGCTGAGAGGTTTGGTGAGGTTGGGTGAGCAAACGCAGACCCTTTAAAGTAATACTGCATGATACCCATCGCATGGGTCCCAAATCTCCAGGTTCAAGGGCATCTTCCTACATCAAAAACATGCATGAGAAACCCAGAAGATGGTACACCGTGTGATGGGGAAAGGTTTCTAAAACGCACCTCATTTCTCATCGCCTTGTGCCCGGGTTCGCCATTCCAGCCGCTTTACTAGCAAGCTCCCTACTTGGAGCATCAGCACCTTTAACCTCCTGTTCCGTACAGGTTGCAATTTGTCCTGAGGATAAACGGGAAGACGTGGAACCAACGAGAGACTAGCTCTTGGTGTTGGGACAGGCACAGGTCACTCTATTTTCCCATCAGAAAGAAGAATTAACCACAGGCTCAGCCTGCCCCCCGGAACCAGAACAGGGCCTGAAGCCATTCTGACATTTTGCGGCCAGCTCCCATAAAAACGAGTTGTAAAATGGAGGTTCAGGGCACTGCAATTCACAAACCTGCAGAGTTATAAATGATAACTCTCGTCCACAAATATATTGAGGGAAGGCAAAGAAGAGGATTTGAAATCAAGGCAGAATTGCAGGAAAGAGATTTCAGGAGGTAGATTTGAATCGCATTTAAAGCACATGAAAAGCGGCAAAACGTTGACAATGATGCCCTTGGCCAAAAAGGGCGTATGCGTTTTTTCCTGAATATATTCAGGAAAAAACGCATACGCCCTTTTTGGCCAACCAAGCAACCTGGAAAGGCAAATGAGCGCTACAAACAAGTCTCGCTTCCCATCGGTCAAAAGGGCCATGCTGAAAAAAGTGTCAAAACCAGAAATGCAGGACAGGCCATGGAGAAATGGGAGCCTTGCTACACTGATGGGCGGGATGTAAATTGCCAACAGCCACTCTGGAGAAGTGTACGGTGAGTCCTGAAACATCTGAAAAACACAGCTTAGAGAGCATAGGGCACTTCCACTCATGGGGGTATAAATTGGGAAAATGAAAAATCAGCAAGACACAAGCACCCCAAAGTTTAGGGCTGCTCTGTTGACAAGGACCTCCACTTCATTCCACCTTAAATATCCCAGGAAAGATAAAAATGGGTAAAGAAGTTGTGGTCCTTATATACAATGGAATATCACTCAGCCATGAAATCAATGTCATAAGGCTAGTAGCAGCATGATGAGTGGATTTAGGTACGACGATTCTAAGTGAAATAAGTCACACAGAAAAGGACACTTCTCATAAGGTATCACTGATAGAGGGAATGTAAAAACCGTTACACTTGAACTGAATTACAAAACAGAACAGAGTCACACATGCAGAAAACACACTATGGCTGCTTAACGGGAAAGGTGAGGTGGGGTGATACATAAAACAAGGGTTTCAAATTAGCTCAGATACCGTTCCATAAACCCAATATGTAATAGACAAGACCTACTCCTTGCTCAGAGAACTGGACTCAACACGCCCTATTCACCGCACAAGATTATATCTGACTAGTAATAATCGTAAAGCCTATGTATTGATATCTCTCTGTTAGTGTGTCAAGTGGGTGTAAAGCGGCATAAACACAGCAGTGAAAAGCAGCTAAATCCCATTATGAAAATAAATTACTTTGAAAAACCCATGAAACAAAGACAGTGAACGAGAGAGGAATTCTTACACAATGCGTTCAGGGGCTGTGATGCAACCTGGATTGACCATATCTAGACCCACAGCTGGATGAGACATAAGGGTGGACACTCTTGGGGCTGAGAGGTTTGGTGAGGTTGGGTGAGCAAACGCAGACCCTTTAAAGTAATACTGCGTGGTACCCATCGCATGGGTCCCAAATCTCCAGCTTCAAGGGCATCTTCCTACATCAAAAACATGCATGAGAAACCCAGAAGATGGTACACCGTGTGATGGGGAAAGGTTTCTAAAACGCACCTCATTTCTCATCTCCTTGTGCCCGGGTTCGCCATTCCAGCCGCTTTACTAGCAAGCTCCCTACTTGGAGCATCAGCACCTTTAACCTCCTGTTCCGTACAGGTTGCAATTTGTCCTGAGGATAAACGGGAAGACGTGGAACCAACGAGAGACTAGCTCTTGGTGTTGGGACAGGCACAGGTCACTCTATTTTCCCATCAGAAAGAAGAATTAACCACAGGCTCAGCCTGCCCCCCGGAACCAGAACAGGGCCTGAATCCATTCTGTGATTTTGCGGCCAGCTCCCATAAAAACGAGTTGTAAAATGGAGGTTCAGGGCACTGCAATTCACAAACCTGCAGTTATAAATGATAACTCTCGTCCACAAATATATTGAGGGAAGGCAACGAAGAGGATTTGAAATCAAGGCAGAATTGCAGGAAACAGATTTCAGGAAGTAGATTCGAATCGCATTTAAAGCACATGAAAAGTGGCAAAACGTTGACAATGATGCCCTTGGCCAAAAAGGGCGTATGCGTTTTTTCCTGAATATATTCAGGAAAAAAAGCATACGCCCTTTTTGGCCAACCAAGCAACCTGGAAAGGCAAATCAGCGCTACAAACAAGTCTCGCTTCCCATCGGTCAAAAGGGCCATGCTGAAAAAAGTGTCAAAACCAGAAATGCAGGACAGGCCATGGAGAAATGGGAGCCTTGCTACACTGATGGGCGGGATGTAAATTGCCAACAGCCACTCTGGAGAAGTGTCCGGTGAGTCCTGAAACATCTGAAAAACACAGCTTAGAGAGCATAGGGCACTTCCACTCATGGGGGTATAAATTGGGAAAATTAAAAATCAGCAAGACACAAGCACCCCAAAGTTTAGGGCTGCTCTGTTGACAAGGACCTCCACTTCATTCCACCTTCAATATCCCAGGAAAGAGAAAAATGGATAAAGAAGTTGTGGTCCTTATGTACAATGGAATATCACTCAGCCATGAAATCAATGTCATAAGGCTAGTAGCAGAATGATGAGTGGATTAAGGTACGACGATTCTAAGTGAAATAAGTCACACAGAAAAGGACACTTCTCATAAGGTATCACTGATAGAGGGAATGTAAAAACCGTTACACTTGAACTGAATTACAAAACAGAACAGAGTCACACATGCAGAAAACACACTATGGCTGCTTAACGGGAAAGGTGAGGTGGGGTGATACATAAAACAAGGGTTTCAAATTAGCTCAGATACCGTTCCATAAACCCAATATGTAATAGACAAGACCTACTCCTTGCTCAGAGAACTGGACTCAACACGCCCTATTCACCGCACAAGAATATATCTGACTAGTAATAATCGTAAAGCCTATGTATTGATATCTCTCTGTTAGTGTGTCAAGTGGGTGTAAAGCGGCATAAACACAGCCGTGAAAAGCAGCTAAACCCCATTATGAAAATAAATTACTTTGTAAAACCCATGAAACAACGACAGTGAAAGAGATAGAAATTCTTACACAATGAGTTCAGGGGCTGTGATGCAACCTGGATTGACCATATCTAGACCCACAGCTGGATGAGACATAAGGGTGGACACTCTTGGGGCTGAGAGGTTTGGTGAGGTTGGGTGAGCAAACGCAGACCCTTTAAAGTAATACTGCGTGGTACCCATCGCATGGGTCCCAAATCTCCAGGTTCAAGGGCATCTTCCTACATCGAAAACATGCATGAGAAACCCAGAAGATGGTACACCGTGTGATGGGGAAAGGTTTCTAAAACGCACCTCATTTCTCATCTCCTTGTGCCCGGGTTCGCCATTCCAGCCACTTTACTAGCAATCTCCCTACTTGGAGCATCAGCACCTTTAACCTCCTGTTCCGTACAGGTTGCAATTTGTCCTGAGGATGAACGGGAAGACGGGGAACCAACGAGAGACTAGCTCTTGGTGTTGGGACAGGCACAGGTCACTCTATTTTCCCATCAGGAAGAAGAATTAACCACAGGCTCAGCCTGCCCCCTGGAACCAGAATAGGGCCTGAAGCCATCCTGCGCTTTTGCGGCCAGCTCCCAAAAAAGCGAGTTGTAAAATGGAGGTTCAGGGCACTGCAATTCACAAACCTGCAGAGTTATAAATGATAACTCTCGTCCACAAATATATTGAGGGAAGGCAAAGAAGAGGATTTGAAATCAAGGCAGAATTGCACGAAACAGATTTCAGGAGGTAGATACGAATCGCCTTTAAAGCACATGAAAAGCGGCAAAACGTTGACAATGATGCCCTTGGCCAAAAAGGGCGTATGCGTTTTTTCCTGAATATATTCAGGAAAAAACGCATACGCCCTTTTTGGCCAACCAACCAACCTGGAAAGGCAAATCAGCGCTACGGAGAAGTCTCGCTTCCCATCGGTCAAAAGGGCCATGCTGAAAAAAGTTTCAAAACCAGAAATGCAGGACAGGCCATGGAGAAATGGGAGCCTTGCTACACTGATGGGCGGGATGTAAATTGCCAACAGCCACTCTGGAGAAGTGTACGGTGTGTCCTGAAACATCTGAAAAACACAGCTTAGAGAGCATAGGGCACTTCCACTCATGGGGGTATATATTGGGAAAATGAAAAATCAGCAAGACACAAGCACCCCAAAGTTGAGGGCTGCTCTGTTGACAAGGACCTCCACTTCATTCCACCTTAAATATCCCAGGAAAGAGAAAAATGGATAAAGAAGTTGTGGTCCTTATGTACAATGGAATATCACTCAGCCATGAAATCAATGTCATAAGGTTAGTAGCAGCATGATGAGTGGATTTAGGTACGACGATTCTAAGTGAAATAAGTCACACAGAAAAGGACACTTCTCATAAGGTATCACTTATAGAGGGAATGTAAAAACCGTTACACTTGAACTGAATTACAAAACAGAACAGAGTCACACATGCAGAAAACACACTATGGCTGCTTAACGGGAAAGGTGAGGTGGGGTGATACATAAAACAAGGGTATCAAATTAGCTCAGATACCGTTCCATAAACCCAATATGTAGTAGACAAGACCTACTCCTTGCTCAGAGAACTGGATTCAACACGCCCTATTCACCGCACAAGAATATATCTGACTAGTAATAATCTTGAAACCTATGTATTGATATCTCTCTGTTAGTGTGTCAAGTGGGTGTAAAGCGGCATAAACACAGCCGTGAAAAGCAGCTAAACCCCATTATGAAAATAAATTACTTTGTAAAACCCATGAAACAACGACAGTGAAAGAGATAGAAATTCTTACACAATGAGTTCAGGGGCTGTGATGCAACCTGGATTGACCATATCTAGACCCACAGCTGGATGAGACATAAGGGTGGACACTCTTGGGGCTGAGAGGTTTGGTGAGGTTGGGTGAGGAAACGCAGACCCTTTAAAGTAATACTGCGTGGTACCCATCGCATGGGTCCCAAATCTCCAGGATCAAGGGCATCTTCCTACATCGAAAACATGCATGAGAAACCCAGAAGATGGTATACCGTGTGATGGGGAAAGGTTTCTAAAACGCACCTAATTTCTCATCTCCTTGTGCCCGGGTTCGCCATTCCAGCCGCTTTACTAGCAATCTCCCTACTTGGAGCATCAGCACCTTTAACCTCCTGTTCCGTACAGGTTGCAATTTGTCCTGAGGATGAACGGGAAGACGGGGAACCAACGAGAGACTAGCTCTTGGTGTTGGGACAGGCACAGGTCACTCTATTTTCCCATCAGGAAGAAGAATTAACCACAGGCTCAGCCTGCCCCCCAGAACCAGAACAGGGCCTGAAGCCATCCTGCGCTTTTGCGGCCAGCTCCCAAAAAAGCGAGTTGTAAAATGGAGGTTCAGGGCACTGCAATTCACAAACCTGCAGAGTTATAAATGATAACTCTCGTCCACAAATATATTGAGGGAAGGCAAAGAAGAGGATTTGAAATCAAGGCAGAATTGCACGAAACAGATTTCAGGAGGTAGATACGAATCGCCTTTAAAGCACCTGAAAAGCGGCAAAACGTTGACAATGATGCCCTTGGCCAAAAAGGGCGTATGCGTTTTTTCCTGAATATATTCAGGAAAAAACGCATACGCCCTTTTTGGCCAACCAAGCAACCTGGAAACGCAAATCAGCGCTACAGAGAAGTCTCGCTTCGCATCGGTCAAAAGGGCCATGCTGAAAAAAGTGTCAAAACCAGAAATGCAGGACAGGCCATGGAGAAATGGGAGCCTTGCTACACTGATGGGCGGGATGTAAATTGCCAACAGCCACTCTGGAGAAGTGTACGGTGTGTCCTGAAACATCTGAAAAACACAGCTTAGAGAGCATAGGGCACTTCCACTCATGGGGGTATAAATTGGGAAAATGAAAAATCAGCAAGACACAAGCACCCCAAAGTTGAGGGCTGCTCTGTTGACAAGGACCTCCACTTCATTCCACCTTCAATATCCCAGGAAAGAGAAAAATGGATAAAGAAGTTGTGGTCCTTATGTACAATGGAATATCACTCAGCCATGAAATCAATGTCATAAGGTTAGTAGCAGCATGATGAGTGGATTTAGGTACGACGATTCTAAGAGAAATAAGTCACACAGAAAAGGACACTTCTCATAAGGTATCACTTATAGAGGGAATGTAAAAACCGTTACACTTGAACTGAATTACAAAACAGAACAGAGTCACACATGCAGAAAACACACTATGGCTGCTTAACGGGAAAGGTGAGGTGGGGTGATACATAAAACAAGGGTATCAAATTAGCTCAGATACCGTTCCATAAACCCAATATGTAATAGACAAGACCTACTCCTTGCTCAGAGAACTGGACTCAACACGCCCTATTCACCGCACAAGAATATATCTGACTAGTAATAATCTTAAAACCTATGTATTGATATCTCTCTGTTAGTGTGTCAAGTGGGTGTAAAGCGGCATAAACACAGCCGTGAAAAGCGGCTAAACCCCATTATGAAAATAAATTACTTTGTAAAACCCATGAAACAACGACAGTGAAAGAGATAGAAATTCTTACACAATGAGTTCAGGGGCTGTGA
This sequence comes from Balaenoptera borealis, assembly GCF_965194805.1. Classification (NCBI taxonomy): domain Eukaryota; kingdom Metazoa; phylum Chordata; class Mammalia; order Artiodactyla; family Balaenopteridae; genus Balaenoptera; species Balaenoptera borealis. Next base: position 1,729,115 of record NW_028123994.1, read on the forward strand.
TGCAACCTGGATTGACCATATCTAGACCCACAGCTGGATGAGACATAAGGGTGGACACTCTTGGGGCTGAGAGGTTTGGTGAGGTTGGGTGAGCAAACGCAGACCCTTTAAAGTAATACTGCGTGGTACCCATCGCATGGGTCCCAAATCTCCAGGTTCAAGGGCATCTTCCTACATCGAAAACATGCATGAGAAACCCAGAAGATGGTATACCGTGTGATGGGGAAAGGTTTATAAAACGCACCTAATTTCTCATCTCCTTGTGCCCGGGTTCGCCATTCCAGCCGCTTTACTAGCAATCTCCCTACTTGGAGCATCAGCACCTTTAACCTCCTGTTCCGTACAGGTTGCAATTTGTCCTGAGGATGAACAGGAAGACGGGGAACCAACGAGAGACTAGCTCTTGGTGTTGGGACAGGCACAGGTCACTCTATTTTCCCATCAGGAAGAAGAATTAACCACAGGCTCAGCCTGCCCCCCAGAACCAGAACAGGGCCTGAAGCCATCCTGCGCTTTTGCGGCCAGCTCCCAAAAAAGCGAGTTGTAAAATGGAGGTTCAGGGCACTGCAATTCACAAACCTGCAGAGTTATAAATGATAACTCTCGTCCACAAATATATTGAGGGAAGGCAAAGAAGAGGATTTGAAATCAAGGCAGAATTGCACGAAACAGATTTCAGGAGGTAGATACGAATCGCCTTTAAAGCACATGAAAAGCGGCAAAACGTTGACAATGATGCCCTTGGCCAAAAAGGGCGTATGCGTTTTTTCCTGAATATATTCAGGAAAAAACGCATACGCCCTTTTTGGCCAACCAAGCAACCTGGAAAGGCAAATCAGCGCTACAGAGAAGTCTCGCTTCCCATCGGTCAAAAGGGCCATGCTGAAAAAAGTGTCAAAACCAGAAATGCAGGACAGGCCATGGAGAAATGGGAGCCTTGCTACACTGATGGGCGGGATGTAAATTGCCAACAGCCACTCTGGAGAAGTGTACGGTGTGTCCTGAAACATCTGAGAAACACAGCTTAGAGAGCATAGGGCACTTCCACTCATGGGGGTATAAATTGGGAAAATGAAAAATCAGCAAGACACAAGCACCCCAAAGTTGAGGGCTGCTCTGTTGACAAGGACCTCCACTTCATTCCACCTTAAATATCCCAGGAAAGAGAAAAATGGATAAAGAAGTTGTGGTCCTTATGTACAATGGAATATCACTCAGCCATGAAATCAATGTCATAAGGTTAGTAGCAGCATGATAAGTGGATTTAGGTACGACGATTCTAAGAGAAATAAGTCACACAGAAAAGGACACTTCTCATAAGGTATCACTTATAGAGGGAATGTAAAAACCGTTACACTTGAACTGAATTACAAAACAGAACAGAGTCACACATGCAGAAAACACACTATGGCTGCTTAACGGGAAAGGTGAGGTGGGGTGATACATAAAACAAGGGTATCAAATTAGCTCAGATACCGTTCCATAAACCCAATATGTAATAGACAAGACCTACTCCTTGCTCAGAGAACTGGACTCAACACGCCCTATTCACCGCACAAGAATATATCTGACTAGTAACAATCTTAAAACCTATGTATTGATATCTCTCTGTTAGTGTGTCAAGTGGGTGTAAAGCGGCATAAACACAGCCGTGAAAAGCAGCTAAACCCCATTATGAAAATAAATTACTTTGAAAAACCCATGAAACAACGACAGTGAAAGAGAGAGAAATTCTTACACAATGCGTTCATGGGCTGTGATGCAACCTGGATTGACCATATCTAGACCCACAGCTGGATGAGACATAAGGGTGGACACTCTTGGGGCTGAGAGGTTTGGTGAGGTTGGGTGAGCAAACACAGACCCTTTAAAGTAATACTGCGTGGTACCCATCGCATGGGTCCCAAATCTCCAGCTTCAAGGGCATCTTCCTACATCGAAAACATGCATGAGAAACCCAGAAGATGGTACACCGTGTGATGGGGAAAGGTTTCTAAAACGCACCTCATTTCTCATCTCCTTGTGCCCGGGTTCGCCATTCCAGCCGCTTTACTAGCAATCTCCCTACTTGGAGCATCATCACCTTTAACCTCCTGTTCCGTACAGGTTGCAATTTGTCCTGAGGATGAACGGGAAGACGGGGAACCAACGAGAGACTAGCTCTTGGTGTTGGGACAGGCACAGGTCACTCTATTTTCCCATCAGGAAGAAGAATTAACCACAGGCTCAGCCTGCCCCCCGGAACCAGAACAGGGCCTGAAGCCATCCTGCGCTTTTGCGGCCAGCTCCCAAAAAAGCGAGTTGTAAAATGGAGGTTCAGGGCACTGCAATTCACAAACCTGCAGAGTTATAAATGATAACTCTCGTCCACAAATATATTGAGGGAAGGCAAAGAAGAGGATTTGAAATCAAGGCAGAATTGCACGAAACAGATTTCAGGAGGTAGATACGAATCGCCTTTAAAGCACATGAAAAGCGGCAAAACGTTGACAATGATGCCCTTGGCCAAAAAGGGCGTATGCGTTTTTTCCTGAATATATTCAGGAAAAAACGCATACGCCCTTTTTGGCCAACCAAGCAACCTGGAAAGGCAAATCAGCGCTACAGAGAAGTCTCGCTTCCCATCGGTCAAAAGGGCCATGCTGAAAAAAGTGTCAAAACCAGAAATGCAGGACAGGCCATGGAGAAATGGGAGCCTTGCTACACTGATGGGCGGGATGTAAATTGCCAACAGCCACTCTGGAGAAGTGTACGGTGTGTCCTGAAACATCTGAAAAACACAGCTTAGAGAGCATAGGGCACTTCCTCTCATGGGGGTATAAATTGGGAAAATGAAAAATCAGCAAGACACAAGCACCCCAAAGTTGAGGGCTGCTCTGTTGACAAGGACCTCCACTTCATTCCACCTTAAATATCCCAGGAAAGAGAAAAATGGATAAAGAAGTTGTGGTCCTTATGTACAATGGAATATCACTCAGCCATGAAATCAATGTCATAAGGTTAGTAGCAGCATGATGAGTAGATTTAGGTACGACGATTCTAAGTGAAATAAGTCACACAGAAAAGGACACTTCTCATAAGGTATCACTTATAGAGGGAATGTAAAAACCGTTACACTTGAACTGAATTACAAAACAGAACAGAGTCACACATGCAGAAAACACACTATGGCTGCTTAACGGGAAAGGTGAGGTGGGGTGATACATAAAACAAGGGTATCAAATTAGCTCAGATACCGTTCCATAAACCCAATATGTAGTAGACAAGACCTACTCCTTGCTCAGAGAACTGGACTCAACACGCCCTATTCACCGCACAAGAATATATCTGACTAGTAATAATCTTGAAACCTATGTATTGATATCTCTCTGTTAGTGTGTCAAGTGGGTGTAAAGCGGCATAAACACAGCCGTGAAAAGCAGCTAAACCCCATTATGAAAAGAAATTACTTTGAAAAACCCATGAAACAACGACAGTGAAAGAGAGAGAAATTCTTACACAATGCGTTCATGGGCTGTGATGCAACCTGGATTGACCATATCTAGACCCACAGCTGGATGAGACATAAGGGTGGACACTCTTGGGGCTGAGAGGTTTGGTGAGGTTGGGTGAGCAAACACAGACCCTTTAAAGTAATACTGCGTGGTACCCATCGCATGGGTCCCAAATCTCCAGCTTCAAGGGCATCTTCCTACATCGAAAACATGCATGAGAAACCCAGAAGATGGTACACCGTGTGATGGGGAAAGGTTTCTAAAACGCACCTCATTTCTCATCTCCTTGTGCCCGGGTTCGCCATTCCAGCCACTTTACTAGCAATCACCCTTCTTGGAGCATCAGCACCTTTAACCTCCTGTTCCGTACAGGTTGCAATTTGTCCTGAGGATGAACGGGAAGACGGGGAACCAACGAGAGACTAGCTCTTGGTGTTGGGACAGGCACAGGTCACTCTATTTTCCCATCAGGAAGAAGAATTAACCACAGGCTCAGCCTGCCCCCCGGAACCAGAACAGGGCCTGAAGCCATCCTGCGCTTTTGCGGCCAGCTCCCAAAAAAGCGAGTTGTAAAATGGAGGTTCAGGGCCCTGCAATTCACAAACCTGCAGAGTTATAAATGATAACTCTCGTCCACAAATATATTGAGGGAAGGCAAAGAAGAGGATTTGAAATCAAGGCAGAATTGCACGAAACAGATTTCAGGAGGTAGATACGAATCGCCTTTAAAGCACATGAAAAGCGGCAAAACGTTGACAATGATGCCCTTGGCCAAAAAGGGCGTATGCGTTTTTTCCTGAATATATTCAGGAAAAAACGCATACGCCCTTTTTGGCCAACCAAGCAACCTGGAAAGGCAAATCAGCGCTACAGAGAAGTGTCGCTTCCCATCCGTCAAAAGGGCCATGCTGAAAAAAGTGTCAAAATCAGAAATGCAGGAAAGGCCATGGAGAAATGGGAGCCTTGCTACACTGATGGGCGGGATGTAAATTGCCAACAGCCACTCTGGAGAAGTGTACGGTGTGTCCTGAAACATCTGAAAAACACAGCTTAGAGAGCATAGGGCACTTCCACTCATGGGGGTATAAATTGGGAAAATGAAAAATCAGCAAGACACAAGCACCCCAAAGTTGAGGGCTGCTCTGTTGACAAGGACCTCCACTTCATTCCACCTTCAATATTCCAGGAAAGAGAAAAATGGATAAAGAAGTTGTGGTCCTTATGTACAATGGAATATCACTCAGCCATGAAATCAATGTCATAAGGTTAGTAGCAGCATGATGAGTGGATTTAGGTACGACGATTCTAAGAGAAATAAGTCACACAGAAAAGGACACTTCTCATAAGGTATCACTTATAGAGGGAATGTAAAAACCGTTACACTTGAACTGAATTACAAAACAGAACAGAGTCACACATGCAGAAAACACACTATGGCTGCTTAACGGGAAAGGTGAGGTGGGGTGATACATAAAACAAGGGTATCAAATTAGCTCAGATACCGTTCCATAAACCCAATATGTAATAGACAAGACCTACTCCTTGCTCAGAGAACTGGACTCAACACGCCCTATTCACCGCACAAGAATATATCTGACTAGTAATAATCTTAAAACCTATGTATTGATATGTCTCTGTTAGTGTGTCAAGTGGGTGTAAAGCGGCATAAACACAGCCGTGAAAAGCGGCTAAACCCCATTATGAAAATAAATTACTTTGAAAAACCCATGAAACAACGACAGTGAAAGAGATAGAAATTCTTACACAATGAGTTCAGGGGCTGTGATGCAACCTGGATTGACCATATCTAGACCCACAGCTGGATGAGACATAAGGGTGGACACTCTTGGGGCTGAGAGGTTTGGTGCGGTTGGGTGAGCAAACGCAGACCCTTTAAAGTAATACTGCGTGGTACCCATCGCATGGGTCCCAAATCTCCAGGATCAAGGGCATCTTCCTACATCGAAAACATGCATGAGAAACCCAGAAGATGGTATACCGTGTGATGGGGAAAGGTTTCTAAAACGCACCTAACTTCTCATCTCCTTGTGCCCGGGTTCGCCATTCCAGCCGCTTTACTAGCAATCTCCCTACTTGGAGCATCAGCACCTTTAACCTCCTGTTCCGTACAGGTTGCAATTTGTCCTGAGGATGAACGGGAAGACGGGGAACCAACGAGAGACTAGCTCTTGGTGTTGGGACAGGCACAGGTCACTCTATTTTCCCATCAGGAAGAAGAATTAACCACAGGCTCAGCCTGCCCCCCAGAACCAGAACAGGGCCTGAAGCCATCCTGCGCTTTTGCGGCCAGCTCCCAAAAAAGCGAGTTGTAAAATGGAGGTTCAGGGCACTGCAATTCACAAACCTGCAGAGTTATAAATGATAACTCTCGTCCACAAATATATTGAGGGAAGGCAAAGAAGAGGATTTGAAATCAAGGCAGAATTGCACGAAACAGATTTCAGGAGGTAGATAAGAATCGCCTTTAAAGCACATGAAAAGCAGCAAAACGTTGACAATGATGCCCTTGGCCAAAAAGGGCGTATGCGTTTTTTCCTGAATATATTCAGGAAAAAACGCATACGCCCTTTTTGGCCAACCAAGCAACCTGGAAACGCAAATCAGCGCTACAGAGAAGTCTCGCTTCGCATCGGTCAAAAGGGCCATGCTGAAAAAAGTGTCAAAACCAGAAATGCAGGACAGGCCATGGAGAAATGGGAGCCTTGCTACACTGATGGGCGGGATGTAAATTGCCAACAGCCACTCTGGAGAAGTGTACGGTGTGTCCTGAAACATCTGAAAAACACAGCTTAGAGAGCATAGGGCACTTCCACTCATGGGGGTATAAATTGGGAAAATGAAAAATCAGCAAGACACAAGCACCCCAAAGTTGAGGGCTGCTCTGTTGACAAGGACCTCCACTTCATTCCAACTTAAATATCCCAGGAAAGAGAAAAATGGATAAAGAAGTTGTGGTCCTTATGTACAATGGAATATCACTCAGCCATGAAATCAATGTCATAAGGTTAGTAGCAGCATGATGAGTGGATTTAGGTACGACGATTCTAAGAGAAATAAGTCACACAGAAAAGGACACTTCTCATAAGGTATCACTTATAGAGGGAATGTAAAAACCGTTACACTTGAACTGAATTACAAAACAGAACAGAGTCACACATGCAGAAAACACACTATGGCTGCTTAACGGGAAAGGTGAGGTGGGGTGATACATAAAACAAGGGTATCAAATTAGCTCAGATACCGTTCCATAAACCCAATATGTAATAGACAAGACCTACTCCTTGCTCAGAGAACTGGACTCAACACGCCCTATTCACCGCACAAGAATATATCTGACTAGTAATAATCTTAAAACCTATGTATTGATATGTCTCTGTTAGTGTGTCAAGTGGGTGTAAAGCGGCATAAACACAGCCGTGAAAAGCGGCTAAACCCCATTATGAAAATAAATTACTTTGTAAAACCCATGAAACAACGACAGTGAAAGAGATAGAAATTCTTACACAATGAGTTCAGGGGCTGTGATGCAACCTGGATTGACCATATCTAGACCCACAGCTGGATGAGACATAAGGGTGGACACTCTTGGGGCTGAGAGGTTTGGTGAGGTTGGGTGAGCAAACGCAGACCCTTTAAAGTAATACTGCGTGGTACCCATCGCATGGGTCCCAAATCTCCAGCTTCAAGGGCATCTTCCTACATCGAAAACATGCATGAGAAACCCAGAAGATGGTACACCGTGTGATGGGGAAAGGTTTATAAAACGCACCTAATTTCTCATCTCCTTGTGCCCGGGTTCGCCATTCCAGCCGCTTTACTAGCAATCTCCCTACTTGGAGCATCAGCACCTTTAACCTCCTGTTCCGTACAGGTTGCAATTTGTCCTGAGGATGAACAGGAAGACGGGGAACCAACGAGAGACTAGCTCTTGGTGTTGGGACAGGCACAGGTCACTCTATTTTCCCATCAGGAAGAAGAATTAACCACAGGCTCAGCCTGCCCCCCAGAACCAGAACAGGGCCTGAAGCCATCCTGCGCTTTTGCGGCCAGCTCCCAAAAAAGCGAGTTGTAAAATGGAGGTTCAGGGCACTGCAATTCACAAACCTGCAGAGTTATAAATGATAACTCTCGTCCACAAATATATTGAGGGAAGGCAAAGAAGAGGATTTGAAATCAAGGCAGAATTGCACGAAACAGATTTCAGGAGGTAGATACGAATCGCCTTTAAAGCACATGAAAAGCGGCAAAACGTTGACAATGATGCCCTTGGCCAAAAAGGGCGTATGCGTTTTTTCCTGAATATATTCAGGAAAAAACGCATACGCCCTTTTTGGCCAACCAAGCAACCTGGAAAGGCAAATCAGCGCTACAGAGAAGTCTCGCTTCCCATCGGTCAAAAGGGCCATCCTGAAAAAAGTGTCAAAACCAGAAATGCAGGACAGGCCATGGAGAAATGGGAGCCTTGCTACACTGATGGGCGGGATGTAAATTGCCAACAGCCACTCTGGAGAAGTGTACGGTGTGTCCTGAAACATCTGAGAAACACAGCTTAGAGAGCATAGGGCACTTCCACTCATGGGGGTATAAATTGGGAAAATGAAAAATCAGCAAGACACAAGCACCCCAAAGTTGAGGGCTGCTCTGTTGACAAGGACCTCCACTTCATTCCACCTTAAATATCCCAGGAAAGAGAAACATGGATAAAGAAGTTGTGGTCCTTATGTACAATGGAATATCACTCAGCCATGAAATCAATGTCATAAGGTTAGTAGCAGCATGATGAGTGGATTTAGGTACAACGATTCTAAGAGAAATAAGTCACACAGAAAAGGACACTTCTCATAAGGTATCACTTATAGAGGGAATGTAAAAACCGTTACACTTGAACTGAATTATAAAACAGAACAGAGTCACACATGCAGAAAACACACTATGGCTGCTTAACGGGAAAGGTGAGGTGGGGTGATACATAAAACAAGGGTATCAAATTAGCTCAGATACCTTTCCATAAACCCAATATGTAATAGACAAGACCTACTCCTTGCTCAGAGAACTGGACTCAACACGCCCTATTCACCGCACAAGAATATATCTGACTAGTAATAATCTTAAAACCTATGTATTGATATCTCTCTGTTAGTGTGTCAAGTGGGTGTAAAGCGGCATAAACACAGCCGTGAAAAGCAGCTAAACCCCATTATGAAAATAAATTACTTTGTAAAACCCATGAAACAACGACAGTGAAAGAGATAGAAATTCTTACACAATGAGTTCAGGGGCTGTGATGCAACCTGGATTGACCATATCTAGACCCACAGCTGGATGAGACATAAGGGTGGACACTCTTGGGGCTGAGAGGTTTGGTGAGGTTGGGTGAGCAAACACAGACCCTTTAAAGTAATACTGCGTGGTACCCATCGCATGGGTCCCAAATCTCCAGGTTCAAGGGCATCTTCCTACATCGAAAACATGCATGAGAAACCCAGAAGATGGTACACCGTGTGATGGGGAAAGGTTTCTAAAACGCACCTCATTTCTCATCTCCTTGTGCCCGGGTTCGCCAATCCAGCCACTTTACTAGCAATCTCCCTACTTGGAGCATCAGCACCTTTAACCTCCTGTTCCGTACAGGTTGCAATTTGTCCTGAGGATGAACGGGAAGACGGGGAACCAACGAGAGACTAGCTCTTGGTGTTGGGACAGGCACAGGTCACTCTATTTTCCCATCAGGAAGAAGAATTAACCACAGGCTCAGCCTGCCCCCCGGAACCAGAACAGGGCCTGAAGCCATCCTGCGCTTTTGCGGCCAGCTCCCAAAAAAGCGAGTTGTAAAATGGAGGTTCAGGGCACTGCAATTCACAAACCTGCAGAGTTATAAATGATAACTCTCGTCCACAAATATGTTGAGGGAAGGCAAAGAAGAGGATTTGAAATCAAGGCAGAATTGCACGAAACAGATTTCAGGAGGTAGATAGGAATCGCCTTTAAAGCACATGAAAAGCGGCAAAACGTTGACAATGATGCCCTTGGCCAAAAAGGGCGTATGCGTTTTTTCCTGAATATATTCAGGAAAAAACGCATACGCCCTTTTTGGCCAACCAAGCAACCTGGAAAGGCAAATCAGCGCTACAGAGAAGTCTCGCTTCCCATCGGTCAAAAGGGCCATGCTGAAAAAAGTGTCAAAACCAGAAATGCAGGACAGGCCATGGAGAAATGGGAGCCTTGCTACACTGATGGGCGGGATGTAAATTGCCAACAGCCACCCTGGAGAAGTGTACGGTGAGTCCTGAAACATCTGAAAAACACAGCTTAGAGAGCATAGGGCACTTCCACTCATGGGGGTATAAATTGGGAAAATGAAAAATCAGCAAGACACAAGCACCCCAAAGTTGAGGACTGCTCTGTTGACAAGGACCTCCACTTCATTCCACCTTAAATATCCCAGGAAAGAGAAAAATTGATAAAGAAGTTGTGGTCCTTATGTACAATGGAATATCACTCAGCCATGAAATCAATGTCATAAGGTTAGTAGCAGCATGATGAGTGGATATAGGTACGACGATTCTAAGTGAAATAAGTCACACAGAAAAGGACACTTCTCATAAGGTATCACAGATAGAGGGAATGTAAAAACCGTTACACTTGAACTGAATTACAAAACAGAACAGAGTCACACATGCAGAAAACAGACTATGACTGCTTATCGGGAAAGGTGAGGTGGGGTGATACATAAAACAAGGGTATCAAATTAGCTCAGATACCGTTCCATAAACCCAATATGTAATAGACAAGACCTACTCCTTGCTCAGAGAACTGGACTCAACACGCCCTATTCACCGCACAAGAATATATCTGACTAGTAATAATCTTAAAACCTATGTATTGATATCTCTCTGTTAGTGTGTCAAGTGTGTGTAAAGCGGCATAAACACAGCCGTGAAAAGCAGCTAAACCCCATTATGAAAATAAATTACTTTGTAAAACCCATGAAACAACGACAGTGAAAGAGATAGAAATTCTTACACAATGAGTTCAGGGGCTGTGATGCAACCTGGATTGACCATATCTAGACCCACAGCTGGATGAGACATAAGGGTGGACACTCTTGGGGCTGAGAGGTTTGGTGAGGTTGGGTGAGCAAACGCAGACCCTTTAAAGTAATACTGCGTGGTACCCATCGCATGGGTCCCAAATCTCCAGCTTCAAGGGCATCTTCCTACATCGAAAACATGCATGAGAAACCCAGAAGATGGTACACCGTGTGATGGGGAAAGGTTTCTAAAACGCACCTCATTTCTCATCTACTTGTGCCCAGGTTCGCCATTCCAGTCGCTTTACTAGCAATCTCCCTACTTGGAGCATCAGCACCTTTAACCTCCTGTTCCGTACAGGTTGCAATTTGTCCTGAGGATGAACGGGAAGACGGGGAACCAACGAGAGACTAGCTCTTGGTGTTGGGACAGGCACAGGTCACTCTATTTTCCCATCAGGAAGAAGAATTAACCACAGGCTCAGCCTGTCCCCCCCAGAACCAGAACAGGGCCTGAAGCCATCCTGCGCTTTTGCGGCCAGCTCCCAAAAAAGCGAGTTGTAAAATGGAGGTTCAGGGCACTGCAATTCACAAACCTGCAGAGTTATAAATGATAACTCTCGTCCACAAATATGTTGAGGGAAGGCAAAGAAGAGGATTTGAAATCAAGGCAGAATTGCACGAAACAGATTTCAGGAGGTAGATAGGAATCGCCTTTAAAGCACATGAAAAGCGGCAAAACGTTGACAATGATGCCCTTGGCCAAAAAGGGCGTATGCGTTTTTTCCTGAATATATTCAGGAAAAAACGCATACGCCCTTTTTGGCCAACCAAGCAACCTGGAAAGGCAAATCAGCGCTACAGAGAAGTCTCGCTTCCCATCGGTCAAAAGGGCCATGCTGAAAAAAGTGTCAAAACCAGAAATGCAGGACAGGCCATGGAGAAATGGGAGCCTTGCTACACTGATGGGCGGGATGTAAATTGCCAACAGCCACTCTGGAGAAGTGTATGGTGAGTCCTGAAACATCTGAAAAACACAGCTTAGAGAGCATAGGGCACTTCCACTCATGGGGGTATAAATTGGGAAAATGAAAAATCAGCAAGACACAAGCACCCCAAAGTTGAGGACTGCTCTGTTGACAAGGACCTCCACTTCATTCCAGCTTAAATATCCCAGGAAAGAGAAAAATTGATAAAGAAGTTGTGGTCCTTATGTACAATGGAATATCACTCAGCCATGATATCAATGTCATAAGGTTAGTAGCAGCATGATGAGTGGATATAGGTACGACGATTCTAAGTGAAATAAGTCACACAGAAAAGGACACTTCTCATAAGGTATCACTTATAGAGGGAATGTAAAAACCGTTACACTTGAACTGAATTACAAAACAGAACAGAGTCACACATGCAGAAAACACACTATGGCTGCTTAACGGGAAAGGTGAGGTGGGGTGATACATGAAACAAGGGTATCAAATTAGCTCAGATACCGTTCCATAAACCCAATATGTAGTAGACAAGACCTACTCCTTGCTCAGAGAACTGGACTCAACACGCCCTATTCACCGCACTAGAATATATCTGACTAGTAATAATCTTGAAACCTATGTATTGATATCTCTCTGTTAGTGTGTCAAGTGGGTGTAAAGCGGCATAAACACAGCCGTGAAAAGCAGCTAAACCCCATTATGAAAATAAATTACTTTGAAAAACCCATGAAACAACGACAGTGAAAGAGAGAGAAATTCTTACACAATGCGTTCATGGGCTGTGATGCAACCTGGATTGACCATATCTAGACCCACAGCTGGATGAGACATAAGGGTGGACACTCTTGGGGCTGAGAGGTTTGGTGAGGTTGGGTGAGCAAACACAGACCCTTTAAAGTAATACTGCGTGGTACCCATCGCATGGGTCCCAAATCTCCAGCTTCAAGGGCATCTTCCTACATCGAAAACATGCATGAGAAACCCAGAAGATGGTACACCGTGTGATGGAGAAAGGTTTCTAAAACGCACCTCATTTCTCATCTCCTTGTGCCCGGGTTCGCCATTCCAGCCACTTTACTAGCAATCTCCCTACTTGGAGCATCAGCACCTTTAACCTCCTGTTCCGTACAGGTTGCAATTTGTCCTGAGGATGAACGGGAAGACGGGGAACCAACGAGAGACTAGCTCTTGGTGTTGGGACAGGCACAGGTCACTCTATTTTCCCATCAGGAAGAAGAATTAACCACAGGCTCAGCCTGCCCCCTGGAACCAGAACAGGGCCTGAAGCCATCCTGCGCTTTTGCGGCCAGCTCCCAAAAAAGCGAGTTGTAAAATGGAGGTTCAGGGCACTGCAATTCACAAACCTGCAGAGTTATAAATGATAACTCTCGTCCACAAATATATTGAGGGAAGGCAAAGAAGAGGATTTGAAATCAAGGCAGAATTGCACGAAACAGATTTCAGGAGGTAGATAAGAATCGCCTTTAAAGCACATGAAAAGCGGCAAAACGTTGACAATGATGCCCTTGCCCAAAAAGGGCGTATGCGTTTTTTCCTGAATATATTCAGGAAAAAACGCATACGCCCTTTTTGGCCAACCAAGCAACCTGGAAAGGCAAATCAGCGCTACAGAGAAGTCTCGCTTCCCATCGGTCAAAAGGGCCATGCTGAAAAAAGTCTCAAAACCAGAAATGCAGGACAGGCCATGGAGAAATGGGAGCCTTGCTACACTGATGGGCGGGATGTAAATTGCCAACAGCCACTCTGGAGAAGTGTACGGTGTGTCCTGAAACATCTGAAAAACACAGCTTAGAGAGCATAGGGCACTTCCACTCATGGGGGTATAAATTGGGAAAATGAAAAATCAGCAAGACACAAGCACCCCAAAGTTGAGGGCTGCTCTGTTGACAAGGACCTCCACTTCATTCCAACTTAAATATCCCAGGAAAGAGAAAAATGGATAAAGAAGTTGTGGTCCTTATGTACAATGGAATATCACTCAGCCATGAAATCAATGTCATAAGGTTAGTAGCAGCATGATGAGTGGATTTAGGTACGACGATTCTAAGAGAAATAAGTCACACAGAAAAGGACACTTCTCATAAGGTATCACTTATAGAGGGAATGTAAAAACCGTTACACTTGAACTGAATTACAAAACAGAACAGAGTCACACATGCAGAAAACACACTATGGCTGCTTAACGGGAAAGGTGAGGTGGGGTGATACATAAAACAAGGGTATCAAATTAGCTCAGATACCGTTCCATAAACCCAATATGTAATAGACAAGACCTACTCCTTGCTCAGAGAACTGGACTCAACACGCCCTATTCACCGCACAAGAATATATCTGACTAGTAATAATCTTAAAACCTATGTATTGATATGTCTCTGTTAGTGTGTCAAGTGGGTGTAAAGCGGCATAAACACAGCCGTGAAAAGCGGCTAAACCCCATTATGAAAATAAATTACTTTGTAAAACCCATGAAACAACGACAGTGAAAGAGATAGAAATTCTTACACAATGAGTTCAGGGGCTGTGATGCAACCTGGATTGACCATATCTAGACCCACAGCTGGATGAGACATAAGGGTGGACACTCTTGGGGCTGAGAGGTTTGGTGAGGTTGGGTGAGCAAACGCAGACCCTTTAAAGTAATACTGCGTGGTACCCATCGCATGGGTCCCAAATCTCCAGCTTCAAGGGCATCTTCCTACATCGAAAACATGCATGAGAAACCCAGAAGATGGTACACCGTGTGATGGGGAAAGGTTTATAAAACGCACCTAATTTCTCATCTCCTTGTGCCCGGGTTCGCCATTCCAGCCGCTTTACTAGCAATCTCCCTACTTGGAGCATCAGCACCTTTAACCTCCTGTTCCGTACAGGTTGCAATTTGTCCTGAGGATGAACAGGAAGACGGGGAACCAACGAGAGACTAGCTCTTGGTGTTGGGACAGGCACAGGTCACTCTATTTTCCCATCAGGAAGAAGAATTAACCACAGGCTCAGCCTGCCCCCCAGAACCAGAACAGGGCCTGAAGCCATCCTGCGCTTTTGCGGCCAGCTCCCAAAAAAGCGAGTTGTAAAATGGAGGTTCAGGGCACTGCAATTCACAAACCTGCAGAGTTATAAATGATAACTCTCGTCCACAAATATATTGAGGGAAGGCAAAGAAGAGGATTTGAAATCAAGGCAGAATTGCACGAAACAGATTTCAGGAGGTAGATACGAATCGCCTTTAAAGCACATGAAAAGCGGCAAAACGTTGACAATGATGCCCTTGGCCAAAAAGGGCGTATGCGTTTTTTCCTGAATATATTCAGGAAAAAACGCATACGCCCTTTTTGGCCAACCAAGCAACCTGGAAAGGCAAATCAGCGCTACAGAGAAGTCTCGCTTCCCATCGGTCAAAAGGGCCATCCTGAAAAAAGTGTCAAAACCAGAAATGCAGGACAGGCCATGGAGAAATGGGAGCCTTGCTACACTGATGGGCGGGATGTAAATTGCCAACAGCCACTCTGGAGAAGTGTACGGTGTGTCCTGAAACATCTGAGAAACACAGCTTAGAGAGCATAGGGCACTTCCACTCATGGGGGTATAAATTGGGAAAATGAAAAATCAGCAAGACACAAGCACCCCAAAGTTGAGGGCTGCTCTGTTGACAAGGACCTCCACTTCATTCCACCTTAAATATCCCAGGAAAGAGAAACATGGATAAAGAAGTTGTGGTCCTTATGTACAATGGAATATCACTCAGCCATGAAATCAATGTCATAAGGTTAGTAGCAGCATGATGAGTGGATTTAGGTACAACGATTCTAAGAGAAATAAGTCACACAGAAAAGGACACTTCTCATAAGGTATCACTTATAGAGGGAATGTAAAAACCGTTACACTTGAACTGAATTATAAAACAGAACAGAGTCACACATGCAGAAAACACACTATGGCTGCTTAACGGGAAAGGTGAGGTGGGGTGATACATAAAACAAGGGTATCAAATTAGCTCAGATACCTTTCCATAAACCCAATATGTAATAGACAAGACCTACTCCTTGCTCAGAGAACTGGACTCAACACGCCCTATTCACCGCACAAGAATATATCTGACTAGTAATAATCTTAAAACCTATGTATTGATATCTCTCTGTTAGTGTGTCAAGTGGGTGTAAAGCGGCATAAACACAGCCGTGAAAAGCAGCTAAACCCCATTATGAAAATAAATTACTTTGTAAAACCCATGAAACAACGACAGTGAAAGAGATAGAAATTCTTACACAATGAGTTCAGGGGCTGTGATGCAACCTGGATTGACCATATCTAGACCCACAGCTGGATGAGACATAAGGGTGGACACTCTTGGGGCTGAGAGGTTTGGTGAGGTTGGGTGAGCAAACACAGACCCTTTAAAGTAATACTGCGTGGTACCCATCGCATGGGTCCCAAATCTCCAGGTTCAAGGGCATCTTCCTACATCGAAAACATGCATGAGAAACCCAGAAGATGGTACACCGTGTGATGGGGAAAGGTTTCTAAAACGCACCTCATTTCTCATCTCCTTGTGCCCGGGTTCGCCAATCCAGCCACTTTACTAGCAATCTCCCTACTTGGAGCATCAGCACCTTTAACCTCCTGTTCCGTACAGGTTGCAATTTGTCCTGAGGATGAACGGGAAGACGGGGAACCAACGAGAGACTAGCTCTTGGTGTTGGGACAGGCACAGGTCACTCTATTTTCCCATCAGGAAGAAGAATTAACCACAGGCTCAGCCTGCCCCCCGGAACCAGAACAGGGCCTGAAGCCATCCTGCGCTTTTGCGGCCAGCTCCCAAAAAAGCGAGTTGTAAAATGGAGGTTCAGGGCACTGCAATTCACAAACCTGCAGAGTTATAAATGATAACTCTCGTCCACAAATATGTTGAGGGAAGGCAAAGAAGAGGATTTGAAATCAAGGCAGAATTGCACGAAACAGATTTCAGGAGGTAGATAGGAATCGCCTTTAAAGCACATGAAAAGCGGCAAAACGTTGACAATGATGCCCTTGCCCAAAAAGGGCGTATGCGTTTTTTCCTGAATATATTCAGGAAAAAACGCATACGCCCTTTTTGGCCAACCAAGCAACCTGGAAAGGCAAATCAGCGCTACAGAGAAGTCTCGCTTCCCATCGGTCAAAAGGGCCATGCTGAAAAAAGTGTCAAAACCAGAAATGCAGGACAGGCCATGGAGAAATGGGAGCCTTGCTACACTGATGGGCGGGATGTAAATTGCCAACAGCCACCCTGGAGAAGTGTACGGTGAGTCCTGAAACATCTGAAAAACACAGCTTAGAGAGCATAGGGCACTTCCACTCATGGGGGTATAAATTGGGAAAATGAAAAATCAGCAAGACACAAGCACCCCAAAGTTGAGGACTGCTCTGTTGACAAGGACCTCCACTTCATTCCACCTTAAATATCCCAGGAAAGAGAAAAATTGATAAAGAAGTTGTGGTCCTTATGTACAATGGAATATCACTCAGCCATGAAATCAATGTCATAAGGTTAGTAGCAGCATGATGAGTGGATATAGGTACGACGATTCTAAGTGAAATAAGTCACACAGAAAAGGACACTTCTCATAAGGTATCACAGATAGAGGGAATGTAAAAACCGTTACACTTGAACTGAATTACAAAACAGAACAGAGTCACACATGCAGAAAACAGACTATGACTGCTTATCGGGAAAGGTGAGGTGGGGTGATACATAAAACAAGGGTATCAAATTAGCTCAGATACCGTTCCATAAACCCAATATGTAATAGACAAGACCTACTCCTTGCTCAGAGAACTGGACTCAACACGCCCTATTCACCGCACAAGAATATATCTGACTAGTAATAATCTTAAAACCTATGTATTGATATCTCTCTGTTAGTGTGTCAAGTGTGTGTAAAGCGGCATAAACACAGCCGTGAAAAGCAGCTAAACCCCATTATGAAAATAAATTACTTTGTAAAACCCATGAAACAACGACAGTGAAAGAGATAGAAATTCTTACACAATGAGTTCAGGGGCTGTGATGCAACCTGGATTGACCATATCTAGACCCACAGCTGGATGAGACATAAGGGTGGACACTCTTGGGGCTGAGAGGTTTGGTGAGGTTGGGTGAGCAAACGCAGACCCTTTAAAGTAATACTGCGTGGTACCCATCGCATGGGTCCCAAATCTCCAGCTTCAAGGGCATCTTCCTACATCGAAAACATGCATGAGAAACCCAGAAGATGGTACACCGTGTGATGGGGAAAGGTTTCTAAAACGCACCTCATTTCTCATCTACTTGTGCCCAGGTTCGCCATTCCAGTCGCTTTACTAGCAATCTCCCTACTTGGAGCATCAGCACCTTTAACCTCCTGTTCCGTACAGGTTGCAATTTGTCCTGAGGATGAACGGGAAGACGGGGAACCAACGAGAGACTAGCTCTTGGTGTTGGGACAGGCACAGGTCACTCTATTTTCCCATCAGGAAGAAGAATTAACCACAGGCTCAGCCTGTCCCCCCCAGAACCAGAACAGGGCCTGAAGCCATCCTGCGCTTTTGCGGCCAGCTCCCAAAAAAGCGAGTTGTAAAATGGAGGTTCAGGGCACTGCAATTCACAAACCTGCAGAGTTATAAATGATAACTCTCGTCCACAAATATGTTGAGGGAAGGCAAAGAAGAGGATTTGAAATCAAGGCAGAATTGCACGAAACAGATTTCAGGAGGTAGATAGGAATCGCCTTTAAAGCACATGAAAAGCGGCAAAACGTTGACAATGATGCCCTTGGCCAAAAAGGGCGTATGCGTTTTTTCCTGAATATATTCAGGAAAAAACGCATACGCCCTTTTTGGCCAACCAAGCAACCTGGAAAGGCAAATCAGCGCTACAGAGAAGTCTCGCTTCCCATCGGTCAAAAGGGCCATGCTGAAAAAAGTCTCAAAACCAGAAATGCAGGACAGGCCATGGAGAAATGGGAGCCTTGCTACACTGATGGGCGGGATGTAAATTGCCAACAGCCACTCTGGAGAAGTGTATGGTGAGTCCTGAAACATCTGAAAAACACAGCTTAGAGAGCATAGGGCACTTCCACTCATGGGGGTATAAATTGGGAAAATGAAAAATCAGCAAGACACAAGCACCCCAAAGTTGAGGACTGCTCTGTTGACAAGGACCTCCACTTCATTCCAGCTTAAATATCCCAGGAAAGAGAAAAATTGATAAAGAAGTTGTGGTCCTTATGTACAATGGAATATCACTCAGCCATGATATCAATGTCATAAGGTTAGTAGCAGCATGATGAGTGGATATAGGTACGACGATTCTAAGTGAAATAAGTCACACAGAAAAGGACACTTCTCATAAGGTATCACTTATAGAGGGAATGTAAAAACCGTTACACTTGAACTGAATTACAAAACAGAACAGAGTCACACATGCAGAAAACACACTATGGCTGCTTAACGGGAAAGGTGAGGTGGGGTGATACATGAAACAAGGGTATCAAATTAGCTCAGATACCGTTCCATAAACCCAATATGTAGTAGACAAGACCTACTCCTTGCTCAGAGAACTGGACTCAACACGCCCTATTCACCGCACTAGAATATATCTGACTAGTAATAATCTTGAAACCTATGTATTGATATCTCTCTGTTAGTGTGTCAAGTGGGTGTAAAGCGGCATAAACACAGCCGTGAAAAGCAGCTAAACCCCATTATGAAAATAAATTACTTTGAAAAACCCATGAAACAACGACAGTGAAAGAGAGAGAAATTCTTACACAATGCGTTCATGGGCTGTGATGCAACCTGGATTGACCATATCTAGACCCACAGCTGGATGAGACATAAGGGTGGACACTCTTGGGGCTGAGAGGTTTGGTGAGGTTGGGTGAGCAAACACAGACCCTTTAAAGTAATACTGCGTGGTACCCATCGCATGGGTCCCAAATCTCCAGCTTCAAGGGCATCTTCCTACATCGAAAACATGCATGAGAAACCCAGAAGATGGTACACCGTGTGATGGAGAAAGGTTTCTAAAACGCACCTCATTTCTCATCTCCTTGTGCCCGGGTTCGCCATTCCAGCCACTTTACTAGCAATCTCCCTACTTGGAGCATCAGCACCTTTAACCTCCTGTTCCGTACAGGTTGCAATTTGTCCTGAGGATGAACGGGAAGACGGGGAACCAACGAGAGACTAGCTCTTGGTGTTGGGACAGGCACAGGTCACTCTATTTTCCCATCAGGAAGAAGAATTAACCACAGGCTCAGCCTGCCCCCTGGAACCAGAACAGGGCCTGAAGCCATCCTGCGCTTTTGCGGCCAGCTCCCAAAAAAGCGAGTTGTAAAATGGAGGTTCAGGGCACTGCAATTCACAAACCTGCAGAGTTATAAATGATAACTCTCGTCCACAAATATATTGAGGGAAGGCAAAGAAGAGGATTTGAAATCAAGGCAGAATTGCACGAAACAGATTTCAGGAGGTAGATAAGAATCGCCTTTAAAGCACATGAAAAGCGGCAAAACGTTGACAATGATGCCCTTGCCCAAAAAGGGCGTATGCGTTTTTTCCTGAATATATTCAGGAAAAAACGCATACGCCCTTTTTGGCCAACCAAGCAACCTGGAAAGGCAAATCAGCGCTACAGAGAAGTCTCGCTTCCCATCGGTCAAAAGGGCCATGCTGAAAAAAGTCTCAAAACCAGAAATGCAGGACAGGCCATGGAGAAATGGGAGCCTTGCTACACTGATGGGCGGGATGTAAATTGCCAACAGCCACTCTGGAGAAGTGTACGGTGTGTCCTGAAACATCTGAAAAACACAGCTTAGAGAGCATAGGGCACTTCCACTCATGGGGGTATAAATTGGGAAAATGAAAAATCAGCAAGACACAAGCACCCCAAAGTTGAGGGCTGCTCTGTTGACAAGGACCTCCACTTCATTCCACCTTAAATATCCCAGGAAAGAGAAAAATGGATAAAGAAGTTGTGGTCCTTATGTACAATGGAATATCACTCAGCCATGAAATCAATGTCATAAGGTTAGTAGCAGCATGATGAGTGGATTTAGGTACGACGATTCTAAGAGAAATAAGTCACACAGAAAAGGACACTTCTCATAAGGTATCACTTATAGAGGGAATGTAAAAACCGTTACACTTGAACTGAATTACAAAACAGAACAGAGTCACACATGCAGAAAACACACTATGGCTGCTTAACGGGAAAGGTGAGGTGGGGTGATACATAAAACAAGGGTATCAAATTAGCTCAGATACCGTTCCATAAACCCAATATGTAATAGACAAGACCTACTCCTTGCTCAGAGAACTGGACTCAACACGCCCTATTCACCGCACAAGAATATATCTGACTAGTAACAATCTTAAAACCTATGTATTGATATCTCTCTGTTAGTGTGTCAAGTGGGTGTAAAGCGGCATAAACACAGCCGTGAAAAGCAGCTAAACCCCATTATGAAAATAAATTACTTTGAAAAACCCATGAAACAACGACAGTGAAAGAGAGAGAAATTCTTACACAATGCGTTCATGGGCTGTGATGCAACCTGGATTGACCATATCTAGACCCACAGCTGGATGAGACATAAGGGTGGACACTCTTGGGGCTGAGAGGTTTGGTGAGGTTGGGTGAGCAAACGCAGACCCTTTAAAGTAATACTGCGTGGTACCCATCGCATGGGTCCCAAATCTCCAGCTTCAAGGGCATCTTCCTACATCGAAAACATGCATGAGAAACCCAGAAGATGGTACACCGTGTGATGGGGAAAGGTTTCTAAAACGCACCTCATTTCTCATCTCCTTGTGCCCGGGTTCGCCATTCCAGCCGCTTTACTAGCAATCTCCCTACTTGGAGCATCAGCACCTTTAACCTCCTGTTCCGTACAGGTTGCAATTTGTCCTGAGGATGAACGGGAAGACGGGGAACCAACGAGAGACTAGCTCTTGGTGTTGGGACAGGCACAGGTCACTCTATTTTCCCATCAGGAAGAAGAATTAACCACAGGCTCAGCCTGCCCCCCGGAACCAGAACAGGGCCTGAAGCCATCCTGCGCTTTTGCGGCCAGCTCCCAAAAAAGCGAGTTGTAAAATGGAGGTTCAGGGCACTGCAATTCACAAACCTGCAGAGTTATAAATGATAACTCTCGTCCACAAATATATTGAGGGAAGGCAAAGAAGAGGATTTGAAATCAAGGCAGAATTGCACGAAACAGATTTCAGGAGGTAGATACGAATCGCCTTTAAAGCACATGAAAAGCGGCAAAACGTTGACAATGATGCCCTTGGCCAAAAAGGGCGTATGCGTTTTTTCCTGAATATATTCAGGAAAAAACGCATACGCCCTTTTTGGCCAACCAAGCAACCTGGAAAGGCAAATCAGCGCTACAGAGAAGTCTCGCTTCCCATCGGTCAAAAGGGCCATGCTGAAAAAAGTGTCAAAACCAGAAATGCAGGACAGGCCATGGAGAAATGGGAGCCTTGCTACACTGATGGGCGGGATGTAAATTGCCAACAGCCACTCTGGAGAAGTGTACGGTGTGTCCTGAAACATCTGAAAAACACAGCTTAGAGAGCATAGGGCACTTCCTCTCATGGGGGTATAAATTGGGAAAATGAAAAATCAGCAAGACACAAGCACCCCAAAGTTGAGGGCTGCTCTGTTGACAAGGACCTCCACTTCATTCCACCTTAAATATCCCAGGAAAGAGAAAAATGGATAAAGAAGTTGTGGTCCTTATGTACAATGGAATATCACTCAGCCATGAAATCAATGTCATAAGGTTAGTAGCAGCATGATGAGTAGATTTAGGTACGACGATTCTAAGTGAAATAAGTCACACAGAAAAGGACACTTCTCATAAGGTATCACTTATAGAGGGAATGTAAAAACCGTTACACTTGAACTGAATTACAAAACAGAACAGAGTCACACATGCAGAAAACACACTATGGCTGCTTAACGGGAAAGGTGAGGTGGGGTGATACATAAAACAAGGGTATCAAATTAGCTCAGATACCGTTCCATAAACCCAATATGTAGTAGACAAGACCTACTCCTTGCTCAGAGAACTGGACTCAACACGCCCTATTCACCGCACAAGAATATATCTGACTAGTAATAATCTTGAAACCTATGTATTGATATCTCTCTGTTAGTGTGTCAAGTGGGTGTAAAGCGGCATAAACACAGCCGTGAAAAGCAGCTAAACCCCATTATGAAAAGAAATTACTTTGAAAAACCCATGAAACAACGACAGTGAAAGAGAGAGAAATTCTTACACAATGCGTTCATGGGCTGTGATGCAACCTGGATTGACCATATCTAGACCCACAGCTGGATGAGACATAAGGGTGGACACTCTTGGGGCTGAGAGGTTTGGTGAGGTTGGGTGAGCAAACACAGACCCTTTAAAGTAATACTGCGTGGTACCCATCGCATGGGTCCCAAATCTCCAGCTTCAAGGGCATCTTCCTACATCGAAAACATGCATGAGAAACCCAGAAGATGGTACACCGTGTGATGGGGAAAGGTTTCTAAAACGCACCTCATTTCTCATCTCCTTGTGCCCGGGTTCGCCATTCCAGCCACTTTACTAGCAATCTCCCTACTTGGAGCATCAGCACCTTTAACCTCCTGTTCCGTACAGGTTGCAATTTGTCCTGAGGATGAACGGGAAGACGGGGAACCAACGAGAGACTAGCTCTTGGTGTTGGGACAGGCACAGGTCACTCTATTTTCCCATCAGGAAGAAGAATTAACCACAGGCTCAGCCTGCCCCCCGGAACCAGAACAGGGCCTGAAGCCATCCTGCGCTTTTGCGGCCAGCTCCCAAAAAAGCGAGTTGTAAAATGGAGGTTCAGGGCCCTGCAATTCACAAACCTGCAGAGTTATAAATGATAACTCTCGTCCACAAATATATTGAGGGAAGGCAAAGAAGAGGATTTGAAATCAAGGCAGAATTGCACGAAACAGATTTCAGGAGGTAGATACGAATCGCCTTTAAAGCACATGAAAAGCGGCAAAACGTTGACAATGATGCCCTTGGCCAAAAAGGGCGTATGCGTTTTTTCCTGAATATATTCAGGAAAAAACGCATACGCCCTTTTTGGCCAACCAAGCAACCTGGAAAGGCAAATCAGCGCTACAGAGAAGTCTCGCTTCCCATCCGTCAAAAGGGCCATGCTGAAAAAAGTGTCAAAATCAGAAATGCAGGAAAGGCCATGGAGAAATGGGAGCCTTGCTACACTGATGGGCGGGATGTAAATTGCCAACAGCCACTCTGGAGAAGTGTACGGTGTGTCCTGAAACATCTGAAAAACACAGCTTAGAGAGCATAGGGCACTTCCACTCATGGGGGTATAAATTGGGAAAATGAAAAATCAGCAAGACACAAGCACCCCAAAGTTGAGGGCTGCTCTGTTGACAAGGACCTCCACTTCATTCCACCTTCAATATTCCAGGAAAGAGAAAAATGGATAAAGAAGTTGTGGTCCTTATGTACAATGGAATATCACTCAGCCATGAAATCAATGTCATAAGGTTAGTAGCAGCATGATGAGTGGATTTAGGTACGACGATTCTAAGAGAAATAAGTCACACAGAAAAGGACACTTCTCATAAGGTATCACTTATAGAGGGAATGTAAAAACCGTTACACTTGAACTGAATTACAAAACAGAACAGAGTCACACATGCAGAAAACACACTATGGCTGCTTAACGGGAAAGGTGAGGTGGGGTGATACATAAAACAAGGGTATCAAATTAGCTCAGATACCGTTCCATAAACCCAATATGTAATAGACAAGACCTACTCCTTGCTCAGAGAACTGGACTCAACACGCCCTATTCACCGCACAAGAATATATCTGACTAGTAATAATCTTAAAACCTATGTATTGATATGTCTCTGTTAGTGTGTCAAGTGGGTGTAAAGCGGCATAAACACAGCCGTGAAAAGCGGCTAAACCCCATTATGAAAATAAATTACTTTGAAAAACCCATGAAACAACGACAGTGAAAGAGATAGAAATTCTTACACAATGAGTTCAGGGGCTGTGATGCAACCTGGATTGACCATATCTAGACCCACAGCTGGATGAGACATAAGGGTGGACACTCTTGGGGCTGAGAGGTTTGGTGCGGTTGGGTGAGCAAACGCAGACCCTTTAAAGTAATACTGCGTGGTACCCATCGCATGGGTCCCAAATCTCCAGGATCAAGGGCATCTTCCTACATCGAAAACATGCATGAGAAACCCAGAAGATGGTATACCGTGTGATGGGGAAAGGTTTCTAAAACGCACCTAACTTCTCATCTCCTTGTGCCCGGGTTCGCCATTCCAGCCGCTTTACTAGCAATCTCCCTACTTGGAGCATCAGCACCTTTAACCTCCTGTTCCGTACAGGTTGCAATTTGTCCTGAGGATGAACGGGAAGACGGGGAACCAACGAGAGACTAGCTCTTGGTGTTGGGACAGGCACAGGTCACTCTATTTTCCCATCAGGAAGAAGAATTAACCACAGGCTCAGCCTGCCCCCCAGAACCAGAACAGGGCCTGAAGCCATCCTGCGCTTTTGCGGCCAGCTCCCAAAAAAGCGAGTTGTAAAATGGAGGTTCAGGGCACTGCAATTCACAAACCTGCAGAGTTATAAATGATAACTCTCGTCCACAAATATATTGAGGGAAGGCAAAGAAGAGGATTTGAAATCAAGGCAGAATTGCACGAAACAGATTTCAGGAGGTAGATACGAATCGCCTTTAAAGCACATGAAAAGCAGCAAAACGTTGACAATGATGCCCTTGGCCAAAAAGGGCGTATGCGTTTTTTCCTGAATATATTCAGGAAAAAACGCATACGCCCTTTTTGGCCAACCAAGCAACCTGGAAACGCAAATCAGCGCTACAGAGAAGTCTCGCTTCGCATCGGTCAAAAGGGCCATGCTGAAAAAAGTGTCAAAACCAGAAATGCAGGACAGGCCATGGAGAAATGGGAGCCTTGCTACACTGATGGGCGGGATGTAAATTGCCAACAGCCACTCTGGAGAAGTGTACGGTGTGTCCTGAAACATCTGAAAAACACAGCTTAGAGAGCATAGGGCACTTCCACTCATGGGGGTATAAATTGGGAAAATGAAAAATCAGCAAGACACAAGCACCCCAAAGTTGAGGGCTGCTCTGTTGACAAGGACCTCCACTTCATTCCACCTTAAATATCCCAGGAAAGAGAAAAATGGATAAAGAAGTTGTGGTCCTTATGTACAATGGAATATCACTCAGCCATGAAATCAATGTCATAAGGTTAGTAGCAGCATGATGAGTGGATTTAGGTACGACGATTCTAAGAGAAATAAGTCACACAGAAAAGGACACTTCTCATAAGGTATCACTTATAGAGGGAATGTAAAAACCGTTACACTTGAACTGAATTACAAAACAGAACAGAGTCACACATGCAGAAAACACACTATGGCTGCTTAACGGGAAAGGTGAGGTGGGGTGATACATAAAACAAGGGTATCAAATTAGCTCAGATACCGTTCCATAAACCCAATATGTAATAGACAAGACCTACTCCTTGCTCAGAGAACTGGACTCAACACGCCCTATTCACCGCACAAGAATATATCTGACTAGTAATAATCTTAAAACCTATGTATTGATATGTCTCTGTTAGTGTGTCAAGTGGGTGTAAAGCGGCATAAACACAGCCGTGAAAAGCGGCTAAACCCCATTATGAAAATAAATTACTTTGTAAAACCCATGAAACAACGACAGTGAAAGAGATAGAAATTCTTACACAATGAGTTCAGGGGCTGTGATGCAACCTGGATTGACCATATCTAGACCCACAGCTGGATGAGACATAAGGGTGGACACTCTTGGGGCTGAGAGGTTTGGTGAGGTTGGGTGAGCAAACGCAGACCCTTTAAAGTAATACTGCGTGGTACCCATCGCATGGGTCCCAAATCTCCAGCTTCAAGGGCATCTTCCTACATCGAAAACATGCATGAGAAACCCAGAAGATGGTACACCGTGTGATGGGGAAAGGTTTATAAAACGCACCTAATTTCTCATCTCCTTGTGCCCGGGTTCGCCATTCCAGCCGCTTTACTAGCAATCTCCCTACTTGGAGCATCAGCACCTTTAACCTCCTGTTCCGTACAGGTTGCAATTTGTCCTGAGGATGAACAGGAAGACGGGGAACCAACGAGAGACTAGCTCTTGGTGTTGGGACAGGCACAGGTCACTCTATTTTCCCATCAGGAAGAAGAATTAACCACAGGCTCAGCCTGCCCCCCAGAACCAGAACAGGGCCTGAAGCCATCCTGCGCTTTTGCGGCCAGCTCCCAAAAAAGCGAGTTGTAAAATGGAGGTTCAGGGCACTGCAATTCACAAACCTGCAGAGTTATAAATGATAACTCTCGTCCACAAATATATTGAGGGAAGGCAAAGAAGAGGATTTGAAATCAAGGCAGAATTGCACGAAACAGATTTCAGGAGGTAGATACGAATCGCCTTTAAAGCACATGAAAAGCGGCAAAACGTTGACAATGATGCCCTTGGCCAAAAAGGGCGTATGCGTTTTTTCCTGAATATATTCAGGAAAAAACGCATACGCCCTTTTTGGCCAACCAAGCAACCTGGAAAGGCAAATCAGCGCTACAGAGAAGTCTCGCTTCCCATCGGTCAAAAGGGCCATCCTGAAAAAAGTGTCAAAACCAGAAATGCAGGACAGGCCATGGAGAAATGGGAGCCTTGCTACACTGATGGGCGGGATGTAAATTGCCAACAGCCACTCTGGAGAAGTGTACGGTGTGTCCTGAAACATCTGAGAAACACAGCTTAGAGAGCATAGGGCACTTCCACTCATGGGGGTATAAATTGGGAAAATGAAAAATCAGCAAGACACAAGCACCCCAAAGTTGAGGGCTGCTCTGTTGACAAGGACCTCCACTTCATTCCACCTTAAATATCCCAGGAAAGAGAAACATGGATAAAGAAGTTGTGGTCCTTATGTACAATGGAATATCACTCAGCCATGAAATCAATGTCATAAGGTTAGTAGCAGCATGATGAGTGGATTTAGGTACAACGATTCTAAGAGAAATAAGTCACACAGAAAAGGACACTTCTCATAAGGTATCACTTATAGAGGGAATGTAAAAACCGTTACACTTGAACTGAATTATAAAACAGAACAGAGTCACACATGCAGAAAACACACTATGGCTGCTTAACGGGAAAGGTGAGGTGGGGTGATACATAAAACAAGGGTATCAAATTAGCTCAGATACCTTTCCATAAACCCAATATGTAATAGACAAGACCTACTCCTTGCTCAGAGAACTGGACTCAACACGCCCTATTCACCGCACAAGAATATATCTGACTAGTAATAATCTTAAAACCTATGTATTGATATCTCTCTGTTAGTGTGTCAAGTGGGTGTAAAGCGGCATAAACACAGCCGTGAAAAGCAGCTAAACCCCATTATGAAAATAAATTACTTTGTAAAACCCATGAAACAACGACAGTGAAAGAGATAGAAATTCTTACACAATGAGTTCAGGGGCTGTGATGCAACCTGGATTGACCATATCTAGACCCACAGCTGGATGAGACATAAGGGTGGACACTCTTGGGGCTGAGAGGTTTGGTGAGGTTGGGTGAGCAAACACAGACCCTTTAAAGTAATACTGCGTGGTACCCATCGCATGGGTCCCAAATCTCCAGCTTCAAGGGCATCTTCCTACATCGAAAACATGCATGAGAAACCCAGAAGATGGTACACCGTGTGATGGGGAAAGGTTTCTAAAACGCACCTCATTTCTCATCTCCTTGTGCCCGGGTTCGCCAATCCAGCCACTTTACTAGCAATCTCCCTACTTGGAGCATCAGCACCTTTAACCTCCTGTTCCGTACAGGTTGCAATTTGTCCTGAGGATGAACGGGAAGACGGGGAACCAACGAGAGACTAGCTCTTGGTGTTGGGACAGGCACAGGTCACTCTATTTTCCCATCAGGAAGAAGAATTAACCACAGGCTCAGCCTGCCCCCCGGAACCAGAACAGGGCCTGAAGCCATCCTGCGCTTTTGCGGCCAGCTCCCAAAAAAGCGAGTTGTAAAATGGAGGTTCAGGGCACTGCAATTCACAAACCTGCAGAGTTATAAATGATAACTCTCGTCCACAAATATGTTGAGGGAAGGCAAAGAAGAGGATTTGAAATCAAGGCAGAATTGCACGAAACAGATTTCAGGAGGTAGATAGGAATCGCCTTTAAAGCACATGAAAAGCGGCAAAACGTTGACAATGATGCCCTTGGCCAAAAAGGGCGTATGCGTTTTTTCCTGAATATATTCAGGAAAAAACGCATACGCCCTTTTTGGCCAACCAAGCAACCTGGAAAGGCAAATCAGCGCTACAGAGAAGTCTCGCTTCCCATCGGTCAAAAGGGCCATGCTGAAAAAAGTGTCAAAACCAGAAATGCAGGACAGGCCATGGAGAAATGGGAGCCTTGCTACACTGATGGGCGGGATGTAAATTGCCAACAGCCACCCTGGAGAAGTGTACGGTGAGTCCTGAAACATCTGAAAAACACAGCTTAGAGAGCATAGGGCACTTCCACTCATGGGGGTATAAATTGGGAAAATGAAAAATCAGCAAGACACAAGCACCCCAAAGTTGAGGACTGCTCTGTTGACAAGGACCTCCACTTCATTCCACCTTAAATATCCCAGGAAAGAGAAAAATTGATAAAGAAGTTGTGGTCCTTATGTACAATGGAATATCACTCAGCCATGAAATCAATGTCATAAGGTTAGTAGCAGCATGATGAGTGGATATAGGTACGACGATTCTAAGTGAAATAAGTCACACAGAAAAGGACACTTCTCATAAGGTATCACTTATAGAGGGAATGTAAAAACCGTTACACTTGAACTGAATTACAAAACAGAACAGAGTCACACATGCAGAAAACAGACTATGACTGCTTATCGGGAAAGGTGAGGTGGGGTGATACATAAAACAAGGGTATCAAATTAGCTCAGATACCGTTCCATAAACCCAATATGTAATAGACAAGACCTACTCCTTGCTCAGAGAACTGGACTCAACACGCCCTATTCACCGCACAAGAATATATCTGACTAGTAATAATCTTAAAACCTATGTATTGATATCTCTCTGTTAGTGTGTCAAGTGTGTGTAAAGCGGCATAAACACAGCCGTGAAAAGCAGCTAAACCCCATTATGAAAATAAATTACTTTGTAAAACCCATGAAACAACGACAGTGAAAGAGATAGAAATTCTTACACAATGAGTTCAGGGGCTGTGATGCAACCTGGATTGACCATATCTAGACCCACAGCTGGATGAGACATAAGGGTGGACACTCTTGGGGCTGAGAGGTTTGGTGAGGTTGGGTGAGCAAACGCAGACCCTTTAAAGTAATACTGCGTGGTACCCATCGCATGGGTCCCAAATCTCCAGCTTCAAGGGCATCTTCCTACATCGAAAACATGCATGAGAAACCCAGAAGATGGTACACCGTGTGATGGGGAAAGGTTTCTAAAACGCACCTCATTTCTCATCTACTTGTGCCCGGGTTCGCCATTCCAGTCGCTTTACTAGCAATCTCCCTACTTGGAGCATCAGCACCTTTAACCTCCTGTTCCGTACAGGTTGCAATTTGTCCTGAGGATGAACGGGAAGACGGGGAACCAACGAGAGACTAGCTCTTGGTGTTGGGACAGGCACAGGTCACTCTATTTTCCCATCAGGAAGAAGAATTAACCACAGGCTCAGCCTGTCCCCCCCAGAACCAGAACAGGGCCTGAAGCCATCCTGCGCTTTTGCGGCCAGCTCCCAAAAAAGCGAGTTGTAAAATGAAGGTTCAGGGCACTGCAATTCACAAACCTGCAGAGTTATAAATGATAACTCTCGTCCACAAATATGTTGAGGGAAGGCAAAGAAGAGGATTTGAAATCAAGGCAGAATTGCACGAAACAGATTTCAGGAGGTAGATAGGAATCGCCTTTAAAGCACATGAAAAGCGGCAAAACGTTGACAATGATGCCCTTGGCCAAAAAGGGCGTATGCGTTTTTTCCTGAATATATTCAGGAAAAAACGCATACGCCCTTTTTGGCCAACCAAGCAACCTGGAAATGCAAATCAGCGCTACAGAGAAGTCTCGCTTCCCATCGGTCAAAAGGGCCATGCTGAAAAAAGTGTCAAAACCAGAAATGCAGGACAGGCCATGGAGAAATGGGAGCCTTGCTACACTGATGGGCGGGATGTAAATTGCCAACAGCCACTCTGGAGAAGTGTATGGTGAGTCCTGAAACATCTGAAAAACACAGCTTAGAGAGCATAGGGCACTTCCACTCATGGGGGTATAAATTGGGAAAATGAAAAATCAGCAAGACACAAGCACCCCAAAGTTGAGGACTGCTCTGTTGACAAGGACCTCCACTTCATTCCAGCTTAAATATCCCAGGAAAGAGAAAAATTGATAAAGAAGTTGTGGTCCTTATGTACAATGGAATATCACTCAGCCATGATATCAATGTCATAAGGTTAGTAGCAGCATGATGAGTGGATATAGGTACGACGATTCTAAGTGAAATAAGTCACACAGAAAAGGACACTTCTCATAAGGTATCACTTATAGAGGGAATGTAAAAACCGTTACACTTGAACTGAATTACAAAACAGAACAGAGTCACACATGCAGAAAACACACTATGGCTGCTTAACGGGAAAGGTGAGGTGGGGTGATACATGAAACAAGGGTATCAAATTAGCTCAGATACCGTTCCATAAACCCAATATGTAGTAGACAAGACCTACTCCTTGCTCAGAGAACTGGACTCAACACGCCCTATTCACCGCACTAGAATATATCTGACTAGTAATAATCTTGAAACCTATGTATTGATATCTCTCTGTTAGTGTGTCAAGTGGGTGTAAAGCGGCATAAACACAGCCGTGAAAAGCAGCTAAACCCCATTATGAAAATAAATTACTTTGAAAAACCCATGAAACAACGACAGTGAAAGAGAGAGAAATTCTTACACAATGCGTTCATGGGCTGTGATGCAACCTGGATTGACCATATCTAGACCCACAGCTGGATGAGACATAAGGGTGGACACTCTTGGGGCTGAGAGGTTTGGTGAGGTTGGGTGAGCAAACACAGACCCTTTAAAGTAATACTGCGTGGTACCCATCGCATGGGTCCCAAATCTCCAGCTTCAAGGGCATCTTCCTACATCGAAAACATGCATGAGAAACCCAGAAGATGGTACACCGTGTGATGGAGAAAGGTTTCTAAAACGCACCTCATTTCTCATCTCCTTGTGCCCGGGTTCGCCATTCCAGCCACTTTACTAGCAATCTCCCTACTTGGAGCATCAGCACCTTTAACCTCCTGTTCCGTACAGGTTGCAATTTGTCCTGAGGATGAACGGGAAGACGGGGAACCAACGAGAGACTAGCTCTTGGTGTTGGGACAGGCACAGGTCACTCTATTTTCCCATCAGGAAGAAGAATTAACCACAGGCTCAGCCTGCCCCCTGGAACCAGAACAGGGCCTGAAGCCATCCTGCGCTTTTGCGGCCAGCTCCCAAAAAAGCGAGTTGTAAAATGGAGGTTCAGGGCACTGCAATTCACAAACCTGCAGAGTTATAAATGATAACTCTCGTCCACAAATATATTGAGGGAAGGCAAAGAAGAGGATTTGAAATCAAGGCAGAATTGCACGAAACAGATTTCAGGAGGTAGATAAGAATCGCCTTTAAAGCACATGAAAAGCGGCAAAACGTTGACAATGATGCCCTTGCCCAAAAAGGGCGTATGCGTTTTTTCCTGAATATATTCAGGAAAAAACGCATACGCCCTTTTTGGCCAACCAAGCAACCTGGAAAGGCAAATCAGCGCTACAGAGAAGTCTCGCTTCCCATCGGTCAAAAGGGCCATGCTGAAAAAAGTCTCAAAACCAGAAATGCAGGACAGGCCATGGAGAAATGGGAGCCTTGCTACACTGATGGGCGGGATGTAAATTGCCAACAGCCACTCTGGAGAAGTGTACGGTGTGTCCTGAAACATCTGAAAAACACAGCTTAGAGAGCATAGGG
Source organism: Balaenoptera borealis (assembly GCF_965194805.1). Taxonomy (NCBI): domain Eukaryota; kingdom Metazoa; phylum Chordata; class Mammalia; order Artiodactyla; family Balaenopteridae; genus Balaenoptera; species Balaenoptera borealis. The sequence continues at coordinate 1,761,840 of NW_028123994.1, forward strand.
CACTTCCACTCATGGGGGTATAAATTGGGAAAATGAAAAATCAGCAAGACACAAGCACCCCAAAGTTGAGGGCTGCTCTGTTGACAAGGACCTCCACTTCATTCCACCTTAAATATCCCAGGAAAGAGAAAAATGGATAAAGAAGTTGTGGTCCTTATGTACAATGGAATATCACTCAGCCATGAAATCAATGTCATAAGGTTAGTAGCAGCATGATGAGTGGATTTAGGTACGACGATTCTAAGAGAAATAAGTCACACAGAAAAGGACACTTCTCATAAGGTATCACTTATAGAGGGAATGTAAAAACCGTTACACTTGAACTGAATTACAAAACAGAACAGAGTCACACATGCAGAAAACACACTATGGCTGCTTAACGGGAAAGGTGAGGTGGGGTGATACATAAAACAAGGGTATCAAATTAGCTCAGATACCGTTCCATAAACCCAATATGTAATAGACAAGACCTACTCCTTGCTCAGAGAACTGGACTCAACACGCCCTATTCACCGCACAAGAATATATCTGACTAGTAATAATCTTAAAACCTATGTATTGATATGTCTCTGTTAGTGTGTCAAGTGGGTGTAAAGCGGCATAAACACAGCCGTGAAAAGCGGCTAAACCCCATTATGAAAATAAATTACTTTGTAAAACCCATGAAACAACGACAGTGAAAGAGATAGAAATTCTTACACAATGAGTTCAGGGGCTGTGATGCAACCTGGATTGACCATATCTAGACCCACAGCTGGATGAGACATAAGGGTGGACACTCTTGGGGCTGAGAGGTTTGGTGAGGTTGGGTGAGCAAACGCAGACCCTTTAAAGTAATACTGCGTGGTACCCATCGCATGGGTCCCAAATCTCCAGCTTCAAGGGCATCTTCCTACATCGAAAACATGCATGAGAAACCCAGAAGATGGTACACCGTGTGATGGGGAAAGGTTTATAAAACGCACCTAATTTCTCATCTCCTTGTGCCCGGGTTCGCCATTCCAGCCGCTTTACTAGCAATCTCCCTACTTGGAGCATCAGCACCTTTAACCTCCTGTTCCGTACAGGTTGCAATTTGTCCTGAGGATGAACAGGAAGACGGGGAACCAACGAGAGACTAGCTCTTGGTGTTGGGACAGGCACAGGTCACTCTATTTTCCCATCAGGAAGAAGAATTAACCACAGGCTCAGCCTGCCCCCCAGAACCAGAACAGGGCCTGAAGCCATCCTGCGCTTTTGCGGCCAGCTCCCAAAAAAGCGAGTTGTAAAATGGAGGTTCAGGGCACTGCAATTCACAAACCTGCAGAGTTATAAATGATAACTCTCGTCCACAAATATATTGAGGGAAGGCAAAGAAGAGGATTTGAAATCAAGGCAGAATTGCACGAAACAGATTTCAGGAGGTAGATACGAATCGCCTTTAAAGCACATGAAAAGCGGCAAAACGTTGACAATGATGCCCTTGGCCAAAAAGGGCGTATGCGTTTTTTCCTGAATATATTCAGGAAAAAACGCATACGCCCTTTTTGGCCAACCAAGCAACCTGGAAAGGCAAATCAGCGCTACAGAGAAGTCTCGCTTCCCATCGGTCAAAAGGGCCATCCTGAAAAAAGTGTCAAAACCAGAAATGCAGGACAGGCCATGGAGAAATGGGAGCCTTGCTACACTGATGGGCGGGATGTAAATTGCCAACAGCCACTCTGGAGAAGTGTACGGTGTGTCCTGAAACATCTGAGAAACACAGCTTAGAGAGCATAGGGCACTTCCACTCATGGGGGTATAAATTGGGAAAATGAAAAATCAGCAAGACACAAGCACCCCAAAGTTGAGGGCTGCTCTGTTGACAAGGACCTCCACTTCATTCCACCTTAAATATCCCAGGAAAGAGAAACATGGATAAAGAAGTTGTGGTCCTTATGTACAATGGAATATCACTCAGCCATGAAATCAATGTCATAAGGTTAGTAGCAGCATGATGAGTGGATTTAGGTACAACGATTCTAAGAGAAATAAGTCACACAGAAAAGGACACTTCTCATAAGGTATCACTTATAGAGGGAATGTAAAAACCGTTACACTTGAACTGAATTATAAAACAGAACAGAGTCACACATGCAGAAAACACACTATGGCTGCTTAACGGGAAAGGTGAGGTGGGGTGATACATAAAACAAGGGTATCAAATTAGCTCAGATACCTTTCCATAAACCCAATATGTAATAGACAAGACCTACTCCTTGCTCAGAGAACTGGACTCAACACGCCCTATTCACCGCACAAGAATATATCTGACTAGTAATAATCTTAAAACCTATGTATTGATATCTCTCTGTTAGTGTGTCAAGTGGGTGTAAAGCGGCATAAACACAGCCGTGAAAAGCAGCTAAACCCCATTATGAAAATAAATTACTTTGTAAAACCCATGAAACAACGACAGTGAAAGAGATAGAAATTCTTACACAATGAGTTCAGGGGCTGTGATGCAACCTGGATTGACCATATCTAGACCCACAGCTGGATGAGACATAAGGGTGGACACTCTTGGGGCTGAGAGGTTTGGTGAGGTTGGGTGAGCAAACACAGACCCTTTAAAGTAATACTGCGTGGTACCCATCGCATGGGTCCCAAATCTCCAGGTTCAAGGGCATCTTCCTACATCGAAAACATGCATGAGAAACCCAGAAGATGGTACACCGTGTGATGGGGAAAGGTTTCTAAAACGCACCTCATTTCTCATCTCCTTGTGCCCGGGTTCGCCAATCCAGCCACTTTACTAGCAATCTCCCTACTTGGAGCATCAGCACCTTTAACCTCCTGTTCCGTACAGGTTGCAATTTGTCCTGAGGATGAACGGGAAGACGGGGAACCAACGAGAGACTAGCTCTTGGTGTTGGGACAGGCACAGGTCACTCTATTTTCCCATCAGGAAGAAGAATTAACCACAGGCTCAGCCTGCCCCCCGGAACCAGAACAGGGCCTGAAGCCATCCTGCGCTTTTGCGGCCAGCTCCCAAAAAAGCGAGTTGTAAAATGGAGGTTCAGGGCACTGCAATTCACAAACCTGCAGAGTTATAAATGATAACTCTCGTCCACAAATATGTTGAGGGAAGGCAAAGAAGAGGATTTGAAATCAAGGCAGAATTGCACGAAACAGATTTCAGGAGGTAGATAGGAATCGCCTTTAAAGCACATGAAAAGCGGCAAAACGTTGACAATGATGCCCTTGGCCAAAAAGGGCGTATGCGTTTTTTCCTGAATATATTCAGGAAAAAACGCATACGCCCTTTTTGGCCAACCAAGCAACCTGGAAAGGCAAATCAGCGCTACAGAGAAGTCTCGCTTCCCATCGGTCAAAAGGGCCATGCTGAAAAAAGTGTCAAAACCAGAAATGCAGGACAGGCCATGGAGAAATGGGAGCCTTGCTACACTGATGGGCGGGATGTAAATTGCCAACAGCCACCCTGGAGAAGTGTACGGTGAGTCCTGAAACATCTGAAAAACACAGCTTAGAGAGCATAGGGCACTTCCACTCATGGGGGTATAAATTGGGAAAATGAAAAATCAGCAAGACACAAGCACCCCAAAGTTGAGGACTGCTCTGTTGACAAGGACCTCCACTTCATTCCACCTTAAATATCCCAGGAAAGAGAAAAATTGATAAAGAAGTTGTGGTCCTTATGTACAATGGAATATCACTCAGCCATGAAATCAATGTCATAAGGTTAGTAGCAGCATGATGAGTGGATATAGGTACGACGATTCTAAGTGAAATAAGTCACACAGAAAAGGACACTTCTCATAAGGTATCACTTATAGAGGGAATGTAAAAACCGTTACACTTGAACTGAATTACAAAACAGAACAGAGTCACACATGCAGAAAACAGACTATGACTGCTTATCGGGAAAGGTGAGGTGGGGTGATACATAAAACAAGGGTATCAAATTAGCTCAGATACCGTTCCATAAACCCAATATGTAATAGACAAGACCTACTCCTTGCTCAGAGAACTGGACTCAACACGCCCTATTCACCGCACAAGAATATATCTGACTAGTAATAATCTTAAAACCTATGTATTGATATCTCTCTGTTAGTGTGTCAAGTGTGTGTAAAGCGGCATAAACACAGCCGTGAAAAGCAGCTAAACCCCATTATGAAAATAAATTACTTTGTAAAACCCATGAAACAACGACAGTGAAAGAGATAGAAATTCTTACACAATGAGTTCAGGGGCTGTGATGCAACCTGGATTGACCATATCTAGACCCACAGCTGGATGAGACATAAGGGTGGACACTCTTGGGGCTGAGAGGTTTGGTGAGGTTGGGTGAGCAAACGCAGACCCTTTAAAGTAATACTGCGTGGTACCCATCGCATGGGTCCCAAATCTCCAGCTTCAAGGGCATCTTCCTACATCGAAAACATGCATGAGAAACCCAGAAGATGGTACACCGTGTGATGGGGAAAGGTTTCTAAAACGCACCTCATTTCTCATCTACTTGTGCCCGGGTTCGCCATTCCAGTCGCTTTACTAGCAATCTCCCTACTTGGAGCATCAGCACCTTTAACCTCCTGTTCCGTACAGGTTGCAATTTGTCCTGAGGATGAACGGGAAGACGGGGAACCAACGAGAGACTAGCTCTTGGTGTTGGGACAGGCACAGGTCACTCTATTTTCCCATCAGGAAGAAGAATTAACCACAGGCTCAGCCTGTCCCCCCCAGAACCAGAACAGGGCCTGAAGCCATCCTGCGCTTTTGCGGCCAGCTCCCAAAAAAGCGAGTTGTAAAATGAAGGTTCAGGGCACTGCAATTCACAAACCTGCAGAGTTATAAATGATAACTCTCGTCCACAAATATGTTGAGGGAAGGCAAAGAAGAGGATTTGAAATCAAGGCAGAATTGCACGAAACAGATTTCAGGAGGTAGATAGGAATCGCCTTTAAAGCACATGAAAAGCGGCAAAACGTTGACAATGATGCCCTTGGCCAAAAAGGGCGTATGCGTTTTTTCCTGAATATATTCAGGAAAAAACGCATACGCCCTTTTTGGCCAACCAAGCAACCTGGAAATGCAAATCAGCGCTACAGAGAAGTCTCGCTTCCCATCGGTCAAAAGGGCCATGCTGAAAAAAGTGTCAAAACCAGAAATGCAGGACAGGCCATGGAGAAATGGGAGCCTTGCTACACTGATGGGCGGGATGTAAATTGCCAACAGCCACTCTGGAGAAGTGTATGGTGAGTCCTGAAACATCTGAAAAACACAGCTTAGAGAGCATAGGGCACTTCCACTCATGGGGGTATAAATTGGGAAAATGAAAAATCAGCAAGACACAAGCACCCCAAAGTTGAGGACTGCTCTGTTGACAAGGACCTCCACTTCATTCCAGCTTAAATATCCCAGGAAAGAGAAAAATTGATAAAGAAGTTGTGGTCCTTATGTACAATGGAATATCACTCAGCCATGATATCAATGTCATAAGGTTAGTAGCAGCATGATGAGTGGATATAGGTACGACGATTCTAAGTGAAATAAGTCACACAGAAAAGGACACTTCTCATAAGGTATCACTTATAGAGGGAATGTAAAAACCGTTACACTTGAACTGAATTACAAAACAGAACAGAGTCACACATGCAGAAAACACACTATGGCTGCTTAACGGGAAAGGTGAGGTGGGGTGATACATGAAACAAGGGTATCAAATTAGCTCAGATACCGTTCCATAAACCCAATATGTAGTAGACAAGACCTACTCCTTGCTCAGAGAACTGGACTCAACACGCCCTATTCACCGCACTAGAATATATCTGACTAGTAATAATCTTGAAACCTATGTATTGATATCTCTCTGTTAGTGTGTCAAGTGGGTGTAAAGCGGCATAAACACAGCCGTGAAAAGCAGCTAAACCCCATTATGAAAATAAATTACTTTGAAAAACCCATGAAACAACGACAGTGAAAGAGAGAGAAATTCTTACACAATGCGTTCATGGGCTGTGATGCAACCTGGATTGACCATATCTAGACCCACAGCTGGATGAGACATAAGGGTGGACACTCTTGGGGCTGAGAGGTTTGGTGAGGTTGGGTGAGCAAACACAGACCCTTTAAAGTAATACTGCGTGGTACCCATCGCATGGGTCCCAAATCTCCAGCTTCAAGGGCATCTTCCTACATCGAAAACATGCATGAGAAACCCAGAAGATGGTACACCGTGTGATGGAGAAAGGTTTCTAAAACGCACCTCATTTCTCATCTCCTTGTGCCCGGGTTCGCCATTCCAGCCACTTTACTAGCAATCTCCCTACTTGGAGCATCAGCACCTTTAACCTCCTGTTCCGTACAGGTTGCAATTTGTCCTGAGGATGAACGGGAAGACGGGGAACCAACGAGAGACTAGCTCTTGGTGTTGGGACAGGCACAGGTCACTCTATTTTCCCATCAGGAAGAAGAATTAACCACAGGCTCAGCCTGCCCCCTGGAACCAGAACAGGGCCTGAAGCCATCCTGCGCTTTTGCGGCCAGCTCCCAAAAAAGCGAGTTGTAAAATGGAGGTTCAGGGCACTGCAATTCACAAACCTGCAGAGTTATAAATGATAACTCTCGTCCACAAATATATTGAGGGAAGGCAAAGAAGAGGATTTGAAATCAAGGCAGAATTGCACGAAACAGATTTCAGGAGGTAGATAAGAATCGCCTTTAAAGCACATGAAAAGCGGCAAAACGTTGACAATGATGCCCTTGCCCAAAAAGGGCGTATGCGTTTTTTCCTGAATATATTCAGGAAAAAACGCATACGCCCTTTTTGGCCAACCAAGCAACCTGGAAAGGCAAATCAGCGCTACAGAGAAGTCTCGCTTCCCATCGGTCAAAAGGGCCATGCTGAAAAAAGTCTCAAAACCAGAAATGCAGGACAGGCCATGGAGAAATGGGAGCCTTGCTACACTGATGGGCGGGATGTAAATTGCCAACAGCCACTCTGGAGAAGTGTACGGTGTGTCCTGAAACATCTGAAAAACACAGCTTAGAGAGCATAGGGCACTTCCACTCATGGGGGTATAAATTGGGAAAATGAAAAATCAGCAAGACACAAGCACCCCAAAGTTGAGGGCTGCTCTGTTGACAAGGACCTCCACTTCATTCCACCTTAAATATCCCAGGAAAGAGAAAAATGGATAAAGAAGTTGTGGTCCTTATGTACAATGGAATATCACTCAGCCATGAAATCAATGTCATAAGGTTAGTAGCAGCATGATGAGTGGATTTAGGTACGACGATTCTAAGAGAAATAAGTCACACAGAAAAGGACACTTCTCATAAGGTATCACTTATAGAGGGAATGTAAAAACCGTTACACTTGAACTGAATTACAAAACAGAACAGAGTCACACATGCAGAAAACACACTATGGCTGCTTAACGGGAAAGGTGAGGTGGGGTGATACATAAAACAAGGGTATCAAATTAGCTCAGATACCGTTCCATAAACCCAATATGTAATAGACAAGACCTACTCCTTGCTCAGAGAACTGGACTCAACACGCCCTATTCACCGCACAAGAATATATCTGACTAGTAACAATCTTAAAACCTATGTATTGATATCTCTCTGTTAGTGTGTCAAGTGGGTGTAAAGCGGCATAAACACAGCCGTGAAAAGCAGCTAAACCCCATTATGAAAATAAATTACTTTGAAAAACCCATGAAACAACGACAGTGAAAGAGAGAGAAATTCTTACACAATGCGTTCAGGGGCTGTGATGCAACCTGGATTGACCATATCTAGACCCACAGCTGGATGAGACATAAGGGTGGACACTCTTGGGGCTGAGAGGTTTGGTGAGGTTGGGTGAGCAAACACAGACCCTTTAAAGTAATACTGCGTGGTACCCATCGCATGGGTCCCAAATCTCCAGCTTCAAGGGCATCTTCCTACATCGAAAACATGCATGAGAAACCCAGAAAATGGTACACCGTGTGATGGGGAAAGGTTTCTAAAACGCACCTCATTTCTCATCTCCTTGTGCCCGGGTTCGCCATTCCAGCCACTTTACTAGCAATCTCCCTACTTGGAGCATCAGCACCTTTAACCTCCTGTTCCGTACAGGTTGCAATTTGTCCTGAGGATGAACGGGAAGACGGGGAACCAACGAGAGACTAGCTCTTGGTGTTGGGACAGGCACAGGTCACTCTATTTTCCCATCAGGAAGAAGAATTAACCACAGGCTCAGCCTGCCCCCCGGAACCAGAACAGGGCCTGAAGCCATCCTGCGCTTTTGCGGCCAGCTCCCAAAAAAGCGAGTTGTAAAATGGAGGTTCAGGGCACTGCAATTCACAAACCTGCAGAGTTATAAATGATAACTCTCGTCCACAAATATATTGAGGGAAGGCAAAGAAGAGGATTTGAAATCAAGGCAGAATTGCACGAAACAGATTTCAGGAGGTAGATACGAATCGCCTTTAAAGCACATGAAAAGCGGCAAAACGTTGACAATGATGCCCTTGGCCAAAAAGGGCGTATGCGTTTTTTCCTGAATATATTCAGGAAAAAACGCATACGCCCTTTTTGGCCAACCAAGCAACCTGGAAAGGCAAATCAGCGCTACAGAGAAGTCTCGCTTCCCATCGGTCAAAAGGGCCATGCTGAAAAAAGTGTCAAAACCAGAAATGCAGGAAAGGCCATGGAGAAATGGGAGCCTTGCTACACTGATGGGCGGGATGTAAATTGCCAACAGCCACTCTGGAGAAGTGTACGGTGTGTCCTGAAACATCTGAAAAACACAGCTTAGAGAGCATAGGGCACTTCCACTCATGGGGGTATAAATTGGGAAAATGAAAAATCAGCAAGACACAAGCACCCCAAAGTTGAGGGCTGCTCTGTTGACAAGGACCTCCACTTCATTCCACCTTCAATATTCCAGGAAAGAGAAAAATGGATAAAGAAGTTGTGGTCCTTATGTACAATGGAATATCACTCAGCCATGAAATCAATGTCATAAGGTTAGTAGCAGCATGATGAGTGGATTTAGGTACGACGATTCTAAGAGAAATAAGTCACACAGAAAAGGACACTTCTCATAAGGTATCACTTATAGAGGGAATGTAAAAACCGTTACACTTGAACTGAATTACAAAACAGAACAGAGTCACACATGCAGAAAACACACTATGGCTGCTTAACGGGAAAGGTGAGGTGGGGTGATACATAAAACAAGGGTATCAAATTAGCTCAGATACCATTCCATAAACCCAATATGTAATAGACAAGACCTACTCCTTGCTCAGAGAACTGGACTCAACACGCCCTATTCACCGCACAAGAATATATCTGACTAGTAATAATCTTAAAACCTATGTATTGATATGTCTCTGTTAGTGTGTCAAGTGGGTGTAAAGCGGCATAAACACAGCCGTGAAAAGCGGCTAAACCCCATTATGAAAATAAATTACTTTGTAAAACCCATGAAACAACGACAGTGAAAGAGATAGAAATTCTTACACAATGAGTTCAGGGGCTGTGATGCAACCTGGATTGACCATATCTAGACCCACAGCTGGATGAGACATAAGGGTGGACACTCTTGGGGCTGAGAGGTTTGGTGAGGTTGGGTGAGCAAACGCAGACCCTTTAAAGTAATACTGCATGGTACCCATCGCATGGGTCCCAAATCTCCAGCTTCAAGGGCATCTTCCTACATCAAAACATGCATGAGAAACCCAGAAGATGGTACACAGTGTGATGGGGAAAGGTTTCTAAAACGCACCTCATTTCTCATCTCCTTGTGCCCGGGTTCGCCATTCCAGCCACTTTACTAGCAATCTCCCTACTTGGAGCATCAGCACCTTTAACCTCCTGTTCCGTACAGGTTGCAATTTGTCCTGAGGATGAACGGGAAGACGGGGAACCAACGAGAGACTAGTTCTTGGTGTTGGGACAGGCACAGGTCACTCTATTTTCCCATCAGGAAGAAGAATTAACCACAGGCTCAGCCTGCCCCCCAGAACCAGAACAGGGCCTGAAGCCATCCTGCGCTTTTGCAGCCAGCTCCCAAAAAAGCGAGTTGTAAAATGGAGGTTCAGGGCACTGCAATTCACAAACCTGCAGAGTTATAAATGATAACTCTCGTCCACAAATATATTGAGGGAAGGCAAAGAAGAGGATTTGAAATCAAGGCAGAATTGCACGAAACAGATTTCAGGAGGTAGATACGAATCGCCTTTAAAGCACATGAAAAGCAGCAAAACGTTGACAATGATGCCCTTGGCCAAAAAGGGCGTATGCGTTTTTTCCTGAATATATTCAGGAAAAAACGCATACGCCCTTTTTGGCCAACCAAGCAACCTGGAAACGCAAATCAGCGCTACAGAGAAGTCTCGCTTCGCATCGGTCAAAAGGGCCATGCTGAAAAAAGTGTCAAAACCAGAAATGCAGGACAGGCCATGGAGAAATGGGAGCCTTGCTACACTGATGGGCGGGATGTAAATTGCCAACAGCCACTCTGGAGAAGTGTACGGTGTGTCCTGAAACATCTGAAAAACACAGCTTAGAGAGCATAGGGCACTTCCACTCATGGGGGTATAAATTGGGAAAATGAAAAATCAGCAAGACACAAGCACCCCAAAGTTGAGGGCTGCTCTGTTGACAAGGACCTCCACTTCATTCCACCTTAAATATCCCAGGAAAGAGAAAAATGGATAAAGAAGTTGTGGTCCTTATGTACAATGGAATATCACTCAGCCATGAAATCAATGTCATAAGGTTAGTAGCAGCATGATGAGTGGATTTAGGTACGACGATTCTAAGAGAAATAAGTCACACAGAAAAGGACACTTCTCATAAGGTATCACTTATAGAGGGAATGTAAAAACCGTTACACTTGAACTGAATTACAAAACAGAACAGAGTCACACATGCAGAAAACACACTATGGCTGCTTAACGGGAAAGGTGAGGTGGGGTGATACATAAAACAAGGGTATCAAATTAGCTCAGATACCGTTCCATAAACCCAATAAGTAATAGACAAGACCTACTCCTTGCTCAGAGAACTGGACTCAACACGCCCTATTCACCGCACAAGAATATATCTGACTAGTAATAATCGTAAAACCTATGTATTGATATCTCTCTGTTAGTGTGTCAAGTGGGTGTAAAGCGGCATAAACACAGCCGTGAAAAGCGGCTAAACCCCATTATGAAAATAAATTACTTTGTAAAACCCATGAAACAACGACAGTGAAAGAGATAGAAATTCTTACACAATGAGTTCAGGGGCTGTGATGCAACCTGGATTGACCATATCTAGACCCACAGCTGGATGAGACATAAGGGTGGACACTCTTGGGGCTGAGAGGTTTGGTGAGGTTGGGTGAGCAAACGCAGACCCTTTAAAGTAATACTGCGTGGTACCCATCGCATGGGTCCCAAATCTCCAGGTTCAAGGGCATCTTCCTACATCGAAAACATGCATGAGAAACCCAGAAGATGGTACACCGTGTGATGGGGAAAGGTTTCTAAAACGCACCTCATTTCTCATCTCCTTGTGCCCGGGTTGGCCATTCCAGCCACTTTACTAGCAATCTCCCTACTTGGAGCATCAGCACCTTTAACCTCCTGTTCCGTACAGGTTGCAATTTGTCCTGAGGATGAACGGGAAGACGGGGAACCAACGAGAGACTAGCTCTTGGTGTTGGGACAGGCACAGGTCACTCTATTTTCCCATCAGGAAGAAGAATTAACCACAGGCTCAGCCTGCCCCCCAGAACCAGAACAGGGCCTGAAGCCATCCTGCGCTTTTGCGGCCAGCTCCCAAAAAAGCGAGTTGTAAAATGGAGGTTCAGGGCACTGCAATTCACAAACCTGCAGAGTTATAAATGATAACTCTCGTCCACAAATATATTGAGGGAAGGCAAAGAAGAGGATTTGAAATCAAGGCAGAATTGCACGAAACAGATTTCAGGAGGTAGATAAGAATCGCCTTTAAAGCACATGAAAAGCGGCAAAATGTTGACAATGATGCCCTTGGCCAAAAAGGGCGTATGCGTTTTTTGCTGAATATATTCAGGAAAAAACGCATACGCCCTTTTTGGCCAACCAAGCAACCTGGAAAGGCAAATCAGCGCTACAGAGAAGTCTCGCTTCCCATCGGTCAAAAGGGCCATCCTGAAAAAAGTGTCAAAACCAGAAATGCAGGACAGGCCATGGAGAAATGGGAGCCCTGCTACACTGATGGGCGGGATGTAAATTGCCAACAGCCACTCTGGAGAAGTGTACGGTGTGTCCTGAAACATCTGAGAAACACAGCTTAGAGAGCATAGGGCACTTCCACTCATGGGGGTATAAATTGGGAAAATGAAAAATCAGCAAGACACAAGCACCCCAAAGTTGAGGGCTGCTCTGTTGACAAGGACCTCCACTTCATTCCACCTTAAATATCCCAGGAAAGAGAAACATGGATAAAGAAGTTGTGGTCCTTATGTACAATGGAATATCACTCAGCCATGAAATCAATGTCATAAGGCTAGTAGCAGCATGATGAGTGGATTTAGGTACGACGATTCTAAGAGAAATAAGTCACACAGAAAAGGACACTTCTCATAAGGTATCACTGATAGAGGGAATGTAAAAACCGTTACACTTGAACTGAATTACAAAACAGAAGAGAGTCACACATGCAGAAAACACACTATGGCTGCTTAACGGGAAAGGTGAGGTGGGGTGATACATAAAACAAGGGTATCAAATTAGCTCAGATACCATTCCATAAACCCAATATGTAATAGACAAGACCTACTCCTTGCTCAGAGAACTGGACTCAACACGCCCTATTCACCGCACAAGAATATATCTGACTAATAATAATCGTAAAACCTATGTATTGATATCTCTCTGTTAGTGTGTCAAGTGGGTGTAAAGCGGCATAAACACAGCAGTGAAAAGCAGCTAAACCCCATTATAAAAATAAATTACTTTGAAACACCCATGAAACAAAGACAGTGAAAGAGAGAGAAATTCTTACACAATGCGTTCAGGGGCTGTGATGCAACCTGGATTGACCATATCTAGACGCACAGCTGGATGAGACATAAGGGTGGACACTCTTGGGGCTGAGAGGTTTGGTGAGGTTGGGTGAGCAAACGCAGACCCTTTAAAGTAATACTGCATGATACCCATCGCATGGGTCCCAAATCTCCAGGTTCAAGGGCATCTTCCTACATCAAAAACATGCATGAGAAACCCAGAAGATGGTACACCGTGTGATGGGGAAAGGTTTCTAAAACGCACCTCATTTCTCATCGCCTTGTGCCCGGGTTCGCCATTCCAGCCGCTTTACTAGCAAGCTCCCTACTTGGAGCATCAGCACCTTTAACCTCCTGTTCCGTACAGGTTGCAATTTGTCCTGAGGATAAACGGGAAGACGTGGAACCAACGAGAGACTAGCTCTTGGTGTTGGGACAGGCACAGGTCACTCTATTTTCCCATCAGAAAGAAGAATTAACCACAGGCTCAGCCTGCCCCCCGGAACCAGAACAGGGCCTGAAGCCATTCTGACATTTTGCGGCCAGCTCCCATAAAAACGAGTTGTAAAATGGAGGTTCAGGGCACTGCAATTCACAAACCTGCAGAGTTATAAATGATAACTCTCGTCCACAAATATATTGAGGGAAGGCAAAGAAGAGGATTTGAAATCAAGGCAGAATTGCAGGAAAGAGATTTCAGGAGGTAGATTTGAATCGCATTTAAAGCACATGAAAAGCGGCAAAACGTTGACAATGATGCCCTTGGCCAAAAAGGGCGTATGCGTTTTTTCCTGAATATATTCAGGAAAAAACGCATACGCCCTTTTTGGCCAACCAAGCAACCTGGAAAGGCAAATGAGCGCTACAAACAAGTCTCGCTTCCCATCGGTCAAAAGGGCCATGCTGAAAAAAGTGTCAAAACCAGAAATGCAGGACAGGCCATGGAGAAATGGGAGCCTTGCTACACTGATGGGCGGGATGTAAATTGCCAACAGCCACTCTGGAGAAGTGTACGGTGAGTCCTGAAACATCTGAAAAACACAGCTTAGAGAGCATAGGGCACTTCCACTCATGGGGGTATAAATTGGGAAAATGAAAAATCAGCAAGACACAAGCACCCCAAAGTTTAGGGCTGCTCTGTTGACAAGGACCTCCACTTCATTCCACCTTAAATATCCCAGGAAAGATAAAAATGGGTAAAGAAGTTGTGGTCCTTATATACAATGGAATATCACTCAGCCATGAAATCAATGTCATAAGGCTAGTAGCAGCATGATGAGTGGATTTAGGTACGACGATTCTAAGTGAAATAAGTCACACAGAAAAGGACACTTCTCATAAGGTATCACTGATAGAGGGAATGTAAAAACCGTTACACTTGAACTGAATTACAAAACAGAACAGAGTCACACATGCAGAAAACACACTATGGCTGCTTAACGGGAAAGGTGAGGTGGGGTGATACATAAAACAAGGGTTTCAAATTAGCTCAGATACCGTTCCATAAACCCAATATGTAATAGACAAGACCTACTCCTTGCTCAGAGAACTGGACTCAACACGCCCTATTCACCGCACAAGATTATATCTGACTAGTAATAATCGTAAAGCCTATGTATTGATATCTCTCTGTTAGTGTGTCAAGTGGGTGTAAAGCGGCATAAACACAGCAGTGAAAAGCAGCTAAATCCCATTATGAAAATAAATTACTTTGAAAAACCCATGAAACAAAGACAGTGAACGAGAGAGGAATTCTTACACAATGCGTTCAGGGGCTGTGATGCAACCTGGATTGACCATATCTAGACCCACAGCTGGATGAGACATAAGGGTGGACACTCTTGGGGCTGAGAGGTTTGGTGAGGTTGGGTGAGCAAACGCAGACCCTTTAAAGTAATACTGCGTGGTACCCATCGCATGGGTCCCAAATCTCCAGCTTCAAGGGCATCTTCCTACATCAAAAACATGCATGAGAAACCCAGAAGATGGTACACCGTGTGATGGGGAAAGGTTTCTAAAACGCACCTCATTTCTCATCTCCTTGTGCCCGGGTTCGCCATTCCAGCCGCTTTACTAGCAAGCTCCCTACTTGGAGCATCAGCACCTTTAACCTCCTGTTCCGTACAGGTTGCAATTTGTCCTGAGGATAAACGGGAAGACGTGGAACCAACGAGAGACTAGCTCTTGGTGTTGGGACAGGCACAGGTCACTCTATTTTCCCATCAGAAAGAAGAATTAACCACAGGCTCAGCCTGCCCCCCGGAACCAGAACAGGGCCTGAATCCATTCTGTGATTTTGCGGCCAGCTCCCATAAAAACGAGTTGTAAAATGGAGGTTCAGGGCACTGCAATTCACAAACCTGCAGTTATAAATGATAACTCTCGTCCACAAATATATTGAGGGAAGGCAACGAAGAGGATTTGAAATCAAGGCAGAATTGCAGGAAACAGATTTCAGGAAGTAGATTCGAATCGCATTTAAAGCACATGAAAAGTGGCAAAACGTTGACAATGATGCCCTTGGCCAAAAAGGGCGTATGCGTTTTTTCCTGAATATATTCAGGAAAAAAAGCATACGCCCTTTTTGGCCAACCAAGCAACCTGGAAAGGCAAATCAGCGCTACAAACAAGTCTCGCTTCCCATCGGTCAAAAGGGCCATGCTGAAAAAAGTGTCAAAACCAGAAATGCAGGACAGGCCATGGAGAAATGGGAGCCTTGCTACACTGATGGGCGGGATGTAAATTGCCAACAGCCACTCTGGAGAAGTGTCCGGTGAGTCCTGAAACATCTGAAAAACACAGCTTAGAGAGCATAGGGCACTTCCACTCATGGGGGTATAAATTGGGAAAATTAAAAATCAGCAAGACACAAGCACCCCAAAGTTTAGGGCTGCTCTGTTGACAAGGACCTCCACTTCATTCCACCTTCAATATCCCAGGAAAGAGAAAAATGGATAAAGAAGTTGTGGTCCTTATGTACAATGGAATATCACTCAGCCATGAAATCAATGTCATAAGGCTAGTAGCAGAATGATGAGTGGATTAAGGTACGACGATTCTAAGTGAAATAAGTCACACAGAAAAGGACACTTCTCATAAGGTATCACTGATAGAGGGAATGTAAAAACCGTTACACTTGAACTGAATTACAAAACAGAACAGAGTCACACATGCAGAAAACACACTATGGCTGCTTAACGGGAAAGGTGAGGTGGGGTGATACATAAAACAAGGGTTTCAAATTAGCTCAGATACCGTTCCATAAACCCAATATGTAATAGACAAGACCTACTCCTTGCTCAGAGAACTGGACTCAACACGCCCTATTCACCGCACAAGAATATATCTGACTAGTAATAATCGTAAAGCCTATGTATTGATATCTCTCTGTTAGTGTGTCAAGTGGGTGTAAAGCGGCATAAACACAGCCGTGAAAAGCAGCTAAATCCCATTATGAAAATAAATTACTTTGAAAAACCCATGAAACAAAGACAGTGAACGAGAGAGGAATTCTTACACAATGCGTTCAGGGGCTGTGATGCAACCTGGATTGACCATATCTAGACCCACAGCTGGATGAGACATAAGGGTGGACACTCTTGGGGCTGAGAGGTTTGGTGAGGTTGGGTGAGCAAACGCAGACCCTTTAAAGTAATACTGCATGGTACCCATCGCATGGGTCCCAAATCTCCAGCTTCAAGGGCATCTTCCTACATCAAAAACATGCATGAGAAACCCAGAAGATGGTACACCGTGTGATGGGGAAAGGTTTCTAAAACGCACCTCATTTCTCATCTCCTTGTGCCCAGGTTCGCCATTCCAGCCGCTTTACTAGCAAGCTCCCTACTTGGAGCATCAGCACCTTTAACCTCCTGTTCCGTACAGGTTGCAATTTGTCCTGAGGATAAACGGGAAGACGTGGAACCAACGAGAGACTAGCTCTTGGTGTTGGGACAGGCACAGGTCACTCTATTTTCCCATCAGAAAGAAGAATTAACCACAGGCTCAGCCTGCCCCCCGGAACCAGAACAGGGCCTGAAGCCATTCTGCGATTTTGCGGCCAGCTCCCATAAAAACGAGTTGTAAAATGGAGGTTCAGGGCACTGCAATTCACAAACCTGCAGAGTTATAAATGATAACTCTCGTCCACAAATATATTGAGGGAAGGCAAAGAAGAGGATTTGAAATCAAGGCAGAATTGCAGGAAAGAGATTTCAGGAGGTAGATTCGAATCGCATTTAAAGCACATGAAAAGCGGCAAAACGTTGACAATGATGCCCTTGGCCAAAAAGGGCGTATGCGTTTTTTCCTGAATATATTCAGGAAAAAACGCATACGCCCTTTTTGGCCAACCAAGCAACCTGGAAAGGCAAATGAGCGCTACAAACAAGTCTCGCTTCCCATCGGTCAAAAGGGCCATGCTGAAAAAAGTGTCAAAACCAGAAATGCAGGACAGGCCATGGAGAAATGGGAGCCTTGCTACACTGATGGGCGGGATGTAAATTGCCAACAGCCACTCTGGAGAAGTGTACGGTGAGTCCTGAAACATCTAAAAAACACAGCTTAGAGAGCATAGGGCACTTCCAGTCATGGGGGTATGAATTGGGAAAATGAAAAATCAGCAAGACACAAGCACCCCAAAGTTGAGGGCTGCTCTGTTGACAAGGACCTCCACTTCATTCCACCTTAAATATCCCAGGAAAGAGAAAAATGGGTAAAGAAGTTGTGGTCCTTATGTACAATGGAATATCACTCAGCCATGAAATCAATGTCATAAGGCTAGTAGCAGCATGATGAGTGGATTTAGGTACGACGATTCTAAGTGAAATAAGTCACACAGAAAAGGACACTTCTCATAAGGTATCACTGATAGAGGGAATGTAAAAACCGTTACACTTGAACTGAATTACAAAACAGAACAGAGTCACACATGCAGAAAACACACTATGGCTGCTTAACGGGAAAGGTGAGGTGGGGTGATACATAAAACAAGGGTTTCAAATTAGCTCAGATACCGTTCCATAAACCCAATATGTAATAGACAAGACCTACTCCTTGCTCAGAGAACTGGACTCAACACGCCCTATTCACCGCACAAGAATATATCTGACTAGTAATAATCGTAAAGCCTATGTATTGATATCTCTCTGTTAGTGTGTCAAGTGGGTGTAAAGCGGCATAAACACAGCAGTGAAAAGCAGCTAAATCCCATTATGAAAATAAATTACTTTGAAAAACCCATGAAACAAAGACAGTGAACGAGAGAGGAATTCTTACACAATGCGTTCAGGGGCTGTGATGCAACCTGGATTGACCATATCTAGACCCACAGCTGGATGAGACATAAGGGTGGACACTCTTGGGGCTGAGAGGTTTGGTGAGGTTGGGTGAGCAAACGCAGACCCTTTAAAGTAATACTGCATGGTACCCATCGCATGGGTCCCAAATCTCCAGCTTCAAGGGCATCTTCCTACATCAAAAACATGCATGAGAAACCCAGAAGATGGTACACCGTGTGATGGGGAAAGGTTTCTAAAACGCACCTCATTTCTCATCTCCTTGTGCCCAGGTTCGCCATTCCAGCCGCTTTACTAGCAAGCTCCCTACTTGGAGCATCAGCACCTTTAACCTCCTGTTCCGTACAGGTTGCAATTTGTCCTGAGGATAAACGGGAAGACGTGGAACCAACGAGAGACTAGCTCTTGGTGTTGGGACAGGCACAGGTCACTCTATTTTCCCATCAGAAAGAAGAATTAACCACAGGCTCAGCCTGCCCCCCGGAACCAGAACAGGGCCTGAAGCCATTCTGCGATTTTGCGGCCAGCTCCCATAAAAACGAGTTGTAAAATGGAGGTTCAGGGCACTGCAATTCACAAACCTGCAGAGTTATAAATGATAACTCTCGTCCACAAATATATTGAGGGAAGGCAAAGAAGAGGATTTGAAATCAAGGCAGAATTGCAGGAAAGAGATTTCAGGAGGTAGATTCGAATCGCATTTAAAGCACATGAAAAGCGGCAAAACGTTGACAATGATGCCCTTGGCCAAAAAGGGCGTATGCGTTTTTTCCTGAATATATTCAGGAAAAAACGCATACGCCCTTTTTGGCCAACCAAGCAACCTGGAAAGGCAAATGAGCGCTACAAACAAGTCTCGCTTCCCATCGGTCAAAAGGGCCATGCTGAAAAAAGTGTCAAAACCAGAAATGCAGGACAGGCCATGGAGAAATGGGAGCCTTGCTACACTGATGGGCGGGATGTAAATTGCCAACAGCCACTCTGGAGAAGTGTACGGTGAGTCCTGAAACATCTAAAAAACACAGCTTAGAGAGCATAGGGCACTTCCAGTCATGGGGGTATGAATTGGGAAAATGAAAAATCAGCAAGACACAAGCACCCCAAAGTTGAGGGCTGCTCTGTTGACAAGGACCTCCACTTCATTCCACCTTAAATATCCCAGGAAAGAGAAAAATGGGTAAAGAAGTTGTGGTCCTTATGTACAATGGAATATCACTCAGCCATGAAATCAATGTCATAAGGCTAGTAGCAGCATGATGAGTGGATTTAGGTACGACGATTCTAAGTGAAATAAGTCACACAGAAAAGGACACTTCTCATAAGGTATCACTGATAGAGGGAATGTAAAAACCGTTACACTTGAACTGAATTACAAAACAGAACAGAGTCACACATGCAGAAAACACACTATGGCTGCTTAACGGGAAAGGTGAGGTGGGGTGATACATAAAACAAGGGTATCAAATTAGCTCAGATACCATTCCATAAACCCAATATGTAATAGACAAGACCTACTCCTTGCTCAGAGAACTGGACTCAACACGCCCTATTCACCGCACAAGAATATATCTGACTAATAATAATCGTAAAACCTATGTATTGATATCTCTCTGTTAGTGTGTCAAGTGGGTGTAAAGCGGCATAAACACAGCAGTGAAAAGCAGCTAAACCCCATTATAAAAATAAATTACTTTGAAACACCCATGAAACAAAGACAGTGAAAGAGAGAGAAATTCTTACACAATGCGTTCAGGGGCTGTGATGCAACCTGGATTGACCATATCTAGACGCACAGCTGGATGAGACATAAGGGTGGACACTCTTGGGGCTGAGAGGTTTGGTGAGGTTGGGTGAGCAAACGCAGACCCTTTAAAGTAATACTGCATGATACCCATCGCATGGGTCCCAAATCTCCAGGTTCAAGGGCATCTTCCTACATCAAAAACATGCATGAGAAACCCAGAAGATGGTACACCGTGTGATGGGGAAAGGTTTCTAAAACGCACCTCATTTCTCATCGCCTTGTGCCCGGGTTCGCCATTCCAGCCGCTTTACTAGCAAGCTCCCTACTTGGAGCATCAGCACCTTTAACCTCCTGTTCCGTACAGGTTGCAATTTGTCCTGAGGATAAACGGGAAGACGTGGAACCAACGAGAGACTAGCTCTTGGTGTTGGGACAGGCACAGGTCACTCTATTTTCCCATCAGAAAGAAGAATTAACCACAGGCTCAGCCTGCCCCCCGGAACCAGAACAGGGCCTGAAGCCATTCTGACATTTTGCGGCCAGCTCCCATAAAAACGAGTTGTAAAATGGAGGTTCAGGGCACTGCAATTCACAAACCTGCAGAGTTATAAATGATAACTCTCGTCCACAAATATATTGAGGGAAGGCAAAGAAGAGGATTTGAAATCAAGGCAGAATTGCAGGAAAGAGATTTCAGGAGGTAGATTTGAATCGCATTTAAAGCACATGAAAAGCGGCAAAACGTTGACAATGATGCCCTTGGCCAAAAAGGGCGTATGCGTTTTTTCCTGAATATATTCAGGAAAAAACGCATACGCCCTTTTTGGCCAACCAAGCAACCTGGAAAGGCAAATCAGCGCTACAAACAAGTCTCGCTTCCCATCGGTCAAAAGGGCCATGCTGAAAAAAGTGTCAAAACCAGAAATGCAGGACAGGCCATGGAGAAATGGGAGCCTTGCTACACTGATGGGCGGGATGTAAATTGCCAACAGCCACTCTGGAGAAGTGTACGGTGAGTCCTGAAACATCTGAAAAACACAGCTTAGAGAGCATAGGGCACTTCCACTCATGGGGGTATAAATTGGGAAAATGAAAAATCAGCAAGACACAAGCACCCCAAAGTTTAGGGCTGCTCTGTTGACAAGGACCTCCACTTCATTCCACCTTAAATATCCCAGGAAAGATAAAAATGGGTAAAGAAGTTGTGGTCCTTATATACAATGGAATATCACTCAGCCATGAAATCAATGTCATAAGGCTAGTAGCAGCATGATGAGTGGATTTAGGTACGACGATTCTAAGTGAAATAAGTCACACAGAAAAGGACACTTCTCATAAGGTATCACTGATAGAGGGAATGTAAAAACCGTTACACTTGAACTGAATTACAAAACAGAACAGAGTCACACATGCAGAAAACACACTATGGCTGCTTAACGGGAAAGGTGAGGTGGGGTGATACATAAAACAAGGGTTTCAAATTAGCTCAGATACCGTTCCATAAACCCAATATGTAATAGACAAGACCTACTCCTTGCTCAGAGAACTGGACTCAACACGCCCTATTCACCGCACAAGATTATATCTGACTAGTAATAATCGTAAAGCCTATGTATTGATATCTCTCTGTTAGTGTGTCAAGTGGGTGTAAAGCGGCATAAACACAGCAGTGAAAAGCAGCTAAATCCCATTATGAAAATAAATTACTTTGAAAAACCCATGAAACAAAGACAGTGAACGAGAGAGGAATTCTTACACAATGCGTTCAGGGGCTGTGATGCAACCTGGATTGACCATATCTAGACCCACAGCTGGATGAGACATAAGGGTGGACACTCTTGGGGCTGAGAGGTTTGGTGAGGTTGGGTGAGCAAACGCAGACCCTTTAAAGTAATACTGCGTGGTACCCATCGCATGGGTCCCAAATCTCCAGCTTCAAGGGCATCTTCCTACATCAAAAACATGCATGAGAAACCCAGAAGATGGTACACCGTGTGATGGGGAAAGGTTTCTAAAACGCACCTCATTTCTCATCTCCTTGTGCCCGGGTTCGCCATTCCAGCCGCTTTACTAGCAAGCTCCCTACTTGGAGCATCAGCACCTTTAACCTCCTGTTCCGTACAGGTTGCAATTTGTCCTGAGGATAAACGGGAAGACGTGGAACCAACGAGAGACTAGCTCTTGGTGTTGGGACAGGCACAGGTCACTCTATTTTCCCATCAGAAAGAAGAATTAACCACAGGCTCAGCCTGCCCCCCGGAACCAGAACAGGGCCTGAATCCATTCTGTGATTTTGCGGCCAGCTCCCATAAAAACGAGTTGTAAAATGGAGGTTCAGGGCACTGCAATTCACAAACCTGCAGTTATAAATGATAACTCTCGTCCACAAATATATTGAGGGAAGGCAACGAAGAGGATTTGAAATCAAGGCAGAATTGCAGGAAACAGATTTCAGGAAGTAGATTCGAATCGCATTTAAAGCACATGAAAAGTGGCAAAACGTTGACAATGATGCCCTTGGCCAAAAAGGGCGTATGCGTTTTTTCCTGAATATATTCAGGAAAAAAAGCATACGCCCTTTTTGGCCAACCAAGCAACCTGGAAAGGCAAATCAGCGCTACAAACAAGTCTCGCTTCCCATCGGTCAAAAGGGCCATGCTGAAAAAAGTGTCAAAACCAGAAATGCAGGACAGGCCATGGAGAAATGGGAGCCTTGCTACACTGATGGGCGGGATGTAAATTGCCAACAGCCACTCTGGAGAAGTGTCCGGTGAGTCCTGAAACATCTGAAAAACACAGCTTAGAGAGCATAGGGCACTTCCACTCATGGGGGTATAAATTGGGAAAATTAAAAATCAGCAAGACACAAGCACCCCAAAGTTTAGGGCTGCTCTGTTGACAAGGACCTCCACTTCATTCCACCTTCAATATCCCAGGAAAGAGAAAAATGGATAAAGAAGTTGTGGTCCTTATGTACAATGGAATATCACTCAGCCATGAAATCAATGTCATAAGGCTAGTAGCAGAATGATGAGTGGATTAAGGTACGACGATTCTAAGTGAAATAAGTCACACAGAAAAGGACACTTCTCATAAGGTATCACTGATAGAGGGAATGTAAAAACCGTTACACTTGAACTGAATTACAAAACAGAACAGAGTCACACATGCAGAAAACACACTATGGCTGCTTAACGGGAAAGGTGAGGTGGGGTGATACATAAAACAAGGGTTTCAAATTAGCTCAGATACCGTTCCATAAACCCAATATGTAATAGACAAGACCTACTCCTTGCTCAGAGAACTGGACTCAACACGCCCTATTCACCGCACAAGAATATATCTGACTAGTAATAATCGTAAAGCCTATGTATTGATATCTCTCTGTTAGTGTGTCAAGTGGGTGTAAAGCGGCATAAACACAGCAGTGAAAAGCAGCTAAATCCCATTATGAAAATAAATTACTTTGAAAAACCCATGAAACAAAGACAGTGAACGAGAGAGGAATTCTTACACAATGCGTTCAGGGGCTGTGATGCAACCTGGATTGACCATATCTAGACCCACAGCTGGATGAGACATAAGGGTGGACACTCTTGGGGCTGAGAGGTTTGGTGAGGTTGGGTGAGCAAACGCAGACCCTTTAAAGTAATACTGCATGGTACCCATCGCATGGGTCCCAAATCTCCAGCTTCAAGGGCATCTTCCTACATCAAAAACATGCATGAGAAACCCAGAAGATGGTACACCGTGTGATGGGGAAAGGTTTCTAAAACGCACCTCATTTCTCATCTCCTTGTGCCCAGGTTCGCCATTCCAGCCGCTTTACTAGCAAGCTCCCTACTTGGAGCATCAGCACCTTTAACCTCCTGTTCCGTACAGGTTGCAATTTGTCCTGAGGATAAACGGGAAGACGTGGAACCAACGAGAGACTAGCTCTTGGTGTTGGGACAGGCACAGGTCACTCTATTTTCCCATCAGAAAGAAGAATTAACCACAGGCTCAGCCTGCCCCCCGGAACCAGAACAGGGCCTGAAGCCATTCTGCGATTTTGCGGCCAGCTCCCATAAAAACGAGTTGTAAAATGGAGGTTCAGGGCACTGCAATTCACAAACCTGCAGAGTTATAAATGATAACTCTCGTCCACAAATATATTGAGGGAAGGCAAAGAAGAGGATTTGAAATCAAGGCAGAATTGCAGGAAAGAGATTTCAGGAAGTAGATTCGAATCGCATTTAAAGCACATGAAAAGCGGCAAAACGTTGACAATGATGCCCTTGGCCAAAAGGGCGTATGCGTTTTTTCCTGAATATATTCAGGAAAAAACGCATACGCCCTTTTTGGCCAACCAAGCAACCTGGAAAGGCAAATGAGCGCTACAAACAAGTCTCGCTTCCCATCGGTCAAAAGGGCCATGCTGAAAAAAGTGTCAAAACCAGAAATGCAGGACAGGCCATGGAGAAATGGGAGCCTTGCTACACTGATGGGCGGGATGTAAATTGCCAACAGCCACTCTGGAGAAGTGTACGGTGAGTCCTGAAACATCTAAAAAACACAGCTTAGAGAGCATAGGGCACTTCCAGTCATGGGGGTATGAATTGGGAAAATGAAAAATCAGCAAGACACAAGCACCCCAAAGTTGAGGGCTGCTCTGTTGACAAGGACCTCCACTTCATTCCACCTTAAATATCCCAGGAAAGAGAAAAATGGGTAAAGAAGTTGTGGTCCTTATGTACAATGGAATATCACTCAGCCATGAAATCAATGTCATAAGGCTAGTAGCAGCATGATGAGTGGATTTAGGTACGACGATTCTAAGTGAAATAAGTCACACAGAAAAGGACACTTCTCATAAGGTATCACTGATAGAGGGAATGTAAAAACCGTTACACTTGAACTGAATTACAAAACAGAACAGAGTCACACATGCAGAAAACACACTATGGCTGCTTAACGGGAAAGGTGAGGTGGGGTGATACATAAAACAAGGGTATCAAATTAGCTCAGATACCATTCCATAAACCCAATATGTAATAGACAAGACCTACTCCTTGCTCAGAGAACTGGACTCAACACGCCCTATTCACCGCACAAGAATATATCTGACTAATAATAATCGTAAAACCTATGTATTGATATCTCTCTGTTAGTGTGTCAAGTGGGTGTAAAGCGGCATAAACACAGCAGTGAAAAGCAGCTAAACCCCATTATAAAAATAAATTACTTTGAAACACCCATGAAACAAAGACAGTGAAAGAGAGAGAAATTCTTACACAATGCGTTCAGGGGCTGTGATGCAACCTGGATTGACCATATCTAGACGCACAGCTGGATGAGACATAAGGGTGGACACTCTTGGGGCTGAGAGGTTTGGTGAGGTTGGGTGAGCAAACGCAGACCCTTTAAAGTAATACTGCATGATACCCATCGCATGGGTCCCAAATCTCCAGGTTCAAGGGCATCTTCCTACATCAAAAACATGCATGAGAAACCCAGAAGATGGTACACCGTGTGATGGGGAAAGGTTTCTAAAACGCACCTCATTTCTCATCGCCTTGTGCCCGGGTTCGCCATTCCAGCCGCTTTACTAGCAAGCTCCCTACTTGGAGCATCAGCACCTTTAACCTCCTGTTCCGTACAGGTTGCAATTTGTCCTGAGGATAAACGGGAAGACGTGGAACCAACGAGAGACTAGCTCTTGGTGTTGGGACAGGCACAGGTCACTCTATTTTCCCATCAGAAAGAAGAATTAACCACAGGCTCAGCCTGCCCCCCGGAACCAGAACAGGGCCTGAAGCCATTCTGACATTTTGCGGCCAGCTCCCATAAAAACGAGTTGTAAAATGGAGGTTCAGGGCACTGCAATTCACAAACCTGCAGAGTTATAAATGATAACTCTCGTCCACAAATATATTGAGGGAAGGCAAAGAAGAGGATTTGAAATCAAGGCAGAATTGCAGGAAAGAGATTTCAGGAGGTAGATTTGAATCGCATTTAAAGCACATGAAAAGCGGCAAAACGTTGACAATGATGCCCTTGGCCAAAAAGGGCGTATGCGTTTTTTCCTGAATATATTCAGGAAAAAACGCATACGCCCTTTTTGGCCAACCAAGCAACCTGGAAAGGCAAATGAGCGCTACAAACAAGTCTCGCTTCCCATCGGTCAAAAGGGCCATGCTGAAAAAAGTGTCAAAACCAGAAATGCAGGACAGGCCATGGAGAAATGGGAGCCTTGCTACACTGATGGGCGGGATGTAAATTGCCAACAGCCACTCTGGAGAAGTGTACGGTGAGTCCTGAAACATCTGAAAAACACAGCTTAGAGAGCATAGGGCACTTCCACTCATGGGGGTATAAATTGGGAAAATGAAAAATCAGCAAGACACAAGCACCCCAAAGTTGAGGGCTGCTCTGTTGACAAGGACCTCCACTTCATTCCACCTTAAATATCCCAGGAAAGATAAAAATGGGTAAAGAAGTTGTGGTCCTTATATACAATGGAATATCACTCAGCCATGAAATCAATGTCATAAGGCTAGTAGCAGCATGATGAGTGGATTTAGGTACGACGATTCTAAGTGAAATAAGTCACACAGAAAAGGACACTTCTCATAAGGTATCACTGATAGAGGGAATGTAAAAACCGTTACACTTGAACTGAATTACAAAACAGAACAGAGTCACACATGCAGAAAACACACTATGGCTGCTTAACGGGAAAGGTGAGGTGGGGTGATACATAAAACAAGGGTTTCAAATTAGCTCAGATACCGTTCCATAAACCCAATATGTAATAGACAAGACCTACTCCTTGCTCAGAGAACTGGACTCAACACGCCCTATTCACCGCACAAGATTATATCTGACTAGTAATAATCGTAAAGCCTATGTATTGATATCTCTCTGTTAGTGTGTCAAGTGGGTGTAAAGCGGCATAAACACAGCAGTGAAAAGCAGCTAAATCCCATTATGAAAATAAATTACTTTGAAAAACCCATGAAACAAAGACAGTGAACGAGAGAGGAATTCTTACACAATGCGTTCAGGGGCTGTGATGCAACCTGGATTGACCATATCTAGACCCACAGCTGGATGAGACATAAGGGTGGACACTCTTGGGGCTGAGAGGTTTGGTGAGGTTGGGTGAGCAAACGCAGACCCTTTAAAGTAATACTGCGTGGTACCCATCGCATGGGTCCCAAATCTCCAGCTTCAAGGGCATCTTCCTACATCAAAAACATGCATGAGAAACCCAGAAGATGGTACACCGTGTGATGGGGAAAGGTTTCTAAAACGCACCTCATTTCTCATCTCCTTGTGCCCGGGTTCGCCATTCCAGCCGCTTTACTAGCAAGCTCCCTACTTGGAGCATCAGCACCTTTAACCTCCTGTTCCGTACAGGTTGCAATTTGTCCTGAGGATAAACGGGAAGACGTGGAACCAACGAGAGACTAGCTCTTGGTGTTGGGACAGGCACAGGTCACTCTATTTTCCCATCAGAAAGAAGAATTAACCACAGGCTCAGCCTGCCCCCCGGAACCAGAACAGGGCCTGAATCCATTCTGTGATTTTGCGGCCAGCTCCCATAAAAACGAGTTGTAAAATGGAGGTTCAGGGCACTGCAATTCACAAACCTGCAGTTATAAATGATAACTCTCGTCCACAAATATATTGAGGGAAGGCAACGAAGAGGATTTGAAATCAAGGCAGAATTGCAGGAAACAGATTTCAGGAAGTAGATTCGAATCGCATTTAAAGCACATGAAAAGTGGCAAAACGTTGACAATGATGCCCTTGGCCAAAAAGGGCGTATGCGTTTTTTCCTGAATATATTCAGGAAAAAAAGCATACGCCCTTTTTGGCCAACCAAGCAACATGGAAAGGCAAATCAGCGCTACAAACAAGTCTCGCTTCCCATCGGTCAAAAGGGCCATGCTGAAAAAAGTGTCAAAACCAGAAATGCAGGACAGGCCATGGAGAAATGGGAGCCTTGCTACACTGATGGGCGGGATGTAAATTGCCAACAGCCACTCTGGAGAAGTGTCCGGTGAGTCCTGAAACATCTGAAAAACACAGCTTAGAGAGCATAGGGCACTTCCACTCATGGGGGTATAAATTGGGAAAATTAAAAATCAGCAAGACACAAGCACCCCAAAGTTTAGGGCTGCTCTGTTGACAAGGACCTCCACTTCATTCCACCTTCAATATCCCAGGAAAGAGAAAAATGGATAAAGAAGTTGTGGTCCTTATGTACAATGGAATATCACTCAGCCATGAAATCAATGTCATAAGGCTAGTAGCAGAATGATGAGTGGATTAAGGTACGACGATTCTAAGTGAAATAAGTCACACAGAAAAGGACACTTCTCATAAGGTATCACTGATAGAGGGAATGTAAAAACCGTTACACTTGAACTGAATTACAAAACAGAACAGAGTCACACATGCAGAAAACACACTATGGCTGCTTAACGGGAAAGGTGAGGTGGGGTGATACATAAAACAAGGGTTTCAAATTAGCTCAGATACCGTTCCATAAACCCAATATGTAATAGACAAGACCTACTCCTTGCTCAGAGAACTGGACTCAACACGCCCTATTCACCGCACAAGAATATATCTGACTAGTAATAATCGTAAAGCCTATGTATTGATATCTCTCTGTTAGTGTGTCAAGTGGGTGTAAAGCGGCATAAACACAGCAGTGAAAAGCAGCTAAATCCCATTATGAAAATAAATTACTTTGAAAAACCCATGAAACAAAGACAGTGAACGAGAGAGGAATTCTTACACAATGCGTTCAGGGGCTGTGATGCAACCTGGATTGACCATATCTAGACCCACAGCTGGATGAGACATAAGGGTGGACACTCTTGGGGCTGAGAGGTTTGGTGAGGTTGGGTGAGCAAACGCAGACCCTTTAAAGTAATACTGCATGGTACCCATCGCATGGGTCCCAAATCTCCAGCTTCAAGGGCATCTTCCTACATCAAAAACATGCATGAGAAACCCAGAAGATGGTACACCGTGTGATGGGGAAAGGTTTCTAAAACGCACCTCATTTCTCATCTCCTTGTGCCCAGGTTCGCCATTCCAGCCGCTTTACTAGCAAGCTCCCTACTTGGAGCATCAGCACCTTTAACCTCCTGTTCCGTACAGGTTGCAATTTGTCCTGAGGATAAACGGGAAGACGTGGAACCAACGAGAGACTAGCTCTTGGTGTTGGGACAGGCACAGGTCACTCTATTTTCCCATCAGAAAGAAGAATTAACCACAGGCTCAGCCTGCCCCCCGGAACCAGAACAGGGCCTGAAGCCATTCTGTGATTTTGCGGCCAACTCCCATAAAAACGAGTTGTAAAATGGAGGTTCAGGGCACTGCAATTCACAAACCTGCAGAGTTATAAATGATAACTCTCGTCCACAAATATATTGAGGGAAGGCAACGAAGAGGATTTGAAATCAAGGAAGAATTGCAGGAAAGAGATTTCAGGAGGTAGATTCGAATCGCCTTTAAAGCACATGAAAAGCGGCAAAACGTTGACAATGATGCCCTTGGCCAAAAAGGGCGTATGCGTTTTTTCCTGAATATATTCAGGAAAAAACGCATACGCCCTTTTTGGCCAACCAAGCAACCTGGAAAGGCAAATCAGCGCTACAAACAAGTCTCGCTTCCCATCGGTCAAAAGGGCCATGCTGAAAAAAGTGTCAAAACCAGAAATGCAGGACAGGCCATGGAGAAATGGGAGCCTTGCTACACTGATGGGCGGGATGTAAATTGCCAACAGCCACTCTGGAGAAGTGTCCGGTGAGTCCTGAAACATCTGAAAAACACAGCTTAGAGAGCATAGGGCACTTCCACTCATGGGGGTATAAATTGGGAAAATTAAAAATCAGCAAGACACAAGCACCCCAAAGTTTAGGGCTGCTCTGTTGACAAGGACCTCCACTTCATTCCACCTTCAATATCCCAGGAAAGAGAAAAATGGATAAAGAAGTTGTGGTCCTTATGTACAATGGAATATCACTCAGCCATGAAATCAATGTCATAAGGCTAGTAGCAGAATGATGAGTGGATTAAGGTACGACGATTCTAAGTGAAATAAGTCACACAGAAAAGGACACTTCTCATAAGGTATCACTGATAGAGGGAATGTAAAAACCGTTACACTTGAACTGAATTACAAAACAGAACAGAGTCACACATGCAGAAAACACACTATGGCTGCTTAACGGGAAAGGTGAGGTGGGGTGATACATAAAACAAGGGTTTCAAATTAGCTCAGATACCGTTCCATAAACCCAATATGTAATAGACAAGACCTACTCCTTGCTCAGAGAACTGGACTCAACACGCCCTATTCACCGCACAAGAATATATCTGACTAGTAATAATCGTAAAGCCTATGTATTGATATCTCTCTGTTAGTGTGTCAAGTGGGTGTAAAGCGGCATAAACACAGCAGTGAAAAGCAGCTAAATCCCATTATGAAAATAAATTACTTTGAAAAACCCATGAAACAAAGACAGTGAACGAGAGAGGAATTCTTACACAATGCGTTCAGGGGCTGTGATGCAACCTGGATTGACCATATCTAGACCCACAGCTGGATGAGACATAAGGGTGGACACTCTTGGGGCTGAGAGGTTTGGTGAGGTTGGGTGAGCAAACGCAGACCCTTTAAAGTAATACTGCATGGTACCCATCGCATGGGTCCCAAATCTCCAGCTTCAAGGGCATCTTCCTACATCAAAAACATGCATGAGAAACCCAGAAGATGGTACACCGTGTGATGGGGAAAGGTTTCTAAAACGCACCTCATTTCTCATCTCCTTGTGCCCAGGTTCGCCATTCCAGCCGCTTTACTAGCAAGCTCCCTACTTGGAGCATCAGCACCTTTAACCTCCTGTTCCGTACAGGTTGCAATTTGTCCTGAGGATAAACGGGAAGACGTGGAACCAACGAGAGACTAGCTCTTGGTGTTGGGACAGGCACAGGTCACTCTATTTTCCCATCAGAAAGAAGAATTAACCACAGGCTCAGCCTGCCCCCCGGAAGCAGAACAGGGCCTAAAGCCATTCTGTGATTTTGCGGCCAGCTCCCATAAAAACGAGTTGTAAAATGGAGGTTCAGGGCACTGCAATTCACAAACCTGCAGAGTTATAAATGATAACTCTCGTCCACAAATATATTGAGGGAAGGCAACGAAGAGGATTTGAAATCAAGGCAGAATTGCAGGAAAGAGATTTCAGGAGGTAGATTCGAATCGCCTTTAAAGCACATGAAAAGCGGCAAAACGTTGACAATGATGCCCTTGGCCAAAAAGGGCGTATGCGTTTTTTCCTGAATATATTCAGGAAAAAACGCATACGCCCTTTTTGGCCAACCAAGCAACCTGGAAAGGCAAATGAGCGCTACAAACAAGTCTCGCTTCCCATCGGTCAAAAGGGCCATGCTGAAAAAAGTGTCAAAACCAGAAATGCAGGACAGGCCATGGAGAAATGGGAGCCTTGCTACACTGATGGGCGGGATGTAAATTGCCAACAGCCACTCTGGAGAAGTGTACGGTGAGTCCTGAAACATCTGAAAAACACAGCTTAGAGAGCATAGGGCACTTCCACTCATGGGGGTATGAATTGGGAAAATGAAAAATCAGCAAGACACAAGCACCCCAAAGTTGAGGGCTGCTCTGTTGACAAGGACCTCCACTTCATTCCACCTTAAATATCCCAGGAAAGAGAAAAATGGGTAAAGAAGTTGTGGTCCTTATGTACAATGGAATATCACTCAGCCATGAAATCAATGTCATAAGGCTAGTAGCAGCATGATGAGTGGATTTAGGTACGACGATTCTAAGTGAAATAAGTCACACAGAAAAGGACACTTCTCATACGGTATCACTGATAGAGGGAATGTAAAAACCGTTACACTTGAACTGAATTACAAAACATAACAGAGTCACACATGCAGAAAACACACTATGGCTGCTTAACGGGAAAGGTGAGGTGGGGTGATACATAAAACAAGGGTATCAAAGTAGCTCAGATACCGTTCCATAAACCCAATATGTAATAGACAAGACCTACTCCTTGCTCAGAGAACTGGACTCAACACGCCCTATTCACCGCACAAGATTATATCTGACTAGTAATAATCGTAAAGCCTATGTATTGATATCTCTCTGTTAGTGTGTCAAGTGGGTGTAAAGTGGCATAAACACAGCAGTGAAAAGCAGCTAAATCCCATTATGAAAATAAATTACTTTGAAAAACCCATGAAACAAAGACAGTGAACGAGAGAGGAATTCTTACACAATGCGTTCAGGGGCTGTGATGCAACCTGGATTGACCATATCTAGACCCACAGCTGGATGAGACATAAGGGTGGACACTCTTGGGGCTGAGAGGTTTGGTGAGGTTGGGTGAGCAAACGCAGACCCTTTAAAGTAATACTGCATGGTACCCATCGCATGGGTCCCAAATCTCCAGCTTCAAGGGCATCTTCCTACATCAAAACATGCATGAGAAACCCAGAAGATGGTACACAGTGTGATGGGGAAAGGTTTCTAAAACGCACCTCATTTCTCATCGCCTTGTGCCCGGGTTCGCCATTCCAGCCGCTTTACTAGCAAGCTCCCTACTTGGAGCATCAGCACCTTTAACCTCCTGTTCCGTACAGGTTGCAATTTGTCCTGAGGATAAACGGGAAGACGTGGAACCAACGAGAGACTAGCTCTTGGTGTTGGGACAGGCACAGGTCACTCTATTTTCCCATCAGAAAGAAGAATTAACCACAGGCTCAGCCTGCCCCCCGGAACCAGAAAAGGGCCTGAAGCCATTCTGCGATTTTGCGGCCAGCTCCCATAAAAACGAGTTGTAAAATGGAGGTTCAGGGCACTGCAATTCACAAACCTGCAGAGTTATAAATGATAACTCTCGTCCACAAATATATTGAGGGAAGGCAAAGAAGAGGATTTGAAATCAAGGCAGAATTGCAGGAAAGAGATTTCAGGAGGTAGATTCGAATCGCATTTAAAGCACATGAAAAGCGGCAAAACGTTGACAATGATGCCCTTGGCCAAAAAGGGCGTATGCGTTTTTTCCTGAATATATTCAGGAAAAAACGCATACGCCATTTTTGGCCAACCAATCAACCTGGAAAGGCAAATCAGCGCTACAAACAAGTCTCGCTTCCCATCGGTCAAAAGGGCCATGCTGAAAAAAGTGTCAAAACCAGAAATGCAGGACAGGCCATGGAGAAATGGGAGCCTTGCTACACTGATGGGCGGGATGTAAATTGCCAACAGCCACTCTGGAGAAGTGTACGGTGAGTCCTGAAACATCTGAAAAACACAGCTTAGAGAGCATAGGGCACTTCCACTCATGGGGGTATGAATTGGGAAAATGAAAAATCAGCAAGACACAAGCACCCCAAAGTTGAGGGCTGCTCTGTTGACAAGGACCTCCACTTCATTCCACCTTAAATATCCCAGGAAAGAGAAAAATGGGTAAAGAAGTTGTGGTCCTTATGTACAATGGAATATCACTCAGCCATGAAATCAATGTCATAAGGCTAGTAGCAGCATGATGAGTGGATTTAGGTACGACGATTCTAAGTGAAATAAGTCACACAGAAAAGGACACTTCTCATAAGGTATCACTGATAGTGGGAATGTAAAAACCGTTACACTTGAACTGAATTACAAAACAGAACAGAGTCACACATGCAGAAAACACACTATGGCTGCTTAACGGGAAAGGTGAGGTGGGGTGATACATAAAACAAGGGTTTCAAATTAGCTCAGATACCGTTCCATAAACCCAATATGTAATAGACAAGACCTACTCCTTGCTCAGAGAACTGGACTCAACACGCCCTATTCACCGCACAAGAATATATCTGACTAGTAATAATCGTAAAGCCTATGTATTGATATCTCTCTGTTAGTGTGTCAAGTGGGTGTAAAGCGGCATAAACACAGCAGTGAAAAGCAGCTAAATCCCATTATGAAAATAAATTACTTTGAAAAACCCATGAAACAAAGACAGTGAACGAGAGAGGAATTCTTACACAATGCGTTCAGGGGCTGTGATGCAACCTGGATTGACCATATCTAGACCCACAGCTGGATGAGACATAAGGGTGGACACTCTTGGGGCTGAGAGGTTTGGTGAGGTTGGGTGAGCAAACGCAGACCCTTTAAAGTAATACTGCATGGTACCCATCGCATGGGTCCCAAATCTCCAGGTTCAAGGGCATCTTCCTACATCAAAAACATGCATGAGAAACCCAGAAGATGGTACACCGTGTGATGGGGAAAGGTTTCTAAAACGCACCTCATTTCTCATCTCCTTGTGCCCGGGTTCGCCATTCCAGCCACTTTACTAGCAAGCTCCCTACTTGGAGCATCAGCACCTTTAACCTCCTGTTCCGTACAGGTTGCAATTTGTCCTGAGGATAAACGGGAAGACGTGGAACCAACGAGAGACTAGCTCTTGGTGTTGGGACAGGCACAGGTCACTCTATTTTCCCATCAGAAAGAAGAATTAACCACAGGCTCAGCCTGCCCCCCGGAACCAGAACAGGGCCTGAAGCCATTCTGTGATTTTGCGGCCAGCTCCCATAAAAACGAGTTGTAAAATGGAGGTTCAGGGCACTGCAATTCACAAACCTGCAGAGTTATAAATGATAACTCTCGTCCACAAATATATTGAGGGAAGGCAACGAAGAGGATTTGAAATCAAGGCAGAATTGCAGGAAAGAGATTTCAGGAGGTAGATTTGAATCGCATTTAAAGCACATGAAAAGCGGCAAAACGTTGACAATGATGCCCTTGGCCAAAAAGGGCGTATGCGTTTTTTCCTGAATATATTCAGGAAAAAACGCATACGCCCTTTTTGGCCAACCAAGCAACCTGGAAAGGCAAATCAGCGCTACAAACAAGTCTCGCTTCCCATCGGTCAAAAGGGCCATGCTGAAAAAAGTGTCAAAACCAGAAATGCAGGACAGGCCATGGAGAAATGGGAGCCTTGCTACACTGATGGGCGGGATGTAAATTGCCAAGAGCCACTCTGGAGAAGTGTCCGGTGAGTCCTGAAACATCTGAAAAACACAGCTTAGAGAGCATAGGGCACTTCCACTCATGGGGGTATAAATTGGGATAATGAAAAATCAGCAAGACACAAGCACCCCAAAGTTTAGGGCTGCTCTGTTGACAAGGACCTCCACTTCATTCCACCTTCAATATCCCAGGAAAGAGAAAAATGGATAAAGAAGTTGTGGTCCTTATGTACAATGGAATATCACTCAGCCATGAAATCAATGTCATAAGGCTAGTAGCAGCATGATGAGTGGATTAAGGTACGACGATTCTAAGTGAAATAAGTCACACAGAAAAGGACACTTCTCATAAGGTATCACTGATAGAGGGAATGTAAAAACCGTTACACTTGAACTGAATTACAAAACAGAACAGAGTCACACATGCAGAAAACACACTATGGCTGCTTAACGGGAAAGGTGAGGTGGGGTGATACATAAAACAAGGGTTTCAAATTAACTCAGATACAGTTCCATAAACCCAATATGTAATAGACAAGACCTACTCCTTGCTCAGAGAACTGGACTCAACACGCCCTATTCACCGCACAAGAATATATCTGACTAGTAATAATCGTAAAGCCTATGTATTGATATCTCTCTGTTAGTGTGTCAAGTGGGTGTAAAGCGGCATAAACACAGCAGTGAAAAGCAGCTAAATCCCATTATGAAAATAAATTACTTTGAAAAACCCATGAAACAAAGACAGTGAACGAGAGAGGAATTCTTACACAATGCGTTCAGGGGCTGTGATGCAACCTGGATTGACCATATCTAGACCCACAGCTGGATGAGACATAAGGGTGGACACTCTTGGGGCTGAGAGGTTTGGTGAGGTTGGGTGAGCAAACGCAGACCCTTTAAAGTAATACTGCATGGTACCCATCGCATGGGTCCCAAATATCCAGCTTCAAGGGCATCTTCCTACATCAAAACATGCATGAGAAACCCAGAAGATGGTACACAGTGTGATGGGGAAAGGTTTCTAAAACGCACCTCATTTCTCATCGCCTTGTGCCCGGGTTCGCCATTCCAGCCGCTTTACTAGCAAGCTCCCTACTTGGAGCATCAGCACCTTTAACCTCCTGTTCCGTACAGGTTGCAATTTGTCCTGAGGATAAACGGGAAGACGTGGAACCAACGAGAGACTAGCTCTTGGTGTTGGGACAGGCACAGGTCACTCTGTTTTCCCATCAGAAAGAAGAATTAACCACAGGCTCAGCCTTCCCCCCGGAACCAGAACAGGGCCTGAAGCCATTCTGCGATTTTGCGGCCAGCTCCCATAAAAACGAGTTGTAAAATGGAGGTTCAGGGCACTGCAATTCACAAACCTACAGAGTTATAAATGATAACTCTCGTCCACAAATATATTGAGGGAAGGCAAAGAAGAGGATTTGAAATCAAGGCAGAATTGCAGGAAAGAGATTTCAGGAGGTAGATTCGAATCGCATTTAAAGCACATGAAAAGCGGCAAAACGTTGACAATGATGCCCTTGGCCAAAAAGGGCGTATGCGTTTTTTCCTGAATATATTCAGGAAAAAACGCATACGCCCTTTTTGGCCAACCAAGCAACCTGGAAAGGCAAATCAGCGCTACAAACAAGTCTCGCTTCCCATCGGTCAAAAGGGCCATGCTGAAAAAAGTGTCAAAACCAGAAATGCAGGACAGGCCATGGAGAAATGGGAGCCTTGCTACACTGATGGGCGGGATGTAAATTGCCAACAGCCACTCTGGAGAAGTGTACGGTGAGTCCTGAAACATCTAAAAAACACAGCTTAGAGAGCATAGGGCACTTCCACTCATGGGGGTATGAATTGGGAAAATGAAAAATCAGCAAGACACAAGCACCCCAAAGTTTAGGGCTGCTCTGTTGACAAGGACCTCCACTTCATTCCACCTTAAATATCCCAGGAAAGAGAAAAATGGGTAAAGAAGTTGTGGTCCTTATGTACAATGGAATATCACTCAGCCATGAAATCAATGTCATAAGGCTAGTAGCAGCATGATGAGTGGATTTAGGTACGATGATTCTAAGTGAAATAAGTCACACAGAAAAGGACACTTCTCATAAGGTATCACTGATAGAGGGAATGTAAAAACCGTTACACTTGAACTGAATTACAAAACAGAACAGAGTCACACATGCAGAAAACACACTATGGCTGCTTAACGGGAAAGGTGAGGTGGGGTGATACATAAAACAAGGGTATCAAATTAGCTCAGATACCATTCCATAAACCCAATATGTATTAGACAAGACCTACTCCTTGCTCAGAGAACTGGACTCAACACGCCCTATTCACCGCACAAGAATATATCTAACTAATAATAATCGTAAAACCTATGTATTGATATCTCTCTGTTAGTGTGTCAAGTGGGTGTAAAGCGGCATAAACACAGCAGTGAAAAGCAGCTAAACCCCATTATAAAAATAAATTACTTTGAAACACCCATGAAACAAAGACAGTGAAAGAGAGAGAAATTCTTACACAATGCGTTCAGGGGCTGTGATGCAACCTGGATTGACCATATCTAGACTCACAGCTGGATCAGACATAAGGGTGGACACTCTTGGGGCTGAGAGGTTTGGTGAGGTTGGGTGAGCAAACGCAGACCCTTTAAAGTAATACTGCATGGTACCCATCGCATGGGTCCCAAATCTCCAGGTTCAAGGGCATCTTGCTACATCGAAAACATGCATGAGAAACCCAGAAGATGGTACACCGTGTGATGGGGAAAGGTTTCTAAAACGCACGTCATTTCTCATATCCTTGTGCCCGGGTTCGCCATTCCAGCCGCTTTACTAGCAATCTCCCTACTTGGAGCATCAGCACCTTTAACCTCCTGTTCCGTACAGGTTGCAATTTGTCCTGAGGATGAACGGGAAGACGTGGAACCAATGAGAGACTAGCTCTTGGTGTTGGGACAGGCACAGGTCACTCTATTTTCCCATCAGGAAGAAGAATTAACTACAGGCTCAGCCTGCCCCCCGGAACCAG